>NW_027271113.1:0-672479 GCF_040938485.1 Diadema antillarum
AAAACAAAGGTATATCACCCCGTGTAATAACTTAACTGAATTTCCCTGTGTTTACTAAGTAATGCCGTGCTTCTTGGTCAGATAAAACTCATTCTAATTCCTTTTATCAGTCAAATCAAACTTCCTTTCACCATGTTTTATTTCAAAAGTATACAATTCTTGTAAATCTGTAACAAAATACCAATACATTGTCGCAGATTTAATGTTTTGAAAATTTGATATCGTACCAAAAATCTTCAACTGTATATCACAAGTAGACAAATCAATTTGCTGAAATTTATACACTGCACGTTGTGGGTTCTTTCCAGTTCTCTGGAAAAAATTATAAATGTAGTTGATCTTAATTACACTATTTTCCTTAATGCCTACATTTTGAAAGTGCACAACGGGTTTAATAAAACCTTTTTGTATTGTGGCGTACATCATAGATACCCTTCCCATATAAATCACAATAAAAAATACTCTTCCCCTTTATACAAATATTTCATTCTACAAATCTAATGACTTCATGTCAACTGTATCCCTTTAGAATTGACTGATGTAGATAGAGAAAATCATAGATATTAGAAAAAATAATATTGGCTCCATCAAAAAAAAAAATCATATTTCCACATTTTTCAAGAAAGAGTAAAAATATTGACATATTTATTGACTTACCGTCTCTCCATGCACCTCTCGCCAAACTCCACAGGAACGGGACAGTTTATCTCGACATTTTCGTACGTCGGGCACTTATGCCTTTATGAGGAACAATGGACGGTAGCAAGAATAAATTCATGTTTCATTGCACCCTTAGGAACAGAAATGAAATTACAGAAGTTGTCGAATGATCCTTCTTTTGGCGTTTAATCGATTTTATTTGGTCATCCTTCAAATGTGTAATTCGTCTTTACGATATCCAAAATTTCGAAGCTGTTTTATTTTTTAATATCAACTATGTTCCTCAAGTGACCGAAATTTTGCCGTTTATATGTTTTTATTGCGTGTTTGTTTATCTAATAACATGTAGAATTTTATAACATGTAAGAATTCTAAAGTCTGACGAGGAGTAGATACCCAAGCAATATCAATGCTTCTCATTTCATAAACAAATTCGTGATGGGAGAGAAACCTATCATTCAATTCAATTCTATTTCAATTTATTCAAATTTCCAAAATCCAAATGACAATACAATTGTGATCAAGAACAGAAACAAAAATACGATATATTGTTTACATGACAATTCCTATGTACAGTTGTAAATGTGTGTAAAATTTACAAAAGGGCTATATGAATACAAGAAAGTGGATGGAGATAACAAAAGCAAAGTTAATCGAAGTCAACCCCACAAACATGTAATACATAATGATTCCCATCAATCAAATATCATAAAAGCTGTATATGCACAAAATAAGAATTGTATATAGAGGGAATAAATAAGTTACTAAATCATGAAGAAATACAGAGTCATTCAGGCAGCCAAGAACACACACTCTCAGACATACACACACACGCAGTCACGGACATACATACAACCATACATGCACATATCATACAGAAATACATTATACCATAACACTTCCTTTTGGTGTTAAACACTACCATTCATAGATGCTCTTAGAAATATCAAGTGAAGCGCTACAAATTATTCTATCTCTCAAATTGTTTCATATAACTGGGCCCTTATAGAAAAATGAACGTTTTGAAACATCAGTTCTTATTAAAGGAATACAAAATTTTTGGGCCAATTTTAGTATTACCACTTTATATATATATTGATGTGGAAATTCAAAGATACGTGACGAGGTATTTCATTTTTGAAAGAAACAAAAAATAAAAATCGCAACATTGTAATAATTTGAATTAAATACATTTATATTCAAAATTTTCAAATGTCTATGATGTTCAAATGAAAATCAAAGTAAGGAGGAGTAGAGATCAAGAGTCTTACTCGGTTTGTGCAGAGGCAATGTTCCAAGATGTGATCAAAAAACATGCGACCGCCCATTCTAAGGCCATCGCGACACAGTCGGTTACTAGAACCCTTAATAACAAGGAATGTTCTATAAGGAGTGACGGACTGGAATCGGTGATGCCCAACTAGCATCGATGGAAAGTTGCAAGTATGAACAAGGAACCTCTAACGTGACGCTAATTTTATATCTTCTTGCCGCGCTGCTTGGATCCCACAGAGGACCAGTTAGTGCTGCCGAAAATTGGCTATGCAACCATCTCGTAAGTTCGAACCCCCCCCCCCCCCCCAAAAGAAAAAAAAAAGAAAAAAAAGAGCAACAACCAAAATTATACGAGGGAACTCTTGAAGCAGCTGCCACGGACAGGATACAGGCATATCACACACAGTCATGTTCTATGGTAACATCGACCTTCATAAATAAAATGGGTGATTTTCAATGTCACGAGTTTATTATCTTTTTTAATTTTCTTATTTTCATTTTTAAGCACTGGAACAGCATGTAACATGACAAGAGCGACAAAATAACATGTAATGTTATATTTAGTTCAGTGGTTGTGAATTGATAGCATAGACTCTTTGGAGACTGTAACAGAGGCGACAACTCATTGAATAACCGGATCTTCTGAAAGCTAATACGACACGACAATACCTGCATAAAGATGTGAGAAAACATGTATAGCGATACAGATACTGGGTAATGCACCCGTGCTTCACAGAACTAACAAACGATAACACACCCTGTTTGGGCATGAAGACTCAACATTGGTGAAACGGGTCAATCTAGTCAATCTTGAGTTTTTCATAATATTATTGTGTGAAAAAGCCATTCTTCTTGTACACTGTTGTAACGTTTGGGACCACAAAACGAATAGGAAATTATAGCTTTAGTTTTTCTAGATTTTTGTTTTTATAATAGTGTGATTAGGTATGTCTTTAAACCCATTTTCATTTCTTAAAAATCCTTCACACACTCTTCACTTTCAACTGCCATAACTGTTGAAAGGATGATGCTACTGCTTTGAAAGTTGGTGTTCGTAATGGATGGAATGTGTTTATAAATTGTGACCCTGCACCTCAAAACAAACAAAAAGTCGCCAGACATGAATTTTTAGTTAAGACCATATTCTGAAAGAGCAGACTTTAAGCTTTAAAATGATGTATAACTCAAATCAAATGGACTCTCCTAACCTATCTAAATATTGGAAAGAAAGCACAAACTCAGGAAAAGTGTGAACTGAGAAAAGAGGCTCTGAAGTGCAGTGTCTATTCAAGCGCTTAATCTTTACCAAACCGTGCTTGCTGTGCGATGAATGGGACAAAAAACAGGAAGTAAACCACCAGAGTAACAACAATGAAGGGATTATCAGATTAAATTGGAATTAAGCATGCCTCATTAACACATTCTGTCCATAATTAATGCCAACTTTCAAAGCAGTAGCACTATCCTTTCAAAAGTTATTAGAGTTGAAAGTGTAGAGTGTGGACAAGGTCTTTCAGAAATGAAAAAGGGATTCTAAAGACACGCCTAATCACACTATTCTACCAAAAATGTCTGAGATAAACTGCTAAAAAACACACTTTCCTGCCCGTTTTATGATACCAAATTTTAGCATAATGTAAAAGAAGACCCGCTCTTTCAGAAAATATGAAAAAGTCAAGTTCGGCTAGGTTGATCCATCTCACTTATTTCCAGTCCTCACACAAAATCAGTGTGTGCGACTTTATGTTCGTTTTGAGGTACACAGTCACAATTAATCTATAGACCTTACACTACGGGGCCTCTGTTCTCAATACACACTTTTCCAGAGTGCTGCTTTCTTTCTCGTAGCATAGGTTAGGAAAGTTCATTTGAATTTAGTCAAGTGTGATTGTTGTTTTTTTTTCATGCAGAATCTGTCGTTCACTAGAAATCCGTTTCTAGCGACTTTTTACTGGTTTTGTGATACAGGGTCACATATAAATACCATTGCTTTTGAGTCAGTAGGATACAGGATAGCTACTCGTTACGGAATGCAATGGTGCCTGTTTCATGCAATACCTACAGTTTCACGTTTATAATCATAATGATAATAAGTGATACGTGATAACAATGATACAATACAGTAAAAATTATATCAATAAACACAGTAATGATAACTCCTTGATGATAATTATCCACGCCCATCCCATAACAAAATAGTATGTGTTGATGATATTTACGGGTGCACAACACGAGTTCGACACCTACAAATAATACAGCCAACGAGTCATATAGCTCACGAGTTATATAGCCCACGAGTTTGACACTACGCAAACAAGGTCCAAAGTCCCACAAGACAGAGTTAGAGCCCAGTGATGTAACGTCGAATTCGTAATTCGTTTTCACTTCCTGTCGAACTCGCAGGCCTCTTTTGCTTGTTGTCGAACTCGAGGATCTTGTTTGCCTAGTCTTATCAGAGGGACAGAGTTACTTTCCCTCTTAAAAAGGAACGGTATGATTACACAAAACATTGCTAAGTTAGACTCGAAACCCGGAAACAGAGCCCAGGGCCAGAGGCCCTTATAGGATCTTGAGGCAGATTCACTTTCTACTGAGCCAAATCATACGGTTTAGGAACCTATTTTTTTTACGAATCAACGACCCTTTGGAGGAACGAACTTAATTTCGTTTTCAGATTGCTGAACCTCAGGAATAATGAGACTTTCTTCATTTTTTGATTATGAACCTTTGGAATAACGAACCTACAAAAATGGTCGAATTAACTAACTCTATTTTATGTTCGGCCTCACTGACCTCTAGGTACAGGGAATTAGTGTTATTTGGGTTAACGAACCTACGGAATAATGAAGGTAGTTTATTTTCGGATGTACGATTTTTTTTTTTCCAAATAACTAACAACACTCGAATAAATGTCATCAATTAAAACACACAAACATGAAAAGACAAAGAAACATGCTGCTATATTATAGTATAAGATATCATACAAAAACTGCATGGGCCCTGTTTTATGTAGAGTTATAATTTTTTATATTGTTGATTTCTATCATAATAGTCTATGGCAGCCTGTGTGGTATGGAAAGGAAATTTACAATCGATTATATCTTTTGATAAAACGGGGCCCTGATCGGTCACAGGAACTCTTTCAAGCTAATGTGTAATGATAATTGCTATTATTTCAATGGAAGAGTCAATATTGATGTTCAGCAAAGGTATCAATATTACCCGGCGATTGCGGATCATGAGTGTGGAGACATATTCATAGGAAGCGGTGAATTTATAAATGTTTTACGTCATTGTTGAATTTCTTACATATCAAAGTGCAGGCGATTGAACGTGGGGGGAGGGGAGGATTACACTAAAAGAATTAAAATAAGGGCAGTGTTCGTTAAATTCTAAGAATTAAAAGTAATCATTTCGGGGCCAATGTGACGAGTTTAGTTTAACATGCTAGTAATGCAGGTTAGTTAAGGTTGCCGGTCGTCTGCTGTTTATTGAGCATGATTCCGCTGCCTCCTCTGTCCCCGGGATATATTTTTTCTCTCGCACCTGTGGTATATAATATATGCACAGCAGATGGTTAATATGTCCGTCGCTGCCCCATAAATCACACTACGGAACAGACAGTGATGATTAAACGATGTAACATTATAACATTGCTTTGTGCAAATGTGGTGCTGTGTTAGTGTGCCTCTGTGCATAAATAATCAGGGTTGAGCCGGTACAACCGGGGGAGGCCAGAGACCTTCCACTTTTTTTTTCCAGAAAATATAGGGTCTGATTTTGTGTGTTTGTTTGTTTTAACTTGTTTTGCTTTGTTTTTGTTAGCACTGAAAGTCGTGAACACAGACCTAGAAAGTGGAAATCCATCTCGCCAGCGTGCGGATCTTTTTTTTTCATTAGCATTAGGATTATGATGAAAATGGCTTAGATATCAACTCATTGAGGCTGCCTATCACGTTATTAGAGATTCATTATTTCTAGCTTTCACCATCAAACAGAAACCTAAATGTCATAAATCAAATATATTTAACGCAGAGTTTGCCAGGATCAATCAAAACCAGTCAGCAGAGCGATGTCCGGAGAAGTTCATACATGTTTTGCACTGACGGCCGATTCGAGCAATTTCATTGGTCGAAGTGAATATACTTCGAGTCATTCAGTGACTGAATTATCCAATGGGAGCGATGCACAGATATGGTTTCTTTCTGCGAATTATCACTCCAGCGAAGACACGTCAAACGAGTTTGAGGCAGGCTGGAGCAATATTGAAAACGTGCACGACGCTGACATTGATATCCTGCTGTTCCTACGAGGTCTTAAAAAGCGCCAGTGTAGAGTGACAGGACACTAAGATCGAAGGTAATGAATGAAATTAGATACAGCTGACAATCATGTCATCAAAGCGTTTATGCTTACGTCAGTGCTTCGTGTTGATTTTATATGGAAATATTACAGTGCCCTCTTTTAATGAGGTAGTCAAACTTTAAGAGTAGATCTTCAAAACTTCAAAATTTAAACGTTTTATATGATAAGATTTCGACAAATACCAATACAAAGGTCTAAAAGTCATCTGGAGGTCTCCTTTAACTGTCTTCTTCAAGTCATTTTCCTTATTTCATATTAACGTTAATATTAAAAACTTGCATATATGTTTTTGTCAATCCATCCCTAGTATGTATGTGTATATATATATATATATATATATATATATATATGTATATATACAGCGTGTCCCAGAAAAAAACGAAACCGAGTTTCAATGCAATTCTTTGCGATCATCATCATATAATATTTGCTTTATGAGATATGCATGAATGAAAAGATACCTCTCTTCTTTCATTTGATGCACAACTCAGAGTTCATGATGCATGCATGACTGAGTTATATATAAGTACTAGGTGTTTCAAACAACATTTCCCACTTTTGATCATTAATAGTTCAAAAACTATTCATTCGATAAAACTGTCATTGATATGAGTAATAGCTGGATAGTGTACAATTTGGTTGAAGGTGATTTGCATGTGAAAGCATAAATAAGTTTCATTAAATTTAAGATTGATTTTGAAGTACGGTTTCAGATTTTGGTCAAATTTTAACCCTCTGTACAAAAATTGAACTTCGCACAGGAACCAATGATGTGTATGTGAGTGTGTGCTGACAATGGCCCTGAACAATGGACATGCCTGAACCACCTGTTGACTAGGCGTCAGTCTCGGGCTCCCTGGCACATGAATGCTTAATCAATAATTCATGTGGATTGCCCTGGACACTGCTATTCTGAATTCATGCACGGTAAAGTGCTTGCAAACACCACATTTCATTCCAGCTGACAATCATTTTCAAATTTTGCTTCACATATCACTAAATTTGGGATAAAAATAAGCATAAATGATCTAAAGTTCCTCATTTTAATACAACTGTCTACTAATTAAATAGTCTGACAAATTTTTCATTTTTGGTAAAGAGTTCAGCAGCATTTATCATTGGGGCGATTTGTTTCACAGTAGATTTATTTAAGGCTCCATATACACAAGTGTATATATACTCTAATTGATTTTCTTTACTTCCTGTCACCACGTTTACGATAGAACAGAAGGTATTCATTGTAATTTTGTTTTTCAGAAGTAGGGAAAGCACTGTCGCGACTCAACGACAGTATCGACGGGTGTTTGACTTTACACAGATACTGCCAGAGGCTGAATAAAGACTAGTTGTGATAGTGGCATTTCTCATGAATAAATAATGAAGCATTCAAACCCTAAGCATTCAAACCCTGACCATTGTTCAAGACCATTGTCAGGGTGTTAACCACACACTCCCATACACACCCATTGACCCCTGTGCAAAGTGAAATTTTGTACAGAGGGTTGAAAATAGAGCAAAATCTGGAACCTAACTGTGAAATTAATCATGGATTTCATGAAAGTTGTTCATGCTTTCATATTTAAACCACCTTCAACCACATTGTACACTATTCAGCTATCACTCATATCAATGACAGTGTTATCTGATGTATAGTTTTTGAATTATTAAGAATCAAAAGTGGAAAATGTTTTTTGAAACACCTAGTATATGATATATGTATATATATATATATGTAGATCATGTAACCATAATAGATCAGATGATAAATACATATATATATATATATATATATATATATATATATATAAATTATATACAAACATATATATAGATCATCTTTCTATACATATTAAAGATGATCTGGCGAATTGTACATTTCGTATATATTTGTGAATATACAGAACATTCCATAATTCACAATTTCCTATGCAGGTTATCATACTCTAGCCTGGAATAGACAAGATGATAATAAATATCCTGTGGAAAGTCGTATCATCTTCTACACCAAAGTTTTCTAAAGAACAGTCTATGTTTGATTTATCAGTTTGCATTGATAAAATCATGTCGAATTCGAACGCAAGTGGCAGGCAGCTAGTGCGGTGCTTGCAATATCTTTAGTCCATTGAGCACGTCATGACAATAACGTGGTATAAACTCTCAACCTATAAAACCCGCTGCTTATAATGACCCACGTCACTGTTATTGGTGGTAATCCATCAATTTCTGTCGGACAATAATCTTTTTTTTTTTCCCCTGTGATATTAGGCATCGTGTGGTTGGTTGGGGAAAATGAACGATAAAGGGGGACGGGTTACAGATTGCATAAAGCGGAAACCCTGGCATTAGACATCACTAGAGAGTGACAGGTTAAGATGCGATGGAGATTAATCATAATGTATGCCTGCGAGTAATATGTCGTCGATAATTGGTCTGTTGACAAGGATCTATTCCCACATCCCTGCTTGGCTCTTCGACTGAGCATGCTAGCTTCATCAGCCACAGTTGGGTTAAAATACCTCTCTAATATCACCCGTGTGCCATAAACGTTAAGAGTCAATCACGGGTTACTACGATAATGATATTATTAAAACATTATTGGCAGAGTGGTATTTTTAACGACAGTGGCAATAGTTTCGAAGTAGGCCTGCGCTCGTCCACGCCAGGAGCTTTAGTCGAACTGGATGTGCAGCTGCAATTTGACTTCTGAATTCAATTGGTAAGCTATTATTTCAGTTCCCAAGATTTATCGAACTATCCGTCTGTCCCATATTGTGATCATTTGTAGTATGTTTCTAGTGAGTTTTCCAGGGCAGGTTGAATGAGAGCTCGATTTTCTTTTTTTTACACTCCTTCCTCAAACAATTCTTCCTCAGTTCACACTAGCGCAGGCCTATTTCGAAACGATTGCCACTGTCGTTGTCATATGTTCACACAATTGTGGTTTTCATTTGCTATTGATATCAATTAATTGGATATATTGCCTGTGTAAGTTTGTCCTCTTTTACATCAACATACGTACATACATACATACATACATATATTGATTTTTCTTTTACTGTTGTGATAATTCTCATCATTTTACACGGCTGTTCAACTTCTACTTGGAAGATTGCAGGGTTTTTTTTTTCCTGATTTGTCTGTCGATTGCTTCAAGTGCTTGTTGAATCATAGAATTATTGCAATCGCGGTCAATGAAATGAAATGAAATTATATAGTGCAACATAAAGTAATTGAATTTTATGCGCTTAAGGTAATTTGATACTGAACTGTGTACTGGGACGAATTCATATGCTACACAAAGTCGCTTTTTGTTTGTCTGGACAGGTTGACGCAAGAATAAGTGGTTCTCCGTCAATCTTAATCGTGCCTTCAGTATGCCGGCTACAAGTGCTACATTTCAAACACTTTCTGAAACAGATATCATGATAAGCACCGTAGTGAACTTTGTAGGCAACGCAAGCACAACAACGTTAGAACTCTACAACGGCGACAACGCTGATGGAGTGTTGTCTGGAGATGGAAGTTGTTCTGATGGAGAATGGGTCTGGGAACCGGTGGTGTGGTCCTCGCGGGCGATCATACGGTGCATTTTCTCTCTATTGGGAATAGTCGGCAACTTTCTCGTCATGGCGGTTCTCATCCAGAGAAGAAAGGCAGCAATGCTAACGGATACTCTCGTCGGCGGACTGGCTGCTGCAGACTTCCTGACGTCAGTCTTTATGGTGCCCGTCCCAATCCCGCGAGTAGTTCCGGACACATTTTTAGGACACGCTGCATGCAAGATACTGGAGTCGGCGGTCCTCTTGTGGATGTGTGTTGGGGCTTCCGTCGCCACGTTGACACTCATAGCCGTAGAGCGATACATCGCGGTGGTCCATCCCTTTCGGCTGAAAAGTTGGATGAACCATCGAAGGGCGAAAGGGTGGATAGTCGCCGTATGGGTGTTTTCGGCGGTGAGGGCCAGCCACATTACGGTCACGAGTGTTGTGAACCAGAGCACGTGTCGCTGTGAGCTTCAGCTCCTGCAACTTTAGCTGCAGGGGATCTTAGGCATGGTGGAGTGTTTGGCATTGCTTATTGTTCCCGTAACCATCATGGTCGTTACCCACCTTTTAGTCGCGAGGGCGCTGCGCAAGGACTCGGCACGTTTGAGTGACCTCCTGTCTAAAAGTTCAACTCCTGCTCAAAACCTCATGCGGGTCAGGCAGAAAATAAGCTGGCTTTTCCTCACCATTCTCTTAGCATACATAGTATGTATGTGCCCAGATATCTTCGGCTTCCTATTGCTTACTTTTGGTCTTTTCGACGCTTCTTTTCTACAGAGTGCCCTCTACCAAGCTTTTGTCCTGCTTGCATTCTGCAACTCTTGTATCAATCCAATCATTTACAGCATACGCCTGCCGTCATTCCGGAGGGCACTCATAGAACTATTTACAGGCAAAGCCCCCGGCAAGAGCAAACCATCCATATTTGGGCCAGATGTGAATTGAATGATAGCAGAGCTTCCTGGCTCATAATGTTCCATTGTCTGTGATTATGTAGACCACAAAATGCATTTCGCTGGCGACAGAAACTAGATGACACCACTTTTTGTTTTGTTTATAATAAACGACCAACTCAAAATCATGTAGTAATACATCATGAAAATCATCTTTAGGAAGTATTATCATTTAGAGAAGTGTGCATTTGCAATCAATTTTCCTCAATCAGCTGTGTATCCTACAGGTGATTCAGTATTAATTTTTCTGTCCTATACCTTTAAGGTCAATTAGAATGAAACAGAAAGCGTGCAAGAAAAAAAAAAGTATGTAAATCATCATGAATGATTACATCTTGTAAATCAATGACATAACTTTCTGTTGTGCAGCTGCGTTTACACCATGTTCCCGGCGGCCACGGCAGTCCCAGGCCATGGCATAGTTGTCAAAACGGGATGGACATGAGAAACCGCGCGCGGGATGGGATGTGCAGGCGTGACAGGCCGTGATTGCCGTGGATGTCGTGTCAGATTTTTATACTGTCACTATTTTTTTTTTCCAGTCCCAGTGCTAATGAGAAACCTTGTAGGCCAAAAACCAACACAAAACAAAATGGGGTGAACGCAACAAAATGTGACAGCACGTAATAATTATGCTCTAACGAAACTTGGAGGCGGTCCGTACTTGGAAGCGAGGTAAAATATTGCCTAGTCCAGTCTGACCAGAACCCGTAAGAACGGCATCTGCATGATAGCTACAGGTTCACCAAAGCAAAGGACTGAAACGAACAAGACTAGAATACGAAGAGGAAAAACAGGAGACTGTTCTATCTCCCCACGACGCACTATACGTTTCGGGTATCAACGGGGCTGCCACCGTGGAAAAAAAATCAGGGTGGACGTGGGCCAACGCGGGAGGAGCGGACGGGCAAACTTCATTGCCGTGGATGCCGCGTGTCATATAGTATTAAAAATGTGTCGTGGCAGCCACGGCGCTGATGAGAAACCCTATACCAGGCCATGGTAAATGGTGTGAACGTATTAAACCGTGGCAGTACGTAAGAGGCTGCAACATGACTTCCAGTATTTCCTGCAGCACCTAGCGGTCTTTTCAAGTTTGATTATACTACGTTTACATCATGTTCGCGGCGGCGACGGCAGTCACGTTTCAGGCCACCGTGGACAAAACGGGATGGACGTGAGACAACGCGGGTGACGGGATGGGCAAACAATTGTCATATCGCAAGCCGTGATTGCCGTGTCATATCTATCAAACTGTCAAAAAAACAAAAACAAACAAACGCCACGGCAGTCACGGTGCTAATGAAAGTTCTGGTACGCTGAAATAAAACGGGGCAAACGCACCAAAATAAAAGGACGCAACAAAACTTGGTGGCTGTCAGTAGTAGAACACGACGAGAAATTTGTAGTCTAGCCTGACCGGACGCCATGAGTACGGCGCTTGACAGTTAAACTGTTCACTGGAGTGAGGACTGGAACAAAAAGACCGAAATATGGAGAGGGGAAAAGGGAGAACACCTTTCATATCCACGACGCTCTACGTTTCGGGAAAACGGGGCTGCCGTGGTCACCGGGAACATGATGTAAACGTAGATTACGTTCTCCCTCGTATAGTGCGCGTTTTGCCAGGATTCTCATGGCATTCTGAATTCTTCTATTATCTGACAGAACACGTGAAGTTCGGGAAGGAGCATAAAAGCCGGGTCCGGCAGTAGAAACCTCGGTAAGACGTAACGGCCAGTCTATAGCGGCCTACAATATTGTCTAGTACGATAGTACCTCAGTTCTCTGTGACCTAATACGGTACGAAACCGAACAAAATCGTCGCATACCGTCGTAGAATAGTGAGTTGATAATAGGGGGCTTTAGATTTGCGACGCGGATGTTTAAGATGACGATTGCGTTGGCCGCCCTCCTCTCTCCCTGTGTCGTGTTGCAAAGTAGGCCCCAGTCACATAATGCTCTGCGTCCGGAGTTACGTCCTAAAAAGTCATTTTTTCCTGCGGTCTCTCGCGGATCCCTTGCCGTCACAGGAATTTTGTATAAAAAAATACGGGAAAAATGCAGGTGATACGAACAGATACGATCAGATGCGAACACCTGCGTCCACTTGCGGATAATCTTACGAATTGACACCTTATTTGTTTTTTTCGACTTGCGTAAACTTCCGAATACTTCTGAATACTTGTGGAGAGTTACGGATAGTTACAGACTGTTATGAATAATTACGGACAATGTGGTTTTCTCTGACGATCCCTGCTCAATAGTGTATCATGACGACAAGGTTATCTCTTAGTGGGCTGCCAAACTTTTTTGTGACAAACTTTTTGTGCCGATTTGTTGTTGTTTTCAATTCAATTTTTGCATCGGGCTTTTAATACAAGAGAGGCCCACACTCTACAAGCTTTGTCTTTTTAGTGCGTCCCTCAGTTTTGTTTTGTTTTTTCACACAGTGCATTACTATTGACAACTATTTCACTTTCGTCACCTCATCAACTATTGCAATGTATCGCTACTGTTATTTTTTTTCTATTATTGTTGTTTTCTCTGTACAATTGTATGTATTGTTTCTGTCACTCAAGAAAGTGAGATTTATGGTTGTATATTGTGGAAAAAACAAATGAATTTGAACTTGGACTTGAACTTAAACATATCGGGCTGTCTTATATTGTACACTAGGGAAAAGCTGAAATTATGTCACGCACAACTTGTGAAGACTTTTCGCATTCCTTTAATTTTTTACAGCAGTAGAAGAAAGATGAAATTTTGAACTCTAAGTTTGAACTGATTTTGTGCAACTCAAATATGAATATACGTCATCAATGTCCAGTATACATAGCATAATTATACCACAAATAAAATGTAATATAGATCGATAAGTTAAACAATAGAGTAAGAAAAATTAAATTACAGTCATGGAATAGAAAAAAAAACACACTTTGATTTACCTGTAATTGTGCATCGATAGTCATGACTTACTGGGTTATGTTAAGGAGACTGATATAATGAAAATACCGTAATGCTTGATAAGTTTCCAGATATATAAATAAAAAAAAAACATCTGGACGTCGAATACAGCACGCCTCCATTTCCAAAATACAAAATAAAGATGTAATACACATTCCATGGAGTGTAAAGTGGTTAAGACTTTATAGAAGTGCAGTCGTTCTCATTTTATATAGTTTATCGCTGCCCCACCTCGTCCCCGGCCAGTAAAGTAAATGAAATGTTGTAACCCCATTCCCTACCCAAATACTAACCTTTTTCGAATAACATACATTCAGACAGTGCAAGAAAAACAAGTTCAGCACCAAGGATCAACAATGTCATCTGTATATGGGTGCCTCGTAAAATGACCATTTGTGGAAGAAATTTCATAACTCGACCATGCATCGGTTCAACACGGGTGGTGTAGTTTACTATGAGTGTTGTCATACGTTAAATTGCGGTTAATTTCGGATACTTACGGTGGACGGGAATAAACGCAAATGGACGGGGGGTAAACTTATTTGCGGATGGTCTGCGTCTAAGATACGGATCGTTACGTTCAATTACGCATAGTCACGTTTAGTTACGGTTACTTGCGTAAGTCTGCATCCGTGGAGTCCCTCTGCGAAATTTTGAACATTTCAAAATTTCGCAGGCTTGGTCCCGTCATTTTGCGTTTCTTTACGGATTAGTTACGGACAGTTACGTCGACATACGACCCTGCGGATGCCTGCGTCCACGCTGCGTCCCCCTGCGTCCACTTATCCGTATCTATCCGCGGCGGACGTAACCCATCGTAAGGCGCTGTGTAATGCCCCAGTCACACAGTGCTTTACGATGGATTACGTCCGCCGCGGATAGATACGAATGAGTGGACGCAGGGGGACGCAGCGTGGACGCAGGCATCCGCAGGGACGTATGTAGACGTAACTGTCCGTAACTCATCCGTAAAGAAACGCAAAATGACGTCGCCGAACCTGCGAAATTTTGAAATGTTCAAAATTTCGCAGAGGGACGCCACGGACGCAAACTTACGCAAGTAATCGTAACCAAACGTAACTATCCGTAACTGAACGTAACTACCCGTGGCTTGGACGCAGACCATCCGCAAAAAAATGTACCTTCCGTCCGTTTGCGTTCGCTTACGTCCACCGTAAGTATCCGAAATTAACCGCAAGTTAACGTATCACAACAGTTTCGTCCGCTTACGGATATTTACGGACAGCTACGGATGTTGCGGACAATTGCGTCCTTCGACATTTTCCGTTGACATCGGTTGACTCTTGGTGCTGAACTTTTTTTCTTGTACTCTTCGAAAGTATATTTTTCGAAAAAAGCAATATTTTGGGTAGGGGATGGGGTGATAGCATTTTATTCACTTTTCTGGCCGGGGAAGGTGTGGGACAGGGGCAACTATATAGAATGAGAACGAATTATTTCTCTATAGTCTTACCCATGCACTATACGCTCCATCGAATGTGTATTACTTTTTTTTTATAATGATAATAATAATAATAATAATAATAATAATAATAATAATAATGATAATAATAGTAATAATAATAATAATAATAATAAAGGACATTTATATTGCGCAGCTACTATAATAATATACTCTACTGCGCATTACAAAATGACATGCATACAAGAAATTCAAACAGAAAATACATTGCTTCAAGAGATGACTTGATATTGTACTTGGGTGTGGGAGGGGTGTTTGAAAGTTTTGATGTCTTTTTTTTCTGTAAATTTAATAAGCATTGCTTTATCATAAATATCTCCTTAACATAACCCAGTAAGTCATGAATATCGCTGAACAACGGCAGTGTAACCACAGTTTGTCTATTCCTTGACTGCAAGTAATATTTTCTTACTCTAATGTTTAACTTTTCGATCTGTATTGTATTTTATTTGTGGTATAGTGATGTTATATGTGACCCTGCACCACAAAACACACAAAAAGTCGCCACACATGAAATTTTAGTTAAGAGCATATTCTGAAAGAGCAGACTTTAAGCTTTAAAATTATATATTACTCAAATCAAATGGACTCTCCTAACCATCTAAATAGTGGAAAGAATGCACACACTCAGAAAAAGTGTTAACTGAGAAAAGAGGCTCTGAAGTACAGTGTCTATTCAAGCGCTTAATCTTTATCAAGCCGTGCTGGTTGTGCGATGAATGGGACAAAAAACATGATGGAAATCACCAGAGTAACAACAATGTGGGAATTATCAGATTAAACTGAAATTGATAATAACAATAATAATAATAATAATAATAATAATAATAATAATAATAATAACAACAATAATAATGATAAGGCCTTATTTACCCAGGGTAGCCAAGTCAAGATCGGCTCGGTTGACCCATTTCACCTATTTTCAGTCCTCACACAAAATCAGTGTGTGCGACTTTTTGTTCGTTTTGTGATGCACGGTCACATATATTCTTTACATTTATGACGTTTATTCATATTTGAGTTGCACAAACAAAATTCAAACTTCAAGTTCAAAATTTCATATGTCTTTTATTATTGTAAAGCAAATTAAAGGATTACGATTTTTTTCACAACTTGTACGTAATTCAATTGCAGTTTTCCCCAGTGTACAATGTAAGACAGTCCAAAATGTGATAACCTTGCTGTCATAATATACTGACTTAGCAGGAATCGTAAGAGAAAACCAAATTGTCCATAATTATTAATAACAATCCGTAACTATCCGTAACTATCCGAAAATATCCGTTACTCTCCGCAAGTGTTCAGAACTAGTATGTGCCAATTCGTAAGAATATCCGCAAGTGGACGCAAGAATTCGCATCTGGTCGTATCTGTCCGTATCGCCCGCATTTTTTGCCCGCATGTTTTGCACAAATTTCTGGTGACGGCAAAGGATCCGCGGGGGTCCGCGGAAAAAATGACTTTTTTTGGACGTAACGCCGGACGCAGAGCATTATGTGACTGGGGCTTGAGTGGGGCATAGCGCGAGGACGTAACTTATAAAACACTGTAAAAAGTAAAATGGCGCCCCCATAATTGTGATCAGTGCATCAAGTCAATAGCTCTCTGCGTCGTAAATTGAGCGGAGGCAAAAATAACCCAGAAAAAAAACTTAGACGACACGAGATATACATATCTTAATAGATCGATTTTGACAAGCGATTTTGCGCATGCACAGAAAATTCATTATTTTTCCTCTAATAATAAAAATCCTCTAAACTCTAAAGCTCTCTATTGACTGTAGGAAAGATCGTTAGGCCTACATACCGCAGTAACGATTAAAGACAGTATTTACTATTTGCAGATGAAACAAAAACCCAGCTTTGGTGCTTCAAAATGGTTCTAAAATATTCAAGTTTGGGATACAAACAACCAATGTAAAAAAAAAATCATTATCATGATTGCTAATTAGCGTTGTTAAATATGCAAAATGTGAACATTAGTATGGGGATGTACTAATGATGTAGAGACATTAGCAACAGAGGGGCACCCCCATGTGGCAGGCACCACTCTGTTAAAAGGTGAGTTGATGAAAATGAGAACGCCACAAATTACGCAAGAATTTCAGTGCTTAGATGTAATGGTGCTGTATTATCATTATTGGTAATTGTTATGAAGAGTTTTAGGGGCCAAACAGGCATATTATGTGGAGAGAGAGTGTTTGTCAGAATTTACATGAATCCATTATATTTGTCCCTGGATGATTGCAATTGACGTTCTACACAACACTGACTTATACACGTAGTCTATGTACGTGTTAGCTTATGTTGGGTCTGCTTACGGATACGTGTTGTGTGTAGGCGTAATGAGTCACTGCGCGTAGGCTTGTACGTATGATGTACTGCAGTATACAAAGCATTTAGGCCTAAGTGGGTTTGAGTGCCCGGTCAGTTCGGGACGTGTTGGATACAGCGTAGTCGGTGTGTTATGTGTGAAAGAAAGGAAGCCTAGTGTGATATGAAGAGTGGATGGTTTTTGTTGATTATCGTTGTTTAGTTAATGCAACAATGTAATACGACGTTGGTTGAAGAGCAATTAGAAATAGAGACTAGAGTCAGGTGTACAGTGTAGGTACAGTGTTATGGTTGATATGGTACCACAACTGAGGTTGTTCAAGAGGGAATATCGTTCCTTTGCTTCCCCTAATAGAGCAAGAGGATAGGAGGGACTAGGGTATATTGTAAGTGTGTTGTCTGCCTAGAGATTTAAGAAACTACCTGGATATCGATTGCAACAGTTTTGATACGCATAGTAGAGGATTTAACAATATTGCACTGCCGTAAGTATCATGGTAGGTTTCCCATTCCCAGACATTATGTTGATTGGCATTTATTTTTTCATAGTTGGTGTACCGGTACCCTGTGATCTAAAGTTGTAAGATCAGCAGTAGTTTGGTGTAATATAATTTCTTTAGCATTATTATACCTCCATCTTACCTTACTGCCTCCCTGATTTAATGTAGTATATGAATCAGGTGTGTGATTGAAATTGTTTTGAGTAACTACTGATTGATTGGGATGAAGTAACCTTTAAATCTTAGGAATGGTAGGTAGAAGAAAGGATTTGTCCGTATGATATCGGGTGACTTTTATTTAAGAGCAAATGTGGTTTTAGCGAGGTCATGATGAAAGTGTCAATAATGGATGCATTCCAGGTTTTGGTAAATTGTTTAGTAATTTAATTTAGTGAAGAGAGAACTGCTGTCTGACTTGTTGTTTTATCATTCGGATGAAATAGCATAAGATGGGTTAGATTTCTGTAGGATCCTAAATCAAAACAGGTATTAATTATTACACAGTAATACATGGATAAGACCCATATTCATAGGTATAGGATGGTGGTCATACATCTACATTTTATCAAATGGCTCTACAACATTTGTATCCAGCCATTTAAAGTCTGCTTAATGCATCATGTTTTTGAACAGTTGTGTCTAGTGAAATAACACAATGAGTTTCTAGGTCACACTCAGCTGTTGATGGCAGGATGCTTTCATTAGTTATAAGACTATTATTGATACCCCACTGTGGATTTACATGGCTTAAGGGACAATAACTCACTTGGTATATGTGTGTTATTATGAATGAGTTGTTTTTGGTGTTAAACATGTGCGGACTTGATGATTTGCACATAGTGTTTCAAAGGTTCTTCTAAAGTGCATTTTAGGAACTGTAACTGTGTTGTGACTTTATTATGAGTCAATAAAAGAGACCTCTCTGCTTGCTGTTCACAGGACTCCTGTCGAGTGTTTGTCTTTATGTTTTTTTATGTCTTTGTGTTTGTTCTTTGCACGACCTCCCACCCGAACCCACGTGCCTTATAACCATCCCCATCATAGACACATATACACACACACCGTCTTCACCATCTCGCCATCTCCTTTTCTCTCTCATCCGCCCACTCGGCCCCCTACAATAGTTATAATAAAATTGTTTCCAGACTAAACCGTCTGCAGTTATGAATTATAGTGAGAAAAGTAACGATATCTCCTTATATTTTCAGCTTCATTGCGAAATTGTTATAAGGTAGGATTTTTTGTGTCACAACTGACCTTCACATATGCATCAAATGTGATAACATGAACATTTTTTTAATCACTCCCCCAAAGGTAAACAATACCTTTAATCATTGCAAACTGTTAGCGCTAGTATTCAATTCAATTCAAATCAATTCAGTCTATTTCCATCAAACGAAAAGGTATACATTTGTGAACTCATTATGTTGAGCAATTTGAAGAAAAAGATACAAGTCATGAAAATATAATACAACAATGTAGAAAGTAATGACAATGACATAACAACATCAACAATTACGAAAGTCGTCATGTCTGTCTGGCGTCTATACGTCAGCTTGTATATTTGACATTTTGGATAGATTGTTATCGTTGTTAAAATCTTGTCAAAACAATCTGTCCATAACATGAACGCGACGAATTTTGGTTCTATTATTGTTTACGAGCGAGGAAGGACACCCAAAGGATAAATCTTGCAGAAAAAGAAATCCGTCAGAGCGCCCTCTACGCACTCTTCCCAAGAAGACCTCTGGTCGCAGTTATGCTGCTTGTCGTCTCTAAAACAATGCAATGAACTGAGATGCAGCTCCGTTCCGTCAATCATCAGTTCACTTCAGGTTAGATCAGATCAGTTTCGAGATCACAACATCTAGAATTTGACGGGGAAAAAAGGTCCAAACAATCAAATGCAGATCCAACGACTTTATTCATACACACACACACACACTCACACACACACACACACACACACACACACACATACTATTTTGTTTCTCTCCTCTCTTTTCCGGCATGACAGCGACTTAGTGTAGTGTAGGGATTTGTTCAGGGTTTTTGTTTCGGATAAGTTAGGTTATAGGTCTTTTTGTCTTAGTTTCTTTGTTTCATCCATTTTCAATGCTTATCAGTCTATCGATCATATAATTTCTTGTATTACGTGTGGGGGGAATGCAGCCTACAAGCTCAGCTTTTTAGCATTCCTCCCCATTTCCAACATTTTCCTATACCTACAAGTTTTCTGTAAATTTATCCTTTACTTTGTATGATGAAATTTATGCACTGTATTCAATTTTTGTAATATATTTATATGTTTTTGTTGGAAATGAAAAATAAATGAATGAATGAAAATGAATGAATTCAAGAACAGGGGTTGAAGATATCCGCTATGTATTAAATGTAATTTTGTTCTTGTTGTTGTCATTATGTTGGTATCCTTCTTCAAGACTTGATGCATGGGAATGACATTCTTCTCTTCTTATGTTCTTCTACATCATCCCTTTATTACTGTCGATCATGTCACTATAAATATCATTGTCATTACCGTTTGTAATGTTACGTTGAGTGAAAGAAATAGTATTCATTATTATTATTACCACTATTAACTATATCGTATGAAAACATACGACATTTCAGCCTCTCCAGTACAAAGCAATGTCGTTCTTTCCTTAAAAGCAAACGGAAGCATCACTAAACAGTTGAATATCTTGAGAATATTTTGCTAATGTTTTTAGTGGGTCCCTCCATTTTTCACACGGTATACATGTACTTCATTTCGACCACTTCTGTTTCTTTTTTACTATACAATGTATGATTACTAAAGGTCCTCAATTATTGTACAGTCTTTTCATTTCACTATGTTCTATTTACCTTGTTCTCTGTTATCAAAAGAAGTGAAACATATGTTATGTCGGAAAATGAAATAAACTTTGAATTGATCACCTAGCATTCTGTGAATGATTGAATGTAGTTTATGAATATGTATTTGATAATGCATCTGAGGCAAAGTATTACGGTTTTACGCGCTTTGCTACCAGGGGATTCGAAACGCGGAACTCAACATTGAGAGACCGCGAATTTGTCCGCTGAACCCCAACTGCCCTTAGTAGGTAAATATGACCGAAGGTCTTTGTTACTCTCTTCCGTTCATCCTAGATCTAAAAAGCATCATAGGTCATTAAGTCTTTTCTTCCTTGTCTTTTTTTCCCTCTCCATCTCTTTGTTGTTGTTTTTTTCTAATGCGCAGTTTAGATTCTATGTAAATCCCTGTCTTTCAAACTTCCGTCAGGTTTGACATGTAAATATATTCTTTATATTTTGAGTTTCCATAGGTACAGTATCTATTTTCTTGTGTATCCTACATATGTTGTATTCTCTACTTATTTGTTAATGCACTCCTATTTACTGTAGATTATACTCAAATTCTAATTAAAATGTTAGGTTATGTGTTCAGTTGTTATTGCCTTCGATTGTATTCTCATACCCCGAAAGGCAGATGAAAGGGGTCGAAAGAGTCAATAAAATAAAATCAATTAAACCTGTCAATCCGGTGTCATTCAGACTCTTTCTTTAAACGGCATGACAGGGAGATTCATATCAGTCCGTGCTCAATAATTCTTTTATATGATAATATTCATTAGGATGGTTCAAATCTCTCCTATTTTGTTGATTACAATGACATCATTGATCACAATTAATTTGCGGTGTCCCTCTTCAATAGGCAGATATGAAGTTGAATATTTCAATGTTATCTGTGTGCAAGCCCATACGATCCCACTCTAGTATCACAACGCTAAATATTTGAAACCATCCTTTTCTCAGTTCTCACACTCAGGCTCGGCAGGTACCCCCCCCCCCCCATACTACTTCCAGCAGCTCCTCTGTTGCCTGTGACTAGGCCACGTCAAATATGTTCGGGAAGAACGGCCATCTGAACCATGTTGTTGGAACAGGGATCTTCGTTAATTTATTACTTCATTTGATTGTTTGAATTAGAATACATATCGGTTCACGTTTTGTTGTTAAATGCGCAGAATGATTAATTCTTCGATAAAAACATAAATCTAGATAATTACACTTCAATGATACTGTCGCATTAAAGTTCATACGGTGTAATTTCGATGCTCCCTAATGTAAAGTTCAATTGCTAAACTTTGAAGCGACGCTTTATCAAAGTTTTAAATTGACATAGGAAATAGTAGGGAAAAGTATCAAAGAGAAATGTGATTGAAACATGGTCATAAAGAGCAAATAGATAATTTAGAGCAACTCCGATTCTGTTGCTGTTTTTTTTTTACTGCCATTACAGTGACAGCGTCCATCCTTCCAGGAGGAACTGCAAAGAGCTGCCAATAAAAATGAAAATTATAATAATGTCTAGTCGTTGTCTGCATGTTGGAAACCACACTACTGATTTCCGTAAACCGAGCTAAGCAGATTGAATTTCTTCGCCAATTAACAATCGTGACGGTAATGGGAGGATGTGTGGTCGACAATAAACGTTTGACCGCAAATGCCATTTTTGGAAAGCGGGGTTTAAATCTTAAATGGATATAACCTAACCATTGAGCAGAAACTAAAAGCAGACAGTTTAAGACGAAATAAGTAGTAGCTTTGTGTGCATACAAATAGTAGTTTTTATACATGGATCGCTTTCCTTTTTTTTTCTGCGCATAGAAATTCTTCGAAAGGGAAAGTGGACCATGCTTTGCTCGAGTTATATTTGGAGTCTATGAAATCACGTACCACCCTTCGGGCTCCGAATTTGAAACCTATTTCTATAGATATTATTAATCTTATTTTTTGAAGGTTGCCTGATGCAAGTTCGCGCATGATTAGTAATAACCTTTGACCTTTAAATCATGTGATATTCCCAGAGAATTGTCTTTAGCCCGTGATTTCAGAACTGTACATGTCAAAATCTATGTAAAATAAAGCTGTTGGTCTCTTGATTGACAATATATATATATATATATATATATACATATATATATAGTGAAAACTTTTCCCTTCCTTGTTTCAATTACATATATATATATATATATATATATATATATATATATATAGATAAGTGTGGGTAAAAGTGAGTGTTTATTCGTGTATCAAGACTGTTTGATGCCTCTCGTTGTTTCTGTGCGAGACCAGTACTATGGTTACTGAATAATATAACACCTACCCTTCTGATTTTTCCTTTAAATTTCAAAACAGGATATTCTGAGTACACCATTTCGCCTACTGACTTCCCCGTATGGAAAATCAAAACTTCTCAAAGGGAGAGTATAGTTTTGGCTGAGATGGGGGATTCAGATCTGATTTTTTGCAAGATGATTAGAAACCACATATGAAATATTAGAGAGCATGAAGCATGAAGAGGTATTCAAACTTATTTGAAGAAAATCGGTTTGAAATGGCTGAAATAGTAAAACAAAGTGGTCTTATGATAATGATGGGTTTAATCTTTTATCATAGGACCTCTTTGTATCTGGGTATCTCAGCCATTTCAAAACCAATTTTCATCAAATAAACTTTGAATTCCTCTTAGAATTATATGCTCTTTCATATTTTGTAAAAAGTTATCTCACCAAAAAAGGTTGGAAACCTGCTGCCCCATCTCAACCAAACCTAAATTATCCCTTTAAGGATTGTGTTGCCAACAGAGTCTGATTGTATTACCAGATGGTTACCCAGCAACAAAACACGTAGCTCTATGGTTGGAGGGATACTGTGTGTGACACTGCATGGAACTTCGCCTATTTCAATCCCTATATGGCCAAAATATGTGACTTATTACGTATTTCTTTCTAAGTAAACAGGACTCTCTAAATTTTGTCAAACACAGTGCTATGATGATTCTTAATGACAGTTATGTTATAAAGAGGAGTATTATCTTATTTGTAAATCCCTTGTGCAATATGTTTAATACATCTTTAAAGGATGGTGAGTTTCCAAAGTGTTTAAAGATAGCAAAACTTATTCCTGTCCACAAAGGAGGTGATAAAGATCTTTTAAGAAATTATAGACCTATTTCTCTTTTATCTGTTTTCTCGAAGATATCTGAAAGGTTGATATATAATCAGCTGATGAAATTTTTACTTGAAAAAGATATTCTATATTCGAAACAATTTGGTTTCAGAAAAGGGTATTCTTCATACATGGCTTTAATGGAATTAAAAATTAGGTAATATAATAGCACAGTCTTCTGAAAATAAGAAGTTTTTGACTGGATTATTTCTAAATTTGTCTAAAGCTTTTGATTGTATGGATCATAGTTTTCTTATCAAAAAGATGAAAATATATGGTATCAGAGGTACTGCATTGAATTTGTTTCGGAGTTATTTATGTGATAGAGTGCAATATGTGTCCATAAATGGTATATCGTCTACATATCGTTGTGTAAATATCGGTGTTCCTCAGGGATATGTTTTAGGGCCTTTATTATTCCTTATATATGTTAATGATTTGCATGTTTTAAGTAAGTTACTTCACACTATTGCTTTTGCAGATGACACTAGTTTATTTTTGTCGGGTAATGATATGAATGTTCTTTGTTCAATTTTTAATCATGAACTTTGTTCAGTTAATGATTGGTTTCAAGCAAATAGACTTAAATTAAACCTGGATAAAACATGTTGTATGCTTTTTAAGCCCAGAAACAAATATATTGTAAATGAAGTAGATATATGTATTGATAATTGTAAGATTTCATTTGTTAAGTCAGTGAATTTCTTGGGTGTAGTAATTGATGAAAAATTAATGTGGAAGAAACATATTGATATGGTATGTGTGAAAATAAGGAAAACAATTGGTGTTATGAATAGGCTAAAACATATTTTACCGTTCAACATACTCGTTAGACTTTATCAAACCTTGATCTTGCCGCACCTTATTTACGTACTACAATATCATTTGATGGAACAGTGCAATATGCCATTTGAATCGAATTCTAGTTCTTCAGAAGCGTGCAATGAGAATCATAACGAACTCGAAACCATATTCGCATTCCAGTCATCTGTTTGAAAAATTTAATTTTCTGAAAATATTTGATATTAATAAGTTTTTATATTTTAATATGTTTTTATGATTTTGATTTTGTAAAGAATAATGAAGTATTAAAGTAGATATCATACAAAACGGGGGAAAATTATAGACCTAGATTGCCCAATTTCAAGTATGAGTTCTCACGATCCACAATAATATATATTGGCCCTATTATAAGATGTTGAACAGTCTCCCAAATAATATTCAGCAGTGTGTCTCTATATCTGCATTCAAGAGAAAATGTAAAGGATATGTTGTAAAATCATATACGTGCAGTAATGCCTTGCTGTAATAATCCCCTTTATGCTAATATATGTTCAGTAGTTTCGTTTTGTCTTGTTTTGACTTGTTTTGTTCTTTTTTGTATTGTGTCATAATTGTTGCTGTTTACTAGGGAGAAGCCTTGACAGGTCAATGGCCTTTGCTTCTTCCTCCACACTCTGTATTGCATATGATTGACATGTTGTCCTGTATTGTTCATTCTTTTTTTTAACCAGTTGTGCAAGTTGTGGAAATAAATGAAATATATGGAATAATATGTGGAATATGAAAGCGTCGACATTTCTCTCAAATTAATTATAGGCATTAGTGTGAGCATACGCTTCATGATATCGATAATGTCGAAAATGATGTTGATAATTATAGGAAAAAAAAATCATGTAATGATATTAGGTCTTTATCTTTTACTATATGCTGCAAAAAGTCTTTCGTAATTTTTCGATTTTATTGAATAATTCAATAATGAAAAAAGAGATATCACATAAGTATCAGATCTATGAAATTTATGGCTCTACCATAGCAGTTTGATGAGCAGAAAGAATGGATGAATAAGGCAGATCTTTAATTTTGACAAACAGACAAAGGGATCTCAAAATATGTATTAATGTGAATGTAAGTAGGGAAACAAAGGGATGAGGTCTAGTCACGTTGCAGAGCATAGTTACCATGGTTACGTAGAAACTATATGTGTGTGATCAATGGAATGAAAGTGTGAAAATACACAGAAGAGTACACATAAGCACACACACACATACACTCACACGTTAACGAGAATCATGATACGAATAAATGTTCTTATTCCATCATGTGTTCTGTACACAAGACTTTATTATACAGACACACCAGAATCAGGATATCGGCAGAGACATATAATTTTTCATGCTTACGATATTATATTTCTGCTGGAGTATCCATCATAAGCGTCTCTTGAGTAAAGTTAGAGCTACTATAGATCATTAGCACCAGCATGATATTCATAACCATGGTCGGAATCAGAACACTGGGTTAGGCCTATCTGTATGACTCTTGAAATCAAACCATTCAATATTTACAGCGCCTGGGGATACTTAGTAATATAAGTAGAGCTGATCCCCCATCCCCCACCCTACACCCAGCAACCCCTGATGACCCGTCGAGATGGAGATCCGTGGAGAACAAGGGCTGCCGTTATTAGGCAATTCGTGTGATATACCTTAATAATAATTGTGCCGAACGGGTCACTGACCGGGTTCACTATGTTGAGAAAGGTCACTTGGGCAGTCATCATACGCCCACTTTGGTGTCTGCACTTCCGCATTCTGCACTGCCCAGTTTTGACACATGGACAGTTGGCAAAAAGAAAACAAAATAATCGTCACAAATAGATTTTGTCGTTATTTT
This sequence comes from Diadema antillarum, assembly GCF_040938485.1. Lineage (NCBI taxonomy): Eukaryota > Metazoa > Echinodermata > Echinoidea > Diadematoida > Diadematidae > Diadema > Diadema antillarum. Next base: position 26,773 of record NW_027271113.1, read on the forward strand.
GTCTCAAAACAGATTGAGGTCGTTTAGCGCATTTTTTGTTGATAATAAAGTCTGACGGACGAGCGATTTAACCCAGCTCGAGGAAGCAAGTATGATATCTCCGATCCTACTGTATATGCAATAGATGACGTGTTTGAGCTATTTGATGTGATAGGAAGTGGCATTTATTTGAGATTTCGCCCCACAAAATATATCCTTAACCTACTGAAAGCAAACTGAAGTTGGATATCCAGGGGAGATCGGGGGATACTATAATTCAAAAAGAAAGAAAAAAAAGTAACCCACAGAAGAATTATGTTTGAAATTGTCCTCTCTTCCACCATAATGACACCTCGGATAAATACACAACTAAAGACATTAAGTTGTTATTTCATTCCGGGTCTACTGCGCAAGACAAGCGATATTATTGTCTGAATCATCTTTCTTGGAGATTCTTTCTTGACACAAATATTTTGGCTGTTTGGTTCACACAGCTGCCCTGCAAATCGCAATATCAATATTGTGCAGGCGTAAGCGAGGAGGTGATATCTACTTGCCATGAGCAAGTATCTGCGAGGGCGCCTCCTAAAGTTGATAAACAGCAACGTCTTATGAACCTAGTGACATGAATGTTGTTGTTGGTTTTGTTAAGATTTATGAAATGAGGTAAAGGGGGGGGGGGACAGAGGAAGGAAAAAAGTTGGAAAAGGCGACCATAAATGATTGCTTCCCGAGTCGACCATTCACCCACACGGAAGATCATTGGAATCACTAAATTTCCGGGGTGGGGTGAGCTTGATATGTTTTCTCATTAAGTGAAATCTGAAAGAATCAAATTTGTAAGCGTTAAGCCGGATTAGCATGACTTTGTCGCTCAGTCCCATGTGAAGTCTCAGACGAGACGGTTAAGAGTAGCGGACAACTTTATCAATGACAATAACAGCTTTTCTTTCAACTTCAGACGTACTTAAAAAGCTAACGGGGGGGGGGGGGGGACTCCGATGACTGAAGAAGAAAATTCAGTCTGCAGTAAATATGGTAGACTCAGTACAATTTTTTTTTCCTACATGTATATTGAGGTTGGTTTTCAGAAAATACCAGTGATAATGCCAAATATTATCCCCACACAACGAGCGAAACACGTTGTGATAATTGTTCCTCGGATTGTATCTATGCATTCTTTCCAGATGCCAGCAGGTATTGTGTCAATCATATTTTGGTAGAATACTTTAAGCTCATCGTTGGTTCACCCCGAGGGGACGAGAGTCATCCTGTTCTCACTTCAGTATATATCACTTCACACCCACTCGCTCGTTTCTAATCCGCCCGTGTCCAGTGGCGCAGAGCCCCTCCACGCATCGCCGATGACAAGTGTGTGGCGAGTCCCGACGGATGCAAACCATTTATTTCACTATTTCTCCACTTTGCTTCGGGTAATGTTTCACAAAGAATTTAAGTCCATCTTAAGTTTTCAGATGTTTCACAAAGAATTGAAGTCCATCTTAAGTTTTCAGATCAATTTAAAGTTACGGTAAGCTATGTGTTATTTCAATTATATTCTATTCTTTTCCTATGAGGATGAAAACTGTATGGACTCCTTAATACGTGTGATAATAAAGTAAAGGACAAAAAAAAAATCTGTGAATTATTCCGAGGATTTATTTTCCTTTCGAATAAACCTTAGTTTATTTTCGGATGAACGAATCTTTGGAATAATGAACCTTACTTAATTTTACGGACTATCGAACCTTCAGAATAAATTCATGTTTGGACTAATAAACTTCCGGTATAACGAAGCTCATTTCATTTACGGAATAACGAACGGGGATATGCATGACTATCTCTGGTGTAAAAAATATATAAAAAAAAAACGGAGAGAAAAAGAAATGTTGAAAGCATGATGCAGTGTATGTAGCAAGAGATATTGAAGATTTAAAAAAAAATGTCTAATTCAACTTTTTTTTTTGCTGCTGAAATAAAGGATCTGCATGTCTTTTAAAGGATTGAAAATTTTGTATGTATTCAAACAACCTTTTTGTTTTGTACGTGAAAATATTGTTCGGTTTGAATTTATTACATTCCGCCATATGAGACTGCAATATGATATACAGGTCAATAGTAGAGTGAAACAAAGCATTGAGAATTATTTCTGACACAACAGATCTTTAATTGCATGCAATATTCCTATTTCTGTATGTGTTTGTTACCTAGTTACCTAGATGATTCCATAGCAGCTTACAATGATAAGCGATAGTCACTCCTATAAAAGAAATATCAATTTTATCTCAAAATGAAACGCGATTCTATGAAGCATAACGACATTGTTGATCAGGATCGCAGTGTTCACTGGAAATATATGAAATGTGTATAGGAAGGAATACATATGTATTAAAAGAAGTAAGGAACCAAGTATTGAATCTGGGGTATTCCACATTTTATACTTGATAAATATGAATCATGAATCGTGAACTTTCTGTTCTTGGTGTCAATATAGTCGTTCTTTCATTTTTTTTTCTTTCTTTGCAACATAAAATCCCTTTTCTGTAATATAAAATCCCTTTTCTGTAATAGAAATGTGAAATAGTTTCTGATTATTTTTTATATGAAAGTGCACTTTTTCTATATAGGGCCTATTGCTAAAGTTTGGAATTATTGAGGAAAGTTGTCGTTTTTCTGCAGTTTTCCTAGAACCCTTTCTTCGGTCTGACGGATTCAGGGTTTGAGAACCTATTTAAAAACGTTTTACTTTCAATTCTAATAATATTTGACAGGATATCGTTGTTGCATTGAAGTTTAGTATCAGTCATGAATAGATTGTACTTTTGAGTGAGCAAACTTGTGGTTTATATTGTGGTTACTCTGGAAGTTTGTCCCCTTGTTGGTTCCCTTTAATGCACAGACATCGCTGGGTGAGATGTATAGCACTTGAATAATTAAGACTGAAACTTGAAACCGCATTTTCTAGGTACATTTATACTTTTCAAGTGTGTGTACATCGCTTCATTTGTTTATGTGTGTTAGAAAAAAATCTATTTGCATAAATCTACATGTCGCATAAAAGCTTATGGTCTCCTCTTTCAGAATTTGCCCTTTACCAATGTATCCATATCTGGGAACGTTTTGTTTTGTTTTCTTTTTCCTTTTTTTATGTACGGTCAGAGTCATGGACTGTGACTGAAACAAAAAAAACTTTATGATGGAGTCGCCAAAATGATAGAAACATTGCTCAGGACTTCCGTCTAAAATTGTTACTATACCATGCAGTCTACACTAAAGGCCAGTTCAGTTAGTGTTGTCAATTTTCAATTCGTTTACAGGGAACTTAATCCGCATATAAGGAAAAAAAGTCTGCTTATCTTCTTATCTTCAATCTCATTTGGAGTTAGGATTTTTTTAGGGATTACGTCTTCATGGTCTTCCCTTTACTCAATTCCATCGTGTCTTTTATGACTTTGCTTCGCTGCTCCACGTTCTCTCTCAGCTATGACATAAAGCAACATTAAGTTGAACAAAGTATAACTATAGTCAATGTGAAACGCATTTGGAATTTTCTACCCTCCACTGTCTCTCTGTAACTTTTGAGAAATGCACTTGATATAATATTTTGTATGCCTGCATGTTGTGAAGAAAACAGACCCTGTCCCATGATCCGATAAGGACATTATCCCTACCCTAAAATGTAGCAAACAACAAATAAACAAGCAGACGATACAAAATTGAAGAAAACACTTTATCCTCTCCCATGCGGTGGAATATTCGCACCTCATAATTTGGGCCTGACATGCAAGAGATGTAATTCAGTTTAAACATGAGGCTAACCGTGCGGACATTAAAAACATAACATCATTTAATGGCATGGAGGCATAACAACATCCCTTATGTGTACCTTCGTTCCTGCAGGAAAGTCCTGGATCATATTGAATTGGCTCACTCGATCACCGGTCATGGCTGCAGCCCAAGTAGACCACGACATTTCAAACTTGTCCTCCTCCGCAACAAACGTGACGGAGTGGGAATTCAACGACTACGGACAACGGGTCTTCGTCGCTATTCTCATCATCGCAATATCGCCGTCGCCCTCTCCCGCAAACTTCAGACGGCTACCAACGCCCTTGTCTGCAACGCCGCTAGCGTCGACTTCCTTACATGCCTGCCTCTTTCTTCCCTTCAAGGCAGTCTCTATTCTCAGCCGAACGGGCTGGCCGCTGTCGTCGAACATCTGCACGCTATCGGGTGGGATCACCATACGGTATGTTTGGGCGCCACAATCGTCAACCTGGCGCTCATTGCTTATAATCGCGCCTATTTGATTAAGAAGTCACGGACACAATACCGCCAGTTGTTCACACCGATCAAGCTGGGCGTGGTGATCTTCTTCGCTTGGCTCTACGCGATCATGGCGTTCGCCTTGCCTCCGTCACTCGGCGTTGGTCGCCTCGGATACTCCCACTACTACAAGATGTGCCTCTGGGACGACGCACATCCTCTGTACTTCATCAACGAATACATCGTTGCCGCCACATTCCCTACGGCCTTCATTGTCATTATCGTCTGCTATTCGCTAATCTATGTCCACGTCAAGCGCAACAACATCCATCTAACGGTGATGTACGAATTTCGACCCTTCGGCCATGGAATCATTGAAGAGAAAAGACAGAACTCGACCCTGGGCACCAAGGAAAAGAAAGCTATCAAGCACGAGATTCGGATCATCGTGAACCTGTTTTGCATGTTGTACGCCTTCTTTGTGTGTATCCGCCCTTATTCTATCATTCTCACCATTCCCGTTAGGAGCGTTGGCAACGTATATACAGGTGTACTCTTCCTAGGCAACTCCTGCGTTAATCCCCCCCCCCCCCCTCATCTACAGCTTCAGGCACCCTCGTTTTAAGATCGTCTTCCACCACATGGTGCACTTTAAGTACGACGAGATTCCCAAGCCCACCAGATTCCTCAAGTTTATCCTCACATCCACAGGTCAAGCAACGGTCAAAAACTAATCGGGTTAAAACGGACCCTCTTATATTTGGTCTCCTCTATATCTCTGTTGTAAAGAAAAAATATCCCGATTTTTATTTGTATTGTACTGTATTGGTGCTTAGGAAAAATTGAGGAAGCAGGAACTCCAATGTGTTTTCACAATGTGTAGAGGAAAAGAGCGAGCAGACGTACGAAAAGAGAGAGGAATGAGTAAAGGCAAAAAAGAGAGGAGAATTTAGGAGGAGAGAAAATGGTGCATTTGTGACGATGGAATGATACTTACCCTATTCACAGAGTAGACCATAGGAGGCTCATTAATTAATTCCTCATGCAAATGTAAAAACAATCAGCGTTCCGATGAGTTCCGATGAAGGCTGAGTTGACAAGCTCCAGATACTGGCATCGTTAAGGCTCACCATGTGTTATACCAATGCCAGAAGAGCCCTAGAACCTCAAGTTATCCACCTGTGCTATGCCAGATAGCAGCACTAAGCAAAACTGACACACGTTGGACTGACTCGACACATGGACTAACTCGACAAGTATCCAACAGTGACTCGACTTGCGACTTGCAATGGCGAACTCTCGGGTCTTTGGGTGTGTTCGAGCGCTCTCCGAAGGGGAACTGTACCGTACCGTACTGAACCGAGGTGAAAGTGGACCACTTCCCGATGTGCTCCAAAGGGTACCAAAAGCGTACCAAATAGTCTGAGAGCTGGCTGCTGGTCAATTTACCCCATCAAGCCCAAAAGGTTTGACCCCTCAGAGTTGCTGGGGCCACCCTCCTCATTAAAAAAATGCCCGTCAGCCTGGTCCCTGAGGGCGGGTTCGGCCCCCAGGGACCCCCCGAAAAGGCCCTCCGGCGGGTGTAATTTACCCCATGGAGCCCATGGACCAAACTTGGCCTATATGAATGTCCTATGGGTGTACATAATCAAAATATAAAAACTGACAAAATATCTGGTCGGGAAAGGGGTTGCCAGACCGCTTGTTTGCAGGCATAAAACCTTGTTTTTGGTCAAGGAGTCTGCGCCAAGACTACACTGTCCCATAGGCCCTGTACTGTAGCGTCTCCCAACAGGCCGACAGACAGTGCCAGTTAGTGCATGTAGTAGTCTTGGCGCAGACTCCTTTACGCGCAACAAGGGTTATTGCCTGCAAACTACCCATTATACCCTGGGACCCAGGGTAGTTTGCATGCATAAATTGACCACACACACACGCACACACACACACATACACACACAATTATGTTTACACATGACTCTATGTACAACTGTATATACCATAACACTAAACATGTTACAATTAATAGGTTTCTCATTAATGCAGCCATAATACCTTGCACATAATAAATGTCAAACCTATAAGATGTTCATACCTTTTGAATGTTTTACATGGATACTATCAATACACCTTTAAGGAACACTGAAGAAATTTGAAATTTGTGTGAAGTTGTATTAGGTTTTATTGGCCACACAGCCTACTCTTTCTGTATGATGTATTCACCTTATGAGACTCAAATAGAGCTTTTCAGAAAATGCTGAAAAACCTTTGTTGTGAGTAAACTTCAGTTTAAGACCAACCACAACAGCGCTAAAGGCCAGTTGTATAACACATTTAAGTAAACATTTTCATCAACCGTGCATTAAACATAACTCTAATAAAGTTTATGTCAACAAGTGGGATGTAGCTTGGATTACTTCTTTTTCTCCTGCTTGATATCCTCTTTTAGATACAAATAACAAGTCTCAATCCTAATATAAGATTCCTTTGAAAACCTCAAACTAATAACTTTTTGTGTTTTTGGCTGATAAAAACCACCCTTTGATGTATAAAATAGGCAAGGATTACAGCATCCATGCCAACATTTCCTTTATTTGACTCTAATAAATTCCAAATCAGAATAAACTGCATAACATAAGGAAGGAGCTTAATGGTTTTGGAAATGATATTGATCAATTTTCATTCTCAGTAGTGCATGTCACCTCATAGTTTTGGACAAATATCTGCATATCTATAATACTAATGAACATGTAATTACGGTGTTCTATATACATGTATTTCTTCCTTGGAACCTCAAATAACAAGCTTCACAATAGAATGCTAACTTTCTGTAATGGAAATAAACAGGCCAAGAGCATTTACTTTGATCTTGTGTTCTCTTCATCTCTTCAGCGCTTTTTTTTTTTTTTTTTGGTCATCTTCTTATTTCTGGAGATATACTTTATTTATAATAGTTCCCAGCCCCACACAAATGGTGTCACATACTGCAAACACTGCCAATGACCGTGACCAGTACACACCAAGTTGAAACATGATAGCGCTCTTTTTATATAGCATATAGGCTGAAAGTATTAACTTGGTCTTGTGGTCTCTTTATATCAGCAGTTTTGTCAACTCCTTATTTCTGGAGATACACTGTACTTCATCTTCAGTTCCCCAGCCCCACACAAACAAAACTCAACCTACGGTGTCACACACTGCAAAGAGCGCATCATAGTATATGATTGCCGTTAACCCGGGACATATACACACAACGTGAAACATAAAATTACCAGCTAAATGAAATGTTAGCTTAATTTCTTTTCTTTAACAATAGCATGCACGTTGAGAGCATTTACATGTTGTGTTCTCTTTTATATTAGAATTTTTGTCAACTCCTCATTGAGATACTTTGTCTACCCCCCTCCCCCCCCCCCAAAAAAAAGATGATACTTCCAGGGTGTCACATACCATATACAGTTACAATGCAGGTCCTAGTTCATATTTATGATTTAGTTGTCATTCAAAACCATGGCAATTACACATCAAACCATGCATCACACTCTATGGAAGACTAAAGCTTACATAAATTACGTATAATGTAGGCCTAGGCATTGCACATGTTTCAGTTGCAGTCTTATGATTCCTGAACTGACCAGTATTTGGCATGAATTTATTTCATATAATATAAAACATAATTTCACATTTTAGTCTATCATACAGTATAATGCATGATTTGAGAAACTGAAGTCTACTCACAACAAAGGGTTTATTTCAGCATTTTCCAAATATATATATGTATATATATATATTTGTCTTATATGGTGGATACATAATAAAGGGTAAGCAGGTTGTGTGGCCAGTAAAACAGAATACAATTTCACACAAATTTCAAAATCTCTTCAGTGTTCCTGCTTGAAGGTTCACTGATAGTATCGATGTAAAACATTCAAAAGTTATGAACATAATAATTATAGGTATGTACGTGCAAGGTATCATGGCTGTATGGAGAAACCACTGGTCATGTTTTGTGTTACGGTATTCTTAGTATACATATAGTCATGTGTGAATGTGTGTGTGTGTGTGTGTGTGTGGGTGTGTGTGTGGGTGTGTGTGTGGGTGTGGGTGTGTGTGTGGTCAATTTGTGCATGCAAACTACCCTGGGTCCCAGGGTATAACGGGTAGTTTGCAGGCACAAACCCTTGTTGGGCGTAAAGGAGTCTGCGCCAAGACTACTACATGCACTAACTGGCACTGTCCGTCAGCCTGTTGGGAGACGCTACAGTACAGGGCCTATGGGACAGTGTAGTCTTGGCGCAGACTCCTTGACCAAAAACAAGGTTTTATGCCTGCAAACAAGCGGTCTGGCAACCCCTTTCCCGACCAGATATTTTGTCAGTTTTATATTTTGATTATGTACACCCATAGGACATTCATATAGGCCAAGTTTGGTCCATGGGCTCCATGGGGTAAATTACACCCGCCGGAGGGCCTTTTCGGGGGGTCCCTGGGGGCCGAACCCGCCCTCAGGGACCAGGCTGACGGGCATTTTTTTAATGAGGAGGGTGGCCCCAGCAACTCTCAGGGGTCAAACCTTATGGGCTTGATGGGGTAAATTGACCAGCAGCCAGCTCTCAGACTAAAATGTTCGCTTGTGAAGAATGCGCGTATACATGCACATTATACTTCATGATGCAAAGAGTTCATTCTCTTTGTTCGGGACATCTGTAAGTAGCCTAAGCGCGCCAGGTGAATGACCCCATTGCTACAAAATGCATAACTCCCTTAAAAAATCATTTCTCAACAGAGCGCTCGAACGCTCCAAATCTTGCACAGTTCAGAACGGTACGCTTCGGTTCCCTTTAGAGCGCTTTAACGCACCCTATCTTAGTGGAGGAAACGGCGTCGCCGCAACTGCCGAGACTGATCAGTTGCGGCGAGTCGTGTGGCTCGAAAGACCCAAAATGGCTTGCGATCTCACTAAGATGACGACTACAAGGCGACGTCCGAGACACATGCAAACAAGGTGACAAATTGGAAGTGGCAGGGCTTCTCCGCGACGTCTTCGTAGTTACAAGGACGTATCCATGACGTCTCCACATAGACGCCGGTAGGTCACCATTGGTCACCATTGGTCACCACAAGGTTGCAGAGAAGTCTCGGAGACTTCATTTTAACACAGTGTATCAGAATTTAAAAAAAAAAACTTGCGATATAAAATACAATATATATATAAAACACCATTTTTTAAGTCATTGGATAACCTTATGAAGCCTTCTTTCACTTTAATAAAACGCAATCTGAGGTGTGTTTTTTTCAAAGAAATACACATAGCGGATGTAGCGGAAGATTGAATTTTACTTATCAATCATGGACAGAATGTGTTGACAAAGCATGCTTATTTTCAGCTTAATCCGATTATCCTTTCATTGTTGTTGCTCCGGTGGTGTACATCTTGCTTCCTTTTTTTTTTTGTCCCATTCATCCCCACAGCGATTAACCGCTTGAATAGACCTACCCTGTACTTCAGAGCCTCTTTTCTTAGTTCATATATTTCCAGAATGTGTGCTTTCTTTCCAATGTTTAGATAGGTTAGGAGAGTCAATCTGAAATGAGTTATATATCATTGAATGCTAAAAGTCTGCTCTTTCAGAATCTGCTCTTAACTAAAAATCCATGTCTGGCGACTTTTTGTTGGTTTTGTGATGCATGGTCCCAAATAATTACATATAATAAATGAAATAAATATGAATGATATGAATGATACGAATATGTATATAGGCCTATATATATATATATATATATATATATATATATATATATATATATATATCATTATTATTGTTATTATCATTATTGTTACTATCATTATTATTATTATTATTGTGTTTTTGAATATGTTTATGTTTATGTTTATATATAGATGTATACTGACTTTATTTCCCAACATGTATACGTCGGCCTATCCAGCTACAGTATAATAGACTTCATAGTGATTTATTCTCATACTCCTCAACGGTCTCCTTTGCTTTTGGTTGATGATAGGGATAATGACACCCTTTACACTGACCATGTCTTGATTTATAGTGATCTATGTTTTTTTTCTTCTGAATTCCTGACCACATTGTGTGTGTGTGTGTGTGTGCGTGTGTGTGTGTGTGCGTGTGGGAAAACTGTACGAAGTTCAGTGCAAAATAAAGCAAAGCAAACACAAGAAGTGCAAATAAACTCTGCTATCCAAAATGCTGCCCAAAAAAGGAACTATGCTTGATGTTTGATAGGCGCTGGTTTCTGTCACATGTGTGTTCTGCCTATTCAAAAAAGGCATTACTTAAAATAACGTATTCGGTTAAAATGGCAATATCAAATGCACCACATGCGACGAACCGACAACAGAGGGAGCGTTGAAATTACTCACTGTCTAACTTCTTCTGCATAGCATCTAGAAGTTCATCGTGAATATGTCCGGCACATACGCTCGATACTCTGCATCCGCGAAAGATAACATATATGCCTCTTCTCCTAGGTAAAGTCTTGAAAGATTCAGGACCTTTTAGTATGACTTATGTTTCGTAATCCCATAAATCAATAAACGAAAGTGTGAGAAAGAAAATACAAATAGCCAGAATACAAACAAAACATTATTTTGTGTCAGCAGAACAATTCTGTCGATTGCGCAACGACCTTGAGACTTCAATCGTGGTATCATCCCATAAGAAGTCTTCTAATGTTTGAATCACAGAGACCGTCGGGAGAGTTGAAGATTGATGTTCATTTAGAGTGACATATATGTGAAGTATGGGGGAAGATGAACGGAAGTCAGCCTAGCAACCAGAAGCAAACAATCTGATATCGTTAATGGGCCAGATGACTCGATCTCCTCAAACCGGAAAGACATGGTATCGAATCAAATAAGCAAACAAACAAACAAAACAAAGCATTATAAAGGCTGTTGACGGAGAAGTTCATAAAAAGCTGTCGGGCCAGGCACGTCACGCGGGCGATGTGCAGATGAATTTGTTATATTGTTAGTAATGCTATGTGCAGAATGTTGCGTGCAGCATGGGACGTCACCGCAAAACTACCGAAACTACCTCAAAACCGTGGGAAGCGTGCGACCGTGACGTGACGGGAAAACAAGAAGGAAGAAGTGGGGGAATTGTTTGGCTGTATATACTCGAATTCACGGCAATTTTCATTAGGAATTTGTAAGGATTTTTTTTGACTGACAACACTCTGTCATCACTCCCCTGTCAGTGACGAGTGTGTCGGCGTGCTTCCCCTCTATAGTCCCCTTTTGGTATCGGATGGAGTCGTGTTTCTTTGCCAGGGTCAGAGCAGAAACGCTACTCTGACTCTCTGTTAACGTTGATGTTCATGAACATACAGAAATAAGAATTAAACAAACGTACTGGTATGTGCATTCTGACTTAAAATATGAAGAGAAGTATCGAAATATCAGTATAAAAACACACACATATAACACAAACACAAACATATTGATGACTGAAACATGACAGTATGTACCCCTGTTGAAATGATGTCATTGACCTACAAACAAATCTTCACTTAAATATTTTGCTTTCAAATGAAATATACAAATACGATGAAAAGTATTGTGCATACTCTGAATCAAATTATTTTGGGGTCCAAGGAACGTAACAATGATCACATTACAGTGAAGGAAGACAAAGGGTATCGATTAATAGCATGATATTTAGAGTATATTTTGCTTAATTTTCGAACCAATTTGAGTGTTATGGTATTGCGGGTGCTGTTCGTTATTCCGAAGGTTCGCTATTTCGAAAGTTCGTTATTCCGAAGGGTCGTTAATCCGAAACACGCAAATTCCCTTTACCTAGAGGTTCGTTAATCCGAAAATAAAAAAGGGTTCGTTAATCCGAAAATTTGTGGCGTTAATCCGAAGGTTCGTTATTCCGAAGATTGGTTAATCCCAAAATGAAATTTGGAACAATGAACCTTCGGAAAAACGAATCTTAGGAATAAAGAGCCGTCGGAATAACGAAACTTCGGAATAACGAGCTGTCACGTAACCGGTATTGCATATGCAAGAGGTTAAACTATACTAGCAAGCTTCGAGATCTTATGAGGTCCTACCATGCTATCATACAGATATTTGTATGTCAACTGAGAAACGCGACGTTTCAGACCATGAAAAAAAGAAAGAAAAAACTACTGACAACCAATTAAGAAAAAAATTATTCTACCATCTAAACTATGTAATGAATATAACAATATATATGTAACCTATTATCTATTTTTATGCAATTTTATGCAAATAAGGTTTGCTATTTCAAAGGTTCGTTAATCTAAAAATAAAACAAGGTTCGCTATTCTGAAGATTCATTAATCCGACAACGAAAAGAAGGTGCGTACTAACCAACCTTCAGAAATTCGAAACTTCGGATTAACGAACCTTCGGAAAAACAAACTTTTTTCTTTCATTTTCGCATTAAGTAATCTTAACGCTAACTCGTCTAAACGTTGTGACATGTCTGTTTTCAGCGAAAACTTTGTTTACCATGAACGGGTTGAATTCTACTCCATGTATTAAGGTGTGCTATGGTAACAGGATTGAATATCTGATACCTCGTTGCTTTGAATGCAGTAGGTCAGTCTGCGATTGGATTTTAGCAAAGTTATATTGGCACGTTATAATAACGCATTGTATTGCATGCTATTTCCAAGAAGTGACGCAGCTGACCTCCGCAAAAGTTAATTTTGAGCTAATTGCGTATGAAGTTTTGGCTTTGGCAAAAACTATGATTACGTTCACATTCCTCGTGTAATACTCCCTTACAAGAGAATAGAACTTTGTTCTACTGTTCATAGCATTGGTTTGTAAATCCCTTCGAAAACCCACAGCGTCAGTTCATGGAAAAGCGAAGGCGTGTTTCCGCTGCATTTTCACAAACTGACGTAGGTCTGCATGGTTTTTACTGTTGTTGTTGGTGGTGTTTATATATATTTTTTTTGGGGGGGGGGGTGAGGAGGGAGGGGTGTCTGTATATGTTTATGTCCCCCCCCCAAAAAAAAAAAAAGTACGGATGAACCATAACAATACAAAGCGATCGACGAACATAGCTACCACAATGGTTAACTTTTAGCATTTCTCGTCCATAACATATACTCTACACCATAAAGTGAGTTTCACATTTACATGAGAACGGCGATATCATTTCTATGATATTTTGGGCAATTCCTCCGTGTATAAGCAGCAATGGCACTATCATAATATTGTATGTATTTTAGGTTTTTTTTTTAATTGCGCAATGCAAAGGTGATGGGAAAGGATACATTTAATGCCAAAAGGGAGGGAGGATGGAAGTCAGACGAAGTTAAGAAGGCCACAGACGTAGTACACAATGTATATCGACGCACTGCAGGGGGTTCTGCTATTGGATGAGGTGACAGTGTAGGATATATATACATACATATATATATATATATATATATATATATATATATATATATATATATATATATATATATATATAGTGTGTGTGTGTGTGTGTGTGTGTGTGTGTGACCCTGCATAACAAAACCAACAAAAAGTTGCCAGACATGGATTTTTAGTTAAGGGCAGACTCTGAAAGAGCAGACTCTCAGCTTTAAAATGATGCATAACTCAATTCAAATGGACTCCCCTAACCTATCTAAATATTAGAAAGAAAGCTCACACTCTGGAAAAGTGTGAACTGAGAAAAGAGGCTCTGAAGTACAGGGTCTAATCAAGCGCCTAATCTTTACCATGTCGTGCTAGATGTGCAATGAAAGGGACAAAACACAGGATGTACACCACCCGAGCAATAACAATGAAGAGATTATCAAATTAAGCTGAAATTGAGCATGTTTTATTAACACATTCTGTCCATGATTAATGCCAACTTGCAAAACAGTCGTGCATGGATTGTGATGGTTATTGCTCTATTGCAGTCACTAAGTCAAACTTTAACGATTATGAGAGAGTAAAGCCCACCACTTCCGGACCTTTAAAGGACATTCCAGACGATTTATATAATTTCACATCATATAGTACATAAATCTAGAGTGACAAGTATATTTGTGGAATTCATTGTGGTCTTAAGCAGATGAACCAATACTCTGAAAACTCCAAAACATAATACACTTAGAACAAGGTAGATGATAGGAAGCTCACATTCTTAGTCCAATCATTGTAATGTAACAATAGATATGTCATTCCATTACGATGCCACTTGATTAACAAGTTTATACCCGTGTAGAATTTATGCATGTTGCCTTCTTTTGCTCCACTTCCTTGACAATCGGTATGCTTGAGCACCCAATTACGCATTCTTATGTAAAGATGATGCGTCATCATCCTCGTTCATTGCGATTTGTTATGAATTTTTCAAAACGTTCTTATTCCTCATCCCAATCACGATGAATGAATTCTGAAAATCCGTACCCAGCGCTTATAACAACTTTATAGATGTTCAGATTTTAAAGTCTTAAAAAAATCATCTGAAGGTCCCCTTTAAGGAAATATCATCCCTTGTGATGTCGTGGTATGAATGATGCTTAATTCCGTCAATCTAAATGTCAGCAGCTGTTCCAGGTTTCTCTTCTTAGATTCCACATGATAGTCTGATTAATCTGCTCCTCTTCCTCTGTAAAGATATTAAAGGGATTGTATAGTTTTGGTTGAGACATTTTTGTTGAGATAATGAGAAACCTCTGATGAAATACGAAAGAGCATGGTAATTCCAAGAGGAATTCAACGTTTATTTGATAAAAATTGGTTTTGAAATGACTGATATATCCAAAACGGAGCAACTCTAATAGGCAGACATTTATTATGAGCTCTCTTGTGGAGACACTGTATTAGCATAAGTTTGAATGATGGTAATGTCAACTGATTAGTCTATAACATTGCTTGATGTATTCACAATATTGCCTGTATAGCAAACTGTTTCTCAATAAGCCCCATGTATTCTTTTTTCCGCAACAATAACAAGCAACAGAACAAGAGAAATGAAATAAAACGAGACAGATATTCATGGAAGTGAAGTGACTTTTGGTATAAGATAAAAAGGATTGCCAAGTAACGCATCAAACAAGACAAGTTATCCCCCCTTAAAAAAAAACACAAAAAACCCCACGAATTTATGATACAATGCTAAGATGCCCTGCTGTCAAAGTGGTTTTGAGGAAATGTAGTGGTTTGTCTCTTTCTGTGTTTGCGTGTTTATTTTTCTATGTTTTTTTTGTAGTTTCTTTGCTCTGACAATTTGAAGTGCTAATTTGTTTGATATTCTGGGTGATCGCTGTCAAGGTCTGGAAGCAAAAAGGAACTCAACAAGACATGCATTTCCGTCGAAGAAAGGCTAACGTTATACAAAGCGGACATCCTCTCAAGGAAGTAGGACAAGTGTGAACGTTACCACAGTACCGATTTGGCACAGGTTAAAACCGCGTTCCGTTCTTCTGAAGTACATTGTAGCATTGGTTATATCGGGTTGACTGGTTTGGCTAGAGACGACGTTTCTAGAAAACTCTCTCGTCTCACGCCGAGCCGCTCTTCCGGAGCGCCCCCGCGCCACTTCCCCGGCAGACCGTAACGCGCATTACGAGCAGTTCAATGTCACGCCTGACAGTTCGCGTCGTGAGGGAAATCATCAATGGTAATAGGTGAAAACAACTCGTCTGAATTGGATGAAAGACAGGAAAAGAGCGAGATCAAGATATAATTATAGAGGGAGAGATGGGGGGGGGGGGGAAGGAGAAGGAATATGGCCCTAGACATGCCAACGTGGGACGTACATGAATACAACTCCCCCTGTCCCCCTCTCGGAAATCGCCCTGTTTGGAACCATCCTTTCTGATTGGTTTTACACATCTGCGTGCTTATTGGCACTGACCACAGCAGTAGCACTGACACGAAGACAGAACCTGAGACCAAACTTTCTCTAAATATTATTTCGAAATAACTGTACATCTATTGAATAAAATGTTATTCTTGACACTATTTATCTATCAATCATCTTGTTTTCTTAATCTTAATCTTTTTAATCTCATTAGTTTGCCGTTAGACACGTTGTTGCCTCATCCCGTCCTGTACATATCACCACACTGAGTGATGTCTGGTGTAATGGCAGGCTCAATGTTGTCCACGAAATTAAACGGTACCCCGTGGATAAGCCATTCTGTGTTTATCCATAATGTTATAGTGGCCATGCTTCACAAAACCAACAAAAGTCGCACGACCTGATTTACCGTGAGGACTCAAAACGGGTGAAAAGGGAAAACCTGGGCAATTCTTCTTTGTTTGTTTGTTTTTTTTTCTGAGAGAACAATAATCCATTTAAATATTTTTTTTTTTGAAAGTTTGGAATCATAAAACGACTGGGAAATTGACTTTTTGCTGTCTTTTTTTTTTATTTCTAAAGAACACTTGTCACTTTCAACTTTTGAAAGGATGATGCTCTTGCGTTGGAAGTTATTATCGGTTATAAATGAATAGAATGTACCTAGTGATGTGCAAACTTTCAGTTTTGGTCTAAATTATCCCCCCATAGCAGTTGCCGTGGAGTTATGTCTCTTCTTTATTCCGTTCATTGCAGAGAGCACAGCATGGTAAAATTGCACACTTGAGTAGACACTTTTTTTCAGCACACACGGATCCAGATGGCGTATACTTTCTTTCCATTAATAATTGGGAAAGTCCATTTGTTTCTGTTTATCGTTATGTCATTTCAAAGTTTAGAGTCTGCTCTTTTAGAATCCGCCCTTAAAGGTCCAGTTTACTTTTTAAGAGAGATGTGATTTAAAAGAAAAACCAAGATATCACATTTGATGCTTATGTGTAGGTCTGTTGTATCACAAAACATCCTACCGTATAAAATTTTTGCTAAAAAGCCTAAAATATAAGGAGATATCAGTATTTTTCTCACTAAACCGAAACTGTAGACGGTTTAGTCCTGAAACATTTTTGTTATAACTTTTGTTCACATTTTGTGTAACTAACAATACTTAACATCGATATACGGATTCAAATTTTTACAGTGGTTGTTTCTATCCCGAACTCACATTTTAGAAGTAATTTAAAGCACTAATGCTGGGTTTTTGTTTCTTCTGCAAATGGTAAAGTATGCCTTTAATAGGGAAAGTCCAATTATTTTGTTTCGATTTAACGTTATGTCATTTAAAGTGTAGAGTCTGCTCTTGTAGAATCGGCCCTTAAAAGAGAAGTTCACCTTCATTACATTAGGACAGAGAATGCAGCAACATTAGTGAAATTATTGGGTAAAATTGGACAATCCGTTCTAAAGTTATGAATTTTTGAAGTTACAGTTCCGCGATCGCTGGATATAGACTACTGTGCAGAGCTTGTGGTGTCATGGGTATTTTTGTGTAGGACGATATATAAAGAAAATATGAAAAATTCAACATATTTTCACTTTTCTCGCTCAATAATAGACGACATGAGTTGTCTCTTTCAGAAGGCAGGGGGGGAATAATAGTATCCTTAACATAGTACGTCATTTACAATTGAGCTGAGGGTTGTACTTTTTTCAAGAAATTAGATTTTGTGGAATTCTCGTTATATTTCCCACATATCGTTCTACGCATGTGACATCATCAACCGTATTAGCCTTCTCATCCAGCAGTGACTGCACAAGAACTTTAAAAATTCATAACTTTTGAATGCATTGTCTGATTTTCCTCAAACGTGCACAGATGTGTTCTACTTACTCTCTAAAAAGAAATCGAGTGAAAAATCCATGTCTGGCGACTTTTTGGTGGTTTTGTGATACAGGGTGACATACAATAAGAAAAAAAACACTGTAATTCTTCTTTGGGCCCTGCTCTGCGTGCAAAATTCAAATCCCATTTACATACCTCGTAATTTATCATTATGATTACGAGTCTTGTGCATAACGTGTGAGTGCGTATGTATGCGTGCGTGTGCATTCGTTTGTTTGTTTGTGTGTGTGTGTGTGTGTCTGCGTATTAAAGTGTTTGTTTGTCTGTGCATGACGTCATGTCTGTAATCTATGTTCCGTGACTGACATGGTTCAGGTGCAGACAAGTTATTAACTAACCAAGCTTGACTGATGTACACAAGCTGTTTTGCCTAGTATAGTGGAACATTAAGGAGTGATTAAACTCTTTGAAAAGCGACATATTCTACTAAAATCATTAAAAACATCATAAAAACGATCTGATTACTAGACGCAATCCCAACTAGAGTCCCTGATTAATACAGTGATGGATCATTACAGCGCAATGGCACGTTGTCTCTTATTGATTGTGATCAGTATCCAACAGTTAACTTTTCCCTTTGTTCCAAATCATATTTAACGATATCAGAAATTGAAAAAAAAAATAAATGAAAAGGAATGAGAAGTATCTTATTAATCAGCATCGCGTGTTTGTGTGGGAACTGTCAGTCAGAACCCAGTTCATTTGAATAAGGTAAGTGGAATGGCTGATTAGGAAGCGTAGCCCACGCGTACAAACACACAATAGAGGGCGTCCTACACATTCCATATCACCACCTGTATAGCATACTGTAGTTAGGTCTTCCACCTTATTGGCCATAGACTCATGGGCATGACGGGTTACAAACGGAAAATTATAATCATTAAATACACGAAGATTCAGTGTCTATCGTGTCTCATATAAGTGAACTTATAATTTCACTCCATTCCTGAAATTTCCAAGAGGGGATGAATAATTACAAACTCTGCTTAGAGGTCTTTATAAAGACTACTGTCTTTTTTTTTTTAACATGCGAAAGTTTAAAAAGTTTTTTCAAACCCATGACGATAGAAATAGTTCCCCGAAATTGTTACGAAAGTGTGTCAAATCTATAAATGATGAGTAGTTTGTACATACAAATGTAGATTCACTCTTATCAACAATACCTAATTATATTTTTTGACTGGCTGGTACGTTTTTTTTTTCTAAATAATTCATTTTTTTAAAAGATTTATTCCAGTATCTTTGTACGAAAAAAAAAAAAGTGAAGGGGCTTGGAGAAGTCCTTTATATTCGTAAGGTATATGCCGTCAGGGATTAATCCCCCCCCCCCCACACACACACACACACAAACCACACACAGGCGCACGCTCACTCACACACCTGAAGGGAATCACACCTGTCACACCTGCGTGGATGCTCAACCTTGATAAGTAAATATTTTGACGTTTATGCGTGAGGGTAACAAAGCAGGGGAGCCAATGAGAGCCTACATAAATAACCTCGACGATGATTGTTGGATTTGGCAAGCACTGGGTATATAAAATAATTAAAAACTAATCCACATACTTCCTGTTGGTACGGGTCAGATTATCAATTTGAACATCCTCAATCGCACGTACCACAGAGGCAATTTGCAAATCCAAAGGAATTTCATGTTTTCCCAATAGCAATAGCCGACATGTTTGCAAAATATGCTATGAATGGCCTGAATCCAGATGATAAAAGAAGCTTCGACGTCTCTGTAACGCCATTTCGTATTCTGCAGCTTTAAAAAGAATCCCCTTAATCATTCATTCAGTCACTCGTTAATCTATCATAATTCATTCACTCAATCGTTTACTTATTATACTATTCTTTGTAATTTTATTGTAATTAGGTAATGGTCTGTTGAAGAACATGACAATGAATTGAATTAAATCGAATTGAGTTGAATATGACTACTCAAAGAGCAATTCCACATCGACGTTTGTGCTGGCTTTAACTGATAGAAAAAAAATCAGATAAACAAAATGTTATGAGTTTCGTGTGAAGAGTTCAATGAAATCAGACTGAGATAAGAAAAGTTTGGAATCCGAATGTTTACCATCTTTTCAATAATCAGTGATATCAACCACCACTGTCATTCTCAACTTTGTGGAGATGATAATATCATTACCTGATGAATTTCTACATGCGATCACAAAATAATCTTTATCACCTTTTTGACATGAAAAAAAAAGACTTATTGAGAATCATTGACCAAATATTATTCATGATTGTTTGCAGGCGAATTAGGGAGATGTGAGGTGACTATTATCATCACATCTTAGTCTACCGATGTGTGTTTAAGGTGCGTTTGTGTTTTCAAGGTGTTAACCCTTGATCATACCTCCAAGTATTTCATTTGTGTGTGTTTTGTTCCTTCAGTTGAAAAAAGGAGAGAATTATAAGATACCAAATCGCCACAGAGGCACTGTTATCCTAGTCAAGCAAACTGCTTGTTGATAACGGTATCCTCTACCTGTATATCTTAAGATAAATATACAGTATTTCGTACACTATACATGGAAATATGTCTTTGTAAGTCTTGTCTACATTTTGGTGTAAAGTTGTTGATTTTGTCATAATTATTTCATTTGTGCAAGCGGAGAATTAAAGCATGTCATTCGTATTTTGAGTCCGATTTTAAATCTAATTGCACTATTCTGTTCGTTTGATTTTACCCAAATGAACACATAGCTCTTGGTAACTGTTTTATTGAAGGTCAAATTTAGTATGGTAGGGCTGCACGTGGATTTCACAACTTGCTTCCTATCATCAGCGTGAGTAAGAGATATTTGATGAACTGCGTTCGCAAGTTAGCTCTGTGCCAAAATTATTGGCCCAAGGCGAACTCTTCTTTTTTTCATGAAGTCATCAAGACACTCATTTGCCAAGTATATAATCTAATTAGGTATTTTTGCTCTTTCTTTCTCTCTCTCTCCCCAGGTGGCCAAATCGCTTCGAGTCAGGAGAGTCGAAGCGATTGGCGGCGTAAATTGCGTCTTTCAGCATAACTCGAGCGTTCGGGGACGAGGCGGACCGTTCCGCGCCGTGCACGGTTAGCAGCAGTCGGCAGCGATAGCACATTGCCTGAGGTACAGCCAGCTGTCTAGCTGCTTCGACAGCTTTGTATGTGAAGGTGCTCCGTGTCTTTTCATTCAGATTGAGTTACCGGCAACGGCGGGGAATTAAGTGACATGGACATTAATGAGTTTGAAACGTTACTAGATGTGTCCCCCCTTTTTGATGGAGTGTTCTGTCAGACCGCATCAATTGCAGGGATTGATCTCAATTTTACAACCGGTTCCGAATGAAAGTGTGCAGATACAATCCAAACCGAACGACGTGAAAGCTGATGATTAGAGGGCCAGTTACAATAATATCAATCAGAAACAAATAAAGCAATTATGGATACTATACTGAAACTCTCATATCGCGCGGGTGCGCTTTGCAAGTTGAGAGAAGAACACACCTTTTCTTCTCGTTTCTTGAGCGAGTAGAAATACAGAAATCTCAATTCCTCCTGTACAGATAGATGGATATTATAGCAATGTGTCATATCATATTTGTAAATAAACGCTGACAGTACGTGACACACGAGCACATAACGGGGAAGGATTTTTCCAGATGGGATGGTTGCGTCCTCGTCAGTTACAGAACATAACTCTTTATATATGAATTTACGATTATATACAATGTATAATTTTAACTTTATAGCTTCTATATAGCCCTTTCAAGCAATCTCCAAGAGTTCGCTACTGCTTATAATGGCGAAGGACGCATGCCGATGAAATTTGTGAAAAGTCGTTATATGCTTTATTTGTCCGTGGATGTTTTGTTATTTACTATGACTATTAATCTTAGGATGAAGGTGGCATCAACCGGAAGCATTAGATAGTAAAGCCACGCACTCAATACGAAACTTTCGTCGCACATATCTTTTAAATATTGATAATTCTAAATTTGTTCCAGTATATATCTTTTAAATGTTTACGTCCCGAGGAACCTTCGTATAGTTGAAGGTGAACAGTGACATTTCAGCGATTAAGGTCATCCGGAAAGCAGTGAAGGATAAAATCATTCCATCCTCCAAACTCTATTTTGTCTACAGGTTTAAATCCAACGTCTATGGTATTTTCCTCTTTGGTGTTACCCGCTTCCTTTATTGTTGCTATTGTTGGTGTTGTTTATGATATGATCCTGAAGTTAAATGTTGAAGGGGGAGGGGGTGGCGAAAACGTTCCCAATGTCTCTGCCGATAGAATTCCCTACTTACAACATAATCCGTCCTTGGAGATTAAGTCGTCAATGACCGACATTGAACACTAGAACTTGGAGGGGGGGGGGGAGGTGATAAAAGGAAAGCGAATTTTCTGATAACCGCCGATAACATGTCCATTTCCTATGGCAAGTAAATGTCAAACACATTAGGCCAAATCTGCCTTTTTCTAACCTTCATTATCTAGGTCTCTGAGCCTTGCCGCTTAACGCCAGAAGTGATCAGTCCCCCATTGCCTTCTTTTTGATTATCTATGGCATATGTAGAATGGATTCCTCTTCGTTTTCCTTTTTGTTTTGTTAAAAAGCACAGCGTATTTTCCCTTCTTTTAAAGGTAGACATGGTAAGGCTCCTGTATTCTTCCAAGTCCAACTCATATAACCGTCTTACAAGGCAAGCTCCGTCTGCGCTCTCACACAGCACGTGCCACCAATCCTATGACGCATGCGCGGCAGAAGGAAAGGCGATAAATGGGGGGTTCCTGGCGAAGATAATAAGTGCGAGAGCATTAGTAAGCTGGGAAGTTTGCAAGCGATACTGCGATGCGTCCATCGCGCAGCAATCAATTAATGACGCCGTGATAGCGGAAACGGCTCAGTAAAGGAGAGAGATTCTAAAAACTCCATCAACCCCCATAGGAATCGCCCGCCAGTGTCTTGTCTCGCATTGTCCAGCAATGTTGTGACTTCTGTTTAGGTTTTCCTTTCAAATCATACCAAAGGAGAGAAGACTTCGGCTTGTGAATGATTAACACGGAATCGATTTCAGTATCTTGTCACTTTTGCACCAGTAACCCCACTGCTGACTTCGTGAGGGACATGCAGGCCGCGGAGAGTGTACCTGCACCAATTTGCGTGTCTTCGACCAAGTTTAGGGTGTTTCGCAATTTGCCACATTCTGCAGAAGGATCAGACGCTGTTCATCAACAATGATGTGCTCTGGTAGTTGACGTGTTCCACAGAGCCTCATTTAGGCCCGAAACTGTTGGGAGGAAGAGACGGAGAATCGTCGGTGTAGAATTTTTCATCCACAAGGTTGAAGGTTCGGGCCAGTCCTACTGTTAATTGTAGTTTCGTCATCGATTGCCGCTGCGGCCACGCACAACTACAATAAGTGGAATTGGGGCCATTCTTTTTTTTCCAAGCGCAGACTTTAGTCTGTTTTTCCCATCGAGAGTATTTTTTTTTTCAAACTGCAGGAAAATTTCGCGTTTGACCGCTTAGCATCTTTCAACAACAGAAAGTGCTGTTAGTTATCCTTGTACAGTAGTATACACCCATAACTGAGAAATTCTGATTTAATTTCAAGCGAACAGGGATGATATACTCGACTACGCGATAAACTGGGCTACAGTGAAGGGATAACACAGATTGTGACGCGACGCTTTGGAGCGGCGATTGTTTTTCTGGAGATACGTCCAACATGGAGCTGAAATACTGGAAATTTGTTGTAATGGACCCTTTATTGCCATGGAGGACTAGGGCTAGAAGGTGGTCACACGCTGTATGCGGGCTACCGATTATTATTGCAAGAACTTCCCTGCTATTCCTCTCACTGAGCTACGTCTTCGTTTCGTCGGATGCCTTCAACATCGACACGCTGTTACCGACGGTCCGGAGCGGGCCGGAGATGAGTCAGTTCGGATACTCGCTGGCCATGCACAGGGAGCTTGGTGAAGACATGTAAGTCTCTTTTTTATAAGCCTTTTATCAAAACACTGCTTTATTCTTCGGCCACTCCAAAGTATTTGTTCATTCAAATACTTTTTAAAGTCGAAAGTTGTTTTATCATCTCCATGTAATACACGCTTTTGTCTGTCAATGTTAAACGATATCAACAGCAACAAAAAGAACAACAACAATAACAACAACAACAACAAAGGGCCTTATCTCTTCTACTCTCTAATAGGTCGACTCTTGGAGGACGGAGGTAGCTTGCACCACTCGACCCATTTCATTATCTTCTTCTTCTTTCTTTTTTTTTCCAAATCACACTAATGACCATGTTCTAGCTGACCTAGGACTCACCTCACGTAATCTCGCAGTGCTTGGAATTGTCTTCCGAAATGAGATTCCGAACGCACTAAAACGAAAACCACATTTCGGATCTATGTAAGCCTATGACTGTTACAATGTAAAAACGTTAAGTGTAATCTCTGTTAAAGGGATAGTATAGCATTGGTGGAGGTAAGAATTAGACGTTTACCTTTTGGCGAGATACTTAGAAACCACTTTTTATGTTAAAAAGAATACAATTCTAGGAGGAATTCACTGTTTATTTGATGAATATCTATTTTGAAATGGCTGATATCAAAAATAAAGTAAAACAAAGCGACCCTAATATAAAGGAGGGTCCCTCCTTTTCTTAGGATCGCTTTGTTTTGGATATCGATTTCTCAGCCATTTCAAAACTGATTTTCGTCAAGTATCACATTGCATGCTCTCTCAAATCAACATGACTTGTGATGTTTGCACCTCCATTGCAACCAATGTGTATTGCAAATAATGGTATGGTTCTCGTTTAGAACGGCTTCAAGAATAGTTTGCCCAAGGAGAGAGAGAGAGAGAGAGAGAGATAGAGGGGGGGGGGGGGTAAGCTCTATGATTTAAAGCGTAAAACCTTTATGACGCATACGCTCCTTGAATCATTCTTTTTGAAGAGACAAATCTCGCCTGCCCTACATGTTGCTCGTGGTATTATGGGGCTATTTTTGTTCGCGCGTCTATCTTATTGGTTAAAGATAGAACGAGTACCCTGTCAGGAATAGCTGGAGACACATGAAGCTTATGTGCACATGCTTTTTTTTAGCAAAGTTTCCCCCGATACAGCATTGATTGCATCGTGTCAGTATGTAGTATAAATGTCAGTCTCTGCGTTGCTGTTGTGCAACTTACAATACACCAAATGGCATGCCATGACATCAGAGAAGACATTCTTCAGATTTGAGGGAAAATTACAAAGGGGGTGTGAGGAGGAGGAGGAGGTTTGGAGTAGGAGGAGGAAGAAGAAGAAGAAGAAAAGGAGGTGGAGTCGGGACAGGTGTGAGGAGAGCTGGATATCATCTTATACTATACATTTCATACTGAATATATTCAGGGCGCAAGGGACAACCAAATCTAGGCGCCTGTACATAAATATTTTGATAAAATGCGTGGCATACCGACAGTGAGTGACAAAGAAAGCATATTCAATTACCTGACGTTCAAGCATGAAACAGAACCACATAATGCAAGTTGGATAAGAAGTTGATGCCATGCTTTTAGCCCCACAACTCTCGAATTAGTTTTTGCAGGAAAGCTGGTAAAGGGATCCTACCGTCAAAAAGCAGGACCCCGCAGAGGAGGGATTGATATTTTACGTTAGTTCTGAAAACTTATGCTTGAAATTTACTTATTCCTCCCTCTCCGCCATACAGCAAGAAAATGGTAATTACATCATACTTTGTCGTTCCACCTCCTAGCGGGCGTTCATTGTCAACAGAACTAATCAAAACAACTACACCAATAAAGCCAGCTTTTCCTGCATTACATAGTGGCGCCTTATTTGAATGTTTATAGTCTCTTAAACTTTTGCGTGCTTTGAGTGCTGATTTGCACAGAAAACCAAATAGCGTTGTACACACTATCCAAAGTCACTGGCATTGAAAGACTTAACAGAAATTTTAAAGTGACACTCGATTTGCCTCGGGTGGACTGGACCAAAGTTTGTGAAACTCATCACAATTAACGAAGGAATATAACGCAGCGCTTATGGATTATATATGTGTTAGAGTCGTACAGTATTTTACACAGGGGGAGAAACGCCACAGAATTTGGTAGAACGAAGATTCGCTTGCCAAGGTCACTCATCATTTCTATAAGTATATAGGCCACTTCATTTCGTACGTATAATGTTATATTTTGCCTGATATTATTTACTAAGCTGAAGTTATGAGCTATCGCTTATTCAACAACAGAGATTAAGAAGCAGATTCAAAGAAGACAGATGAATGACAAAATATAAATGGATATTAATCAAACAGAGTGTGTATATATTTAGAATTTATGTCGTTAGAGAGACCAAAGAATGCATGTTTCAAAGGCATGAAGGCTGCAACCAATTTTGGAATCATTTATCCTTTTCAAATGATTGGCCTAAAACGTTGGGTTCTTAGGATACCAAGTATATCGTGTAAGAAATGAAGATAGTCAAAACTGAGACAGAGAGAGAGAGAGGGGGGGGGGGGAGGGACCCATAGATAGATACATGTAGATACATAAATAGATAGATGTAGATAGATAGATAGATAGACAGATAGATAGATAGACATAGATAGACAGATACACACATACACACATACATACATACATACATATAATAATACATATATACATACATACATATACAGATAGATAGATGGATGGATGGATAGATAGATATACAGATAGATAGATAGATATATGGATAGGTAAGTAGAGGTGTAATTAGATAAAGAGATAGCGAGATAGAAAGGAAGAGAAAATGCTTTAACATAGATAGAGAATTGAGAGAGAGAGAAAGAGAGAGGGAGAGAGAGAGAGAGAATCAGAGAAGCTGGCAGAGAGCGGTATATAGGCCTGTATATTAAAAATGCTAAAGGCAATTCAATATGTTATACATTCTACATCCTATACTGTGACATGCACCCCACCCCCATCCCCCCCCAAAAAAGATGAAAACGACTGCAACAAAAGCTATATATGAAACAGGAAAAAACCAAAACGAAATGGTATTTTGTTTTTACTTATCATATAGTCAGAGTACAATGTATCAGGAAATACCGTTAAGGTCTCCCCTCTATATCGACTGAACCGGTACTCTCAGGTTTAGAAGAAAAAAAAAAAGGAAAAATAAGAATATCACTTTTCCATTTTTCCGGCGCCGTAACCTATATGGCACCCAGACGGCAATTGGATACACAGGCTGCCCAGGCACTGGAACGAGTCCAGTTAGTTTTGTATTATTGTCGTGAAATGTCATTCGATAATGACATACTCTGTCTCTCTGAACACTTTTAAAGACACATATTTCTGATCAGCTCCCAGAAAACTGCAGAAAGCAAACGAAACAAAACAAACAGAACGAAAAAAATAAAACAAAGACAAACAAACAAACAGAGAAAAAACAAACAACCAAATAGATGAAATACTAATCAAACTGATACAGCCCATTCAGACCACTTATCTCTCAACATTGATCATTTCCATTTAGTCTTATATCTCCTTTTTTATAAACCTTTACGTCATTCCTCTTCTTTTTTTCCGTTCTTACTCTCTACATAGCTATGGAAAGTCAGAAATATGTAATATCCACATGGCACATCCGATATTAGTAAGCAGAGGGTTAATGAAATGCCATATTCTTCTATTTTCCCTGAGGTATTCTACTATACTTCACGAGTGTTATATAGCATGTTTTTGTTCTGCTTATTTGTCTGTTTGTTTGTAATAATTCACATTGAATCCCGATATATTCACATTATCTCACTTTTGTGGATCTTTAATGTAATTGCCCACAGTCTCTATATTACAGCAGTGTAGGATGTGAAACCTAAGCAGTAGATGGGGGCAGGGCGATTAGGTGACGTATTAATCTCAGCTTAGTAACGTTATAGCATCACTCTATTAATGTCTTCGAAGAGTGACTAATGTTGACGATCGGCTAAACGGCGGCATTAACCGCATTTTCACGGTCTTGTCAGTTCCTTGTCCTCTTCCTCGACTTGGTAAGTAAAAATAGAAGAGACACTGAGACAGTGAACTTTCAAAGTTATCCGTAATCACAATACTCAGGTCAAACAATATTTCGGACTCTAACTACACAGCATTCGTCAAGTGATTTGTTATAGAAATATTATGCCTTCTGGCACACCGATACATACACGTATATATCGTCTCCGAAATTTGGTATGGATTTGGAATTCCCCGTCGGGGTACCCCGTGTCCAGTTTAAGATCATAGTAGCTTACGGTGTCTCTAATGAAAAGGCTATCCTCCGTAAGTAGAATCGTATTAATGTTAGCATCGTGTTCATCATCATCATCATCATTGTCGTTATCACCATCATCATATCTATCATTATCGTTGCTGTCATCAGCAGTGATACCGCAGTATTGGCCTACTATAGTCCGCTGTGGCAGTAGTGGTAGCAGAGTAACAAAACTATGCCAATACCAATCGTTTGACTTTCAGAGGCGTTTCTTAATAGCCGGACATTGTAGGTGTAGGGTCCGTAGACGTATGCTCTAGGGTGTATTTCGCTTGCTGCAAGTTTCTTCTCCACACTTAAACTTTTGTGTCTTACTGTGTTATTCCCCTGTAGGACAAACATAACATGACATTAGTGAGTCACCAATACACCTGCACCGACAACCGCACTTGCACCGGCGGCTTGAATTAAAAAAAAAAGAGAAAACAAAAACCGAAGAAAAAAACTCAAAACATGGCAAATTAATCTTTAAACTACATTTTTGGCTAGTTGTCATCATCTTTTGTCCTTTGTGTCGCATGCGATTCCTTCGTATTTGGTGGAACTGTCGAGTTTTAGATACGTATTTTACTTTATTGAAGATACATGTACATGGAGGTTTAGTGCGCCAGCCATTATCACCACCAACAGCTACAGCAACCAAAATGAATAGGCTGTCAACTATCTGAACAGCGAAGTTCTGTGAACTTGTTGACAGTCGAACAGCTGAGAAACATGTGGTTTTATTGTTTTACATCGTTGTGTCATTGTGTATGTTGACGTGTTAGTTTTTTTTCCCTGACTGTTTAACATAAAGCAACTCCCCCTTGATTCGCTGAATCCGCTGGTTTGCTTTTTTTTTTCTTTCTCTTCCGCACGTGTGTCGTCGTGATGCCGCCGCAGTTGCTGAAGCGGATTTGTGTAACATTGCTCCGCCACTGACATTGACTGTGGGGATGTCCCATACGGACACCGCACCGCTCTGTCAGCGATTAACCTATGCCCTGCCGACATTGTCGTTGGTGTAGACGTGGGCAATTTCGCCAAACAAGACAAGTGTTCGTAGTCCTTACCCCCCCCCCCCCCCCCCTCCCCCCCCTCCCCCCCCCCCCACACACACATACTGTGCACACTCACAAAGCAGGCGATTAACCATACAAAGCTGGCGACCTTTAAGGATTCTCCTTGACTTTAGCCTTGAATGCCATCGGGATTAACTCGTTTGCCACTGCTCTGCATGGTTGTGAGGCTGTCGCTGTGGCTGTACTTCTTTGCCCATGATCTCGTCTGTGCGGTCACATGTCCAAGGGGGCAAACATGACATAACATAACATTGCATTTGATAACAACATAATCCCCTCATCACAACAGGAAACGGCGTCATGTGACAATTGGTTCGAATTGTATTGTCACTCTGTTTATTCAGGGAGGTGGAATCCTCCCTGGTTTATTCCGTGCGAGTTCACGCGTGTGCTGGTTCACGCATTTGGCACCAAAACGCGTGTTTAATCTCGTGTAACTTTACGCTATATACACAATATGATAAGGGCAATGATCTATCTATCTGATCATTATGGTACTGTTGATTGAATGAATAAAAGTCATGGCGTTCGTTCCAATCTCTTGCTTGTGCTTTCCCCAACATAGTTATAGTGAGCAAACAATCTTGGGATAAATGTCAAGTACAACGATGTGACAGCAACCCTTAAACTCGGAAGTTGGAAAACCTACAGGCGTCTAGCCATTCAGACAGCCATAGAGACCCTTCGCCCGCCTGCTTGTGTAAATGTCGAGTTCTTGTTTCTGTTTTGGTTCTTGTGATCGTCACTGTTGTCGATATCCTCTTCTTTTTCCTCCTTATACTCCTACTGGGTTTTGATCGTGGTTCTATTCTCCCTTACACTCCGATTTTCGTCTTCTGTTCTTCTCACATCCTCCTTCCCTTCTTAATTTTCTCGTGTTGTTAGTTTGTCGGTATCCCCCACCCGTCCTGCACATATCCAGACGACACTTCGTCTAATATGTTGTCTTGAAGTCGGATATAGACGGTGAAAGCAATTCTCTTCTGGCTCTTATCCAAAGATGATAGTTCACGTTGTCCGTGGATGATGCCGTATAAGGTACGCTTCGTAAATCTGTTTTTATTTGATACAGACAGACAGAGAAGCATATGTTGAAAATTTAAGTTACTTGCTTGAAACAGCTCCGTGTCGCATTCAGAATTGGTCGTCCGGATCAGCAAACTGCCTGAAGCAGAGACGAAAGAAAGCGAAGAGGCTGAGGAGGAGAAGAAGGAGACGGAGATATAAGGAGGAAGAGATTGCATTACCTCAAGTACCAATTGAAGATTTGCAAACTGTATATGTATAACGCGGAAGTGTGTCAAAGACGAATTTGGCTGTAAAATTACACACACGTGTCTAATGAGTCACTACGAGGTGCTTGAATTACCCCTTCAGTTGTTTTGTCTGGTCTGTTCATGATTCTGCTCATTATTACTGGTCTGCTTTTCAGTGGCGTTGTAATGTATCTCCTTCATAACGGTCATCAATCCTCAAGGAGTGGGCATTAAGTAATGTCGCGTACGAGACAATTAAATGCGCACCTTTTTGTTTTGTTTTTTGTTTTCTTGTAGTCAATGAGACTATTGCTTTAATGTTGCGAATACAGATTTAGGACAAAAATATGTCAATGTGATTGTATTAACTTGCGCGTAACTGAAAACTCAAATGTATGTTCAAATCTAATTCTATACAAACATTAGTTTCCCCCAACAAATATTTTCCCAATTGTTTTCCTAACACAACACCATCGTGATTGTAAAACAATCTGAATAAGAAACAATGCATGAAGCCCATTGAAATAACGTAATGCGTTTATGACAACTGGTACTGTGATTAGATTTGATGATATCAGCCCCTATCAGCGCCCGTTCATCCGCCGTTATCATTCTTCCTGTACATTGCACTTGCCAATAAGACGCAGGATGTCTAGCTGTTGGAAACTTTCCAAAATAGTTGTGGGTAGGGTGGGGGTGGAGGAACAATCGTGTTTTGCGACATATCACATTTGTGACGAGACAGCAAAGCAGAAAAAGAGATGTCTGGTTGTGATTGTTCATGTAATATATTACTATAATAGTATCATATCTCTCCCGTCTTTCTCTCTCTCTCTCTCTCTCTCTCTTTGTTAGTCGATCCCTCCTATTTTTATACTTCTTTCAATCTATCTATCTATCATTTCATTTATCTACCTATCTATTTCTCTCCCTTTTCATTTCATCCGTTTTTAAACTTCTGTAATATCAATCAGACACTGACTTTCAGCTCGTTCTCTCGCGACATTCTGAAATCCGCATCGACGCTAAACAAGACTCATCTATTAATGCAAAAAGTTCCCAGTTGCAATGCGTTTGATAAAAATCTTTGAACAGAATATGGGCGTCGACTCTGAAACCCAATTATTTTTAGAAAGCGTAAACATCTTTCTCGTCGTCCAAGCGTTTAACCTGGATAGGAAATTTCCTCGCGAGAATCGGGTCAGTTAATGCCTTCCGCGTCTTTGTTATGGTTTCTAGTTGACGCAGTGAACGAGCACTTGAAATGAATCAAAATACTCTTATCCCGACTGCCCTTGCCACCGGACTGAAGCCAGGGACCACAGGTGTATTTTTTATGATATTTTTCTACCGGACCAACATCACATCGGAGGAAATCGATAGTCCTTTGTATAAATTAAAAAAATACACACTTGAAACGTTAACAGAGGGTCTTTTTGAATGAATTCTACCCCCATCGTATACAGTTGTGACCTATGTAAATAGTTGTTATTATCATTCTTTCATGTCATGGCTAGCATTGCATATCGTCACTAAATTTCCAGATGGATTTAAAACGTTTTGTCAACGGCTCTTTACGCTATGGCACATGATTTGATGTAAAAGCCAACGATGCTTATACCGTGTTCTCGTATCGAACCATGCGCGGCATTCCGACTGCATGTATTTAAAGGGATGATATGATATTGATTGAGATTAGGATTCAGCCTTTAACTTTTTGCAAGATACTTAGAAACACCTTTATGAAAATGATGGTAAAGAGCATACAATTCTAATAAGAGATGAAATTCGGTTTTGAAATGGCTGAGATATCAGAAACAATGGAAAACAAAACCATCCTAATAAAAGATGGGTCCCACCTTTCATTGGGCTCGCTTTGTTTTGGATATCTCAGCCATTTCAAGGCCAATTTCAATCGATAAATTTTGAATTCCTCTGAGAATTATATGCTCTTTCGTATTTTATAAGAGGTTTCCCATTATCTCAAAAAATCATTGTCAAAAAACGTTGGAAACCTGAAACCCCGTCTCAACCAAAACGGTACCATCCCTTTAAACCCTTACATTTCGACCATGTATTATATGAGATCTAATAGTTGTCTCGCATATGTGCGGATGACGTATGAAGATAATAAGTGAATATTGATTGCATGACCACAAGAATCTTGAAGTAAATGAAGCAGCAGATGTTTAAAAAAATGTCAGCAGATAACATGGTATGCGTGTACAAAGACGGGGCTGTTTTGAAATGCTGACAGCATCGATCGCTCGTACAGGCGCTACAGCCCCTGCGTTCTTGTTTTCCAGATTGGAAAGTTTCTTAACACTTTCCGCTGAAATTGCTATCACACCAATTAATATCCTCAAATTGTCATGACAGATACATTGCTATAGATACAGAAAGAAAATATCAGTTTCATTAGCTGTCAGAGTTTAGAGTGTATTTGTATTGCCAAATGCTATAAAAGACAGTGAGATGATATTTCATCGTCTGTTGAGTGGCAGATTAGATCAAGGAAGTGAACCCTGGCACTGCATGATGGGCTTTCATTGGTTAAATGGGCATGTGTTGCCTTCAAGCTAACACAAAATTACTGAAATAAAAGAATGTTCTTCTTATCCAAATATCTTTGCTTATTAACCAGAATCATCAGCAGTCTGTTTGTGTTTGTTTGTGTTTAATTTTTTTTTTACTCATAACTATTGCAAAACCATGTTATAATTTTCGAAATAGAAACATTTCCTTTAATATAGGCCTACCCATATCCACCCACCCCCTCCCAATCCATTGGGGGGGGGGGGGGGTTACAACAACCCTAACGAAACAGTGAAATTAAGCCTATTTTAGCATAAACATTCTAGAGTGATTCTATAGATCTCTTTAGAGCCTAAAAAGCTAAGCTAATCATGTGCTCGTAGATACGGGTAAATATCAGTGATTGTGTAAAAAACAACCCGATTTTTAACCAACACAAACCATCACTTCCCCTGTGACGAGGAAGGGAGGATCAGTGGAGATTTTGCGGTGGAAATCTAATTTGCGAAGCCATATTTATCAGACGGAGAAATTTTTCTGACATTGGTCTTCGTCGTTGTATTTTACCCGTCTATTAGGGGAATGGTGTTACGAATGAAAGTTTTGTTGTTTGACTGTGCTTTTATAGGTG
The DNA here is from genome assembly GCF_040938485.1 of Diadema antillarum. Taxonomy (NCBI): domain Eukaryota; kingdom Metazoa; phylum Echinodermata; class Echinoidea; order Diadematoida; family Diadematidae; genus Diadema; species Diadema antillarum. The sequence goes on from NW_027271113.1 coordinate 60,535, forward strand.
ATTCTGCGTTTTGCTACTCTAAAGGCACGTATGTAAAACATACGTTTGGTCTTATTAAAAATGTCGCTCGGTCAATCCTTCTGTGGATTACACGCAACGAGGAGGCTAACAGATGCTCAAACACACATATTATACAATTGCCCTGAGTAAATATAGTTTGTTGTCCATTTTTTTTTTAATATCATAACTGAAAGGAATAGTATTTTTAATCGATATTATTATTACTACTCTTATACCTTGGGTATGCTAAGTAGCATTCTTGATTACATTTCCCCGTCACTCTTTTTGGTGTAGTAATTATAATTCTTATCATCAATATCTGTTTTACCACTATAGTTATGATTATGATTACGATTATTATTATCATTGTCATCACAATTATTGTATCGATGCTTTCGTTTGAAGAAATAGTGAGAGTAGTGTTGATTCATTTTTACTAGAAATATATTGGTGTCTATCAGGTTTTCAACGACAACATTTTATATGTTGTATGGAGAACAGCGCGATAGATAATACAAGCACCTCACCCGGCGATTCCCACTTCTGCTTGCCAACACACTTCGGTCTATTTGGACGCGACTTCTCATATTTCCATAAAGTGAATCTTTACCCGACAGTGACCATTTGGCCGGGTCCTTTGTTCGCACTGATCATGTGCTGAGTTCGTCGCCGATGATTCATGTTTAATACGTTTGCCAGGGATGTCTAATAGGCTCTAGGAAAACAGGGCGGGAGTAGAGAGAAAGAAAGAATGAGACAGAAGGGGGATGGGGGCACACATATTGACAACAGCACATGGACTATCAAGGCATGTGTGCAAACACTTTTGTTTTCTATCGCATTCACTACAGAGTCTAGTAGTGCATGTCCTACCCAGTGGTATATAGTGAAAGCAACATACCACCATTGGTCATCCATATCGATGCGTCATACTTGGCATATCGGAGGTGTGTTCATTCTATTATCTCGTTCACCTACCTTTCGCTTATCCATTATCCCGATACAGTCAGTTCCTAAAGTATACCCGTATGGTCTAACGTCGGCAACGCGTACAGCGGAACTAACTGATCGCCCCCCCCCCCCCCCCCGATAAAAAAGGGTGAAAAGATACAATTGGATGAAGCAGGGACTGAATCGTAACTTTTCGGCACTACGAACAAACATTGTCACTTTGAAAGCCAATGAGAGTGTTCCTTTATTCGCAAGACGTTCGTTCCTTTAAAAGACAACCAGGATTCCCAGGGCACAAAACGAAGGAAATGTGAGCTATTAGGAACCGCAAGGACGCGCCAGCATATCATATTTACTTTATTAACCTTAATCATTTATTTTTCCTGCAGAGGGCAGGAGAGGTCATTAGTGTTTGTCCATGAAATAATTGCCCTCTAATTTCCTCGCAGTAACTCACTATCCTGGCTACGATACGCATTTAGCAGTAGGTGTTGTCGGTCCTGCCTGTTTGGATCAGAAATCAATGCCACGGATTTTTTTCCTTCAGTCCGTCTGACCGGAGCAAGGGGAGCAAGGGGAGGGGGTGAGAGCTGCGGGTTGCGGGAGGTTTGGTAAGATATCATAAGAAAATAGGGGGGGGGGGGGAGATGAGCCGATAGAGGAAGTTTACTTCATGGTAACTAATGGAAACAACATCAACAACAAAGATTCTAAAAGTGAAAAATCTTAAAGTAGATAGCTTGGGATTGGAACCGGTAAAATATAAAAGTTACTTTTGGGTTCCTCTTTGCGCATGAGCGGGAAAAGGTCATCAATGACTTTTCTTTTTGTTCCAACAGGGCATGCTGGTTTATTAATCCACTGAGATAAGCATCTGTGATGTAATGATTATTCAAGGATAATATACTGTTTATCAGCACATGCACCTGACAGTAAAAGTGATGTTTAGCAATATCAACAGAAGAAAATATTGTTAATACATTCGATACAAAATAATGAAATGGATGCTTTCCTAAGTGATATATTAGTGGACCATTCTGGTCACTTAGTCTACGCAAGTTCATCCTTTGTTTTAACATGACTGATCATTCGATGAATTGCTACATCGGGCAAGCTTACATGCATTTGTCGCTTCGAGAACGAGTGAGGTGTCTAACCAACTGAGAAGGGGAAAACATGAAAGGTTATTTGTATCCATTTGGACACGAGCGAACTTTGATCTAGCTTATTACAATTTGAACAATTAATCAGCCTAAGAGGGATAACAGTTCGGTAAGGTGGCAAGTATAAGGTAGTTGCCCTCTTTTTGGAAACCCAATCTCCGTCCGCCATTTTGCAGCCGTCACAGGCGAGTATGGCGGTTTCTTGTGAAACACTACTCTACTTCAAACAAGATAAAAAAAAAATCACATCAGTTTGTTGGATCATGAACAAAGTCAAAGACAGGGTAGACAATCTTGAAGGGGGAGAACCTTCACTTTTTTTTCCTATTTGAAAGGAAAGGGGGTAGCAAAGATTTATGACCACCATGCTTTTTTCGATGTTGAACCTGACGCGGTACCCATCTTTGTTAGCGTGCATGGTTGACATGACTTAATGTCATTAAGAACCAGAGTTTGCCAACATAGCTCATCTCTGGGGAAATCACGAAACGCAAATCAAGGTACAAATCATCGCATGCGAAAGCAAGCAAAGCGACCGGGGAAGATGCGTACGAGCAAGAGCGCGTAATAACGGCGCAATCTCCAATTATCGTCGCTGGCATAATAATGTCATCGTTAGCACTAATCAACGTCGCAGTGTCGAGTGCATTTGGGCTTTGAGAAAGACGGAAAGAGGCGCGGGCAAGTCGCGTGCATGCTGTTGTTGGCTTACGCCCGCCATACGACTGCCATCCCCTGCGTCCATCACGACAGAGAAGAAGCCCCCTGAAAGCTAATCCGAGAGGTTCACTATGGAAGCTATCATTCGAGCTCCAATATCTGCGCCAGATGGAAAGCTCATCGGAGAGACATCTTCGACATAGCAAGTGGTTTTCTGATTACTCGACAGGCTCGCTATATTCGGCGTCACATTAGACACACATTGTACGCTCTCTTAGGAAATAGTCGGTAACGCTCACTGCCCAGGAATATGTGCATCTTGTTGTATTTTGTTTCGTCCTTGGGGAATAAACGGTGCATGCCATTGCGATACCGTTTATGCAGAACGTAAACGAAGAAGAAAAAAAAAGTAGTTTGCAACGTACATGTTCAATTTCAAGAACTTGTAGAACAACTGCTATAAAAAATAACAGAATTAAGAAAAATACTATGCAACGCCCACTCCCCTTTCACAACTGTGCGATTTGCCTGACTTGCTTTCTTTACGGTTCTTCCTTCTAACAAAAACATGCACATTGAATAAGGATAGCAGGTAACTATGGTATTATTAATGCTTAAAACGGCGATTAATGTAACTGATATCAATTCTTTATGACGATGGCAATCATTATCATAAATCATCGTCATCATGGTATATCATTATCGTCATTATTATCTCCATTATCACCATTATCATCATCATTATCATCATTATTACTATCATCATCATCATCATCATCATCATCATCATCATCATCATCATCATCATAATCATTATCATCATCATGAAAATGATGATAATGAGGGTAACAATAGAGATGGCATACAACACTAGCAAACCTCCAATTTATAGCAGTTTATATCTTGTCCAAGGATGTACGCACTAGGAATGAGATTCGAATCCCGGTCCTGATCTTTACACAAGCAGTCACAACAATGAACAAAAGTCCTTTTTAGTCTACCTCCTTACTATCACAACATGTGTTTGCCGGAATCGTTTTTTGATAGATTTAACAACGCAACAGAGAAAGGAGCGTAACTTTAAAAACATGATACATGTAGTTTAGTGTCAAGTAGTCGTGTTACCCAGAACAATTGTTCGCTGTCAATTTCTTTTGGATGCCAAACGAGTGACGTGACAGGATCATGTTGCCTTGACAACGTTTATCATGATGACAATGACTTTCATTTCTTTTTAGGTCGAACAGATTACTGAGAGAAGCTAGCCGTCAGTCATGAAAACCACGTTGCTATGTCCCTGTAGTTTGATCACATCTATTTCCAATGATTTTTCTTCACTTTTTTGTTGTTGTTGATAGAGTTGAAAGACCGTGAAAGTTATCCTATCTGCTTAGTCATTCAGTATGCTTGCTGGCAAAGGAAAATGTCATATCTACAAGGTGATAATGATAGTCAACGATAGTGAGGGCATGAAATTTTGTCTGTTTTTTTTGTGTGTGTATTCATTTCTTGTCTTCTAATAAAACCTTAGTTGTCGAATCATCATTATCGTTTCCAAAGAGAAAAGATCATATGCGTAGTTTGGTGTCTTTAAAGGAATGGTGTAGTATTGGTTGAGGTGAGGATTCAGTTTTTAACTTTTTGCGAAATAACCACATACCACTTTATGAAATGTTGAAGAGCCTAGAATTCTAAGAGGAATTCAAAATTTATTTGATGAAAATTGATTTTGAAATGAATGAGATATTCAAAAACAAAGTCAAAGAAAGCAATCCTAATAAAGGCTTGTCCTACCTTTTTATTAGGATCACTTGTTTTGGATATCTCAGCCATTTCAAAACATCAGACTTTGAGTTCCTCTTATAATCAAAGTATGCTCTTTCATATTTCATAAGAGGATTTTCATTATCTCAAAAACTCACAATAGAAAAACCCTGAGGCCCCATCTAAACTGAAACTATACAATCCCTTTAACAAAACACGTACACCAGAGGGACCTTGTCGTCTTGCTGTAGAATATTTAACCTTGACACGTGCTTAAAGCAGTAAGTGAAAATCACTCCACCAGTTCGTCTATAGTTGACTCGAATGGGCAGACAGCAATTTAGCACATAGGTAGGAGCTGCTTTAAACTCAGGAAAAAGGAGAAAATACGATATTCAAATCATGGTTTTTTTAATGTTTCTCAAAGGAGATATGTTGGTCATGATGCCGTAGTAGGTGGTGATATAATTATGATATAATTGGTGATGATATCACAGCTGTGTAAGTTCCCATCTGATATGCACACAAACATCTATACTTCACATCTTTCTAAGTTGAATAAAAAAAGAATGAAGAATGGCAATGGAATCACCAACTGCAGCTTTGTCAGAACTGAGAACATCAGATGAATTAGGTTTTTGGCTTGCTTTTTGTTTGTTGTGTGTTTGTAAGTGTCCCTCTGTTGTTGTTTTTTTTTTCCGATTGTTATTATTATAAGGAACCGGATGTGCACACGCAGTGATTTTCCCATTAACACTGTCGTTTAGCTCTGCACTATTGTATTGATGTCATCCTCATGCCTTAAACATTTTTTTTCACTCCTTTAAAGTACATTATGAGGCAAACATATTGTATACAATAATTGCAGGTATGGGATTTGATTAAGCGTATCATTAACCTTTCTGGGCCATTTCCAATTTAGGTAATGATGGTTACGATGCATCTCACTTGTAAAAGGTCGTGATAGGAATGGATTTTTTGTGTGTAAACAGTTGGTTATGTTGCGTTTAGAATAATATTGATGAGGATTGACAAACGAAGATAAATCTCCAGTCAATGTCTCCCATGCCCGCATTGACTGCAACAACGTCATTCGTGCAGGCTGTGTGTCTGTTCTGAATCAGTGTATCGTCGTAAGGGCACACGTCGGAGAATTTTCAGATTGAAGAAGATTCATTACGAGGAAAGACTATACCCAGTTAATACCCTTCAGCCGTCACGTAACCTATAACGATCCCGGAAATCATGCCAAATCGTTGCAAAACAAGTTGGAGTGGCAGTTAATCTCCATAATTCATTGTTGTTTATAGGGGCAATATCATATTTCTGTAGGTTACTGGGTCACAATGAAAGCACAGGCCTATATATGACGAAATGAAATAGAAAAACCCACCTTTCTGTTCTCCGCGTTTTATCAAATCTTTCGCTTCTCTTGGATACTTGACTCCATTCGTTTACGCCAATTTGAGCAAGCGGTAACGATCGATTTCAGAGGAAGTAGAATGAAAACTATACGCAGCCTAACTTACACATGTTATCACATTCAATTGAATGTTCAAGGATATCATTTAGCTCTATCTCCCCAATCAAACGAAACGGCGGAAAGAAAAAAAAACCCAGGATTGGTAGACAGGTCAAGAGCTAGAGTAAGGTGTTCAAATATCAAGGGGATTTGCTTTTCTCATTCCGAGCCTGTGAGGTCATGTGTCACACGCATGTACATTTGTAGTTCTGTTAGGGGGTCAATGAAGTCTTGGAGAAGAAGGTCACTAATACCATTGAATTTCTCAGGATATGTTCAACCATGGACCCAACCACAACTGATGTCATATCATTCTTTGTACTTCAGGCTCTTCTAAGATTTTAGAATTCAAGAATAGTTAAAAAGTTTCAGTTAATTGGTGACCAATATGTGAAACGTGGATCCATCAGATAAAACTGCCAACTCTATAATTGACACTGAGAGAGAGAGAGAAAGAAAGAGAGAGAAGTGAGTGAAATATGATTTGAAAGAAATGAACAGTTATGTCTTTGCTTTCTTTATCTTGTTAATCCATCAATTTTGATATGCTCCTCATGTTAAAGTGCATTAATTTTTAGACTACAACAATACAAAACCAACAACAACAACAACAACAGCAACTACGGCGAGATAAAATATTGCTGAACAGTAAAACAAGAACAGGAGACTGAGAGAAAAAAAAAAGACCTACAGCATAAGTTTAACTCTCAAATTCTGAGCAAAATATAAAAAAGTTGAGCAACATCGATAACGCGTGCGTGTTTTTTCAACTTCATTACTCATAATGATATGTCACAACGAAAGAAAAACAAAATATTTCATTGAATAGAACTGCGAAATATTCATATAAATAACTTAAACCGAAAGCCGTAATTGATACTTTTGTTTTCTTCCGTCATTCCGGCCGGATTCTGTCTGTGTGCGTGAAAAGAGAGTAATGATACATTGCCGTATGGGTGGAAGATATTGCACGAAATGACACCAAATGTCCTTCAAACGTGTATCCAGGATATAGCGCGAGCGTTTTCAACCTTCGGCATAGTGGTATTCATTGAATAGTTCGCATAACTTGGATACTGATATAAGCAAGATATCTGATACATTTCTTACAAAAGTATACAATGTATAATTTTATACGTATGCTATTACATAAAAAATAATAATTTTTGAAACCTAGCTATATACGTCCGCTACATAATATCCTCTTTTCACACATTATCGTATAACATTTGTGACGATTATGCATAGAACATGACACCTATAGATAGTTATGTATGTAAGTAAAAAATGTGTCCTGTTTCTGGTTGAAACCATTCCTTAATAGACTTCATTTGATTTCAATATGTAAAAAGACGTTAATGAATGTCAATTTCAGCAAACTGACAATGCAGCGCTGCCTCATAAACACGGACATTACAATGTCTGCTAGGCAACTAATGCATACAGTTAAGCACTACAGAAAAACTGGACGTATGAGCTCTGAATAACTTCTTTATAATTATGAAAAATTGATTGAATTTGGTATAGAGTTGAATAAAAAAAAAAAGATGCATCGGGGTATTTGAGCCTTTAAAGTCCATAATGATTAGTTCCTCGGGGGTCAGTCGTGGATTGTCACATACAGGGCAAACTGATAGCTCTTCAGGATGTTGTTGAAATGACCAAAAATTCCGGCCTTCCGGCCACCGATGGTCGTCGATTGGGGATGACGCATTGCAGACACGTACGATCTGACAGGACAAGGGAATGGGATCGTTTATATGTCGTCAGGGAAAGTGGTAAAAAGATAAAAGAAGACGAAGATCAAGAAGAAGTAGCGATTATTAAAATCTTGGGGAAGGAATGTCTCGTTGAGGTGCCGTGACAGTCGCGCTGTCTCACACGCTGAGTTCCCTCTGTGAGATTTCCTATGAGTAAAATGTATTGAACAGCCTGCTTGCCGACATACATGACATATGGTTGGCCAGGTACGCTCTTAACGAGTCATATTGCATCTTGTCGATGGCAAGGGTAGTCATACTGTTTTGGTCTAAACATTTTCAATTTGCGAAAAAGACTTTCACTTCATATTGTTTCACATACAGCCCTACTATATAGTGTTATATTTACATAGCAAAGGTTAAGTGACGTATGGCATTAGGTATCAATGAAAAAAGAAAAGAAAAGAAAAACAAACCTCTGAAATATATTGTACATGTTTACTTTAACATTGTTACAAATGAATTCATTGATATGACAAGCCTTTCATAGTAGTTATTGTGTGTGTGAATGTCTGTACAGTGTATGTGTCTCTATAGTTTCTATTGTGTGTGCATGTGTTAGTGTGTGACTGCCTTTGAGGGATTGAGTGGGTGTGCTTTATTAGTGATGACAGCGAATACTTCACTAGTTTGTCAACGGATTCGATTTTACAAAATACTCTGATTTATTTATCTCGTGTGTGTGTGTGTGTGTGTGTGTGTGTGTGTGTGTGTGTGTGTGTGTGTGTGTATGTGTGTGCGTGCGTGTGTGCGCGTGTGTGTGTGTCTATATCTGTGGCTGCGAGCGTAGGCGTGTGTGTTTGATAATAGACTTATCACTGCTAATGAAGGGATGTGATTTCCGCCAACACTGGCCAAGAAAATCTTGACCCATGCATATATGAATGGGCCTACATTGTATAATATCCTCCAGAGTGGTGTCAAGAAATTCGATTAACCCATATTCAACATTGTGAAAAATATAGTATATGCAGTTCGTAATGATTGTACTCAAATTAAATCAAATATTATCGCACTGTGATACCACAACAAAATGAGAATGAATACAAATACCAGTGCCTACTATTAGCAAACATAGAAAAAGGCGTACATGTCTTTGTACAAGGCTCAGTCAACGTGTGTAAAATGTAGATAACCGTTGCGATAGGCCTACTCAGGAAGCAGTGGTCGGGAAAATGTAACGTGGAAGCGTTGATATACAGACATGACAGAGGGGTGAAAAGTGCAAACCCTGGACGAATTTCTCTCTAGGGTTTTTTTCCATCTTGAGTCATGGCCAGCTTATAAATGTTTATTTCTTAATATTTTCAACTAGCGATTCCCTCTCACCCTCTCCTGGAACTCATCTCCCGAACCACGCCCACGCCCCTTTCTCCTCCCTGTCTCTTTTTTCTCTCTTTCTCACTCTCTCTCTCTCTCAAATCGATCGCCGCAGTGTCATTATCTAAACTCTATGCTAATGAATGAATTCAAAACTTCCGGGTTGTGATGTCTGTAGTACTTTCTATAACTGAACATCAATTTGACACACAGGCCCGAATTCATGAAGGTGGTACAAATGAAACCATGGTTTAAACCATGGACAAAAACCATGGAGCGCCAAGTGTCTCACGGAATATTTCGATAAAGTGACCGTCGACAAAGTGACCGTTTCGTTAACGAAATTATAGTTTCTTGGACGAAATGTTCATTTAGTTACAAAATGTTGTTATTTCGTTACAAAATAATAATTTCATGGACGAAATGACTGATTTCGTAACGAAATATTCCATGCGACACTTGGCGCTCCATGGTTTTTGTCCATGGTTTAAACCATGGTTTCATTTGTACCACCTTCGTGAATTCGGGCCTCAGTGTCAGTAATTTTGCATATTTTCCTTTCGGTCTCACTTTGCCTTTGTTTCTTCCCTTACCCCTTGGAGCCGTCATTGGTCCTGGCTTGCAAGTATTTTCGATCCTGGACGGAATTAACAGCACACAAATGAAGCAAACAAACGAACAAACAAACAAACGCATGTCATGGAGACCAGTTGTTCTTTTGAAACAATGCAGAAGTCACAAATGACTGGACTGTAGTATTTTTCTATCTTCTTATCAAGTTTCCGATTATCAGGAGAAACAGAAGTATTAGAATTACCATTATCCATCATTATGCATTTGTACCATCATTATCATCATCACCATCACTTTCATCATCACCATCAGCAGCAGCAGCAGCAGCTCATCACCTGAGTCCATCACCATCACCATCATCATAACCACCACCATCATCATCACCATCATCATCACCATCACCATCACCATCACCATCGCCATCACCATCGCCATCACCGTCACCATCACCGTCACCATCATCACTGATCATCATCACCATCACCATCACCATCACCGTCACCATCATCACCATCGCTATCATCATCACAATCACATCATCACCATCATCATCATCATCGCCATCATCACCATCATCGTCAACATCACCACCAGCATCATCACGATCATTATCATTATCATCATCATTATCATTATCATTATTGCCATCATCACTAACACCACCACCTCCGCAATCGTAACCATCATCAATATCGTCATATCATCGTGCGTCAAGGACGTTATGAGGTTGGTGTTCATCTGCGCTTCTTACGTGGAGTGCTCGCGCTAATTATCCTGATGCGAGTGCGTGTTTTGGTGTGCACGTGCATTGCCTGTAGGTTACGATCCCCGCATGAGCCTTTTTACACTCCAGGACTTATCATTGTGATCATCTCTGATTCATGAATTTCCGTCATCTACACCGCGACCGCGAAGAGAGAAGAGCTCGATATTTTGATTCGATTAAAGTGAGAAACTACCCCGTGGTGAGTCACTGCGCCGATTCTACACCTGCCTTGGAAATCAAGAAGGAGAGAGAGAGAAAAAAAGTGATGCTTGGGCATTCCATTAGAAGGTTAACGCACGCATCATATTAAGGAATATGCTATAGCTCGGAAAGTTATGGTTTATGAGGCATGGAACTCCTTTGGACGTAGGAATTGAATTCATAAAGCAGATGTTGGGTTCATACATGCAAGATCTGATGATTGAGTTTTGTACTAGTAGGCAAGGACCTATACCCACTAATCTCCCTGATTTTGGCTTTAGGTTTGCGACTACGCTAGTTGCCTATACAAATGTACAAGGCGCAATATTCTTAAAGTGAAACCCCAGTCAGATGAACTAACAATAATACTTGGAGCATAATAAAGACTTTAATAGAATTCGGAATAGAAAGAAACTGACATTTAATGGAAATAGGGGTATCGCTTACAATCACACTTTTAAATTTTGTAAGTTGATTACAATCACATTAGTACCAAAACTTGTAACTGACGTTCAAATTGTAATATATATATATCTATCTATGTATATATATATATATATATATATATATATATATATATATATATATTTATATATATATATATATATATATATATATATATATATATATATATAGAGAGAGAGAGAGAGAGAGAGAGAGAGAGAGAGAGAGAGAGATTAGAAATAAAAGATACGTAATTCGTGTCAGATTAAAATAACTTGTTATGGTTTTAGAAAAGATACCGTGACAGAGTGACAGTCATGCAGAGTGCTGAATTTTTGACAAAAACCAAATCTATATACAGGCAATTGGAAAGGGGTATAATATAACCATTCCATCATTACCTGATATGATTTACAAATGTTATTGTGAAGTATGGTATTTTAGTTTTTACTTCTGATTTTACACAACATTCTTGTTTGCTCCCGATATTAGCTGATTGTTGTTCGTTTTTTTTTAATTATGTGTTGGTTTGACCGTCCAATCTAAGAAGATAGATGACTTTCACCTGTGCTTTATAATACACACTTTATTATGTCCCTTATACGTAGAAAACTTGCGCAATTGGAATGAAAACAAAAAGAGAGTATGCAATGTTGTAGTACATGCTTTATAATGTACCATAATATATTTGAACGCTTATTATCATCTTAATCATTATACTTGTGGCTATCATTTCTGCGTTCGCTAATTCATCTCTTAGTTAGTTAGTGTGTGTTTTCCGCCCCAGTTTATTACTTGTTTTCTTGCTAAGCCCTTAAATAGATCCCATTACGGGATCAGACAAACGTTATCATGAAATGAGATATCACGATGCAGGTAGTTCACTCCATTGCTTGGAGTGATTTCTTGTTTTGTTTTGACTTATGACCATCATTATAAAAAAAGCTTGTGATTTTTTTCAGTTTCTTTAGGTCACAGAATATGTGTGCCACGTCTGATTATATGATGCCATAATTATGATTGATACAAGTTACTGTTCTCTGAAATTGCGTGACTGTGGAAACGGCATATTACAGGGTCTGCGTGGAATTATGCATATCGTCTTGAGTTCAACATCAATACAGAGAAAACACACAGACGGCAATTGTAATATTCTTATGTAGAAAAACGCAAACTCTTAAAGGTGGTACTCAAAATATGCAGTTCTGGAAATCAGAAACAGAAGCAGCTTTTGCAACATGCGAGTAAATGTCTATCAAAGTAATGCAATGCAATTACTTGTGTAGACCCCATCATATTTCCCTTACTTTGTAAGGTATATAGTCATCAATGCTTTTTGTGAATTGATCAAATCGGGATAGTTTTGTAGATTCAAGTGAATGTGTCACTTAATTTGTGTTTTGTGGTTTTGTATATATATTCTTATGTAATTTTTTTGAGAAGCATGTAATGCCAGTTGATATGAAACGAAATGAAAAAGGGGAAAAATGATTACGCTCACACAATCCATTGCCTTTGTAAGACTAATACATTACTTGGTTTATTTTTTATACATGTCGAAATCAAAATTAAATCTGCTTATTGCTAAGGTCTTCTACACCTTCCTCCCGAACTGCCAAGTTAATAATAATGATGATGATAATGGTATTGATAATGATGATAATAATAATGATAATAATGATAATAATAGTAATGATAATAATAATATATAGCAATAATAGTATGAATATCAGTAAGGTCTTCTTTATCCAGTGTTGTAAGTGTTCTACAAGAGGGCCCTGTCATTATTGTTACCATATTGCCAGGTACCCATTTATACCAACACCTGGGTTGAGAGGGACGTGTTGGGTAAAAACGGTCCAAGAACGTAAGCATTTGACCGGATTCGAACTCGGGACCTCCGATTGTTAGTCAGGAGTCGTATCCACTATACCACATCGCTCTCATGCACTGTCACAAACACTTACATTATTCACTAAAGACATCTGATTTCACTTTGCTTCTTGACTGACCTCAAGGAAGAGGGAGCAATTAATGACGCGTAGATCTGCTCATCTAGTGAAACGCCTTTTCCAAATGTCATTCTCCCCTCAATCTGTCTACAACCCGACACGAGAGCGTATGTACGTATGTAGCTTCTTCGGAAATGTGGGATTCAAATACAAGATGCGTCATAATAACGACTTGTATCACTCCGGGATGACTCCTTGATGTAATATTGACATTTTTGTCGTGTTTCACCGAACTTTCTGTGAAAGAAGTACAGCGCCTTATTCGTCATCGAGCTATACTTTGGGCGAGAAAAACAACAACAGATGAACAAACAAACTATGAAAAAAAAAGAGAACGAGGAAATTATATCCGATCTCTATGTTTTGTTGTCATCATGTCTATTATTAGGTTTCATTGCAGTTGACGCTAACTACATTGCGAGAAAAAGATGCTAATCGTATATAAAGGGTCTATGTTGGAGTAGTATAGTGGTAGTGGCAGTAGTAGTAGTAGTAGTAGTAGTAGAGTAGTAGTAGTAGTAGTAGTAGTAGTAGTAGTAATAGTAGTAGCAGTATTATATGGTAGTAGTAGAAGAAGAAGAAGAAGCGTAGTATAGTAGTGATAGTAGTAGTAGCAGCAGTAAAAGAAGGCAGTGAAATAAGAAGTGTGTAGAAGTTGGAGTATTGGACGTCTCAACCAAAGTTCAGATTATACATAAATCTAAGTTTACCATGACATGAAATTAAAATCAATTCAAATACAATTGATACTGGTATCTTATTTAGGGTTAGACTTTACTAACTGATATTCAGTGGAAGATAAACTTCAAACTTCGACGTGCATGTATGCATAGACATTTAATTATGAGAGAATGAAAGAGATCACAAGATTTACAGTTTAAGCTCACTGACGAATGATAACTCCGAAGGTTAAAATGAAACTGAGATTAAAGCGATTGGAAATTCAGCTTGGGGTAATATGTCACTTCTCAGAAAAATAGCTTTGATATTCAGGGTGTATTGAAGGCCATTGGCTCACTCTCAATTTTGAGGACCAACAAAAAAGAAAAAAAGATTGGACCAAAAGCTCCATGGCAACCATTTCGAAGAAATAATCACATTATCCGGAAATTTGACATGCGAACACGTGACTTTCCCCATGATTTAAGGCATCAAAACTGATCATGAATGTTTTTTAAAAAGTCTTTGTGAAGTTTTCAAGTAACCTTTCATGTGCCAAATGATTGGAAAAAATGACGTTGGAAAGGGACTTCTCTCTCAAACATGAACTGTGCTTTTGTAACTATAGGTCCATGCAGGATCAACCCTGCAGGAAATAATAAAAAAATCATTATATTGACGACCCTAGACACATTTTCAGGTCTGCAGGAAATCGACCCGTCTAACATTGTATTGACTTTGTGATACCGAGTACCGTTTACATATTAAAACTGAGCAGAAATGATAAACACCCTTTCGATACACACACATTACAGTTCGATGTATAGATGTCGTTGCCGCTTGTTGGCGTCCGGTTTCGAAGAGTCAATGTTTGGATTTGAAAATCCAGTTCGTTTTGACTTTACATCTAGGAAATTTGTAAATGTGTTTTCGCAGTTTCAGTGTATAATACCTATGACACATACCCAGATTTGCATACTTCTCTTTGTGTGTGTGTGTGGGGGGGGGGGGGGGGGGGGAGGGGGCGTCTTTCTTACAGTGAATATTACGCGTTCACGGTTGAATAGAATACCGTCTGTAATGATTGCATTTGATGAGCAAACATATCAAGTTGTCGCGGTCATTTCTTCTCTATACCCATTTCTCTTCATCCTGTTCTTGCATGCAATACGAAGGAGGCGCTCGGCTCGGCTCTTTAAAGTGCTACCCCCATGAACAGGTTGCCGCCACTCATGCAGGAGCTGTAGAGGCGTGAGTAATGCTGACGTCACGAACTCGATGAGAGCCCGAATCCGTCGCCGCGGTGGTGTTGTAGGCCTATCATCTTCTCCGCGCTGAAACGAGAGAACCGAGACCGCTAATCCCATCTGTACTCAAGTTGTTCACCACTGCATACGCCCGTCTGCCGCGGGTTACTTATATCTGGGTACTTGCCTTTCATTCAAAACCCACTGTATATAACCGACAATGTAAGGTGATGAATAATTCATCATTTTTAGCAGTGGAGGTACGAATGAATTCCAAGGTGCACTAAAGTAGCTCCGAATTATGTTGGGAAAAGCCATACTAGCATACGCGCCAGAAGGGGATAAGACATGAGGATATAGAAGAAAACTACGGACTGCACCCCTCCCCCTTAAAAAAAGAAATAATAGCAACTGAAACAACAACATCAAATACAAAAAGTAAAGAAAACAACAACAATAAGACGCTTCTAACGTATGGTTGTATTCCCGCTAACAGTTAAGCCACACAAAATACCCTGCGGCCTGGCGGTAAGGTGTTTCCCTTTGCGCCAGGCACGTCGGCCCGGGGAATCATGTTGCCGACGCTAGGACTCCGTCATTTCCTCTATTGGTGAAATAGAAGCCGGAGGGGAAGCGAGCGATTAGCGCACAGATTGTCACGTTTCTTGAGACGGTACAACAAGTGTCAGAGGTTCACATTTCCAAATAATACGCGTTCGCGCTTTGTCACCGCGGATGGGCGCATCTTCAGAGACCTTATACGCATACATTGTTTTGATACGGGTAGTAGGCTGGGCCTAAGAGCTATGATATGGGATGGGGTGGGCAGGGCTTATCGTAAAGGGTTTTTGGTTGTTAGGTTGTTAGGATCTTGAACATGACAAGTTGCAATGTTAGGGAACATGACGTCATAGTCAATCGTTGGACTACCCAACATTATAAACCGTTTGAACTTACAATGTGCGATGGATCATCAACAAACCAAAAGATAGCGCATTTGGTAGCCGCTGAAAGTTTGTGACTTCTTGAAAATAATTCCAGTTAGTGAATATGGCAAAGCAAAAGCGTAGCATTACAATCGCAGCTTCTTTACACACACATCAACTTTAACAATTACCTATTCAGTCTTCGTTCAGTATGGTGTATAATGCAAATTATCCCCGTTATTTTCTTGCCATCCTTCACACGTCGTTGGGCATCGTGGCAAATCATTTTGCTCATTTAAGCGATTTTTTATTTCTGGAGTTTTATTATTATTAGTATTATTAATATTATTATTATTATTATCATTATTATTATTATTGTTATCATCCTTGAGAATGGTATCCTATTTGTTGATCGCATTGAGAAAATATCAAGGTAGCAAAATGTTATGAAGAAGTGTATAATTTTCATGATTTTCGATACTCCCCCCCCCCTAAAAAAAGAGAAACAAACAAGGTATTCAGACAAGTTCGTAATCAGTGAGTTTAGTACAATGGCAGAGATGACGTACGATTGACGTTAATAGACCGTGTATATGAATGATTGATGGATATGCATGATAGTAATATATTACATGCAAGTTTTCGCCTGGAGTGTTCTTCCCTAAAAGCAGTGGCAAAAAGACGTGATTCGTAATGAAGTGTTTCATTAAACCTTATCGTTGTGATATTTTGCACGATATTCAGGCTATGCTATTTCCCCAATGGAGGGAAAACGGCTGGATAATGTTTTCTAAATGGCGGTATATCACCCCAGCAATGAAATATATCTTCGTCTCTTTCTTTCTCTCTCTCTCTCTCTCTCTCTCTCTCTCTCCATTTCCTTTACTTCTTTTTGTTTTCTTTGTACCTTCTCATTTTCTCTCCGTTTGTCTCTTCCTTGATGTGGAATTACGGCAGGTTGCTAGTTGGAGCGCCGAAAGCGCAGACTGACCAACCTGGCGTCGAGGCGGGAGGAGCCCTATACAAGTGTCCTTTATCTACGGTGCCCTTCAGCGCTGGCGAATGTTACCAACTACCGCTCGACCCACTCGGTAAGAATAACATGTAAATGACTTTGCCAACTCCTTGACATTCGCTGTCTAATAATCCACCCTTGATCCATTATATCTCCTCTCTGCCGAGCCTGTAGGTCTACTCCCTGAACAATGAGTCTTTCCCGGTATTTCACCTATATGATCTAGGTATGTTAGAGTACCTGACAATGCCGCCCGTGATACTGAATTTCATTTCAATTCCTTTATTTCCATTGTTACTGTTGACATCACTCCTTCCAAAGCGTAAACCACGATCCCATTTCGCCCGAGGTGCGTGTCTTTCATTCATTCATTCTTTCTTCCTGCACAGGCAACGATCTTGAGAACGGTGAGCAAATTACCAACAAATCTGGCCAGATGTTCGGCGCCACGGTTCAGAGCGGCGGCCCTGACGCACCTGTGGTGGTATGCGAAAAAGCGATGGTCCTTGTCTACCTGCACACGCAGATACACATTTAAACACCATCATTACACACACGCCCACACACAAACACACACAAACATAATATACACCATTACACTCTGTTCAGAACTTAGCAAGTAGATCCCTATTTGTCATTCTGCGATACTGTGGTCATGTTGGCAAAAATAATGCATGGTTATGAAACTCTGCGTTGATCACCTTGGACAATCATGTTTACGTCGTTAGAGGAGGGAGGTTTAAATTTATTTTTCTTGACACATAGATGGAAAGTCGATTATTTGGTATGATTATGCCATTCAAAATGGTTTCCACCCTTAGCAGATGCATTATAGCGAGCATTATGTCGTTTGAAAAGCGCAAATGAGGACCTCTGGGGGTACAGACACTTGTCCCTATACAAGCCACCCTAAAGGTACACATCTGCACCCCATAGGGGTACACATTCTGCACCTTTGGGGGGTGCAGACATGCACCCTGTGGGGTAGTTATTTGCACCTCTGAGGTGACAAGGAAATACCCCTAGGGGTTCATTTAAGTACCCTTAAATGATTCAAATTAGTACCCTTAAAGGTGCATATGAGTACCCCTAAGGTTGCACAAAAGTACTCATGATGATAGAAATGAGTACCTTCAAAGGTACAAATAAGTATCCCATAGGGTGCATGTCTGCACCCCAAATAGGGGTGCAGACTGTGTATCCCTGTATGGGGTGCAGATTTGTACCTTTAGGGTGACTTGTATCGGAACAAGCGTCTGCACCCCTAGGGGTCCATAATATTATTTGCACTCCTATTTTTTAGTGTGTATGTATTGGTTCCAATCTATGGTTTGCCAAAAAAAAGGAAATAGAGAGAAAAAAAGAAAGAAAGAAAGAATGAAAGAACAAACAATCGATGGCGTAACTTTGAGAGCACTTGGTGTAGTGAATAAAACAATGAAGATGCAATACAGTGTTATCTAGGTTCGAATCCCGCTTAGTGCGTTCCTCCTAGAGCAGCATGCTTTGCTCAAAGATGTTGCTCATTGTCTGAAGAAAACTAAACTTACCTGACAAGCAAATTCAATAACTATCCGTTATCACTCATAATAACCCGCAATGTGGCATAGTGGATAAGACTCCCGACTCCCGATCGGAGGACCCGAGTTCGAATCCCGCTCAGTGCTTACGTCCATGTCCCTCTCGACCCAGGTGTATAAATGGGTACCTGGCAATGCTAGGGTAATGATAATGGCAGGGCTCTCTGGTAGAGCAGTGGCAACAATGAAGAGGTTACCCTGGGTAAATAAGACCTTATTATTATTATTATTATTATTATTATTATTATCATTATTTTTTATTATTTTATTATCATAATCACTTTTAGTAACTTATTTTTTATTAGACATCTTTACACCGTGACTTTTTTTTTTAATAGATTTTTAGCTAGTTCATAATCATTTTTTTTTTCAGCTTCTGTTAGCCGTCCTAGCATTATTTATTGATAATCATTTACTTCGGTTCTTGAATATTATGTCGCTAAACAATAGAAAATACAGTCTTTGACGTGGTGTTGTGTTCCGTTTGTGTATTTTTAACAATTTTCTCTCCTATTTTTCCTTTTCTTCCGAAAGGTATGCCGACCATTGTATACTTGGTATATGCAGTCTGATCCGTCATCAGATCCTCAAATAAAACCAGTTGGCGGGCTGCATCATCGCGAGACGAAATTTTAGCCTCGTTCGAGAGTATACACCCTGCAAAAATCCAGGTAAATTCAGACAAAAATAAAGAACCACAAATCTACAAAGGTCACGCAATGTAATGGTAATGCAATATAATTATGAAACATGTTTGTCATTACATCTTTGATTAGGCCCTATACACGCTGAATTACAAGTCGTTAATGAAAGGAACAGTAAACTAACAGGAGGCTGGGAAACTCTGTTCAGGGGCAATGAATTCAGTTCCAAAAAGCCTACAACAAGCGTATTCATCACGGATAATGACGAAATCTTGGCAAGATTGGTCGACGCAGAAGTAATCAATGAGTTGACTAAGCTCATTCAAACAGCTGACACTTTGAATTCTCTTCACCGCGGTAATAGCTTTCTCTCCATCGAGACTAAATACTGATCCATTTCGATTTATCATTCCGATCCAGTTTGGTCGAAATAGCAGCAGTGTCCATCCAGAAGACAACACCTGTGTACTGGCTAATCTAATACGCTGTGTCACTGGTGCTCGGGCTGTCTTCATAAGTACGGTGTAGTCGATTTGAGTCCATGCTCTACTCAAAACCGCTACGGCATCAATAGGCGCCTCATAAATCCGTGCCTTTGAACATATTTTGTATAAAGGAATGCGTTTGAGATTTGCGATGAAGGATCACGTGGTTGACATTTTGGTCATCCGTCCGGACGAAAGGGCATCCAAAGCTTCTAGGGTCATTCGCCTCACATGGGTCATCATCGTTGTCGCCTTTATCCAGGAATTAATATCACAGCCCATATTGTGCGTGTCGTTCAGTATGGTCAGCCTCGATATCTTACATGCCATCGATACAAAGCAAACAGTTCACAAGATTGATTTCCAGATTAACTGATAAAACAGTCTATAGAAACAGAAAGGGAGATTCAAGATGTACTCAAAGGTCCAGTTTACCTTTGGGAGTAGTGATATCACAATTGATGCATTGCGTAGGTCTGTTGTATCACAAAACATCCTACCATATGAATTGTTCGCAATAAATCCTAAGATACAAGGAGATCTCAATATTTTTCTCAATAAACCATAACTGTAGACGGTTTAGTCTGGAAGCATTCTTATTATAACTATTGTTCACATTTTGTGTATTTAGCAATACCTAACATCGATTATACGGATTCAGATTTTTACAGTGGTTGCTTCTATCCCTAACTCACATTTAAGAACTACTTTAAAGCACTAATGCTGGGTTTTTGTTTCATCTGCAAATGGTAAATTATGCCTTTAAGGATGAATCTTGTATGTCTGCACCTACCTCATCAACTTCGAACAAAAAAAAATGAATAGATTTAATAAAGTTTTGGTCAATTGCAATGCAATTTCATTTCCTGACATATTTCCTGGTTGACAAATTCCTAATTCACTCCGGCGTGCGAGAAAACTCTTTGAAACTACGTCGTTTTAAAGGAATTCAACAAGGAACTGATATCTTTCGTATGTTATGTGTATTTCATATCTTGCATGATGAACGCAATGGGGGGGGGGGGGGGGTTGTAAAGAGTTATTGTTACTATTATTATCATTCGTATCGTTATCATTGTTATCATTGTGATCGGAGGCAGCGAAGTACACAATGCACTGAAAAGAACTGGACTGCCAGATTAATGAATGAGCAAACTCAACCTTACAGGCAAAATGTTTACAACTTCACAACTGAAAACAAAGGCATGGCTAAATTTTGTGTAATGGACGATGTTCCCCTATTCGTTGAGAACATTAGTGACTCAAACTTTTGTAGAGTAAACCTCCATTTGATAAGTAGGACCTCCTTGGTAACATCCATGAGTCTCGCACTTGACTTTGGTACTTCCAGTAACATACTGTATACTGAGCGCGTGTCCTTTCACGCATAGTCATTGCGTAATCAAAACGACGCCACGGGGGCCCCCAAGTGGGACACAAAAGGGGATTCGTCACTGTGTTCGGGGGTCGCGTTCCGGCAACACACCTCGCCAGGTTATTGACCTTTTGCGACCGCAGTCTTCAGAACTCTCTGTAGATCAGCGTTGATCCTTTTCCAACGCGACAAGTTCTTGTACGGTTTAAACCACCTGTCAGCCTGCCTCCGACAAAATACCTGTCGTTGATCGTGAGTGGTTGCAAGTTCAAAGGAAGTCACTCACTCATGTTGCAGCATCTCTTTTTCTTTTCTTGCCTTCTCTAGACCCATGCATTTCTGTATCAGTCAATATTAACTGCATGTATTACTGAATATCTATCTCTCTTTTAATATCTCTCTCTTTCCCTCTCTTGTATCTATATCTATCTATATAATATATATATATATACTCTTATTTTAGTTTGGAGATCTTCAGTCGCATTTTGATAATTAGAATAATTAGAAAAGCTGCAATTAGGACAATCAATACTGATGTCAAAACAATGAGATCAATACTGTGTTTCTTGTAAAGATCAAAGGAGTTGGTCACATGTTCCCCTTTGTTTACATATTTATCGCTTTGTGCGGAAGTATTATCAATTCACTAACACGTTGATTGCGTTATATACATATCTAGATAAAGAGAGAAGATCAGAGTAACCGATAGACAGAGATACGATAGATGTACACTCTAATGTATATTGCTCTATGTAATTGAAGGTCGCACGCCATTGGCAGATGATTTCTTCCTTCACCATAAACATACTAAACATAACTAAATCTTGAGCAGGGGTGATATGATTCGTATAATGGTGTCTCAGCTATTATAGTATTTTGCATTATTATAGGACAATGGCATCGTGACTTCTGCATATCTTTGCGATACATGGCGTAAGCATGCCTATTACAGCGTTAGTGATAATATCTCGTACCAAACTGTTAAGAACCCATTGTATGACACGATATAAATTGAGAAAACCGCTGCCGCATTTGTAGATACAAAATAGTATACAATGTCGGGGTTACAGTTTTGACGGTACTAGTTGGGTGAAATTATACGCACGCATACACACGGTCATATTGATTTGGTCAATGATGTTTTATATATCGCGACCTGAAGCACTGAATTTTTCGTCGAAACGAACCAGAACGTGTGAAGATGAGCCACACTACTGTGATATCGATAATATTCACCTGCATGAATAGCGAACAGCAGCTCAGCATAATGACAATTACAATTGCGAGGAACAAAATTTTACTCTGGAATGACTTTCTCTAATTGTGTGTTTCGTTAACATGGTAAATTTTTGGCGAATCCAGTCAGAAATCAATACACACACACAAAAAAAAAAACAGGGAAAAATCATACATGGCATTGTTGATATATAGAGCTTTAGCACTGATGATATGTAAGCCCATCTCTTTTGGTTGTTTCACTTTATTCATTTCTTTTTTCTCTGTTGAGCAGCAGCAAGGCGGACATGGGCGTGTCAACTGGGTCTTAGCGCCGCCGCAACGAAAGACGAAATACTCTTAGGTGCTGTGGGGAGCTTCCATGCACAAGGTAAGAATCTCCTGAGCGATTCGACTGTAAAGTTTATCAGGCCCCTTTAGCCAGGCCCTGGTGGAAGATTTAAATATCTCGTATATTCATTGAAAGTGAGAAGAAAAAAATAATCCTTATCTCCGCTTAACAGTTAGAGCTGCAAGTTCAATAGCGATGTGATAAGAGAATGAGGGGAACTATTAAAAAAAAGACTTGATTATACTCAACTGAAACTGGAATCTTAAGTGCCATCTTCAACGTAATAATAAAGTTGATCTCGTCGATGGTTTACGCTGGGGACAGATGTCGCAGCAAGATACCCATTAGAGAGCAACAGCGCCTGTCCCGCTTAAAACTCAGTCATTGCAGGTGAGGTGTCAAGAGGTTCCGGAAGACGTTGCTACATAAACAGGAAGATCAACGCTTAAGAAAATAGACCCGTATCGACTTTGCATCACCCTAGACAAGAAAGAAAGAAAAACAAAGCTCATTCTGGAAACACATTATTCTTCGTAATATTTCCTGACATACTTGAATATGTCTTTTTCCCCCTTCGTTTTAGATATATATTCTAAATTAAGATATCTAAAGTAGTAAAGAAAATGCTTCCTGAGATAAAGCAGCAATCTTTTTGGTCATACATTTTTCCCCCTCAACTATGGGTAAACTTCCTGCTGTGAAACAATAATAATTCTTATGCTAAAGAATAGAGTCCTAATGACCTATTCTCTACCGTCGTATTCTCTCTTCAATGTATCATTTTTTTTTTTAAATATTCTTATTCTATTTTTTTACATTCTTTGTCATGCAGTCGCCAACATTATTTTCACCACACCATCTCCGTTTCCATTTTTTATTCTTCTGGGTTTTTTTTTTCTCACCTCATCCTTCTTCGTCTTCGTCTTCTTCTTCTCATCTTCTTGCTTTTGACAATTATCGTTTTACATTTTGTTTTCAAAAGGGCCGTGAAGAAGGTATTAAGTAAAGATGTTATCCATATTGGCTGTGAGCTGGGCCCAGTGGAGATGAAACTGGCAGTGACTTGCTAAGCATTTTCATCAATTTTAACATACGTGTCAGTTTTTTTTGTCCCAGTTTGTTTCTACTTTGTGTCTTTTGTTTCTTTTTGTGCGTGGTTGAGCTGGTCTGCAAGATCGCACATGCTTGTCTTCGCAATCAATCATGAACCAAATGCATAGGGTTCACATATCGAGGCATCGATACGTTTTGCCCATGACGTTTTGACGATGAAAATACAGGATAGCTTGCATTCTGAATATCAGTTAAACTCAAGGAGTTTGAAAAAAAAAAGGAAACAAAACTGGCACTTAAGTATAGATGCAGATTTATTCACAACGGACAAGAACAGTGACATTGATCACGCTCTGTCATTAATGATACACATTATACACAATTTACATTGACTGTTATGTTCTTTCTTTATTTTTCGCAATTTGCTCTTGAACTTAAAAATTTAGTCACCATACCTCCTGAAAACATAAAAGGACGCCAGTCTCTCTCTCTCTCTCTCACTCGAATGATAATAATGATGATAATAATAATGATAAATCATACAGCTCCTGCTTATCGTTCAAGATTTGGGAAAATGCTACCAGAGCAAGATGACAGGATAGATGAGTTCTTTCCAACCTTTCATGATGTTTGTTTGTTCGTTTGTTTGTGTTTCTGTCTCACAGGCCAAGTGCACATCCTCAGTTTCTTCGACGAATTTGACGCCCTTTCGTCGTGGCCACCGAACAATCTCGAAAACAGCGATTACAAAGGTACTTACAATATTATCTCGTAAATATATCACACGCCAGAATTTTCGGGGATGCTTGATTTTCTCTCTACATCTATCTGTCTATCTATCTATTTATTTATCTATCTATCTATCTCTCTATCTATCTATCTATCTATCTATCTATCAATCTATATCTATATATCTTTATGTCTATCTTTATATCCATCAGATATACTTATATTATACAGTTAGATGTATGTATAGAGAAAAACAGAGAGAGAGAGAGACACACACAAACACACACATTATATAAATATATATATATATATATGTATATATTTGAGAATATATATATATATATATATATATATATATATATATATTAATATATCATATATAAACGAGAGTAAAGAGGCGGTAGACGTTGCTTACGTAGACGTTTACATACACACTCCAAAAAGATGCGACGACCCAGGGGTTCATCATTAGCTGAAGACACACGACTCACACTTAATATATCATGTATATATACATATATATATACACACATAATATTATTATGTGTGTGTATGTGTGTGTGCGCGCGCGTATTCCATTGGTTTATCTAATTTACACTGTCATCAGTGTTATGACTTCAATATGTTACTGGAACTGTAATGTTTTATGAATGAAGTTGAAGAACAAGTTCACCTCAATATACATGTGGATTGAGTGAATGCAGCAATTTTAATAGAACAAATCAGTGAAAGGTTGGAGAAAATCAGACAATCCATTCAAAAGTTATTTATTTTTGAAATATCTGCTCAGTCACTCCTGGATGAGAAGACTGTACTACAGGTTGTGATGTCAGGTGAATAGAACGATATAACGAAAATTAAAAAAAAAAAGCTTTTCTCGCATAATA
This sequence comes from Diadema antillarum, assembly GCF_040938485.1. Taxonomy (NCBI): domain Eukaryota; kingdom Metazoa; phylum Echinodermata; class Echinoidea; order Diadematoida; family Diadematidae; genus Diadema; species Diadema antillarum. The sequence continues at coordinate 85,839 of NW_027271113.1, forward strand.
AATGAGCACTTGACTTGCCTCTTTCAGGAGGCAGGGAAAATAACAATACTCTTAACATGCTTAACATACGTTTAATAATGACAAGTCGAAGAAATTTGTATTTTTTTTTTTCAAAAAAACAATGAAATTTTGTGAAATGTTCTTTATACTTTCCTTAATCGTTCTACGCATGTGGCATCATGCACTGTAGTAGTCTTCTCACCCAGCAGTGACTGCGCAGATACTTTAAAAAATCATAAGTTTTGAACGGATTGTCAAATTTCCCCCAAACTTTCGCTGATGAGTTCTGTTGCTGCATTTTCTCTAATCCCCATGTATATAAAGGTCAACTTGCCGGGAAAAGAGAGATGTTTGATAGAGGAATATGCCTTCATCTTTGATTCGAGAAAGTGCTGGAAGTTGTTGTAGAACAATTGGAAATGAGGAATAGAGTTTCCAAAAGGTAAAGAATTTTATTCTTTATTAAAAAAAAAGAACCGCAGCCTGACGGCCCGATCTTGATCACTATCAGTTATCTAATTGTCAATACCCTGTGTCATCATCAACTTTCTGTAAAGATTTTCATCCAAATTTTATAAACAGAAAGACAGACAGACAAAGAAACAAATAAACAAACCAACAGACAAACAAACGCCGTTAAAAATGACCTTCGTGGTGGAGGTAATTACATTTTAAAGACAACCTTACGGTCCGATTTTAAATTTTGAAGATATAGTTACCGGTATTGGCGCCTCCTTTGTCTGCATACCTAACAATTTCCTCTCTTCATCTTCTCTCTTTTTTTTAACCTCAAATATCATTTTTAGAAATAATATGACTCATGATCATATCAATGACAAGGCCATATCAGATAGCGAACAATCTTGCTATTAATAGATTTATATCTCTGTTTGTGCGACATGGCCGTGATAGAAGAGCTTTATACTCGTTACATCTCTTCTTCTTGAACGTAAAGAGCAGCCCTCATCTTTACCAAAATCGCTCAATCATTGAACTTCATTGCTTATAATGTCAAATTGAGATGAGCTCGGGTAATACTCGCCAAAACTGCTTACAACACGGGGAGGCGGTACCGCTTTTAGCTACTGTGTGTTCTCTGCCCATAAGAGGGTCATGGATGTCACAGGTGGTGCATTCGAAGGGCGATTTGGGTATTGCATGGTTTTGTTTCTCCGTTCGTATGTTTAATTGTTTCTCTCTTTCTTTCTTTTTTTGGGGGGGGGGGTTGTTTGCTTGTTTTTAAACGTACTTACCATTTCGTAAAGATTTCCACTGAAATGAGGAATTTAAAATCAGCCTTTGGCTCACTGACCTGAGTGTGAAAGGATACAGGCTTATCAAGATGTGCGATTATCGGTTAGATCTTCCTTTTCTAAGTTTTCTTCAAGATGTTATCAAATGAATGGACAACTTGAATGATATGAAACGCCTTTTACTGGCAAGATTTTTGAAATGTTTGTCACATTCCTTTCCAGTCTTGATAACTATAGCTCAAACCACAACAACAGAAAAATTAGATAAAATCAAGGTTAAAAACTGATGCTGATTGCAAAACAGTCTGCCAAATCAACATCCGTTATCTGTCAACCTTGTAAGGAGTTTCATGGTATAATTTAGGATAATGTTAATTGCTTTTGACGGAAGGAAGGGTAATAAAGATGTAAAGATAACGACGCTTCTGACGTCGTGTCAGGAAATCCATTAGATTCAAGGCTAATACTTTCTTGAATACGAACCAGTACCAAGCGTGAGCGTACGAGCATATGAATATTGAGTCTATCTTTGCTATTATATAGATAGATAGACAGACAGACAGATAGGTAGGTAGATAGATAGATAGATAGATAGATAGATAGATAGACAGACAGATAGATAGATAGATAGATAGATAGATAGAGATATACATGAAGAGAAGAGAAGAGAAGAGTAAAGCGAGCCATTTTCAAACATTTTGAAATTATCAGAAAGAGCAAAATAAAACCTTTCGGGTGATACCTCACTTGTATCAAAGCAAGGAATAGAATTTACGTTATGATAAAAAATATCCCATTTTCTCTTATTAGTTTTTTTTGTGCATTTTAGCAATTTTAGATATCTCAACTTTAAAAATGACTATGAAGTTGGCTTATACTTGAGAAAACTGTGCTGTCTTGTGCATTGCAAGTATACAGGTAGAGAGTATAAACGTATGTTTTAAAATCTCTCACAGGGCAAGCATAGAGATTCAAGAAAAGCTACAAAAAAGTAAAGCAGTCACGAGCGTCGTGTCGAGCAAGAAAAACAAAAATTAAGTACTTGCTTTACCAGGGTCAAGAGTAAATTGCGCCGACTAAGTACTGACCTTCTTGTATACCTGAACCTGGTCGTCCAGGTACCTCGGTATAGAGTATTTTTATTAGCAATCAAAGGCCAGCTGTACAGAGATCAGGTGTCATAATTAAATCGTAATGGCACTAAATCCAGACCTATCTTCTTGCATGATTTTTGTTTTGGTTATTTTTGTTTCACTTAATCGTTTAATGTATGATTTTGTCGTTTCCGCTGATTGTTTTTGGTTTTGTTTTGTTTTTTTAGGAGGGGAAGAGAGTCGTAAAATGTTGCCAACTTGGCACCACGCTGTCAATATAAAACCTGATGCATGCGTGTGTGTCATGTGTGTGTGTGTGTGTATGTGTATGTGTTTCCATGGAGCCTCAATGATATCTAGGCAAGTTAGATAAAACGAGCATGTCATTGCCTCATTTTAATCTACATAATCTTTATCAGCCGTTTCCCAATTTGTTTAAAAATGTGCTATTTGACAAAATGTGCAATATTTGCATTATTCTATGTTTCGTTTCTGTTCTGTATCGCTTTGAGTACTCTGTTGGCATAACTTTTTCCAGATTATCGCGATTGATCCTGATATTTTGTTTTATCCTCATACTCGTTTGCGCTCCCGTGTGATATAGAACTATTTCTGATTTCACCATAGAATTTTATTTGAATTCCTTATGTATTTTTTGTGTATAAACGTTTTGTTGTTAGATGGAAATGTGTTTGCAAATATGATTCTGGGCTCCGTGAAAGACCCCTGCATAATGTTGAATGGGCCATACCCTGACAATAGATTAGAAATCAATAGATTACAAATAGATAAACACAAATCAACTTGAAGACGGAGTGAATAAGAGGTTCCCATTTACATGGCATTCGCATGGTCACTCTCTCCAAATGTATGGTTAAAAAAAAACAAGAAAAAGAATGAGCAGTACAGAGATTTCGTTTTCAGTTCCGCTTTTATAGCCAGATTTGTTTTCCGCAATTTCAGAGGTACTCACATGACAACTACAATAGCTAAATGTGACTACGATTTTTATTTCGATTTTAAAAGGTTGTTCAACAGTTTCTTTAATATGAAAGATAATATAGCCAGCAGGTCTGATTTGTTCGCGCTGTCTCTGTGTACAGGTTATTCGGTGTCATTCGGCGATTTCGATGCGGACGGCTACAAGGAATATATCATCGGGACCCCACGGGGAGCTTACAACAGGGGCACGGTGAGTGCGGCTAAATCGGGATATAACGCCGGATGTAAGATGGGGTCAGCTGGTGGTTTATTGCACTGCCAACAATCTTCAACTTCGATTGCCCCCCCCCCCCCCTCCTTTCGCTCATTTTCTTTATCTTTCTACTATTCAGTTTATCTATCTATATTATCTCTACGGCCTCAATACCTTCAAATCTGAATTGAAGCAACTTTTTGGAATGATGTGTGACACATTGAGGGAGCCGGGCGCCTTTAAATATTTCTACAAATAAATGGCGCTCTGTAAATGCTGTTTCATCATCATTAACATCATATCTGTCTGTTTGTCTGTCTGTTTCATAGGACAATGCGATCATAAAGTATTTCCTGAACTCATAAAAAGAATGTATTCGTGTGTACGCGTGCATGTGTAGTGGCATTGCGTATATACTTGTCTATCAACACGTCCCTTGCTCACATCCTCCATGTATTATTGCTACTCATGGCAAATTATGATACCAAGTACGTGACGACACTGAAAAATAAGTTGTTAACAAAGAGTTATGGATGAAGAATTATGACTAATTGAGATGTCCATTGTTTGATTATCGCGCTCGCGCGTGTGTGCGATTTTTTTTTTTGGCTCCCCTTCTAACTCTCCCCCTCCTCCTCCTTCTTTATTGTATATTTGTCTCTTTTTTGTGTTGTGTTGTTGTTGTTGTTTTTTTTTTTTTGCTTTAACCTTGTTTCTCCTCGGTTTCTGGCAGGTAACCATCATGGACGCTGCCCTCAACGAGTTGGCGGTGTTCGAAGGCAGCCAGATGGGCGAATATTTCGGACACACGCTGGCGTCATCAGATTTCAACGGGGACGGGTAAGCGAGTCAACAAATTCACTTTACGAAAATTCTTTACTACTACTACTACAGCTGGCTCAACTGCAACTAACACTTCTACTACTACTACAGAGCTACCAAGTCTCACGCATTCTGCGTGAGACTCAAGCATTTAGGGGCCATCTCACGATCTCACGCATGGCACCCATTTTTCTCACGCATCGGGCGAAGTCTGCAACTTGGGCCTATAATAATGAGCATAGCTCAAAAAATTAAAGTGATAGTTGCAAATAAAGGTATATTTCCCTTTTGTCTTTCAAAATAAGTAAAAAATAGTCACTTAGGTATGCACCTGATTGCACCATTAAGAGCTAAAAATTGAAAAAGCTCCCTACCGTGGGAGGCCACAGGGAGGAAAAACCCCTCCCACACCCTCGCTCGCGCACACATGCTGAGATGCCGAGTCATGAAAATCTCATTCATAAATTTTTTTTGAACTTGGCATCCCTGCTACTACTACTACTACTTCTTATTCTACTATACTACTATTACCACCACTACCACTACGACTGTAATACACCGTAGTAGTAAAATGATACTACTACTACCACTATACAACTTTTTAACTACAAATCTACTACTGCTACTTCTGCCTCTACTACTACATCTATTATATTACCAGGGCTCGACACTAACGGTGGCCCGGTGGCCCAGGGCCACCAAAAATGAAAGTCGGGCCACCAAATTTTTTTTAATAGTATGTCAATAAATTCGTAACTTTGTGCGCCGGAAATTAGCAGTTAAATTTGTTTAAAGGATGGATGAAAAGGACTGAATGAGTGCCTGAGAGTGAGTGTTGCAAGTTTGTTGAAGTTTATTTATGAGTAGATATGTCTAACTTCTAATTCTTACTATCATGAAACTTAAATATTTGACTCATTTAAAAAAAAAAAAGACTTTTAACATTTTTTATTGTTTGTTTGGGACACCAAATTTTTTTCTCGGGCCACCAAAAATGTGAAATTTAGGATTTTGGTGGCCCCATCGGGCCACCAAACAAAAAAAGTTAGTGTCGAGCCATGGCTACTACTATTATCATTACTGCTACTACTACTATTACCACTACTACTACTACTACTACTACTACTACTACTACTATAGCTACTGCTTTTTTTTTGGGGGGGGGGGGCGGTTTTTTTCTTTAAGGATTCTAATCAGTAACATCCCCCCACACAAGACAAAGCCTTATTGACCAAGGTACATGCACCTATTTCAAGATGATCCCTTTCTATTGAGAGTACCTGAGAGTACCTGTGTTCCTCGACGCAATTTCGAATCATAATTATTATCGATTATCATCTCCTCTAGATTCGATGACCTCGTGGTCGCGTCTCCCATGTACAGCGACCAGCATGATAACAGTCTGCACTACGACGTCGGACGAGTCTCCGTCTATCAGACCGACGCCGAGGTGAGAAATGATGAGATCGTCATCCGAAATCCTTTAATCGTGTGTGCAAAAGCAGAATGACTCTGAACGTGTTATCATGAATTTCGTACAATGCGATTGTCGTCATAGTGATATTGGTAAACATTAAATCCTGTATATGAACTCTATCTGAGGTATAAATGTTTTCTCCTTGTTGATATTCAGTAATGTTATGAATTGAAGAGTTGATTGAATTATAGTAATGTAGTTATCAGTGACATTGCTAAATATCCCTGTTTAATGTCTGCGTAATCATCGCACTGCCTTTCAACTGTAGAGTTTCTGCCTGTACAACCACTTTGTTTTCTAATTATTCTTCATTTTTAGGCAATGAGGTTCCTGCCCCCTCTGGTGCTAATTGGTCAGCGACCAGGAGCGAGGTTTGGTTTCTCTTTGGCTGCCCTGGGGGATGTCAACCAAGATGGGTTCAACGGTAAACTATTAAGAAATGAATACATCAACTAAGACAATATATAAAGGAGAAAACTTTTGAAAATCACAACAGTGTCATTAGGTGGAAGTGCTGCATATTTTCCTTTCTCTGTGTGTGTGTGTGTGTGTTTGTGTGTGTGTGAAAATATAGGTAAATGCTCCACTCTCTATATATAGTTAGATTTACCCATTCGTTTTGATATGTAATAAAAAAACAAGGAATTACGAAAGTTTCTCTACCAAATAGTTTCTCTAGTAAAATAACGACAAAGTTACAAACAATGCCTTTAATTTTTAATGGATATTAAAATAACGTCAGGGAGAGGAGGGATGGAAAATATTTGATATTATTGTTCAGTCTGTATTGTGTTAGAGATAACTCATGCTGGAAGGGATTTCGGATATACACTATTATGCCAATCATTTCTGTCTAGTTCTGTCTGTCTCCCAAAATGCTTCTCACATATAGCAAACCATGACTTATGTAATTTCTAATAGAATAGAATATTTTCGGACTTATTACTGTATAATAATTATGTACATTGTGTTTCTCATGTTTACAATGTTACCATTTTGGTGCCACTGAAAATGTAAATTAATTCAAGATCAGGTCAAAATACTTATTTTATATAAATATTTCGTTGAATATGTCTTAAACTTATGTTTCATTGCAATAGCAACCATATTTATTTCATGAGAATGATATATATTTTCGAATCGACTTCACGGTATTGTCATTTCATTTCCATGCCTTGTCAAATGTATTTTGTTGAAAAGTGAAATCGAGTTTTCATTAAATTGAAAATTGAATTACTATTTGATCACATTGAGTCATAACTGAATAATTTCTATACGTGTATTGCAGTATCACAATTCTCAACAATCATTAAAGAGTACTGACTGCCACTTTATATCATCAATTATGGTGCAATTCTGCATTGGGCTAATTCTCGCTTCCAGATCTTGCCATAGGGGCACCACACGACGGGGAGACGGGAATGGGCCGCGTTTACATCTACCACAGCTCCGGTGGACAGGGGTTACCTGAATCACCATCTCAGGTATAACAATATTAATACAACATGTTAAAAGCCGTGGTTGAGAATAATGAGATGCGGGGTGCGCGAATGCTGTGTTAGGGCTGATGTGATTCCGGTATTAAATACCTGAACGGGGTCCGGAGTGAGGCCACGGGAACCGATCCGCGGGGGTCCAGACACGTTTAGAATAGCACGGCATCAGTCAAACCTGTCTATAGCGACCACCGTCTATAGCGACAACCTGTCGTATAAGACCACTAAACACACTTCACTCCAAGAGAAATGCTATGTTAATCCTCTGTCTTTTGCGGCAACCTGTCTGCAATGGCCACTGCTTTCGTATCCCTTGGGTGGTCGCTATAGACAGGTTTGACTGTATCTCTTCCACTTTTCAATGTGTTGTTTGGGTATGGAGTCCCATGCTTATCCCAAACTCGATTGGCAGGTGGGGGATGGAGATTGAGGAAGAGTTAATGATAGTTCAGGATACTGGCTGAATCATCGCTCAGAAAAACTAGCTATACCTTTTTAAGAGGTAAAGTAACATTAAAACTTTGCAGTGCGATTATCACGCGTTAACTACCCTTGACATTGCGTATCATGGGGGTGGGGCTGTCAGATTGTATAGATACACACGTCAGATGATAACATTACCACGTCCAAAATCAAAAACACGTTATCATGGTATATGAAGGTTTCGTCAAGGATATGTCGACGTGATAAACAATGATGACTCGCATCTCACCATGACCTCTTCCGTGTTAATCTATGGCCCTCCATGTGAAGTCTTGTGTATAATGTGTGTGCGTGTGTGTGTGTGAGGGTGTGTGTGTGTGCGTGTTTTGAGTGTGTTTGTGTAATAGTAAGTACTGAGCCTTGAATTTATGGTGAACTCGTTTTTATCAGCCATAAAGAGGAGGCATTCCAAATGGACGAAGAATGAGTTTGTTGTTGACAGTAACATTTTTAATTTGCCAATATGACGGCTCCTGATAAACATACCTTTGTACCTTTCTTCGAAAGGAAATGCAACAAAAAATCATCGATTAAGAGTCATCTTTTCGTGAGAAACAAACATAAAGCAATAAGAAAAATACATGAATAGGTGATAACAAACGCTAACACAAAGCTATTAATTCCATGAAAGTGGAGAAAATTTTTTTGTGTCGACAATCATTGTGGCACGAAAATGGTGATTATAGCCAATAGACTATTAACATCGCTATCGGCGGTAAGCCAATAGCACAAACGCATTGAATGTTGCATCAATGGGCGGTGAGTTGGCTCAGTCGGTAGCGCGTCTGCCTCACGATCGTAAGGACCCGGGTTCAAACCCGAGTTTGGACTGAGCAATGTTGTGTGTAATCATACCGTCCCCTCTGGCAATAGAGGCAAAACAGTAAACACTCTGTTCCTCGGATAGGACATATGATAATGAAGGTCCCGTGTGAGAGAGAGAGTCACAACTCATGCACGTAAAAGATCCCGCTTCATTCATTCGTCGCAAAGAGCAGGATGTTTAACCCGGTGAAGTGATCAAGCCTCACATCCAACTGGACCCCATGGAAGACGAGCTTCCCTGGATCAGTTACCAATCCATTACCAATTCAAGCACCTGTTAATTACCATAATGACTCTCCTTGGAATTCTCTTCTGCCGATATAGAAATGATATCAATCAAAGAGAAAACGAGCACAAAACAACCAAAAAACAGACGCTAAAACGTGAAGAGCATGTCGCGTGTCAAATCATCTGATCCATGTGCTATATTATATCCTCCAAACTTTTTTTTTGTTTCTTTCTCCAGGTCCTAGATCCAGCGTCTCTCGGACACAACTGGCCAACATTCGGGTTCTCCATGTCCGGAGGGCTGGACATGGATGGGAACGGATATCCAGGTATCTTCACATACAACCGCGTAATTCATTGATCATTTTATTCATTGTGTTGACATGGTAGCGCATGAATTGTGTCTGAAGAGGTGCCTTCTTGTTGTGTATATTATTCAATTTCAAAAGCAATTAATGTGTTTCATTTGACGAATGGCAGATTGTTTGATGTAATTGATATTACTTATTTATCTTGTCGCCTTTTCGGCATTCATTTCTTTTCAGATCTCGTTGTCGGAATGTACAAGGCCTCGGCAGTCGCGTTATTCCAGTAAGATTTTATTTTGTATGACGTCACCCCTCCCCTTGCCCCTTCCCCTTATCCTTACTGTACCATCTTACTCATCTTAGAGATGATTGAAGGGGGAAATTTTCAAACCACTACATGATTATCAGTTATATCATATACATGTATAACAATACGTGACATTTCATGTACCTACATTTCTACATACATCAAGTTTCGTGTACGTATGTCAGTAAGCAGCCCCCCCCCCCCCGGAAATTAGCTATAAGATCACCCAAGATAAATGCAAAAAAAAATAGAATAATGACAATAGAAATGATAATAAAAAGGTAATAGATGACACACAAAAAGTAAATGAACAACCTGAAAAAAGAAAAAGAAAATGTTTCTGCTAACCAGAGAGTTTCTGAGGCTTGCCAGACATAGCAGCATGCAGAAACGCATGTAAATTTGGATTTCATTGGCCTGTGGAGTATCTATTGGTCATTCGTTATAGTCCCTATATCCATAGGAGGAAATAGTATCTAAAAACAAATGATGGGATATGAATACAGAGTGAAATCGTTCTATTCGTCGAATATGTTCTTGTTTTAATTTTTAGATCATATATCGCTATATCGCAGCCAAGGCATTGTCCTGGGGAGACATTGCTAGATAATAATGCTGTTCAAATGTTAGACAAAAAAAGAAGAAGAAAGAAAGTAGGACCCACGTGGAAATCAGTGCTGTGGTTCAACTGTCAAAAGAGGAAGACTGTGCATGCATAGACACAAGGTCTGGCCAGTCGTGTCACATTTCATATATTGCGGGTACTACACTCAGCCCTCCATTCCACGTATAATTACCAAGGCTGTGCGACAGTCAACAATTTAGTAAACAACGCATTGTCGCTGGTAGCATCCTTCACATTGTCTAGCAAATAGAACATAAATAATATGAGGGGGAAGCAGCTATTAAAAATAATAAAGAGAGGAAAAAGTACAAACACCTAAAAGGGACAGACGTGGTATAATGCTTCCATGACATTAATGCTCCTGCGACTATTGCTCCCATAAAATATCTTCACATTAAAACTAAAGATGAATTCTAGCAACAAACATAACCCTAAACCTAATCATGATCATCACCTCAAGCTAAGTTTAAAGCCGAATCACAACACGAACCCTAAATCTAAGTCCTTGGAGACGAGCAAATGTCGTGTCGCCGGTATGACACCACGATGTGCACATATCATTTCTGCTGGCATGATAACTGGATTTGTTACAACATCACGCACGTCTAGCTACAACTCTATAAAGCATGAACACTTCCTGTTCATGCGTTCACAGGAGGATGCAGTTCGAAAATACAATGTGGCCGAATGCTTGTGATATTGGATTGAAACTAACCATTCTTAAGGGTGTTACGGATCTATAGGAGTCTATTTAGATAACAACTTGAATACGTTGTCAAGCGCAAAGTCTTTGAGCATTAATTTTAAAGCCACTTGTATTTGTTAATTCACGGTCATGTTAGTCACTAGTATGTAATGATAATCACCCCTTCATTGATAATTAATAACATAAGTTTTGCATTGTTATCATCGTAATTATTGTTATCAACACAATCATAATTATTATTATTATTATCATTTATTAGTGTTTTTATTATAAACATTGCCATTATTATAAGTATTACTATCATTACTAAAACAATCATCGTTATAATCATCATCATCATCGCTAGCAACGTTAGCATCACCACTACTTTCAATATTGATATTATTGTGGTCATCTGCATAATATTCTTATCGAAGAATCCACTCCTTTTATTGTGTACAGCTCGCGTCCTGTTATTGATATCCACGCCGGGCTTTCAGCAGACATTACCGGCATCACGCTGACCGAACCCAGCTACCGACTGAGCGGCAGCGGCTTGCCGGTCTTCGGGTATGGATCATTTTACTTACCGCCCGTGAATAAAGTGTTGGGGGTTTTTTTTGAGGACATGAGCGAAACTCTTGACCCACCTCCTATAAAAGATATGGAAAAATAATGGTAGCATAAAGACATCTCGATAACAGGTCATGGAAATATCATCCTCTTTCGATTTGGGAATTTTCCTGTATTATTTCTATCTATACATTGCCCCACTGTGATATCTAGTCCTCATTCAGAGGGCGCGTTACATGGAATCCTCAGAATAGCTACAAATTTATAACTCCTCTCAATCCTCCCTAAATGGCAGTTAGTGCTTAACTAATCTGTCGGCACTCGATGGATTTACGGGTGATGTTCGTTATTCCAAAGGTTCGTTCAGTCCGAATGTGTAATAAGGTTCGTTGATCAGAAAGTACTAAAAAGGTGCGTACTTACAAACCTCATTTCGTTTTCGGATTAACGAACGCTCGGAATAACGAACCTTTCTTCATTTTCAGAGTAACGAAACATTAAAGACTGGGATAATAATGAATGTTACTGTATTTTCGGATTAACAAACCCCTTAGAATAACGAACTATGTTTTCATGTGTTTTGAAAATTTTCCCCTTTGATGCAATCACGTGATATAGTACAGCGAAAATTGGGACGAGCCTGGCTTTTGCGTTTTTGTCATTGTGTGTGACATTCAGCAACCATGCCGAAATGAATGCATTATTGCATTAATACAATTGTGGCTATTAGAATAGAGGGGCGCAAAAAACAAACAAACAAACAAACTTTCATACTTTCGTCACCATTTATTATCATAATCCTTTTCATTCATTTTAATCATCTTTGCAGTTTTAACGTGACGCTGTGTTTGTCATACAGTGGGCGATATACGCCTGCCAGTATAGGTGAGTACACAATCATGGATCCGCCCCTTTTATTGTCATTGTTGTTTGGTGTGTGTTCTCAAGTTACATCAGCGATTGAGCAAGTGAATGTCTTTTCCCCGTATATAGACAATACGCATCTCCTCCAATAAATACGTATTCTTGCTATGGTGACATTTCGCCGAGTAGAATTATCTCTTTGCTTTAACTGGTATGATAATCATTCTGTATTCAGCGTCTACGTACTGTCTTAGCAAGGTTGTTCAATTAAAACTACATAAAACTCTTAGCTTCTTTGGCAGCACCTGTGATGGATGTACATTACACCGCTTTTGTGATTCTATCGTATACATGACATAATGTTGAACATCGTCATGTTTTGCGAACATTGGGTTTTCTGAAAACGCCAGAGAACTGAAAACATAGTATGATCTGAGAAGAGCCTTATTGAATTACATTGTATTTGCAATCATCACATATCTCCTATATGGAAATATCGGCTTCTGCTCTTGCACTTACCATCTTCGATTAATCCTGGAATCCTTCTTCATTTCAGTCCTCGACTACGACTTGGTTGCCGACGCTGCCCTCGCTGTCACGCAGAGATGCTACTTCGAGCTCATCGACCAAGTCAACGTGGACACGATCAGGAACCAAGTCTTCCTCGACGAGGATACAGAACTCTGCCTCACACACGTTGCTTACATGACGGTAAAGATAATTATCTTGGTTTGAGAATGAAGCTTTACACCTCATTGAGCAGGTTGATCTTTTTCATCAGAGTACATACAATGTAATACATTTAACAATGTGTAAATTCTGAATAAAAGCATGTCTTCACGAAATAGTGAAGTTCGTGGTAATTTCATGACGTCATTGCCTCAAAACTTTTCTTTTGAGTGACGTGCGTTCAAATATTTGCAGTGATTTGCTATTGTTTTATTAGGAGTTATTGTTCTATGGATAGGAGTTATTGCTCTATGAGTATTTGCACATAAAACTTCAAGAATTTCGATTGCTTTTCTTCGACATTTTGACATCATGACATGACACAAACTGAAAATAATAATTATAATACACATACACACCCGAAAGAGCACAAAACATAAATTGCATCCATGGTCAGAAGCACCACACCACAGATCCTTTAATCCAGTTGCTGAACATGCTTTGATGAGAAGCACCGCAGAAATAGAAGTAGAAATATTTGAGAGTCACGTGAATCGAATATTGAACGCAATACATTGAGTGGCAACCAAGAGACCCCATTAATGAAAGAAAAAGTAACGATCATTAAAAAAAAAGAAGCGACGTGACTCTAGTTTGGGCGTGTTTCACTGGCTTCGACTTCAGTGCCGGTATACTAGTCAAGGCAATCAAGCAAAATTACTTATCGCAAATAGTCTTCTCCTTATGTTTACCTTAACATACGATGAAATTTATGTAGGCCTACGTAAATTATACTCATAGGCCCTTATCTATTTCTTTTGAGTACTCTTGTTAATGAATTATGATAATGAAAACAATGTGAACAGATTGCCGACTTTGTCATAATGATTTTCTTTTAGTACAAATGAGGAAACAAAACAAACTGAATCTAAAATACCTCTCCCATTTCTGTTACAGCCATCGATCGTGGACAAAGTGACGCCCGTATCCTTCCGCGCAGACATACGACTCTCCGACGAGCGACTGAACAGCACTCGGACTCGATCTTCAACGATCGAACCGATTCTCAACGACAGAGTCCCTGCCTCAGCGGCTCTTACGGTATGTTCGTTGCTTGATGGTAAACCAAAGGAATGTCCACTAGCCCTTCGGGTTGATTCGTTTATCTCTGTTTGGTTTAAAGCAAATTCAAATAATAATATTGATTGAAGAACAAACTGCATGCGAAGAAGATTTAATCCAACTGATTATTATCTGTTGGTTGCATAAGTATTCTTCCGGCTTGCCATTTTGGTTTTACCTTTGTTTTGTTTTGTTTAGCTTTGCTTGAAATGAAAGTCTTAACCCTCAACTCCAATTTCGTTGTCTCTGTCGGGTAAAAAAAAATGTAAATTCAACCTGATTGCAAAAACATACAGGTGTTCTAAGCAGTATGAATCAAACAGGTTACTTCCACCTATGTTAAATCTCATTTTACGAGCAAAAGGCATCAGTTAGGGAAGCGGAACAAACTATTTCGTCATTGTCACTATTGTTGTTGATTCCCTCCCCCCCCCCCCCTCCCTCCCGTTGCCTGAATATACAACTGTGAACTCACCTATGCCAATTGCTTTCTACTAATGACTACAGGTCCCTATACTACGGAACTGCGAAAACGAGATCTGTGTGCCGGACCTTAATCTTGCCGTGACAAAGTAAGTGTTTCATTGTTTGATTTTCCACTTGGTCAGTAGGGCTTATTGTGCTTCTGAGGGAATTAAGCATGAGAACAAATCTTTGTACTAATATCATCACCTTCTAAGGGTAATTATTGCGGAATCAGTACATTTGAAACCTACTATGTATTTCCTTCTTTTTATATTCACTTTTAATAGAAATCACAACTTAATGATGGAAGTGTGAGGCGACGGAATCTAGTCTTTAAACGACATATGTGTGCTTTTACCAAAAATCGAAACTTTAAATCCCACAAAGGTTGATCATCTTACTTTCTGTGTTTATCAAAATTTGATTTTATCACAGGTTGAACAGTGTTGAAGTTGCTTTTTTCACTATGCAAAATTAATTAAATCGAGATTATGTTGCCAATGAGTGGTGTAGCATACATACAATATTTCGGTTATGTACATCTAACAATATCTATTCTAGGAACGTGGAAGTGTTGTACGTTGGTGACAGAAAGAACGTTGTTATGGTAGCGGTGATAACAAACCGTGGGGAGGATGCTTACCAGTCTCGTCTCCGAATACAGTCGCCTCCAGAGTTCCTGTTCAAGAAAGCCGAACAACTCCACCAGGTGAGTTTCGCACGTGGGACTGTTCCCTGAGAATTCAGTGCACATAGGCATAATGTCATGAAAATCATTTCTCAGTGCCTAATGTCAGTGTCATCTTTACATAGAGTCTAGTCAACTTTGCTCCATTGGGTGGCACTATAGTAGTTTGTTAGGCAAGAATTTAGCAAAGAAATGTTCGCCCTGTTGCACACCATGTAAGTTGGCCAAACTCTTATTATGACCAGTGCCTATGGAGGAGCGAAGTTTTTGGCTACATCAGTACAATGATCTACGTCTGAAGATGAGTAAAGAGAAAGTTCCCATAGTGAAAGTAGACCAACTGAATTGGTTTGAATGAAGGTAATAGGTCAGTAATCTCGTCTTCGTCGGGGTGTCGGTAGCAATTGTTAACTTCTGTACCAAAGGAATTTGTCAGCGAAGTCATCCAAGTGTTTCAATAACTGAATCCTTGGTATTAAATAACATCGTCATTATGTCAGCATGGGTTTCTGCGTTTAATGGATGATTATGATATGGCAAGTTATTACAGGAGGAAACGGTAGAGAATCGGAAAGGTCATAGTTACCTAGTTCATAACAAGCTATTATTGATTACTGATCCAGTAGGCGAAAGCCTAATCAAACAGGTAATTTGCAATTGATTGTGACAAAAATGAACTTTTATCCAGTTGACATTCCTATCATATGAATCTTTTCAGCGAGTTATTATTGCTGACTAAGTATTTTCCTAATATACTAGGTTGGCAAATTGAAGATCAATGTTCCTTTTATCAAACGTGTAATGTATGTTCACATCCTGCAAATATGGTGTTAAAAAAAAGATTGTCCCTTGTATCCATGGTTTCTGCTCACCTTCACAGGATTTTCCCTCCACCTGCACCAATGACGTACAACTGTCCGTCGTCACTTGTAATGTCGGGAATCCTCTTCCCTCCGGAGGAAAGGTAGAACTTGTAATTCTTTTTTATATACAATGTAACTTGTAAAGCATCTGATTTGATTTGATTTGATTTGATTTGCTTTAATTTCTGCATTTTTAACAAAGTACATACAACGTAATAAACAGTTTGTACCAATAATGAAACATTGTATAGGTTAGTTATTTCAATCAAATTAATACAAACAAAATGCAGGAGACCGTCAACTTAAGCTGAAGCTTGAATTATCTGCAATTTTGTTGACTAATTTGACCGTAAGATGTGTGTGTGCGCGCGAGTGTGATGTAAGGCCGTAATGCATTTAGTGAGCTGTGAAAGATCACTCAGAACCATTCACCTTCTCATTATTGTTCTTGTCAATTGTGTCGTCATCAATTGTCCTAATGTCCTATTGTGTTGCTTTGCAGTTTACCTATTGCCTGGATTACGAGTGATTATCATCATTTGCATCTTTAGAATTGATCGTTTCTTCTTCACCTTCTTCTTCTTCTGCTTTTAAATCTCCTATTCCCCAGATTAAGCTCCGCGTTGAGTTTGAGAACGTTAACTTGTCTGGGCAGGCTGACGCAATTACTTTTACCCTGGAAGTCAGCAGGTAAATCTGATATTATTTGGATATCTCCTAAATCTATAATTTCTCTTACTTTCGCATTGTCTACACACATAATGTTTATTATCCATGGGAGTGGTTATTCATAATAAATGGCAGTCTCGTAACGCTACTAGTAACAACCTTCAACTCTAAAAGAGACAGCTTTTAATACTTTGTTGCTACCCTGTCAAATGAATCTGTGTATTTCTATATTTTGCATTTATTCGTATCTAACCTTGTTTGTATACGGTCACCTTCAACATTTCCGCAAAGAGGCAAACTTTTATTATGAATCTTTGTATTTTATCTTTGCATTTATTTGTCTCAACCTTGTTTGTATACGGTCACCTTCAACAAGAAGGAAACATATATCTACGTATACCTTTGATGCTTGATATTCTTTTGTGACTTTCATTATTTTCTGCGCCACTGTTCTTGATCATTCATTTTGATACCTTCTCGTATAATGTTAATCTCGAAAGGGAATCTGTATACGTAATCAAAAGGTGAAAAGCTCACATTTCGATTCACAATCATGATGAAGATAATTTGAAAAGTTGAAAGCTTAATTGTGCATTAGCTCCAATCAATTTTCCTTTAACTCATCCGTTGTATATAAGACACCCAAGGTTACATGAAATAAAAAAAGAGAGATATATCACATGAAATAAATAACTCGAACTGATCGACTCTAAATCTTGAATACATGCAAGAATATACTAGCACCTTTGCCAGATAAATACATAATCAAACTAATCAAAGACACTTTAATTCCTTCAAGACTTCAAACAATATTTTGTGTATGGGAAGTATAATCTCGAAAGCTCATTGCCATATACGTACCTTTAAAGTCACTGTGAGACGATGCTTTCGATTTATTTAACTTTGAATATTTAAAGCTACTGGCTATAACCTTCAACTCTAAAATTCACAGCTTTAATAAAAACTTTATAGCTATCGAATTATCCCTGTCAAATAAATCTTTGCATTCCTATATCTTTGCATTTATTCGTATCAAAACTTGTTTATATACGGTCACCTTCAACATTTCTGCAAAGAGGCAGACTGTTATATGAAAGTACTTTGTTGTCTGATTTGCCTTTAATGACTCTTGTTATTTTATGTTTCCGCTGTTGTCAGTCATCCATCTTAATATCTCTTTGTCTTATTCTATTTGCAGAAGGGAATCTTTGGAACAAAAGTAACGAAAATTATCATGAATATAATGAGAATAGAAAGTTCAATCGTAGAAAAGAATTAACCATTTTTTCCTGAGCTCTTCTGTACTTCACAAGGCTCCCAAGGTCATAGAGATATAAAAAAAGGCAAAAGTATATCATGAAATAGATAAGTGCGTTCTGAACTTTTTGAACTGTTGGATACATGATAGTTTACCAGTTAGCCACATCTAAAGAAAGTGAACACTGAATGCCAAAATCTGTTCATGTGTTAAGGTTTGACTTTGAGTATAAGTTCCTCACCCCCCCCCCCCACACACACACACCCTCCAGTCTCTCTTTTACAATGTAACTTACTGCCACGTTCTTAAATCTCCTTCCTTTGTTTCTTTTCTTTTACAGTATTGAGGCGGAGCTCCAACACAAACGAAAGGACAATCGGGTCGAGATCAGCATCCCTGTCGAAGTCATGGCCTCCATCAACCTCGTTGGGTATGTCACCCCTCAAAAACCATTTTATTCCCTCATCATGCCTACAAAAGTGTGGCATGATATCATGCACTCCAATGCGTCGGACTAAGAACATATTCAGAGTGTACGTCTTTTATAATTGCTTTGACCTTACACAAGGACACGTCCGAACCATTATTGTCACTATGTTACGTTCCAGATAGGGTCAAAATGTGTTGGTAACGATAGTTACTCAATAATTTCCATAGTTCTTGTAACCAAAGCGCTCAAAGAATTCGACAATCGGTATATTATTTCTGATATGACTACACATTGGAAGAGTCTGTATTGATCGTATTTCTTTTGTTTTTTACTGTCAAGTGATCTGTTTGTTTGTTCCTATCTAGATTTCCTGCGATTTCCAGAACATTTTCTTCCGATTGCCTGATAGCTTTGCTCGTTTTGAGAAGTGGAGAAGTGAACGACTAGGAACTGATAGTATTGAAATGGATGTGAGAGTACACACATTGTGATGCCATAACTACGTTATTGACATTTCTGGTCAAGTGACATTATAATACATGCGCTTATACTGATAAACCACTGTAAACCGAGGCAGATGATGGTTGTGTGAGATCTACACGTATGTTTATTTTTGAGCTATTTTTATCTATCTATTTTCCCGCCAGCCTGTCAACTCCTGAGAGAGTAATTTTTGACCCCGAGGAATATCCACGTGACAGGGAGATCGAATCAGAGGACGACATCGGGCCAGAAATTAGGCATTATTATTCGGTAGGAACACTGAACATTAGTGACTCGATCAAATGTGTACTTGTTTATTAAGGTAGCGTTATATACTGGTCTGGAGTATGGATTGGGGGTGCACTCTACAGGTAGGCAACGGCGATCGATATTGAGTCACTCCCTCCTAGCGCATCATCTGTTTCAATCGTATTTAGTATTTCAAAAGTATTTCGCATCTCAAGATTAAAGAGGCGTTTTCAGTGTTATAGGGTTGTTGTATTCGTCTGCATATTTCTTTCTTCTGGTGTCTTGTGATAACTAATTGCAGTATATCCTATATATGGATAGGATTAATTATGATGAACTGATATGAAAGAAACTGAAGGAGGGGGGAGACTGAAGAGTAAAAGATGATGACGAAGAAAGAGGAAGATGAGGAGAAAGAGGAGGATGGAAGGGAGTAGCTTGAAAAGTTAGATATGATAGATGATGAACTAATGTTTATGTTTTTTAAGTGATTTGTTAATTTTATCCATGCAGAAACAATGAATGAAATAAAATTAACAACTAAATCTTAGCCATGGTAGATGATGAACTAATGTGTATGCTTTTGTTTAAGTGATTTGTTCATGTTATCCTTGCAGACACAATAAATGAAATGAAATTATTGAAAATGAAAAGGAGGAGGAGGAGGAGGAGGAATACGACGAAAAGGATGACGAGAATGAAGAATGATTTCTTTCATTGTCAGAGTAACATATTATATTATGCTTATTCTTTTCTGGACATTTGCCCTTTCCAATACAGCTTATCAACAAAGGTCCTTCCCATGTTGGACCGACGGTAGTAAACATCGACTGGCCGCTGTTCACGCACGATGATAATGTCCTATTACTTCTTACCAGAGCTTCCATGAACAACGGCAAGGCGTGCACAGTGAATGCGTTCGTCTACCCGGTCGATTTACCGGTGAGGGCGTAGTTCAAGGAATGCAATAGGGAACTTGGGTAGTCATTGCGAGTTAATTGAGAGTATTGTTGACATGAAAATATCAGCAGTTGTTGTTGTTGTTTTTTGGTCCCTCGCGAAGTTCGTACAATGATTAGTTTTTCCAAGTACTTTTTTTCAAAGTAGTAAATAGTGAAGAAGTCGAGGTCCATCGTTTGCAGACATCGTAAGATAATTGCTGCTTACAGAGAGTTGTGGCAAGGAAAGCCTGAATTATTTTCTTTTTTTCTGAGGGAGGGAGGATCACAAATTTACAAAATAAGGAGAAGTCTCGGCCCAGTTCATACGATCAGGTACTCTCCTGCACGAAATCTTTTGGTTCGCTGGCAGCTACAGCAGTTTTGTCCCTATAGGTAAATGTTTCTTTTCCCTATGGCCTGCTTTTCAGTGGTCCAATAAAAGAAATAAAACACACAAAATAGATATTGAACTAACCAAATGCAATGAACCGAGAATGAAGTTTACCCCCGAATGAGGTACGTAAAAGTGCCTATACTCTTCTGCACAGTCGAATGGATATATGCCCATACAATTCCTGATTTATTATTTTTTTATTGTGTTGGGAAAAGGGAATGAAAACAATTGAATTGAATTAAATTGAATTGATTTGATTTGAATTGAATTGAATTGAATGGAATTGAATTGAAGTGAAGTGAATTTAACTGAACGTAATTGAATTTAACTGAACGTAACTGAATTGAACTGAACGTAATTGAATGGAATGGAACTGAATTGAATGGAATTAGATTGAATGTTATCGCAAAACAAGGCGCGAACTCTTCAAGTGTATTTATCATTGTCTCTCGCATTCTCTTCCACTTCCTCTAGCTGGAATCAAGAGTGGTTTTTGAGGAGACGTACCAGGAGCGGGACCGCTCCCACTGTCCCAATACAACAGGTGGTGTCCTCACCGTACCTCCGCTGAACCAAGATGGATTCTTACCTCCGCGCCGACTAGAATGCTGCTCCCTGCAAAACTGCGTCACCATCACTTGTCGCCTGGACAGTCTGCTGGCGGCGAGCTCAGCGAAAGCCGACCTCGTGATCAGCATCAGATCGAGGTTATTAATCAACACACTTCACGAGGTCCGTTTTGAATTTCCGATCTCAAACTCATCCTTTACCCTCTATGCACTCTGACCTCATACACTGCATTTATTCATACATTTATTCATTCATTCATTTATTCAGTCATTCATTCATTCTTTCATACATACATTCATTTATTCATTAATTCATTCGTACGTTCGTTCGTTCATTTTAACCTTTTAAGCAATTCGCGTCTGACGTTCACCCTATCTACCTGAACGTCAGAAATAAATACCAGAAAATTTTGTTGGCATTTATCGCTTTTTTCTCTTCATCATGAAATAAATTACGGTGAATGAGGTTTAATCACAGAGATCCTGAACATCACCTCAATCCTTCGGGAAAATGAATAAGTCAGCCATAATAGAAGTAACTAATGATTAGCAGGCAGGCACGCACGCAATTTGTTCTCATAATGTTAAGGTGTTCATAGAATTAATCATATCCCCTGTAAGTAAATTTTAAAAAACCTCAGGTTAATAGAAAATAATACAATCTTCTTAATTCCCTATAATTTCACTAATGTCTTTCTCACCATTTTCGCACCAAACATTCACAGGGGAACTACTCCGACGTGACGATTTCTTCTCATGCCTCTGCCACGACCAAGGGGTCTTACTATGACATTCCATACCGCCAGACACCTTCGGCAGAGGGATCGGTAAGGCCTGACAACTATACATTAGGCGTATGAACAGTGCTTTCAATGACGATACAAATCAATCGGCCTCGTGCAACAAACGGGTCATGTGCAACAAACGGGTCATGCGAAAATCCGAATACAGTGCACTCTTGTTATAGCGAACACAGTTATAACGAAATTTCGAGTGCAACGAAGCAAAATTCAGGTACCACAATTATCGGCTACTGTATCTTCATATGTATTATTTGTTGGGCTATAACGAAATTTTGGTATCACGATAGAAAAAAAAAACTGCCGAGGATTTATAATGGCCTGTATATGAATTCTAATGAAACGCTCTGCAACATCAGGAAAAATTGGATAGGAGCCGATGAAAACTAAATTCTTAGATTCCCAGACTCCATGTTTCATTTTTCTTCCACTCTCAGTAAATTTTATTGGCTTAATCATCTTTGTTTAATTTGAGTGTGTCGAACAGAGAAAAATAAAGAAAAATGAATATTATGATACAAATCTCCTAGACTTCCAAGACAGACAATAATTGCCTCCGTCATGCAGGTTCCCAATCAACTCTTATTCTATTGATCATTTGTAAGAGCTAAATAGCCGAAAGAATGCCATAGCCACTTTGTCTCTCATGAATTGAACCTAGAGCCCGCCAAAAGTCGTATTGTGCATGGTACAGTATGAATATCACTTCACCTTATATCTTATGTGATTCTGTAATCATCATCGGTGTATGAATAAAAAGTTGATCAAAGTTGATGCGATAGAGAACATCACCAAGGCTTTCTGAGAATCTCTCTTGACACATTGTGTGATTGTGTTGCGCAGGTGACGACGAACGTTTTCTTGGCAACCGACGACGTGGAGATCTCGATCACGATTCCGTTCTGGATCTACATCGTCGCGGCATGCGTCGGCCTGTTCATAGTCATTATGTTGATTCTGATTTTGTGGAAGGTGAGAAAGAGACCGCGTCCTCGGGTACAGAAATGAAATCATGCGAGAAAGCGTTGTCGCTCATTCTATCATTTTCATTGAAATGACCAGCAGACATTGTTTAGTTTATTTTTTCCTGCCAACTCTACATAGGTTTTAGAATGGGTGAATGGAGTAGACGCTTCGTCAAATTGACGAAGAGAGAACATGTGGTCTGTGATTTTAGGGTCATGAGTGAGTCGATGAAAGTCATCCATCTGCATTGTCTTCTCAATGTATTGCACACGATTTGTTGCTGTATTTATTGTTGTTGTTGTCGACCTGATGACTCAAAATTTTGATTCTGTACAACGACCCTCCCTCCATTGTAAAGTGTTCGTGTATGTGTGTGTGTGCATGTTCTCACTACCTAGTGCCGACCTGGAATGCAGCGATTAGATAGGTAGTTACTGTATTGGTGTAGAAGGATGGTAGTAGATGTGATGTAGAATTATCATTCCCCGCAATGTGCACCAGTAACGTGGGTCACTTGTGACAGGCACGATTTTGTCGCAGACATGATTAACCTATCAAGTCTTACAAACACAAAAATAAGGTTTGGTACTCTATATTTTTGTATGATGATGATTATTACTATTCATTGTTTGTTTTATAAGTTAGAGTAAAAATGCAAAACACTCCTTTGAGCCTGCTTTGTTCATTCAAACTTTTTTTTGCTTCAGTCTCATATTGGTGACTTTGTGTGAATTTCTGTCTGATTTAGTAGACATTCCGACAATTTCACCAGGGCTCTGTTGCATAAGAAAGATGCAATCAAACATAAGTCAGAAAATCAAACATAAGTCAGGTATCAGCCAATCAAAATTGAGCATTCACAGACGTATGTTTGATTTTCTGACTTATGTTTGATGGCAACTTTTATGCAAACAGGGCCCAGTTCAAAATATTTCTATCTCAACTATAATTTAGAGCAGACAATGATATGAAAATGAGATAATTGTGAATTGTGCAACAAAAATTACCCTGAGACTTGATGGGTTGATTTAAATGCATGGCACATCCTTGTCTCCTCGAGTAACCCGCCATTTTCTGTGTGGTGTCTTCTCTCTTTGCCACCTCGCATCTCTCTTGTCCGTTAGATTGGATTCTTCAAGCGAAAGAAGATCACCCCCGAGCAGAGGAGGAAGATGGCACGGTCCGACACTTCGGGCTCTGACAAATACGATTCCAGCAAGCAAAGATGCCGGACGGTTCCACCAAAATGATGCGGGGGATGAATCAGCAAGAATGATACTGGAAGAGCTTTGACGCAATGTTGCCCCATTCATTCACATGCTATTACACGTGCTATAATACGTGGCAATGTCTGTATCACGCTTGCTGTGGCGTTCTTTCAAACGAAGTGTCGTGGCAAATTGAGAGCGAATCATGAAAAGTTCCTCTTTATCAAACCATTGGCATGCATGTTGTCTCTTGTAAGAGAACGGCAAAAGGCAGAGGGAATGAACATGAACATCAACTTTAGATCCTCAGATAGCGCTGTCGTGACATGAAGAAGTGATGTGAATGTAAAAGATGGTATTGTTTTGGCTGGATTTCGAAAATCACCAAAACAAACATCACCCAGTTTTATCAACAAGTCGGGGTGGTCTCACAGTAAGAACGAATTAATTTTCGTTTTATGAAGTACTAAGCATATATATATATATATATATATATATATGTATATTTCCTGCATGACGAATTTAATACTAAAGCAGGTATGATCGCATATAACCTATAATGGTCATTGCACGCTTCTGACCACTGAGCCCTTTACCTGTATTCGTATGTCTCGTGATTAATTCGTGTATTCCACAATTCTCTCCTCCGTAACCATGGTTACAATCTAAAAGTTTGTTATGTCTCTTGGTAGATAAAGAAAGAGAACCACCGTGCCAACTGCTTCTGAGTTACGAAACCAAACTGAAGGGCCGATTGCAAAAATAATTGCACGAATAGTCGAATCGTCGTCCTTCTTTTTGAAAATGGGAAAACAATCGTAATTACTATTCGAAAGTAGATATGACTCAGTCTTCCACAACGATACTGCCATAGATGGTGCTCTCGAGTTGATGCGCAGACGCCAAATCTAATGTAGATAAGTTTGTCTATAACGGAAAGGATTTCTACGAACCATTTGTGTCCAATAAGGAAGCTGAAATATGAATATCGATCTCCACACTGATACCTCTGTTTTTGATGAATTTTACTTGATGAATATGTGTTTTCTTTTGGATAGGCTTAACGGTAAATATCCTGACCACTTGCTTAAAGAAATCCATCGTGTCATACATTCATTTTCTTAGGAGTGAACTTGCCTCGAAAGCAAAAGTGGTCACTCTACTTTGATTATACATAGTGATAGACAAGTGGGAATGCCCTCATTACTGTTGCACAGTGGATATAAACGTCTTGTCTTCTTTCGTGTAGAGTACTTGAATAACAGTTCCTGTGTACATGCATCGTTCCTGCCCTTTTTACTGCATGCAAACAAGCATGGATGTGATAGGGAAAAAACACCCGCGTGTTTCATGTTTATCTGGCTCCTAATATCTCGTCATCATTTTGTAAGTTGTAGTGATAACAATGAAAAAAAAAACAAATTGGGTGCGTTTACATGTTTGACATTCTCGACTTTTTTTGTAGTGTTATAATCATTTTCCCTCCTTTGTCATATTCGTCTTAAGTCTTCGAAGAATTTGCGAATTACATTGCAAGATCTTTACATTTTGCACAGCTATTGCAAACTTTAAAAAAAAAAGAGAAACGAAATAGGCCTATACATTTTTTTATTTTTTCATCTTATGTAACGTAACTGACTTTATTTAACGCGCAGGATTTTCAAATGACAGGAAACAATATAAGCAATGTAAATGTCTGCAAATGTTGAAAATAAAGGTTATGAATGGAAATGAGTCTTGCCAATCATAAATCGGTAATTTTCAGAATCAAAGACAATCATTTCAGACCGAACTATAAAGATCGCGACTTCTTCAAGTTAAGAAAATATCAAGGACTGCAGACTAACCAAAAAAAAAAGAAAAAAAAAAGATTCCATGGTGACGTTAGCTTGATGTTACAGTTAACACTAATTTCTTCTATCAAGATGCCATTACTCTAATAAATACTATCTTGATTTAATCTACTACTATTAATATTGTTACTAATATACCAGTTTTTGAAATATGCATTCTTTAAGCTGCGCCGAATAATGATAACCTACATACATGCAAGAATAGATCTGCAAAAGAGTGGTCCTCTAACGAAACTCTCTTGGGTACTTCTAATGTAATAAGGACAGATGTAAGCGTTGAAACCCATGGTTTATTTTATTTTGTTTTGTCTTTGTAGTGATTTTTTGCTTTTTATATCAAGTGTAACTTTTGTTATCATAACATGCCATATAAGTACAACATGGACTAAAAAGAATGTGGATTTATTCCATCACTAATCAATACCAAACAATTTGTGTATATGGTGTCTATACAATTTTTTACTCTATTTGATTGTAAATATATATAACAACGGTTATGACTCGAGTGCAATAAAAAAGTGTTTGTTGGTAGTTTCTAATAAAATGTATTTAAGACGAACGTTGCGTTATGAAGTTGTTTCTTCTTAATACAGAATGTTTATTTACGACAAAGTCAATATTGGAGCCCTATTTTCTTTTAAACCTACGTTTTCGGACAACAATGTAGAGTTTTGACGTGAACAAGAGTTATAAATTCAAGGGCACGTATACGAATGGACGGATAGAATGATGAATGGTCTTTATAGGAAAATAGAAAAAAAATTACATTGATTGATAGAGAGAGAGAGAGTATGTGTGTGTGTGTGTGTGTGTGTGTGTGTACGTTTGTGCATTAGACGAGAGAGAGAGAGAGAGAAGGGGGTGGGACAGGGAGAGACAGACAGAACAGACAGACAAACAGAAAGACTCCAGACCCCTTCCCAAAGCTGACAAACTTCCCCTCAGAATACTAAATTAAGCAAATTCGGAGTGACCTCATGTGCACATTGGTACAAAATAATGACCTTCTTTTTTCGATCTCTCATTTGGTTATAGACATTTTACTTGTTTTGCACGTGACATAAGTAACGCGTAAGCTGATTGGCCGGTATAACAATTATGGAATTTATCAATCATGTTCAAACAAAGAATGGACGTGCATATTCAGATGGTCACAAGGGCATTTTAACTCTTGGGAAGAATCCATTCCATTAGTTTGCATTGAGTGTGTTAACAAACTTTTTTTTTTCTATTTAAACTGCCAAATACCAGGCTTGTTGTCAGATGGATGTGCTGGCAAGCACCATTTATCAGGAAGACAATCGAAGCCTCGAAGCAAAGCTACAAAGTACTTACAAAGTAATTTGAATTATCAAATTGTGTACTTTACATGCAATGGATATTGCATGTATTTCCACTCACCTGAGTAAATCGGGAAAGCTTTTTTTGTCTTGGAGATGTATATGTTTATCTTCATAAAATATTGAATGGTGTGAGCCTTTATTTGATATACCGTTTGCAAAAAGGAAAGAAATAATGATAAGATTCAAAATCATGATTATTCAAAATTTCTGAGAACTCGATAATGAATAATTGAAAATGTCCCTGTTCCTACATACATCGCCATATTAATGGCTCGAAATCCACGATCAGGTTTCCTTTCCTAGGAGCAACTGAAATCAATATGCATTGAATTACCTTGGACTCTTTCACATGAGATTTTGTGGCAATAAGCTACGATGATGAGAATTGTACTTATTATTATAATAACTTTAATCATAATCAACCTGCTCTCACTTCTAGTAGGCTCCCTATACATGTAATAAAGTTTAGGTCATACGAGGGTCTACTACTCTACCACCACTATATCTACTCCCTGTACTACCACTATTTTCATCACCATCGTTAAGTACTTTCATAATCATAATCATAATCATAATCATAATTATAACTTTGATGATGATCATTCTGCTAGCATTCTCGTACTACCACTTCTATTTTATCAACTCCTATTACGATCACGATTCTTATCACCATATTATGCACTATAATATAGTGCATAATATGGTGATAAGAATCGTGATCGATTCTTCCTTATATTATAAGGATCATAATCATACCCGAAATCATTCCGCTGTCGCTTCTTTGGAACTAATGCATATAGTAGCACCATGCTATTACCCTCTATTCTTTTACTACTGCATTGTACTACTTCTACTGCGGTTGCCTACTAATATTATTGTTTTTAAACTACATTATGTTGTATGCTTATATCGTTATCATAAAGATACCAGCAATAATTCCGCTATCACTTCTACCAACTACTGGTAATACCTCTATTATACTCCCACTTCCACCACTGCGGTTATCTACTGATATTATTTTTTTATACTACTAATCACCATTATGTTTTATTATGTTTTAGTATGTTATGTTTTATTATCATTGCACTATCACTTCTAGTACATTTTGTATTGCTACTATAACTACTATTGCTACTTCTACTGCCATGGAGCTAATTTACAGTAGCTCCATTAGCACTACTACTTTTTTTATACTACTACTACTAATACGGTTGCCTATAACATTATTTTTCATACTTTCACAATTTTTATCACCATCGTCATAGCTATAATCATCAATCATCGTAAACTTAGTTACTAATTGATGTCGAAATACTGACGACAATGACTTGCCTCCTGACGATATTAGACTGTTTGTATTTTGGAAGTAGCCCATGAAAAATAATTATTCAGGCTCGTATTTTTTTTTTTTTTTTTTTTTTGGGGGGGGGGGGGGGTTCAGGCACGCGTCAAGGGGTTTGAACGGGATCTTTTTCGATTTCAAATGTAAGCAAATACACACATGCACACACACGCACACACACACACACCCACACACACACACACACACACACATACACATTAAAAAATCATACAAATATGATAACCTTGATTAGTTGAACCCCCCACACACACACGTTGGCGTCGTGTATGGTTGAGCTGTTTAATTCTGAGTGATTGCCACGGATGAGCAAGATAATACCTGTGTATTTTAAGTGATTTCCAATTAATTTGACCAGTACCTACGAAATTCACGAACCAAAGATATACTTTGAGTTTGAATTTATTTCATTTCACCACAAGCCACTCAGTTCAGCCACTAGCTGTTCTTCTGTGAGTCCGTGTAGTTTAGAAATCATGCAATTTTATTTGTTGCTTTCTTTCCTTCTACTTTTTAAAGTTGCATTTCTCGCTATCCTATTGTGAGAGTATATGCATATTTTACTTTTACTATCATTTCTTGGTGGTTGGTGAAATAGGTTTCGTTAATCCGAACAATAATTGGCTTATGTGGCGTCACTCCCAAATTGCGTGAATCAGAAAATGGAATACAGTTTGTTATTCCGAAGGCTCGTTAAAGGCAGAATTTACCATTTGCAGATGAAACAACAAAACAACAACAACAACACAGCTTTAGTGCTTCAAAATAATTCTAAAATGTGAGTTAGGGATAGAAGCAACCAATGTTAAAGGGATGGTACAGTATTGGTGGAGATGAGATTTGGGCTTTTAACTTTTTGCGAGATACCAACACTTATGAAAAAGTACAGAGCATACCATTTTAAGGGGAATTCAAAATTTATTTGATGAAAATCGGATTTGGAATGACTAAAACATCCAAAAACAAAGTAAAACAAAGCAATCGTAATAAAAGGTAGGTCCCACACTTTATTAGAATCGCTCTGTTTTGGATATCTCAGCCATTTCAAAACCAATTTTATTTTCATGAAATAAACGTTGAATTCCTCAGGGAATTACATGCTCTTTCATATTACAAGAGAGGTTTCTCATTATCTCACCAAAAATGTTAGAAACCTGAAATTAGATCTCAACCAAAACTATACGATCCCTTTAAAGTGTTAATCATTGTAATAAATGTCAAGTAATGTTGAATGTACAATATGTGAACAATAGTTATTATTTTTTTTTGAAGACTTAACCGTCAACAGTTATGGTTTAGTGAGAAAAAATAGTGATATCTCCTTACATTTTTTTTTAATGAAAAAAAAAAGACGGTGCATACTAAACTGTATATTGGGAATTACGAACCTTATTTCTTTCAATGAAAACAATCGAAATTTTGTGGGTATTGAAATTTTCAAACTTGATATCATATACAAAAAAAAAGATAATGGTGTTTTCATCTTCAGCAAAATGTTAAAAGCCTACAAAAAAAAATTATTTTGAACATTGCTCATAAACGTACCAACTTGACTAGATAAGATCATTACATGAAAATTTATTGTTACGAGAATTAAGGGCAAGAGCTCCCTTCTAATATATACATACATTAAACTTTAATAACCATAAATACATACATATATATGGCACACACACACACACACACACACAAATGTTATGATATGAATGATCTGCTGCGGAGGCGCGATGGACGGGAAGGACCGTTTCTGTTGAATAGTCATGACAATGGATGGGGGCTGACCTATTGAAAGGAGATGATCGGGTGGGGGATAGGGATTTTTTTTTCAATTTACAGTTACATAATTATTACGAATTAGTCAATTTCGCCAATGAGTATGTGTATATTGTGGGTGTTTGTGTGCTGTATATGCATGTGTGTGTGTGTGTGTATGTGTGTGCATTCGTGTGTAATGTCTTTCAAGTTTTGCACGATATCCAACCACATTTGTTCATGAAAACTTTGTATTTTGTCACTAACAAGTTGAATTCATTTTCGAAATAACTATGTACATACGTTTCTAAATCATATCTCCGGATTTAATAGCGAACCTTCTGAATAACAAAGCTGGTTTTAATTTCACAATGACAAACACTTGGAATAACAAACCGAATGTTATTTTCCGATTAACGCATCTTATTCAATATTTGGGTTGTAAACGAACCGTAGAAATAAAGAACTGTAACCACTTCGCCTGGCACGTTAGCTCTTTAAACAAAAGAAGAGTTGAAAGAGAAATTTGCCAGTTGTGAGTGCAGTGCACAAACGGAGAAAGAATAATTACGCAGCTCGCATAGAGGCGGGCCTCCCTGCACAGTAGTAGTCACAGGTAGTACCCCCTCTACGATGACTGCCATCAATTATCGATAGCTCTCAGGAAGAGGTTCCAATCGCCCTCTTGTATTATCATCATCATTTTATCCAAGTCCATATCATTCCACCAATTTCGCACTACATGTAGGCTGATGAAAACAATTTGCAGGATACTTAATTTTCCACTGCACTTTTGCTCTTTTACAGAACAATTTGAAACTATGTCCAAATGCAAGATCCAAATCGGACGGGTGCACGTCATGAGTTCGACACCCACGAGTCAAATAGCCCATGAGCTAGACATTAGGTGAACAAGGCCCACGAGCTCGGCATCAAGTAAAGTAGGCCCACGAGCTATATTACCCGCCAGCTGGACACTATAGGCAGATAAGGTCCACGAGACCGACATCATACCATGGGACTTAATGTAGCCTACTAACTGCCGGTCTCGCTGGCCTTTTTAGCTTCGTGTCGAGCTCGTGGGCTGTATGAGCCGTGGGATGACCAAAATAAAGATAAGGTCTTCTATGGCAATGCATTAACGGAATTTCTCTGCCATTACGACAGTGCTCAGTGGTGTTCACATGTGGCAAACACATTTCAGTACGCAGTGAGTAAGGATTTGCCCCAAGAAAGTGTAATGAACGTTCGTGTACGTTGATTTCCCTTTAGTGAAAAGTTCCCATTCTTAAAAGTCCTGTTTACCTTTGGGAGCAGTGATTTAAAAAATGTTCAAGTTATCACATTTGATACATATGTGTAGGTCAGTTGTATCACGAACCATCCTACCATAATGTAAAATTTTCGCAATGAAGCCTAAGATATAAGGAGACATCATTATTTTCTCAATAAGCCATAACTGTACACGGTTTAGTCTGGAAACATTTTTATAGTAACTATTGTTCACGTTTTGTATATTTAGCAATACTTAACATCGATTATACCGATTCAAATTTTTACATTGGTTGTTTCTATCCCTAACCCACATTTTAGAACTATTTTGAAGCACTAATGCTGAGTTTTTGCTTCGGTAAATTATGCCTTTAACTTTGGTGACCTTCATCTATGGCTGTCTACAGACTTTTGGTAAATGGTAATACACGTATGAATAAGCAAAATTAGATGCAAGATCAGTTTTCAAACAGGCTACCCGCACAATATCTAATATCTACCGACGGACGTACCGACAATTGTCTTGTTTATGGATCCTATATTAATATCAAATTACAACATGAGTTGTGTGGTTAATATTGCTGTGCGTTTGCAGGCCAAGCTACGGGTCATTACAACGACGTATACGCACCTCTATTTCCGAAATCGTCATTTTGATTTCATCGAAGACTCGGTAACAAAAAATACAAAACACAATAAAAACAATAGTAATGATGATAACCGAATTTGACATATGGTGCATAAATCTTTCCGCGCTTTACATGCGTGTGTAATATAGGGGCGACATAATTTATAGCAGCTCTACAGCAATTTTAAAGATGCTTGTTTTCATATACACGCAAAGAGACTATCATTTTTGATATCATGCGTTTCTCAAAGAACTGAATATTATTGTTGTTATTATCATATTTCAGCGGTAAGGAAGTCATAAAGTTAATGACATGATTAATTGAGCTGGTGAAGAGGTCTCCGTCAGAATTTCCAAAAACTTTGGAATGCCTGTCGCTCATCGTTAACTTGACCACACGAGTGCGAGCTTGAATGTGAAACGGACATCAAGAGAGACCTAAAACGTTGGCAAGAATAAACCATCCGCCAACTGAATCACTCTGCATGTTTTAGAACGTTGGCGAAAAGAAAAATGCAATTCGAAAGATTGATGTTTGATTTTGGCTGACACGTCTCGTTGGAATTTGAGACTGAGTCCTGATATGGGAGCTTAAGACTCGGTCACAATTGCCTTTACGAACTGCTACGAACGCCGTACGAACGGTTTTTAGATAATTTCGTAAGATCTTCTTAAGATGGCCGTATACGAAACCAGTGTTCGTAGACCGTTCGTAAGTTCGTAGCCTGGTCGATGGTCTTGTCCAAGATTTGTTTTTTAACTTGGTACGAAACCCTCTCTTCGTAAGGCGGTCGTACGAACGTCGTGCGAACATCGTAAGAACTATAATACGCAAAATTTTGTAGGGTCGAGAGACAATTTTAGAAGCCTTAAATTCTTACGATGATTGTAAGAACGCCCCTAAGTCGTTCATAGAGGGCTCGTACGTCTTTCGTAAGAATGCCTTACGAACGGAGACTCGTACGGCGCTCTTACGAACAACTCTTCGAGTTTGTAAGGCGTTCGTAACGGACTCGTAAGGGGTAGGTACACAATTTGTGCAACTGTTGAGTATTAGGGGCATAAAGCCAAACGCGCGAAGTTTAAATCCTCACTCTGTTCTAGGTGTTCGACCAGAAAGCATCTCTGTTTAATATGGGACCAAAAGGGAAGGCAATCAAAGGGAGAAGGGGGAAAGGGAAGAAAAGAAAGGAGGGAGATGAGGAGGAAGGAGCGAGAGGTGGAGAGTTGGAGCAACAACTTCCTCCTCTACTTGCAGATGCAGGTGCAGTTGTAGTCTCCTTGGCACTACTGCCATCTTGAAGTATAAAACTTTCAACTGTTACAGAATCTTCGACAGGACACGGCAGCGTCTTTTTAACAACCCGACAAAATATATATTTTTTTAAATCGTAAAATCTTCTTACGAATGACTTGAGAGTGCTGTGAGTTGCCCGTATGACCATCTTACGACAAAAATAGATCGTAAGATGGCCGTAAGTCTGACGAAAGAATAACTCAAGGCATTCTTACGAAAAACGTACGAATTCTAGTGCCATCGTATAACTGAAAATCATTTCGTTTCTCTAAAAGGTCTTATGCTGTTCTTGCGAATTAAGCAGCATTCGTACGAAATTCGTAAGAGGGCCGTCAGAATCTGTGCCCCATCTACGAATCTCTACGAACTCCAGAATTCGTCATTCGTACGAACGCATCGACCTAGCTT
This sequence comes from Diadema antillarum, assembly GCF_040938485.1. Taxonomy (NCBI): domain Eukaryota; kingdom Metazoa; phylum Echinodermata; class Echinoidea; order Diadematoida; family Diadematidae; genus Diadema; species Diadema antillarum. The sequence continues at coordinate 119,761 of NW_027271113.1, forward strand.
TACTGGGAGCTTACAATGAGCTAAATGGCTCAAGTTGCATTACACAAGGGTAGGTGCCTAATACACAAGAGTTTACGAGGAAACAGCAAAAATACGAATATTACTCTCCATAAGTGTGTAATCAATATCTTTGATCCGGATGCATCTATTAAAATATATCTCAATAGGCGACAGTGAGGCTCCAATTAATGTACTTCCCACTACAAGACGAAATAATTATAATGTGAACGTAAAGTTGCATGAATATATGTGGTATCATTTCTTTCACCCCCTGCTACCACAATCTCACAATATCGTCATTGTATGTAAGTTTGGCGCTCCAGTAATGGTAGATTTCTAGTTGCAAAGACCTGAACGGTCGGCAGTCAACCCGGCGTTAGATGTTCTTGGATGCCAATGTACTATATGCCAACTAACTATCAAAGAAGGTTAAATTTGGGCGGGATAGAGGGGATGAGGGGGTTGGAGAACCCCCTTCCAGGGTCAGTTGAGGGTTGTTTGCACAAAATTCTGTTCTTTAAAGACATGCAACAATTCAGAGAATTATACTTTGTGTTTTTTAATATTTTGTAAAACAAATAAAAGAAGAGAAAGTCACGAAACAGTAAAAAAGTAGGGTTTTGTTTGTTTGTTTGCTCGTTTGTTTGTTTTTCGATTTGATAAACTAGTATCGTCCTACTTTTCGGTGTGAAAATTTTTCCCAATATTCAATCCAAAGTGTGCCTCAATCGTTGAAACTGAATTAAAAAAAGTCCTCCCACAGCATTCTCCTGCTCAGTTGCGTGAGCAGTATAAAAATCACGCAATAATTTAGTCTCGGTTTGTTTAAAGACATATCTAAGGTAGCAGCGAAGCGCCTGACAATGTAAGTAATGTTATTAATTCCAGATTCAGTTCCCGAAGGCACGTACTTATGGGCCAGAGAAAGGGGAAGGGGTTGTCCTCTTCAGGGTCCGCTCCAGAAACATTAGTTGTCTTAAGGTGGCCTCACACTATGCGTTTTTTTCGATCGCAATGCTTGCGATCTGTTGCGGTTGCCAGATCGTAATCATCGAGTCGCATAGTGTGAGCGCAACGACCGCAAGGCTTGCGAAATTTCAGCTGGTCGCAAGGGTTCGCAGAGGCAACCGCAGACGATCGCAAGGTTTTGAACATGTTCAAAATTTGACAGCAGCCGCAAGGAGGTCGCAAGGCTTGCGGACTCCTCTAAGTCGCGAGAAGTCGCGTGCGGTCGAGAACCGCGTGCGACTTCTCGAAACCGCAAGCAGTCGCAAGAAAAAAACCGCATAGTGTGAGGCCACCTTTATACTACTTGTCTACAATTCACCAAATGGGATATGATTACCATAGGGATGAACAGTGAAGAGCTCGCCTCATTAATATGTGTGCGTGTGTATGTGTGTGCTCTTGTATGTGAGAGAGCTTGATAAAACTTGTTAGTACTGTTGGCGTACTATTTTATTCATCAAAAGTTATTTCTGCATGAAGTGAAATCTTCATATTAAAGTAATCAAAAAACAAAAACAAAACAGAAAACAAACCTATATAAGGTTCAACGCTAGAGTGTTATCAGCAGACACCCATCATTACTGTTGTCATTCTCAGAAATGGCTGGATGGCTTTCTTACGTCCTCATCACAAAAGATCGTCGTTTCAGAGGTAGCGTCCATCTTCCCTCCTCCCCCTCCTATTGTTGTTGTTGTTGCTTTAATCATTATCACATCAGCACAACCTGAATTGGGTTTGAACTTAATAAAGGAAGCCAAAACCCAAAAAGAAATGTGGATTGAGTGAAAGCAGCAACATTAGTAGAACACATCAGTGAAAGTTTGTGGAAAATCGGACAATCGATGCAAAAGTTATGAAATTTTATTACGCTATAATCCCTAGTAGTCTCCTCATCCAGCGGTCCAACACCAAAACTTGAAAAATTCAAAACTTTTGTACCGATTGTCCGATTTTCCTCAAACTTTCACTGATGTGTTCTACTAATGTTGCTGCTTTTACTCAATCCACATTTCTCTTTGGGTTTTGGTTTCCTTTAATATGCCTTACACACTGCAAAAACTAGGGTGTTAAATATCTAACACCAGCACAGAATCGAAAAATATTAACACTCTTGGTGTTGATTTTAGGTCCCGTTCAGAAAGAATCACACCAACTGGTGTCGAAATATTCAATTACAGGTTGATGTTAGAGTTTTGGTGTCATTAATTGGTGTTGAAATTGCACATGCGCATAAGTCAGAGAATTCGAGCAAAATCATTGGACGAAAGTTGTCATGTGACCTCGCTCTGCGCTCTCGGATCGCGCTGCTGGCCGGCATTTATGGCTAGCTAGCTAGCTGTGTGTGTGCGCGGTGCATGCATATGTTATGTGTATAGTATGCATTATCAAGGCCATTTTTTATCGATGAGGTTTTCTTCGCCTTCGGGCCGCGGGTAATGAAAATTCGACTCAATAATATCCTCATTATCAGCAGTTAAACAGCACAATCATGCCGATAAGTGTAAAGATTTGTTCTGGAGATCGCCGAATCAGAAAGTTGCTGCCACTAAATCCAGAAGACATCGTAGGATTCTTTGAACTGAGTAAGTGTACGGTACCTGTTTTTCAGGTGTTTGTCATGAGTCGACTGTACAATACTGCTAATGCATGTGGAGCATGTGGAGCTGCAGCTAGAGTGCGTGCGACAGCGTTGCACCCAAAAGTACTTCTCCTACTATCCTAGTCTACAGACTACAGGTAGTTTTCTAGACTTAGAATCTAGTAGGTCCTAACGTTAGAAACTAAATCATCCCATTAAATTTAGAGTCTAACTGCTACAACGAGCCTTGGGCTTGGACCAAGCCTTCTTGAACTTGAAGCCTTGAGCCTGGGGACCACGCAAAATACTTCTTTATAAGCGAATTTTGTTTGGCAAGAGGAGTTCATATCATGTGCAAATGTACAAAACTACAATTGAAACCTTATCTACTGGTATGTTATGTGATACAATGCATATAGATCTATAGCCATAGAGTCTAGTGTTACTGTAGTTTTTAGATGATAACTATTTCTCTATTTGTGGTAGGTGTCTATACTTTACGTTAGATCTAGACTCTGTAGTCTAGTCCAGGGGGGCGTTTCATCAACGAGTTCGTCGGAGATTTCACCGACAAATTTGCTATCAGCCAATCAGACCAAGGATTTCATTAGCTTTTAACAGTTGTCAGTGTAAATCCTTGCGTCTGATTGGCTGATAGCAAATTTGTCGGTGAAAACCTTCGACGAACTCGTTGATGAAACGCCCCCCAGGTCTACAGAAATTACATTATCTTCTTGGATAATCGGTGTGCTCTCCCGATGTGCTCCGCTTGTAGTGGGTGCAACGCTGTCGCTTTTGCAATAGTATGTGTGTAGCTACTGTATAGTGTAGTCTGTAGCTAGTCTGTGCAGCTAGTCTGTTACTAGTGTTAGTCTGTTGGTCTGTTTGTTACTTTAATATTAGTCTGTAGTGTTGGTCTGTTACAAAAATGTGAAAGTTTTTGTTGAACTTGCTCTCATTTAATTCTTTCTTTCTACATCAATTTTGTTCTATCTTGGAACAAGTGATCCTTGGGCTTGGCCGGCCTTGGTAATACCAGGTGTGAGTTAATGAGGTCAAATGTCATCTAGGGGGTCAAAGGTCAAATGATAGGTCTGTTAGTCTGTTACAAAAATGTTAAAGTTTTTGTTGAACTTGCTCTCATTTTTTTATTTCTGCATCAATTTTGTTCTAACTTGGAACGATTGATCCTAGTTGGGTTAATATCAGATTTGAGTTGATAAGGATATTGTCAATGGTCATCTTGGGGTCAAAAGGTTACTTGTTTTATTGATTGCAAAATCAGGCGAGACTTGTGCCGGCCATGGTTCGAGAACCACCTTGTTATTACAAAAAAAGTTCTTGGTTTGAATGTTTTGAATGATAGGATTTGATAAATTTTATGGACATCTTCAGTAAAAATGTAGGGACAGCTTAAGCCCTAAGGGGGCCGCTCACTTGGTCTAGCCTATCCTGGTCTATCGAGGTAGGCCTTAATACTGTCACAGCCGGGTTCAAAAAATTGCATGGCTATGTAATTCTTTCACCTGGGGTGGCAGTAAGGCCTACCTCTAGACCAGAATAGGCTAGTCCAAGAGCTAGTCTCTAGGTCAATAGGGTTAGAGCACCAGCGAACGACTCCTTTAGGCCTAAGCTTTTCTACATTTTTACTGGAGAAGATGTCAAAAAAATTTATCAAAACCAGTCATTCCACTGGCATTAATGGGGGGGGGGGGGGGGGATAAAGTATGTGATAAATGAGATATGTGTCATTGTATTAACATCATATACTTAAAAAATTGTCAATGTCTTTCCCAAAAACACTGAAAATTGCCAGAATGTTCAAACACACTAGCGGTATAAAAGTTATAATGCTACTACAACTGTAGCTATTATCCTGTCATGAAACCATACAAACTGCAAAGTATACTTAAGTCATTTTTTATTACATTTAATAGTTTTTCTCTCCCCACGCCCCCCCCCCCCTTACAGTCAGAAGAAAATTCAGCATCAGAGATGGCGAAGATCTTGTTTTAGTGGATGAACATGAAGGCTTTAGTATCGACGATGATGTATTGGGAGATATTGTGACCAGCCAGCCTGATGTTAGCCTCATGTCCTGAAAGAAGATGAAGAATGGTCCAGTAAGTTTTTAATAAGAGCATTACATTTCTGGAGAAGTAAGCAGTATGCGAACAATTATAGGAATGTTCCTTTGAACATTCTCTGTATTTGCAAAAGGTGCTACTGGATACAGCCACTGTGTTAAAATGAACAATTCATTGCAAATTAAAGACAAAGGAAGCTAGTCTTCAGCATTGCAAACTTGCATTTTTGCAGAAATGTTTTCAATGCGATCATCTTGAAATTTGTTGGAAATTTCTATCTATATGTCCTACCCATTCAAGGATGGTATTTATTCATGAATGTACGGCTCACAGTTTCCTGGACCTACATGTGTCTTGAAGACACCTCAATATTGTGAATGTTTGATTTAAAAAACATTTTGGTGTGATGTTTGAGTTGAATGATACTGTCCAAAGGATTACATAAACAAGAATCTACAAAAGTCTGGAAACTTATCATTGTTCATCGGTGTTGGGTATTACCAGGGAGGTGGCCATCTCCCTGGTATCACCAAGTCCCTGGCTGGTGTAAATTTACTCCTAATTCAAGAAGATCTAGTAATTGCAGTGTTTCTAGTATAGTACGCCTTTTTAATTATTTGTTGTGCCTAGCATTCTTATGCTATAAATGTATGATTACGTATTTCAAATCTGGGCGGACAACTCTGTCAAAGTTTACAACAGTAGCATATGACACGAGTGCTGTTTTTCCCATGGTTGGCCCCAGCTGATAAATACTGTGGGGTAAATACTGGTCTTTGCCGGATATTACCGTCTCGCTATTTATGATGAGAATGGGAAACACAGGGGAATAATCAATAAGTCATTTCATGAATTTTGTTAATAAAGGAATACACAAATCATTGTACATGAAGTATGATTAACCAAAATAAGAATAATAATAATAATAATAATTTATGGCAGGAATTCATTCTTATTGCTGGGACAAATTTTTGTGCAACGTTTTCTGATCTATGTATCTGATACCATTTTTGCTGTGTACAAGAATTCGAAAATTGTAGCAGTCACTTGGGAAGGAATTGCTTCTATTGTAAATGTTTACTCCAATCATTCAGTGGCACTTGCTCGACAACTTCTGAAGCAGAATGGAAATTTGACAGTCATGGAGCTCCTGTCATCTTTTGACAGTTCTGACCAGAACAAAGAAGGTATTTTTGCACATTCCCTGGAATGCACCCTCTAATTTCATAAAGAGTCTGAAGTGTCATCAGAAGTTAAAATTAAACCAACTTTATCATTAAACATTCTAGTGATGGTCAATTTTTCATGGAGCATAATCACACTCCCACATAAACACAACACAAATGTGGGCCAGGAAGCTTATTTTCGAGTAGCCATACACAATTTTCCCCACCCTGAGAGGGGACTCCCTCCCGGATCATCCCCTCATCTAGTTATTCCACTCCATAGGATTTTTTTTTTTACAAAAAACAATTTCCAATACTCTGAAAGTATATTGTACTCACTTAAATGTGCATCAGAAAAAGTTTATTTCTAAGATGCCAATTGCTAAATTTTCCCTACCCTTAGATGGGGCAGTCCCTTCCAAACCTTCCCCTGCATTTTACCCATCTAACTTTAACTTTTAACATTTTTAAGTCGTCCAAAGGAAAGACCTTATGCCGTCATATTTGTCCGTCTGTCTCTCCATCTGTCTGTCAACAATTTGGTATCCACTTTTTCATCGATCTATATCTTGGCTCCGAGTTAACCAAACAAGTTCATATTTGGTATCGGTATCCTTTAGGACTTTCCTGATATTAAGCTCATTTTTGTGTTGAGGTTGAGCTTAAAAGCAAAGATCAAAGGTAATTCAATGTCACATGGGTTATATAAAACAAATGAAAATAGATCTTTCTCGCAATATCTCAAGAACGGTTTGGGCAAACAACTTCAAACTTGGTATATGTATACCTATGGAGGTGACAATGATCTTTGACCTCAACCTTTGACCTTGACCTTCGACCTTGATTAAACATGAAAATAGCTCTTTCTCGTAATATCTCAAGAAAGGTTTGGAGAAACAACTTCAAACTTGGTATATGTATACCTATGGACGTGGCAATGATCTGTTACCTCAAGCTTTGACCTTGACCTTTGACCTTGATTAAACATGAAAATGGCTCTTTCTCGTAATATCTCAAGAAAGGTTTGGAGAAACAACTTCAAACTTGGTATATGTATACCTATGGACGTGGCAATGATCTGTGACCTCAAGCTTTGACCTTGACCTTTGACCTTTGCCCTTGATTATTTGTAGACAACATTTTGAATACTGTCCATATTGGCACGGTTTTCAATTACTCGACATTGGATGACTGCTTTGGACGTCGTCCATATTATTATACACTTGGCTTGATTTCTGCTATTCTGATGGCAGAACCCCTTCCCACACACTCCCCCTGCTTTGTCCCTTCACTCCCTCACTCAGTGCCCCCCCCCCCCCCTCCTTTTTGTCTCACCTGAACAAAGTTCTGGCAGAGATTGACATAGTAATCACTTTTCCTGTTGCTGTGTTAGAAAAATGTTAAAGGCTTTTGTTGAACTTGCTCTCATTTCTCTATTTCTGCATCAATTTTGTTCAAACTTGGAACAAATAATCCTTGGGTATTACCAGATGTGAGTTGATGAGGATGATGAGGTGAAAGGTCATCTAGGGGTCAAAAGATCAAATGATGCGAGGCCATGTGCATCATTTTTAGCTCACCTTAGCCGAAGGTTCAAGTGAGCTGTTGCCATCCGTTTTTGTCTGCCGTCCCTTGTCCGTTGTGCGGTGTGCGTCATCTGTAAACTTTTATATTTTCATCTTCTTCTGCAGAACGAATGGTCGGCTTTTAGTCAAACTTGCAGAGAATCATTCTGTTGGGTAGAGTTGTTCAAATGATAACTGTAGCCCCATGGGGGCCCAGGGGGAGGGCCCCCAGGGTGCAAAATTCTCAAAATTTCAAACATCTTCTTCTCCAGATCCACAAGAAGATCAGTCAAGTTGTTTTGTGTGTAGATACCTTTATAAGTAAAGAATGAAAGTTGTTTATGACAACTCCTGTTGTGCCCCCTCCTTGGATTATTCTGTGTCAGTTTTCCTAAGAGTTTTCCCATTCAAATCTCAAAATAATTATATTGCTATAGCGCCCTCTAGACAACTACTGAAACTCCCCTTTAAATGAATGTTGAGTAAAAGTTGCCTTCAATGAGTTTGTACAGAAATTACCAATGAGATTGATAACTCAAAGTTTAATTCATGTCAAAATGAACAGAACCCATGGAAGTACAAGAATTGTATATTTATTAAAGGAAAAAAATATTTTAATCTTTTACAAAAAGGGAACAATTAAGCTGTGATCATTCAGAGCATTACAAGTTACATTTCAGTGATCACAGCAAGTTCCGAAAATGACCACAAATTACTCACTGGACCATCTCTTCATGCATGAATGATCAAGGTTTTTAATTATAGACAATCAATGACTACTAATCTGATACATGTGATTGTAATAAAGTATCTGCTCACCATGCACTTGTAAGATTTAGGAATAATCTGCATGTGTATTGTTACTAATTGTTTTGCCAGAGTGTCCAAATGGGGGGGGGGGGGGGGGGGGGGGGTAAATGATTTTACATGCAACTGTAGTAACTCAGTGATTAATCATTTCAGGCGTTCACAGTGAGTTTGACTCTTCATTACAAGGTGAGTATTGATCGAAAACTCACAAAAAAGTGCATGTCCTACTTTTCTCCTACTTTTACTGAAATTTAGCTCCTATTTTTTTTCTCCTACTTTTTCACCATGATCTACTAGAAAGCCTGCTTGATTTTATTATTTTGCATTTTGAAATACAGGATGGAATTCTGGTACATCTGCCATCCTCCTCCTCTTGTGCCTGTTGCCTCCTGCAAGCCAAGGGAGGTCTAAAGCTGCCTCAGCAAAAGTATCCATTTCCTCAGCAATCTCAAGGATTATTCAGTTTCAGAAGGTATGTAGCTTTTCAGTATAAAAGTGGACTATAAATAAATAATGTTATTAGTACCCTCGTCACACCTTGCATGTTCTCACTGCATTCTAGAAAATGTTGCCAAAACTGACTAAATGTGTGTACACAGGGAGTAGATGTAGCAATGGTCTATCTAAGAATTTCATGAATGTGCTTAGACTGGCTTGGACTAAGAGGGTGCTCAAGAACTTTGGGCCTGTTCAAAAACTGAACCTATCCTAAGATTATTAGGAGTGACAATGCGCTAGAACGAGATGGACCTACTGCAAACAGGGTTGCCATACTTCAATCCTACTAGGAATATGTTTCAGCGTGACATTTTCACAGCCCTAAATGTAGAGTTATATCAATAAACAAAAGGTCAGTACTTTTTGCCTCGATATTGGAAATTGATTACAAATTTGCAGCAAGAAAATAATTGTGAAGGAAATTTTAAAATCCTTATTTTCACAGTGTCTCCTTTTGTGTGAGTTGAAATGACTCAACCATATTAGAAAGACTCTTCTCAATCAGATACTTAAAACCTGCTTTGAAAATACTTGCATTTTTTACCAGGCCTCTACAGCCTACCTCTATACGTTTATAAAATTTTCTGTGCAAAGTCCTGGTTGAAGAATGTAGCTACAGTGTATATCTCTGTTCAGTTCATTAACCATAAAGTGAATTGAGCGAGATACAAGTTATAGGGGAGACTACGCTGCACATGGATGTCACCATCATGCACAAGCCCTGTGATTTATGCACTTTTCCTATTTGCTCAAGAGTTATGATGGAGCATCACTTGCAGCCAAGCCTTGATAGTCTGCAACATGCAGCCTGAAGGCCACTGCATATCATACAAATCTTTGGTCGCACAACTTGCCGACTATCATATTGAAATAAACAGTGCGTATATTCTGTTTTATTTCAGATCTTAAGTCGCTGAGTTGTGTGACAGAAAGTCATATCGAATGCGGTGGCCTTTAGTCTAATCAGGCCTCTTAAATTGAGAAAAAAGTCAGAAAACGTTGTGCTACTTTGCACATTGCAGACATTTTCCACAAAACATCCAGATCCCCCCACTATATATGTATGTATGTATGATGATGGTAACAGTGATGATAAAGATAGAGTTTTGATAGAATTAACAAGTGGGAAAAGGGTAACTGCTAGTTTCATCGTTTACTAGTACATGTAATTTGTTTCAAACACAGAGTGGAGGGAGCATTCAAGATTTTCTGGATGGCACCAAACAGACCCAGAGCCAACCGTTCCTTCTTGGAATTGGAAATTCTAAGGCCTGTATCAGCAGTTACTTGCTCATTGTCGATCACAAGGCCATTCCATGTGGTGCCTGTACGGTGGAAGGAGCAGTAGATGAACTCTTCAAGACGCACTTTGTCTTTGGCTTGCATTACTGCCAGTCTCTTCATCAGTTCTGGACCTTCACCCAGACAGCTGTTTTCGAGATTGATGTTGGAGTTTCCCGCGAATCACCGAGAGTGCCCGAACTGAAAGGTTGTCTCGGTGAAACACCGGGGAAAATATGCAGATTATGTCAAAGGTCATGTTTTGTTTCTGGTCATGCACACGTTTTCAGCTAGCTAGCGCGCACTCGACCTCCCAAATCCACACGTACAGGGTACTGTACTAGTAATTCGTGTTTGTAAACATACACACGACACTACATAGTACATGTACTAGTATGTCGTTTCGTGTGCAATGTGGCGTTCACAGTGCGACGGCATTGTTTTGCATCGTGCTGTGCATTGTATTGTTTACTAGTAATTAGCACGACGTGTACTGTATACAAAGCTGATATAGGTTTACAGTGTACATATATGTACTTGATCGATTTGATGCTTCCTCCTTCTTCATCTTCTTCTAGTGTCTAGCTCTTAACTCTTCCAGTAAAGTCTGATCAGTGCGCCTCTTGCTTGATTTTTTCGTATTTTGTGCTTTTCTCGTCAAGTGGTGGGTTTACAGTGTGCAGGAGAAATCCGTTGGCGTTTTAAGATCCAAATTATTCACACCATGATTTGCTTCAAATGCAAGAGAAATTTTGCAATACCAAAGTTGGTGCAACATTTAAGATTAAGTCATGGACTAAGTGAAGGAGGAAAAGAGGTGTTAATCTGTGGACAGGGAGCTTGTGCAAGAACATTTTATTCTTTTCGTGGATTTCGAGGGCATTTGCAGACTCACCTTAAATCTGGTTTGCCAGATAATCAAGAACAGTTTACTGAAAATGAGAAAGCTGGTGAATCATTCGAAGAGAGCTTTGCAGGAAACAGTAATGATAATGACGACAGTGATCAAGATCAGGATATACATGCAGAAGATGACATTTTATCCGCTGAAGATTTGAATAGGCAGTGTGCAAAAGTAATTTCAAAATTTTCAGCAAACAGTGCAAACTCTGGAAAAGTTGTAAATGACATCGTGGAATCAACCAGTTTGATTGTAGGTGATGTAGTAAAAAGTGCATCAGCGGCAGTTAAGGCTACTTTCTTGAAACATAAACTGCCCATTGAGTCCGAAGCTTATAGAGAAATACAGACGCATTTTGCTATGCTTGAAAAGCCATTTGAAAATTTGAACTCAGAATATAAGCGGATGAAATATTGTGCAACACTTGGACTTGTTGAACCACAAGAAATAAAGTTAGGCATCCGGTATGAAAGTCGTCTAAATAAAAGAAGTAAGCAGTATGAACAGATTGCTATTGAAGATACCTTTGTTTATATACCCATTTTAGAATCTTTAAAGCAACTTTTGAGCAATGAAGATATATTGCATTTTGCTACTCATGACCATAGGAGCACTGATGGTGTAATGAGAGATTACTGTGATGGTGCACAATTTGAGAAAATCCCTCTTTTCCATGAAGATGAAAATGCCCTACAAATTCACTGTTTTTATGATGACTTTGAAACTGTAAACCCCATCGGTTCAAAAACAAAAATTCACAAGTTAGGTGCCTTTTATTTCATTTTGAAAAATCTGCCACCAAAGTATAATTCTATTCTTTCCAATATCAATCTTGTAGCTCTGTGGTATGCTGAAGATGCCAAAAAATATGGATTTAATGCTATTCTCAAGCATATTGTGAAAGACATTAACATTCTGTCAACAGTTGGCATTACTCTTCCTAATGGCATTGTGAAGAGGGGAACCATTACTCAAATTAGTGCTGATAATCTAGGTGCAAATGCCCTGTTTGGTTTTGTACAGAGCTTTTCTGCTAATTATTACTGTCGATTGTGTGTGACAAGCAAGGAAGAGGCGCAGAACACATTAAAAGAGGTGTTAATGGAAATGCGCACCAGGCAGACTTATGAGCAACATTTACAAGAAGCTGAAGCTCAAACTACACTGTCACATGTGTTTGAAGTTAAACAAAAAACTGTATTGAATGATTGTATTTACTTTCATATCTTGACAAATTTTTCACTTGATATAATGCATGATCTGTTGGAAGGCATAGTTCAGTATGAGCTGAAACTTGTACTAGAATATTTCATCTATGAAAGGCAACCACCACTCTTGACCCATGATGAACTGAATCAGAGAGTTGCCAGCCATTGCTTAAACCGTACAGATAACAAGAACAAACCATCCTACATTAAACTGAGAACAGCTGGCAATGATGTGGGTCAAAAGGCAATGTAGGCTTGGTGCTTGATAAGAAATCTTCCATTCATCATAGCTCATGACATTGAAGAAGGAAACGTCTACTGGGAACTGCTGCTAAGATTACTAGATTGTATGGATATTATTTTTGCTCCCCAATTAACAGCAGGCTTGATAGCCCAGTTGTCTGTTCTCACTGAAGAACATCACACACACTTTCAAAAAACATTTCCTGCCAATAGGTGGTTGCCAAAGCATCATTTCATGGTGCATTATGCTACATGTTTGAGAGAAGTTGGGCCACTCGTACATGTATGGTGTATGCGGTACGAAGCGAAACATCACTATTTTGGCCGTGTTGCAGAATCTGTACGTAATTACAAAAACATATGTAAATCACTTGCAAAGAAACATCAGACAGCACTAACGTTCCATCTTCAGTCAAACCATCCTTTGGAGTGTCTCGAGGTTGGGCCAGGTACTTCACTTTTATTGTCAGATTTAGATGAAAATATTAGACAGACTGTGCAAGAGAAACTCCAAGTAGAGGAACTCTCTTCTGAAGTCTTTGATGCCAATTGGGTTAAAGTGTATGGTACACATTATCAGTTGTCTCTTTTGGTCTGCCATGATGTCGATGAGCTTCCACTGTTTGGTCAAATAGAGCATATCATTGTACACAACAATGACATTTTTTTTGTACTTCTCTTGCTAGATACATTGCATTATTATTCACACTATCATGCCTTTACAGTAGAAATAAGTTTTCCACGTGGTCATGTTGTCAAGAATCAAAAGGAACTTGTTGACTACAAACCACTAGATTTAATGACAAATTTGTCAAACACAGACTCGAGGAAGTACGTGGCACCAAGGCATGTTCTTTTCAAGTAATTTAGACCTGTAGAGCCGATGTTATGTATGGTTTTGGTAAATGGTAACAAAATGTTCAAAAATAACTTCAATCAATAAGATATTGTGGACTCTTGTTAACCCTATGTAGCCCGGGCTATATTTATCTGTAGCCCCCCCCCCCCCCCCAGATCTTGGCCGCCGATCATTAATTTAATCTTAAAGAATGCTAATTTTTGGTACATTTTTCCTTTTGAACATCTGACCAAGTGTGCACTGAAAAATTTTATAATATTTTTGTAATGTAATATATGTAATATTTTCCATCTTTTTTTCTTTCGGGAAAAGCAAATTTATGATGCATGTGCATGAAAGCCAAGGATTTGGAAATGCACAGATTGATTTGTTGTTGCTTATTTCCTGGAGGAAAAAGAGAAAGGAAAATGCATGTTTTGATGTACAAATAGCTTTTTGTTAACTTGGTTGAGGAAAAAAAAAATGAGAAAGAGACTCAAGACAACCAAGTACCTACATGGGTATTTCTTTTCATATGGGTACCAGGAGTAATTGTGTGATATCATGTGATGTCATGTTCATGTTACACATGAAACATTTAGGGGCTAATTGTGAATGAACATGTTACCAAAGAAATATGCGAGTGTTTGTGAGTGTAATGATTATTGGCTTTTATCTTAGGTATAACACAGTACAAAACAGCTTAGTTTCATTACGTATTAACCAATTTGAGGTCATACTTTGGTACCCATATAAATAGAAATACCCACATGCATATTTTTTGCCTTTAACTACTTTAGTATACAGGGTGGCTCCCAAATTGGGCAAAACTTTGTACATTTTAACATTTTCTTCTCTTGATCCAGATGTAGAATACAAGTTGTATTCTTTAGGTGTAAGTTGTGTATTGTTCATCATGATAATTCCTTTTTCCAGTTTCTTGAATAAACAAGAACCAAGTTTTGTTTGTCAAGATAATTTGGTTTGTTCCTTTTCCCTTCTCTATGTGTAATGTGTAATGAATTTCTGTGTTTGATTCTAATGCATTGATAGAGTGAGTTGGATTGAATTGTTGGTGCTAAATCGTTGGTTTTTGTTTTAACAACAATTTGGGGTTGAATTCTGCATATCACTGTTGTTAAAATAATGGTGTTAAATTTTATCACCGAAAATAGAATTGAATTGCAACACCAAAGATTGGTGTTGGAATCTTTCTTTTTTTTTTTCTTTTCAACACCAAAAATAGAATTGAATTGCAACACCAAAGATTGGTGTTGGAATCTTTTTCTTTTTAATACCACAAATAGAATTGAATTGCAACACCAAAAATTGGTGTTGGAATCTTGTTTTTTACACCAAAAACAGAATTAAATTGCAACACCAAACATTGGTGTTGGATTTTTTTTAACACCAAAAACAGAATTAAATTGCAACACCAAAGATTGGTGTTGGACTCTTCTTTAACACCAAAAACAGAATTGAATTGTTTAATTCCAGAATTTGGTGTTAAATAACACCAACCGGTGTTTTCCGATATAGATACCGGGAAAGTGTTAAAATCAACACCCATGGTGTTGGATTTAACACCATTGTTTTTGCAGTGCAGGAGAGTCACGCATCATGTACGAGCATTATGTCGCTGGTGATCTTCTATTAAAGTTGTGAGCCTACACACACACACACACACACACACACACACACACAAACGCTCGCACACACTCATTATATATACAATATATAATTTCTCGAATAGATTCCAGGCTTCATCCATGAATTAATAACTGCAGTATAGTATCTGCAGATTTAAATTTAACATGAAGGTTGATCAAGCAATTATCTGGTGTTTAGGAAATGGGAGTTTTCATTGCTTATTCCGATGGCCTTAATTATTTCACCGAAACAATACATTATCAATAACTGGCAGAATTGATGTGACTTTTCACTTTCGATGTGTTCCCATACTTAGCTGTACAGAACATTCCAGGAACACAACGTCATATAGCAAGTTAGGACAGGTGTCAGTTTAAAAATGATTAATTAAGCTTTCTTATTATGTCATATTCAAGGAACACCGGTGTAAGAGAAAAATATGATACATGAAACCTAAATTGCATCACTTATTTTGATTGGCATATATATATATATGATTATATAGATAACATAACACATACATAATATGGTAAATCATGTCTAGTATAGCGCGATGAAGGGCATGTACCGAGTACAGACGCAGTGTTCCTTCTTCACAATATATGGCCATAAAGGCCCTATATTGAGAAGTAGGAAGAGGCGGTAGAGGTATAGCTATAGATTTTAGCAGGTATTTCATTGGCCGAGCTTTGTTGTTGTTGTTGTTTTTGTTGTTGTTTTTGTTGTTGTTGATTTTGTCAGTATTTGACCTTCCTGGACTACATGAACTTACGAGAGAAATTATTCCTCGCAGCATCACACTGCATAAAACCATATGTGACTCTGCACCTCAAAATAAACAAAAAGTCGCCAGACATGAATTTTTAGTTAAGACCATATTTTGAAAGAGCAGACTTTAAGCTTTAAAGTGATGTATAACTCAAATCAAATGGACTCTCCTAACCTATCTAAATATTGGAAAGAAAGCACAAACTCAGGAAAAGCGTTAACTGAGAAAAGAGGCTCTGAAGTACAGTGTCTATTCAAGCGCTTAATCTTTACCAAACCGTGCTGGCTGTGCGATGAATGGGACAAAAAACAGGAAGTAAACCACCAGAGTAACAACAATGAAGGGATTATCAAATTTAAGTGAAATTAAATATGCCTCATTAACACATTCTGTCCATGATTAATGCCAATTTTCAAAGCAGTAGCACTATCCTTTCAAAAGTTATTAGAGTTGAAAGTGAAGAGTGTGGACAAGGTTTTTCAGAAATGAAAAAGGGATTCTAAAGACACACCTAATCACACTATTCTACCAAAAATGTTCGAGATAAACTACTAAAAAAAAACACACTTTCCTGCCCGTTTTATGATACCAAATTTTAGCATAATGTAAAAGAAGACCCACTCTTTCAGTAAATATGAAAAAGTCAAGTTCGGCTAGGTTGACCCATTTCACGTATTTTCAGTCCTCGCGCAAAATCAGTGTGTGCGACTTTATGATCGTTTTGAGGTGCACGGTCACATATACTTACGGGTAGGGTTACAACATAATCATGTTTGTCATGCTTTTTGAAACTTTGAACTTAAGTTAACTCTAAAGAGAAACATGATACCTGGATTCCATACGGTGATAACGTATTGCCATAAAACGACATACACGATCTACTGGGTACATTTTACATTAAACCTTCACTGGCATTGAGAGACCAGCTGTGCAATATCCTAATATTGGTAGGTGAATAATATCATGATATTAGAACATTGCACAGCGAGACTGTCAGTTTGTTTTCCTAGTATGCCAGTAAACGGTAATTGTGCAAATGTGCCTCTTGTAAGTAGTGTATATTATATTTTGTTAATATATCATTAATGTGTGATACCCAAATATCATGTTTCTCTTTGAAATTAAATGAAGTTCAAGTTCAAAGCTTTTTCAAGTGGACCAGACATGAATTAAGCATTGCCTTTCGCAGAGTGATATTGTAAGGATTAATTTTCTCTTGTATGTTAATGCAGCCCTGATGTAGGTCCACTAAAGGACTGAAAGCTCGGCCAATGAAGTACCCGATGAAATCTAGCTTCGCCTACCGTTCCTTCCCACTTTTCACATCACAGGTATAATTATGATGAACACCGATAAGAGAGTCTGATATGATTACAACGTAGATTAAATCATATTCTTTGGCATATTGTGAGTTGCATTATTTTATTAGAAGATTGTTGATTTTATTCTTCGAGAGCGGTATTGATTTGTCAAATGAATGGAATCCACTCATTAGCAGAGTTGTCAGTTTTCTCGATAATGTGTGTGTGTGTGTGTGTGTGTGTGTGTGTGTGTTTGTTGTGTGGATGTGTTTAACAGTATCAAGGTTTTATGCATATTTGTTCCTGGAACCACTCATCGGGCATAAGTTTTACATTAAAGACTCTATCAATATCATCAATACGATGCAGTACATATTGCACACAATTAAGTCCATCCATAACCTTTGTTCTCATTCAATCCCATATAAATGCATTCTAAAGTACTCCAGAAAGAGAATCATATGAAAGAGCTATAATAATCACGCGACAGTGACCTGTCACATCGCCGGGTCGAATGAAGATTGACAACTTTTACTTTCGGATTCACATATAATACACCGAGCAAAATACTTCCTCAATTAATTGTTCAGTCTAATTCTGGTAACATATGAGTCCAGCTTACCTTACCATTCACAATCTAAACGCGACAGTCCATACATGCTTCTCCGTAACTTTGCGTGAACGGGATCAGTATAGAGCAGACTGCCTTTACACCCATTATTGATCGACGTCGGGGGAACAGGTTGGTGATTGGATGACATATTTCAGTTTGTGTGTTTCGTCCATCTGCTGTCCCTTACGATATACTTTTAAGGACAAGAGAGATAATGCGATTATTTTCATGATAATCTCCAGGCGATTGCGCTGGTCCAAGGCCGATAGGTGACACTTGCATATTTGTATTCTTCGCCTTCGATACCAATTTCTCCAAGGTTACCACGAAGCCACATCTAAGTATGAACAGGGTGTTATCAACCTGCATTCTCGTATCCCCTGAAGTATTGAGGATTATGGTAGCGATCCAGCTGATACTCATATCGTCTTCTCAAGGGAACAGAGGTATGGACGTTGCATCTGGGGGAAACCTAACTTTAGAGTGCGTACTTCCCAACACTTCGCAACATGGTGCTCTATGGTACAGGTCGTCCGACCACACCGGGACTTCTGAAAATATATCAGTGTTTGATCCTGAAAATCACTGCTTACTCGATCAAAATGACACGATTGACTCGAGATTTTGGACTGACATTCAAAACTCCACAGACCACCATAGACAACTCCTGCTTGGAATCTCGCACATTAGGCCTACAGATTCTGGGCAGTACACTTGTCAAACATTAGATTGCACCAATCAAACATGGGGACCTGTAGCTTTGAATAAGACTACTTTCAGCGTCCGTGTCTTTGACTGTGATTGCTTGTTACCTTCTATGACAGATCAGGCGGGAAACTTGACAAATATCCCTTGTACGATTGACGGATTATTTGCAAATGAGACGGGAAATGTAACTGTCAGCATTAACGGTAATACTACTCAGGGATTTATTCACAATCACACCTTACACTTTGAGACTATGCTCACTGCTAGTTGGTATGGTCATGTAAAGATTGAATTCACGACATCTCAAAAGTCGGTTATCCCATGTACCACGAATGCCAGCAACCCTTCTTCAGGACGTACTCCATTGCCTACAGAGCGAACGGCGTTCCCGATTGATACAACCGTCTTTACGACTACGGTAGACACAGGCTCGGTTATTGAGAAAATCAAGTTGCTACCATGGATCGTTGCCGCTTGTGGGGCAGTGCTGGTTATCGTGACGACCCTGCTGTGTTGTGCCTGTCGTCGGCGCAAGCGGAAACCATACTATCTCAGACGCCTCCGCCTTAGCAAGAGGAAAAGCGGGACGTTCGCTGGAGCCGCAGATGATGCTGGTCACCTCGTGGTGGAGAAGGGTGTAAATGAGACCAGCGAAAAGACCGAACGTGCACCAAGCGATTCCAGTGGCAAGCATCTCCTTTCAGGAAGACGCGATCGCATCAAATCCATGGATCAAGATGATTGGGTTGAGGATGTTTCCTTTGATGGCAACTGGATCGACAAGGATAACAGTTCAGCTAGCGACACGTATTTGTAGTTTGTTCCCTTTTTCTTCTTTCTGTCTATCTGTCTATCCTTTTTTTCTTTTCCTTCTTTTAAAGTTTTTTCTTTATCTTTTCCTATTCCCCACTTTTTTTTTTCCTCTCGCTGAAATTCAGCAACATCGACAGTAGTCTCAACTCCAGTCAAACCAATGAGTTTTTGTGAGGAGTACGTATTTAAAAAAGAGTTACCTGGTAGTTCTCAATGTAATAAAGGCAAATTAAGTCACAGTAATAGCAAGAGTACATCTGAAATGATGTACAGCATTATTGCTGTATTATGAATAGATCAGATTTCTACTCCATTTTGCACACTAGACCACTCAGCGAGGAAAACTTGTTTTCACTCTATCTTTCACTGCTGCTCACTTGTAACGCCTTTATAGTATCCATGGATATGATCAGAATGGACTTGATGTAAATTGCCAGAGGTAGAAATGTCAGGTTGCAGGTAATATATAATATTGTCAGAGAGAAAAATGTCAGAGGTAATAATGTTAGAGGTAGAAATATCACAGGCAAAAGTTTCAGAGGGAATAATGTCAGAGGGAAAGATGTCAGAGGAAGACACTTATAATGTCAGGTAATAATTGTCAAAGATATATGTAAAGAAAAAATGTTAGAGGTAGAAAAGTCAAAGGTTAAAATGTCAGAGGTTACAGAGCCAGAGGTAAATATGTCAGATGTAGAACTGTCAGAGTTAATCGTGTCAGCGGTAGAAATGTCAGAGGTAAAAACGTCAGTGGTAAAGATCTCAGCGGTGAAAATGTCAGTTACACATTTCACGGGTAGAGATGTCAGAGGTGAAAATATCAAAGGTAAAAATGCCAGAAGTTAAAATTTCCCAGATAAGTATATTAATAATAATAATAATAGCAATTGTTTGGATATAAACTCCAAATTTTATTGTCCAAGAATGGAAATTCTTTTTGCCCAATTGATCGTGGGCCCGGCAGCCACTGAGCAGCGCCAGATCGACGTTGCTCTAACCTTTTCAACTGTTGAACGGCAAACAAGGTAGCAGCAAGTATGACGCGGCCGGGGTTTGAACCCACGACCTCCCGATTGTGAGGGCAGCCGCTCTACTCACTGAGCCAACACATCGGTTGGCTCATCATTGATATTAAAGGTTAAATGTCAGAGGTAAAGATGTCAGAGTTAAAATTGTCACAGGTAAAGATGTCAGAGTTAAAATTGTCACAGGTAAACATGTCGGAGGTTATAATGTCACAGGTTGATATACCAGAGGTAACAAGGATCAAGGGTAGAAATGTCAGAGATACAGGTGTCAGAGTTACACATTTTAAAAGTAAAAATGTAAGTATCACAGATGAAAATGTCACGTATCAGATGTCAGAGGTAAAAGTGCCACAGGTGACAGGTAAAAATGTCAGACTTTATCATATCAAATGCCACAGGTAAATATGTCAGAGGTAAAAGAATTCAGAAGTAAAAAATTCAGAGGTAATGATATCACAGGAAGAAATGTCAGAGGTACAAAAGTCTTGGGTAAGATTTCAGAGATAAAAATAATATCAGAATGAAAAATGTCAGAGGTAAACCAGACGTAAAAATGAAAGAGGTAAATATGTCACAATCTCACAAGGAAGGGTGTTTGGGTGTTTTTTTACATTTAATATAAAAAAGGCGGTAACTCATTACGACAAGACAGAAAGAGAGACAGAGAAAGAGATTCTATGTAAAAGAGTTGCTTAACTAGACCAGGGTTAGGTATGTCAAGCAAACAGCAACATTTTTATTGTTAGGATGAATGAGAAGACTCACACAGTTGACGCGGAACCCCCCCCCCCCCCCTTTTTGGCTTTTTTAATCAAAATGGAAAAAAAAAATCGGGGAAGCAAATCCCATAAACCCATAAATTTCGCCCGGGGTGCCTTCGCATTAAAGGTCTTGTCTATCTTTGGGAGCACTGATTTTAATTTAAAAAAAAATGATCAAGGTATCACATTTCATGCATATTGTGTAGGTCTGTTGTACCACAAAACATCCTACCATATAACATTTTTTGCAATAAAGCCTAATATATAAGGAGATATCGGTATTTTCCTCAATAAACCATAGCTGTAGACGGTTTTCATAGTCTGGAAACATTTTTATTATGAATATTGTTCACATTTCGTATATTCGACAATACTAAACATCGATTTTACTGATTTAGATTTTTACAGTGGTTGTTTCCATCCCTAACTCACATTTTAGAACTATTTTAAAGTAGGAAATGCTGGGTTTTGTTTCATCTTCAAAGAGCAAATTATGCCTTTAATGCGAAGATTGAACATGAACCCTTGACATTAGCTCCCCCCGGCTCACTGACCAGCAGCTTTCCCGATCCCACATCCTAGAAAACGTTAAACGGCACCTGTAGATGCACCTACAGTATTTTTCCTGGAACCGGCGACATGGTCCATCAATCGCATGTTGTCTAGAGTCTTGTACCAGGGAAGTGGCCACCTCCCTGCTATTAAACAGATTAGTTTGCCTATGTTATGCAAAATAATGTATGCTGATTTGTATTGATTTATGCAATACCCTCAACATCACCAATATGGCGATACTAGATACATTCCATATATTTTAAAATAATTTTATACTATTTTTCTTCAGATTACTACGATACGCAAAAACAAACAAACAAACTTCTAAACCAATATTCTGCTGGTGACCTCATCTGTCAATCATTGCTAAAGTACTTATATGTTTAACAAAATACATTTGAATGCACCTTCCACTTCCACTTTCCGGGTTACTTATGTGACTTATAAAAAAAATGCACTGCAGGGGAATACGTAAGGGCTGAAAAATGTACCACACCCAAGAACTAATTTTAAGAAACGTAGTGTAACATATCGAGGCGCTAAATTATGGAATAATTTATCAGATGATGTATAGCAAAGTGTATCCTTTCTTACATTTAAACATAAGGTGGATAAATTATATACGTAGTAATTGTTTGCATTGAACTGTAACACTGTGCATTAATCGTTTTCCTTTGTTTTTTTTTCAGTATCATTCTCATTTTCTTTATGTAGTATGCATGATTTCCTATGATATGTTTTTGAGTGTCTGTTTGTTTGATTTTTGTATTTAATTTTTTCTTCTTTTTTTTAAAGTTTCCTATACTATGTATAAAAAGTTGTATTTTGTAATTGTATGATTTTTTACTTCACGGACTCACAGAAGAACAGCCATTGGCTGAAGTGAGTGACCCGTGGTGAAATAAAATAAACTCAAACTCAAACTCAAACTCAAACTCAAAAATATTAGAACAAACTATTGTGAAATATGGAACGCATCTAGATGTTCGTTTCGACACATAAGTGATGATGAGGGTCAACAGTTAATGTCTAAGCTTCTGAGAGAAACAGAAATATGTGGCTGATGAGACATACTGTTCAAGAATGTAAAAACATGTCGGGCAATTAGAGTCACGAATCAACTGTTTTAATGCCGAACGTCATATCCGCTACAATCAGGGTCATGCAATCGATCCTTTGCAGACCATGGGGTTTTATAGGCACGCTCATTTCACGGGGGTGGATCCAGGAATTCCGTAAAGGAGAGGCGCCTTTACAAAATTAAAGGAGGGTGGGCCCTGCCCCCCTTTTCTTCTTTTTATTTCTTTTGTTTTAACAAGGAGGGAGCGCGCGCCCGGTGGTATCCGGAGGTATCCGGAGGTCTCGGGTTTGAATCCCGATGGAATCCCATTTTTTTTGTTCAATTTCCACTAATAAATAATATTCATTTCTGGTCAGTTTTTTGTTTGCGTTTGTAACATACTCAAAAAGCTTCATTACTTCGGTGATCCCTTACATTTATCCCCAAGGTGAATTATCCTTCGGGCTTATGCCAGCTGTGCCCAGGTTCAAAAGGGAAAGTGTGTGTCACACACAAACACACTGATATAGCTTCTGACCATTCGAGCATTGACAATGTAGGGTTTCTGGGACGAAAACTGAATTAGCTAGGATTTCTATAGCTCAGTCGGTAGAGAACCGGGCTCCCGAGGTCTCGGGTTCGAATCCCAATGGAATCCCATATTCTCTGGTCAAGTTTCCACTAATATTTCATTTCTGGTCAGTTTTTCTGTTTGCGTTTGTTTTGGTAATTTTCCTCAGCCTTTCTCTTTTTGGCGAGCTGTGGTTCCCAAAGACATTCAGGAAACAGAAAAAGATAGAAATTCCAGTATGATTGGATTTGATTTAATGGTTCCTTCATATTAGCATTATACATGTATACATACGTTGTTGTGGCATACATATTCATAAGCATAAGTTGTTTACAACGTATTTTCATTTACAATCCCTTTACAATGTACAGCAAAGCGAAGCAGCAATACAATAAAATCCATGATACAGAAGGGCTCACAGCTTAGAGGGGATGGCTAGTAACTGATCAGTGGGAATCAGTGGGAATGCTGGGGGATGATTGTTCCAATTCTTGTGGGATTCATTTAAGAGTACATTATGTATCTACTATTGTGTGAAAATAATTTGCTTCAGAACTGTCTCATATTCAAGTAATGTGCAGTTTAATGCCCCGTCACTGTACAGGCATGCTAACCTGGAAACATTAAACTGCACATTACTTGTGCAACCATGATTCGGCCCTGTCACACCTTTCCGGGCAAACTGCGCGGGCTTGTTGCGTGTGGGGATTTTCCAGCATGCCGGACAATTTCTGAGGCAGACAAGGATTTGGGCGAGTTTTGCATGTGCCTTTACTTGTTGGGCGCGTTCTACTTACTTTCTACTTACGAGTATTCTGTGAGACCTGCGTGCCAGGCGCGTGGGGGCTGACAACTCCGTGAAGGAATTCCTCTGAAGGAATGGCAGAAGTCCCACAGAATGTCATTGTCTTGGCTGTATACAGGGACTGCGAAGTACCTGCGCGGGAGTTGCCTCCGAGGTGCTGCCGGGCAATCCCCGCGACTCACCCGGAAAAAGTTTTGGTCATGCTCAAAACTTGGCTGCGGGTAAATCGGATTTGCGTGCGCACTTCCGGGCAACTACGGGCGAGATACGCGCTAGGTACTGTCAGGTGCGGACCAACTGTGGAGAGCTCCGGGTAGCAAATTTGTTTCCCCGCAAGTCAAGCCGCAAAACTTCCCCAGATACGGTATGACAAGGCCTTGAGCATGCTCAAAACTTGTTACAAATGAATTGCGGGGGTTCGCCGGCAGAGGTAGGCGCAGAACAACAGTAGGACACCCTTAATACCGGCAGCATCTCTCAGGCAACTCCAACGCAGATATTTTGCAGTGCCCGTAAGTCGCTCGTAACAGAAAATGGCTCGGTTTCAAAGCTTTCACGCAGGTCACACGGACTTCACACAAGTAGAAGGTAAGTAGCACACGTCTAGCAGGTAAGACACAAGTGCGAAACTCGCAAACATTCTTGTCCTCCCGCAGAAAATTCTCCTGCGTGCTGGAAAATCCCTACTCGCAATAAGCCCGCATAGCTTGCCCGGAATGGTGTGACACGGCCTTTAGTTCTTGTGTAAATTTCAACTTTGTACAGAGGGTTCAAATTTGACCACAATCTGGAACATATCTTACAAATTAATTATGGATTTAACGAAACTGATTCATGCTCTCATATCCAAATCACCTCCAAATAAATTGTCCACTTTTCAGCTTTTACTCTATATCAATGACAGTGTTATCTGATGTCTAGTTTTCGAAATATTGAGGATAAAAAGTGGGATTTTTTTCTTTTTTGCAATGGTCCTCGTAGTGGAATGCTCAAGATTCTGTTCCGCCTTTCTGGGCTAGCTTTGTTTGTGACTTGCGATGGGCTTGTGACGGACTAGATACTGTCATGTGCGGGCCATTTGCTGGGACCCCCGGGTAGCATAACAGGGCCTTTTGTAACGGTATATACATTAAGAAAATACAGGATATTTTTAATCATAACTTGTAGAGTATTCGCTGTTATGTTACAAGCGAGGTACTACTGGAAAGGTTTAATTTTGCTCTATCTGATGATGTACTTACTTTGAAATGTTTGAAATTGGCGCTTAGCTCATTTTGCAATAAAACTCGTCATATATCCAATACGCTATGTATACAACTTCATACTATATAGCATAAGCTAGAAAAACATCAAAATCCCCCCCCCCAAAAAAAAAAAAAGAGAAGCAAATCTAGAATAAACTAGCTGCCGGTCTTCTTCCGTGCTTTTGTTGCTTATTCCTCTCTAACTAAAAGTTAACTAAAATAACTCTCTTAACTAAAAGAACCATGAATGAACCATGCATGTAAAGGAATGCTAATAAGTTCCTTCATGGTTCTTCACCAGGATTGTTCATTGATTTGACCAAAATAGACTAAACTATGTCCCAAAGTGCAGAAAGTTCGTCGAATGTAATATAATTTTATGATTCATAAATCAAAAATTTTGTTATTCTTGAATCCGTTTGGAAAAATGCTACTATATATATGTAACACAAAAATGAATGAAAGCACATACAAAACCCCACACATTATACACACACATAACACGCACACGCAAATACACACCGTACACATCCTTATTGACAAAATGGAATATAATCCTAATCTGTGTGTTATTGAAAGAAAAAAAAAATGAGTATTTTCTCCTTCTCTTCGGTGAGCCACGTTGAGGCACTACCCTTCTTCTACAGCGTCATCAAGATGAACCATACATAACATATGTAGAACCAATTATCATGAGAGAACACTCAAAGACAGAAAAAAGAAAAGAAGAGAAGATAAAAATTCACAGATGCGAGTACTTATCTTCCACTGGTCATGACAGGTCATTTCATTTTATTTTTTATTTCATTTTTATTTCATTCTTTCTTTCTCTTCGGCAAACATAACACGAAATGAATCAGAAGATATAACATAGGCATGTATTCGACTTTACATGATAGATGATGGTTAACAAATACAAAATTATACATGTCTGGAGAAAAAAGAAGAAGAAGAAAGAATTGAGAGGTCCACTGAAAAGCATGCTTGTAAATTGTGAACCACTCAAAGGATTCTTGTGAGAATGATCATTTGTTTACAAAGACAGGACAGAACAAGACAGGAGAAACACAATGACATTACATGACTTGACAGAAGGGTATGAAAATAATAAAGCACAAGAGAATAATGAAAAGAAAGGAAAGAAAGGAAACAGGAAAGCCACTTACAACCCTCATTTACACATGCATATCTATTCGACAGAAATTATGACACCCCCCCCCCCCCATCACACACAAAGAAAGATGATTCAATTTTCGAAATAACGAACCGTCATAATCGGATTAACGTGCCTTAATTTTTCATTTTAGAATTAAGGAACTTTGTTTCATTTTCGGATTATTATAGAACCTTCGGAATAGCGAACTTTATTTTTCTTCAGATTCGGAATTACAATTCCTCGTTCATTGTACAAACCTTTGAAAATAACAGTCCTTTTTTTCATTTTCTGATTAATGAACCAGCAGTCCTTTGGAATAACGAAGCTAAGGAATAACGCCGTAAATGTTCGAACTATGGAACTTTTTGAGGGGTTCTTTTTTTCTTCATTTTCTGATTCGTAAAAAACCTCTATATAAAAGGAATTTTGTGTGTTTCGGATTAATGAAGGCTGGGAATACAGAACTTCATCTTATTTTCAGATTAACGAACCTTCGGAATAACGAACATTACCCAGAATTCGTGTACATGTGCATACACTGTTATTCTAATGCGTGTATGTCCATCGTATACAGCTCATAAATTCATGAGTTATCATGCTGTGAGTCTTCCGGATATACATATCTATACATCTCTCTCTCTCTCTCTCTCTCTCTCTCTCTATATATATATATATATATATATATATATATATATATATATATTACAGTTGCCTTCATGAAAATTGTACAGTTGAAAGGTTGAAAACATGAACAACAAATGATATCAGATCTCATTCTGAATTAAAACCTTTGTTTCATATCAGGAATAAAATTAGTAAAATATGCATAATTCATAGTATTTTGTTGTTGTTGCTGTTTTCCTTTGTTTCTTGGATGTCAGTGTGAGTGATTATTTTCCCCAATTGACGCATATTTTTCCTGTGTTGCCCAATGGCACAGCAATGTACTTAAGTGCTATTTTCAATTCTTATCCCATTATCACTTGATCAACTCAAATTTATTTGCATAATACCAGAAAACAAAGTATCCTCTTGCACATGCATACTTAACTTATCAGTTTATCTCACTTGGTGTACAGAGAGTTCATAGCAAGGCATTCCTTCCGCGTGAAATTTATAGAATACTCTGGAAGAGATTAAAATATAGAATACACATTTGCACATGCAAATTATGCGAACACTTGAAGCAATCCTGCTGTGACTGCCTCACGCTTGTGATGAGTTTCCTTTAAAACAACGTGTAAAACTCCAAAGAAGTTTATTCGTAAAACACTGTTTCTTAAATTAAATGGATGCAGCTTTATTCAACGTCTAGATGCTCAGTTGCAGGTCCATGACATGACTTCAAGTCGTATTCAAGTGTACAGGTTTCAAGATAACTTTCTGTAAAATGATGAAATAATTGAATAACTAATATTAGTATTCATGTAACATTTAAAGATTCCAAACTTATGTGATCTCACTAAATGCATTCGTCATTTCGCAATTCACCCAAGTGAATATGGTACCACTAATACTTCATACTACTTTGATTCCTTCGCTCACTTAATGAATCAATACTTTATTGAATTCTGTATCATAAATGATTCAGTGTTGAAACATTCAACCTTTAACAACACATTACCATGTTATCTGTTTTTAGATACAACTGCCAATTGATAATTATTAATTACATAATTAAACTAATTCAAACAACAAATAATCCATATAATTACACTGTAGTTAAAATTTAGTTTAGCTTGTAAAATGCCTCATCATCACTAATAATGCATGTATGATTCATATTACGCTTCCTTTCTATACACAAAAACGATTATTCTAAGTCATCGTGATCTGATTTATTCCGAACTAACTTGCACAGACTTAACAGAACTCAGAAGTGCTTCACTATCCCACACAATAAAGGTCAACTAACCTATCTAAATGCACATAAGCATACACTGACCCATATTCTAAACACAATAGCATCACTAAAATGATCATGAGACCTAATGATTTAAGCTAAATCACCTAACACACATATGATATTGACGTGTTTGTATACTAACATGAAATGACTCACTAACTTCTAACAATTCCACCAACTGTTCTTCTTAATTCAAGCTGTAAATTAATACAAATTTCAGTCTCTTATGTAGTATAATTACTGCAATCATAATACTACAATAATAAGGTGCATTTCAGCTTTCATTATATTACACAATGCTTATGGAAGAAATAATAATCTAATGTGAAACTTACCAATTGGGGCCTGTAAACAGTCTGTAGTAACTAACTGAAAAGCGGTCACTTGCTGGTTTGAGAGCTTCAACACAGAACACCTCTTCATCCAAACTGAACATTTAACTGACTCTTTGGCTCAAAATGCCCAAGCCATAATTACTACCAAGCTATCCTACCAAGGACCTTTTACATCATACCCCAGAGACAAAGACAGGGGGTCTGAGTCATGGCTCAGAACTTGACCATGAATGGGAACATTGTTTACGGGCAGGGGTTGGTGGTCAATAAGAGCTGGACAGAATGATTAGTCTAGCCAAACCCATAAATGGGGAGGGGAAACTATAAAATGGGATTATCACTGCTGGCAATGCTTGTTCAGAGGTAGAGTTTCCCACAGTATGATCCTATACTCTGTACAGTGTGCATGCAATGCACTGTATTAAAGGTGCATACTACTGCAAAGCATTAAATCATAACATAGTACTCACTGCATACTCCTGCAGTGACACCTACTAATACTGACAATAACAAACGTAGGGCTATAGCATGACATCTTGACTCCTCCAATATCCGTTCACACCTTGTCCCCAACAAGTGTCATTGTATGTTGACGCGAACAGACAACATACGCATGTATGCGTATAATTGCATCCCACTCATGTCATGGACTGCGCAACCCTGAGACATGCATTTTTAGTGACTAGAAGGGAAGTCAGTGTAAAACTACACTTGAAACAGAGTGAAACACGAAACTATGTTCCTGTCTCCATAAATAAAAAGAATGAATCTTGCAACAGGTTGCAAATATAGAAAATATGAGGGCGGTTCAGTTGGATAGAATTCCCTATATCTGTTCTGTTATATGCAGATTCATAAAGCTGGACATTAACTGAGCAGTTTTGAAATATTGTTTGGTGTTTGCGTTCATGGGCTGGAGTCACAGGCTGAGTAATAACTTTCATGACTTATACAGTGCGTATCAAAAAAAAAAATCCCTCGTTGGGGGATTACTCTTTCATAATTGTCAGCAATGTAGAGCGCAATGTCAGTTATGAGGAAAGGGGAACTCTTCTTCTTTCCATTGATACCTAATTATGGTGAGCACATGACTGCCCTTCAGTGGCTTTGAAGGGAATGAAACCCAAATACACATGTGAATTGAGTGAATGCAGTAATATTAGCGGAACACATCAGTGAAGTTTGGGAAAAAAATTATGAATTTTGGATGTTTTCTTTTTTTTTTTTTTTGCCGCCAACGCTGGATGAGAAGTCTGCTACAGATTATAACGTCACATACGGAAAATTATATTCAAAAATATAAAGAAAACTCCACATTTTTCACCTTCCTAGCATACTAAAAATGCAGAAGACTAATCTCTCTCAGAAAGCAGGGGAATAATTTTATCCTTGACATAATGTTAATAACAAGTCGAGAGAACGTGTACATTGTATTCTCTTACTGATGTTTTGTGGAATATGTGGAAATACACGCAAGAAATTACACACACACACACACACACTCACACAAACACACATACACATCCATACACACACTCACACACATGCTCATTAAAAAAAACGGTAACGCACCCTTGTGATGGAGCCTGGTGAGTTAATACATTATATATATATGTGTATATATATATATATATATAAATATATATATATACGTATATACTGTATATATATATGTGTATATATGCATATATATATATATATATATGTATAGGGCCTATTCGTTTCATTTAGGCGTATCCTCGTTTCCAACGATAATGAAATTTACTACAGTAAAATATTTACATACACACAGTTAAGCAAAAGTTAATCAAAACAACATTGAAATGAAGAAAAATACTTCAAACGAGTACAATTAGTACTCTGACTTTAATGACTATTAATTAATTCAAGAAGGGGCGGCGTGAAGTAAATCTCGGGCCTCATCTACGAAGAAACCCGCCGAGTCCTGAAAGTCTTCCTTGACTTGAACTGTCTTCCTTGACTTGAATTAATTAAATTCACGCCGCCCCAACTTGAATTGAATCGAATTGAATTGAATTGAATTGACTGTAATGAAATAAAGTTATCGGAAACGGAAAGGACTTCTGGAAAGCAAGGCTCTTAATTCACTGAACTAATAAGACTGAAGCAGATTGCCTAGAAAAGAAAGACAGAAAAAAACACGCGTATACACACACTCACACACACATAAACACACACCACGAACAGCTTTCTTGTATAAATGCATTAGCATGGAAGGAATAGGAGGAAAAGACACTATTCTTTGAAGACTCACAATTTTTCACATCGCATGATAGTTTTAGACGTGTTAGACATATGTTTATGTTTGTCTGTGTTCTTTCTTTCTTTTTTTGCAGGCGGGGAATCCAATTCAACGCATTGTGTTCTTCCTTTTTTATGATTTTCGACTTTATACGGGTAACGCACCACACAAGACACATCGATAAAAAAAAAACATATTATTACCAATTTAAGGCGTCTGGGATTGGCTAGATCCAATATGACCTACAATAAAGTACCACCCATCCGCAGGTACTTAGAGTTGCAGGGTTCGGGTGTATATTTATGAACTCGCCTCAACCATCTCCCATTTACTCGCGTGACATCACGAGAGAGAAGTTTTTCACGGAGAGGACGCGGAGCCCGAGGCAAAACTTGACGCACTTGACAGAATCTCTGCTTGAAGAGCTTGGATAGTTTCCCCTATTAAATCACTGGAATTAACAAGGTAAGATCACGGTGTAGCTAAAATGTAAGTCATCTCAACTCCAGAAAGCAGTAACTCCTTTAAATTATCTACGATTTAATCCCCTCTGCTTTACAGGTGATGGTAGGTTCACAATGGCACGTAAAATAAAAGTTAACCATTATTTTCTAAATTTGTACATACGCGAATAAGATTTTACTTCGCGATCATTTATTACGAAAACACGCGCTAGCACACAAATGTCAATGGCACACATACACACACATCCTTATTTATAAATTGTGGTCCTACGTTTCCAGCAGGTTGCACAACTTTCATATGACTTACATTTTTGTTATCTTCTCAATCGTACAAACTAATTTGCTGACTGTAATCAATATTTTGATGAAATTGATCAATTTTCCACTCGTTTCATTAAATTTTATCACCGAGTTTCTACTCAATTTAGAGCTAAATGAATGATGTTGCCTGCTTCTCAGTTTCAGCTGTTGTGTTTGTTGGTTTGTTCGCTTGTTTTATGTCTCTGTGTGTGCATGTGTGTGTGTGTGGGGGGGGGGTTAACCTTGTAGAGTGTTGATACTGGAGTGGAATAGAAGGGGCACTGGATAATCAGTAAAATGTGTAGACGAAATTAATAAATTCTTCGGAATACCATATTCATCTATTTTTTTGTGACCCTGCATCACAAAACAAGCAAAAAGTTGCCAGACATGAATTTTTAGTTGGTTTAAAAGCAGATTCTGAAAGAACAGACTTTAAGCTTTAAATGATATACAACTCAATTCAAGTGGACTCTCTTCACGGAATATTTGAAAGAAAGCACATACTCTCGAAATGTGTGTACTGATGCTCTGAAGTAAAGGGTCTATTCACGCACTTAATCTTGCCAGGGCGTGCCAGCCCTGCAATGAATGCGACAAAAAGCAGGATGTAGAACACCACAGCAACCACAATGAAGGGATTATGAGACTGCACTGAAATTTTTGATGCTCTATTACACATTCTACCCATAACAAATACCAACTTTCAGAGCGGTAGCATTATCCTCCAAAAGTTGTTAGAGTTGAATGTTAGGAGTTTGTAAAGTATTTTCTAGAAATGCAAATGGTCTTCTAAGACCTACCTATAATCACACTATTCCACACAAAATAAGTGTTCTAGAAAACTGCTAAAACCACGATTTCCTATTCGTTTGATGATCCCAAACTTTAGAATAGTGCAGAAGAAGAATTGCTCTTAAAAAAGGGAAAGCTCAAGATTGACTAGGTTGGCCTGTTTTACCTATTTTGAGCCCTCACGTGAAATCTGGGTGTGCTATACTTCTTGTTGGTTTTCTGTTTCAAAGTCACATACAGCATGTTAAAATGTTCTTGAACAGCTCTTATCATTTTTTTTTTTTTTTGCTGGTACGTATCCGAGCTTCAAGTAGGTCGAAACGACACAGCATTTCTTAAAGTGTATTTTATAGTTTCCATTTATAATTTTCAGGCATCAAACAACAATGTCTGAACATTAAGATCCAACAGTTCGTGGGCATCGGGGTCAATACAATGACAAACAGTACATTTTTCAGAGACATCCAATTGAATCTACTCTCTAAAAAAATCGAGTGAAAATATTCACTCTTAAAGGAGTGAATACATAAAAGAGTGAATTTAGAGTGAAATTGGTGTGAATTTTGAGTGAAAATGTTCATTTTCACTCGCTTTGGAGTGACCTCAGGGATCATTCCTAAATCTTCGAGTGATCCCTGAGGTCACTCCAAAATGAGTGAAAATGAACATTTTCACTCTAAATTCACTCTTTTTTTTGTATTCACTCCTTTAAGAGTGAATATTTTCACTCGATATTTTTTTAAAGAGTAACATGATAACAGTAAAGTACGGGAGTGTCTCAAAGTCGAATTAAAGTGCAGCATTTCCTGGCAATGTCACAAGCATTAAGCCCGGAAAAACGTCGAAAAGGCAACAAAGAGAGAAGTTCAAAATTATCTCATTTAGCATTTTCAAGACAAATCGAGCTGGAAAAATCACAGCGTTAAATTCAAGTCTTTTTAGCAGTGTGAACGCAGTGTCCGACAGTATGTTTACATTGTCGACTGTGGACTTTGTGTCGAACACTGAACACCCTGTTTACACAGTGTATTCCCACAGTCGACTATGGCTGCGTTTATCATCTTTCAACAGTTTGAAACGGCTATCCATACCCACTATCAAAAGTCGTTTCCAAAGCCCTTTGCAAACGCCTTCCAAAATAAGTTGCGTTTATCAACTCAGCGCCAACACGAAAACTGGCCTTGTCACTGCGCAGCTATATTGCCCATTTTGACAAGAGAATTAGGAGAAGAGGTACAAAGCTATTTTTAAACAGCTTTGAGTTTATCTCGCTTCTAGAAACACGTTTCTGGCTGAAACCTGTTTCGGAAAGCAAAAATTTGTGGTTTTCAAAAAGGCTTTCCGAACCCCATAATCAATACAACTTTGCGTTTATCATCTCTTAAAAATTCCCTGAAAGCCGTTTGAAAAACTTGTTTCTGCCAACAACAAAAAAAAAAAAAATGAGTTGATAAACGCACCCTATGTGTACACTCTGTGAATACACTGCTAACACACTCACGCACACACACACACACACACGCACACACCCACTCACACAAGATTATAAAAACGCTCGAATCTTAACCTTGTCTTTCACACTATGAGGGGTAGCATACGTGGTGACGGACTTTCTTTCATTGTGTATGTTAGTGAAAGATGCATAATTGTTTTGATGCTATGCGAAATACGATCATTCTCTGGTTGATTGGTTATTGTATAATTTTCAAGTATCATCCAAGATGGCGGACGAGAGGAAGTGGACAAACGGGACAGCGGGAGAGAAGAAGTTGACTAACGGGACAATGAAAGAGAAGACGTTGACTAACGGGACAATGGAAGAGAAGACGTTGACTAACGGGACAATGAAAGAGAAGACGTTGACGAACGGGACAACGCCGGCGCCCCGCCAGAACACTTACAAGGGCATAGTATTCCCCCCTCTCATGAAGCCCGAGATTATCGAAGGGGTCCAGTCCATGAAGTTTCATCCAGATGATATCATTATAGTCACCTCTCCGAAATCAGGTGAGATCAAACTTATATCGCCAGCCTGTTATACATACTAAATGGTTATGGTCTATGTCGGCATCTATTCTGTTTCTCTTTCTTCCTCCTCAATTGTTTGATAATCGTCTCATTACTCTCATACATTGTAATGCTTCTCTTTTCCTTATACAAAATAAAGAGAGAGTGGAGGGCGGGAAATATACCCTATATTGTTAATTCGAACGTAAACCCAAAGAGCAATGTGGATTGAGTGAAAGCAGTAACATTAGTAGAACACATCAGTGAAAGTTTGAAGAAAATCGGGCAATCGATGCAAAAGTTATGAATTTTTAAAGTTTTGGTATTGGAACTGCTGGGCAAGGAGACTACTAGAGGTTATGACGTATGAGAGGACTACAACATGAAGAAAATATAAAGGGAATTCAATAGAAATTCATTTTTCATGAAAATTACGCATTCCATCAACGTGATACTGACATATGCTAGGGGTAGCACTTATTCCCCCCGTTTTCTGAAAGCGGTTAGTCAAGTACTCTTTCATTTTGCTATAAAAGTGATTTTTTGTGGAATTCCTTTTATATTTTCTTTATATTGTTGTCCACTCATACGTCATAACCTCTAGTAGTCTCCTCATCCAGCGGTTCCAGCACCAGAACTAATTCATAACTTCTACATCGATTGTCCGATTTTCCTCAAACTTTCACTGATGTGTTCTATTAATGTTAATGCTTTTACTCAATCCACATTGCTCTTTGGGTTTGCGTTCCCTTTAACATACTACCCAAGACACAAATCTGCACAGCTGAAAAAAAAAGAGAAAATAGAGAGAGAGATTAATGGATTGTATTGAAAAAAAGAAGAAGATAAAAATCCCTCAAAGTGAGGGATGATATTCTTCATCAAAGGGAGATTGGCATATTTCATCTGACAATAGAAAACATCCTGACAAACATTACATATGGGAGTCTGTCCTTGTCACATCGTCATCTGACGAATAAAGCAGGGCGTCATTTGTGTATTACACAAAGATACCTATTTATTAATAAGCATATACATCTCATGCATACCTCTTGAGGCGGTAGCAACGTTGACGTGGAGCAAGATGCAGGTAGAATCAAGTACTGTGAGTTTTGTAACCCACTCTCGTCTTTCGACGCTTGCAATACTTATCCATGTACCCAAAGGATATCATTTGATAAAGGTTATTTCTCATTACCGTTAGACAGGAATCCACGAGCAAAAATGTTTTAGGTGTGAATATTCAATTTCTCTTCCTCTGGAACAAATACCAAAGCTCCGTAATTCCGACATTGTTATGTTAAGTAGTCTTAGGTTCATCGTGTCACTGCCGGAAACCATGGATAGCCCAGTGGTAGTGTTGCTGGGCAGAAAGCAGCAGATGACAAGTTTAAGTCCCGTGGTTCCTTTTTTTTTTGCGAAATGTTTGTTAAATTACAACATTATCAGTAGTGATCTTACAAATTAAATTTCATTGTAGAGGGAGACAAATTGAAGAAAATTCACCCCTCAACCTTCACCTCTCTGACTATTATCTTGTTTTCATTAGAATGTTTTAGTTGGTTCTTCATGCAATCAGCCTATCCATGCACCAGGTGGCTGTCTCAAGTTAAACATTTACAATGTCAGAGTCAGTAAGATCATGTTAACATGATTAAGATCTTATAAGCACGATTTGATCGCTACCTTTCTCTAGTTCAACGAGATTTCCAACCACACTGACTAAACCATTCTGGAGAATTGAAGGCCATCCATTAAACGTTCGCAATATTCCAGATGGTAATACGATCTTAATCATGCAGGGTTATTAAGTCCTTTGTGTTGGCATTGTGCTATAATTTTTATGCGTTTTATATTACCTTAGCATTACCAGGTAGGAATTCATACATCTGGATCATAAAGGACGTTGTGGGAAAAGCATCGAGTTGACGGCAAAACGCACCGGGAGCGCAATGATACACAGAACCGTGTAATGAAAATGTGTAACGTTATAGTTTATGGCCATCTTCTCACCCGATGTAGAGATATCACGGCATTCCTCCAGTATCGTTCATTTCCATCATCTCCTAATGCTGCTGCTGAATTCTCCTCATTGCGGTGATCGTATAGATGAAAACAACAGCAACAGCAACATATTCATTTGATTCATTGTATTCATTACTGTACCTCACAAAATAGTGTCGTTCCTAGGGGAGATAACCTGAGTTTCCATGACAAACATATTCAAAATATATATTTTCCCCTTATTGTGTGCATGTTGAAGAAGATTCAAAACTCGACGCCATGTTTTCGATAGGCGATATGTTTTGACATTGTTTGAGAAGACGCTTTTTAAATATGGCAACCATGCAGGATTTGCCTTATGAAATCTATTGCGAATTATCAAGTCTCGAAAGCAACAGGTTTGGACAATCATCTTTCTGCTCCAGGCACCCACTGGATGGTAGAGACAGTGGGTCTTCTGCTAGCCGACGGAGTGTGGGAGAACGTGCGGCGAGCATCTATGAAGCATCACTTGGAGGGGGGCATGTGTAACAAGGACACGCTCAAGTCCAGCTCACCAATCAGGCCTTTCTATCGCGAACTGGAGAAAATGGATTCTCCCCGAGTGATGACCTCTCATCTACCGCTCCACCTCCTGCCGCCAGGAATCTTTGAGGCCAAAGCGAAGGTAACCACTGGTAACATTCACCTTCTCCTTTACGGTATCACAACCTCCAGGTGTCTTCGTTATTGCAGTAATGATCGCAGGCAACATTTTTATTTATGATAAGAAACAGTGCTGATGAATGTTTCGTGTACAATTATATTCCCTGTGGCATGTCACTAATTTAGGGAATATATCCATCTATCTCTGTATCTGCGTCTCTCTCTCTCTCTCTCTCTCTCCCCGTCTCTCGGTCTCTCTCTCTCTCTTCTTCTTCTTCTTCTTCTTCCTCTTCTTCTTCTATGTGGCATGCAAATGTGATGTAATGTGATGTGATGTGATGTCAGACAATATGATGGTGTAATGCATGCTTTGTATTTTGTTTTACTCCTTGTTGGATTAAAAAAAAATGAAACTGTAGTGAATTGAACGTAACAAATGTCAGTACTTACAGTTCCATATTCCAAAGTTGGTTAATTCGAAAATAGGATAAGTGCTTATTATTGGCAATCGTTCTGTATGCACATTATTAACAAATGTTACTCATGTAATTATACTACAGATGTATTGCATAATTGATGAAAATGATGACAATTGTATAAAGTATACTACCGGTATTTTGTACTTTGTTAATGAAATTGCAGAAAGTTGATGTACTTGAAAAAAAAATGGCATACAGAGAATAAATAAATCAAATCAAATCAAATCAATAAGGTTGGTTATTCCGAAGGTTTGTTAGTCCGAAAATAAAATAAGGTTCATCACATGCCGAAGATTCGTTAATCCGAATATGAAATAAGATTCGTAATTCCGAAGGTACTTAATACGATCATTCTCAACTGTTTGGATTAACGAACTTCGTTTTATCATCAGATTAACGAACCTGCGGATTAACGAACTATATTTCATTTTTTGATTAACGAACCTCTAGAACAACAAACCTTATTTCAATTTAGGAATTACAAGCCTTCAGAATAACGAACTCGTTTTCATTTTCAGATAAAGAAACGTCTAGGTATTGGGAATTTATGTGTTTTGGAATAACGAACGTTATTTCATTTCGGATTGACGAATCTTTGAAATAACAAATATCATGCATGACGGTCTCGCTACACATTGTTGTTAATCCGCAGATCATATACCTGGCGAGGAATCCAAAAGACGTGATGACGTCTTTCTTCAAATTTGTAGCTCTTACACCGCAGGGCGAATTTTATACATGGGACAAGATTCTGAATAACATCTTTACCGACAAAAGTAAGAGAACAAGGCAAATATTCTTCGAGCTTTACTCTTTGCAATCGATGATTTTTATGAATATGAACGATCACCTTGATATCTTGGTAAATTCACAGATTTCGTGTGGTGTCGTGTTTTTCCTCACTTGATTTTCCAGATCCCAGGGTTTCAAATGTATTACATTTATCACACTTTATCTTAAAAAAGACCTAAATAAGGATATGGATTAAAAGCACCTGGTAATCAATTGTTTGAGAAGCTCTGATGCGAGGTGTGCGTACATTGGAGAGGAGGGATTTGAACGCGAAATACCGATTTAAAGCGTCACTACGACAATTCATATCAAACGGAAAAATTTTTACTTTTCAAAACACTTATCAAATCTGAAATTCGTCCAGAAAGTGTGATAAACAGTAAAAAAGAACTCACATTGTATGTAGGAAGTACCAACGCTTTTATTCTTCATTCCATTTCTTTTTCAATTAATAGGTTATTTTTTTGTATGGTTGTATTTTTCCCTAGCATCTTCATAGAGGGTGGTATGTCGTTTTTCAACCATTGTCTTCTTCCTTTTTTTCACCATTAAAAAAAATTCGAGCGAGGCCATATTTACAAAGTATCTCCTTGAAGTGAATTCATACATTCTGATTCCTGTCACTGGTCTGCAAGTCATCATTATTATACTGAATACCCTGTCTCCCATCATTATCTACAAATCATAGAATTATATAAAACATCCTTGTCTCTTTGATAACCTTTAATACCATCTTCTGCATCGCCAGCATGCTCTAAAATCATCGTAGGCATGCTAGCTGTCACACATTCTCGGTTTATGTATCGCATTTCGTGTCATAAGGCCACTGGACTTGGCGGGCAAGGGATTTGTTAGCATTTGGTCAAGGCCTCCGCTGCCTTGAATGAGATGGCGTTAGCAACAGTGATCTGGCGGTCTGGGCGATCCCGGATGTGATTGTTGTTTTATCGCGATTAGTCTCAATTCAGACACAAAGGAGATATACGTCCCGACAGTCTTGGCTAAAGGCTAGGGATTTGTGCGAATGGTGATCTGGGGAGAATGGGGGTGGGGCCAGTGGGGGACTTTTTAAAATAATCTCAACCTACGGTGGGTCTCATCACCACCATCATCGTCATCATCATCATCATCATCTTCATCATCGTTCGGATGATCGCCATTAAATAATCGACATTCAGGTCCTTTTTTAAAGTTATTTTGTGATGTATGCATATCCTACTTCATAATTTGTTATTCGTTACAACTGTGAATTTCATGTACGTACTCATTATATCACTTCTGGAAATCTAAGCCCGATCAACTATTGCTTTGTTCGTATTATTGTTTACACATGCATTTATTCCCTTTTTGTGCGTATTCGACAATATGAACATTTAATTCTGAAAGTGTTTATAATGTTCCTATGAAATTTGGAATGTGGAAAAAGAAAACTAAAACACTTATAACTGTTGATTGTTTCCTCCGTTTCGTCGTCCAGACAGCTACGGAGCTTGGGACAAGCATGTCTTGTCTTACTGGAAAGTCAAACACTTAGAGAACATCATGTTCTTGAAGTTCGAGGACATGAAAACGGTGCGTATTTTGCATGATATTAAAATAATTCTGCTTGCTTGTTACCCTTCGAAAACAAAGTAAATTCAGTTGCAATGAGATGCCTTTTTGTTGTTGTTTTGGTGAAACACTGGCCCAATCAAGCGTATATTTCACCCATTAAACTTGTCAGCTCGGGTCCTATGCATTACCTGATTTATAAACGGAAGCATTGCTAAAGTCTATAGACAAAAGGAATTAAGGAAACGAAAACGAAGGAATGACATCTTGATAAAGACAGATTGATAAAAAGTTCTTTTCAGCTCTTCATGTATTTCCGTTCTCAATCATTAATCAAATCATTAATTAAAAAAATCATTAATTAAAATTTAGTCGTTAATATATTAGTTTATTGATTTATCCTAGAAACAGCGAGCGTGCGTCGCAAGTATAGCAAAATTCATCAACCACCCGGTATCCGAGGACATACTCGATGACGTCATTTCTAAAACCTCGATCGACGGAATCAGAAAAGAGATGGCACGTCTTGAAGAGACCTTGGAAGATGGTAATCAGTATGGCAAAGCGTACGGCACTGTCAGTTACTACAGGAAAGGTGAGAGTATTATTATCATCATCATTATCATTATAATCATTGTTATAATTATTATAATTATAAAAAAATAATAATAATAATAATAATAATAATAATAATAATAATAATTATTATTATTATTATCATTATTATTTCATCCTCATCATTTTGTAGTCGTGACGAAGGGAAAGCTAAGGGGACGTACTTTGCAGGAGTGCACTTATTTTTAATGATGTGAACTACTGCAACGTCAGTTGGAGAACTTCCTTCGACACGACTACTTGTATACAATGCAACACCCATCACGCATACGTGGTCAAGCCAACTTCATTATATTAAATGTATACAAAAATAAGAAATGTACATAATATTCAATAAATTTATATGTAGGTCTTTCTGTTTTACTGTTTATCGTTGATACGCTATATGGCATTAAGATGATATAGACCATCAAAGGTATCAGTAATGGTTTCATCTATAAAAAAAAGCCTCGTCAGCTGAGTGTTCTTACAGTTGTTTCAGAAATTCAATCTATTGATCTATCAGGTACCAATTTAAGTATTTCTCGTCAAGGACATGGTAGGGTGAAATATTTTGACCAAGGATACAAGCCCATAGTCTGTAAATCATTAGACGACAACCTTATCCACTGTATAAAGCGTATAGTTATACAACAGTACGATCACTTCAGCTGTAGAATATGGTTTACTGAGTTGTTTGCTGAACTTTTTGTGAATACGAAATAGTACGAAGAACAAAATATGCTTTTATCTAAACTCCAAATTGCTTTACACCCTGTCATATGACTGGAAAGCTCAAGCAAAACAAAGCAAATGATAGAAGAACATGAACACTATAGCTCTCTGCTTCAAACAGATAACATATGCCAAAATATGTGAAAAGTTTGACCTCAAAACAAATTGACTGCATTCTTGTTAATTTGAGATTTCCTACCAAAGTTACCACAAAACAACTAGAACTACAAGAAAAGATCGAATATTTCTAATTACGCCTTCAAGAATATTCCTTGTTATGTAACAAGTGAGGAATCACTTGAAAGATTTCATTTTGTTCTATCCGATGATGGACTCACTTTAAAACGAAACAAGAAAACAAGCGCTTAACACTTTTGCGATAAAAGTCCATAATAATGTGTGTGTGTGTCAAACGGGGTAGGAAGAAAAATACGATTGCGATGAATCGACAGAGTTTGCAGTCTTTTGAGCTCATTGGATGTAAAGTTAAGTAACAAGGAAAGAATGCATAATTTCTGTTTGTAAGCTGAACGTTTATTGCACTAAAAAGCTGTTGGATATTCATCATACCCTTTAATGAGTAAAAAACAATAAGCATTTCGTTTCAAAGTGGACACCTGTGGTTAAAAGAGAAAGTTATATTTTACATTAGTATTTTCATTACTTCTTCTACCCTTTTAATGCTCTGTTATTCAGATTGGATAGCCCCCAAGTGATTACAGTTTCCGAAATTGTTTCAACTGGTATAAAACTTGATGACCAGACCAGTAATTTTATTCACACTAGTAAAGCAACTCGTGACGTTTCCTCGTGTGACCGGAAAGCGCCGCTCGTTACAAGTTATCGGTCATCTACTGTGAAGAAAGACACGATTTTCCATAAAGAAAGCAATTTACTTTAGTTAATTGATAGTACCCTGCTCTTTTTTCTGTGCTTAGATATAGCTTCCCAGTACATGAAACTCGTGTGTCTACGTGATTTTATATCTTGTATTATTCTATTACTACTTCTAAGTCTAAAACTTAGTGACCCACTTTTATTGTACACAAACTAGTGCTGGGAGAAGAGAGATAGCAATGGTATGATACTAGTGACAGTACAAAATACAAGAAAAGACAGCCTGGGAAAACGGACGGAACTAATAGTCCCTTTTATGGTTTTGTTCTGCCCTGGTTCTGCCTTGGTATAAAACTTCATGACCAGACCAGTAATTTGATTCACACTAGTAAATGAACTCGTGACGTTTCCTCGTGTGACCGGAAAGCGCCGCTCGTTACAAGTTATCGGTCATCTACTGTGAAGAAAGACACTATTTTCTACAAAGAAAGCAATTTACTTATTTAATTGATGGTACCCGCTCTTTTTTCTTTTTTTGGCTTAAATATAACTTCCCATTACATGAAACTCGTGTGTCTACGTGATTTATATTTCTTGTGCAATTCTATTGCTATTTCTAAGCCTAAAACTTAATGACCCACTTTTATTGTACACAAACTAGGGCTGGGAGAAGAAAGATAGCAACGGTATGATGCTATATATTAATAGTGACATTACGAAATACAAGAGAAGACAGCTTAAAGAAACACACAAAACTAATGGTCCTTTTTATGATTTTGTTTTGCTTTGTTTCTTGTTCTTGTGATCGGATAGGAATCATCGGTGATTGGAAGAACTGCTTCACCGTGGCACAAAGTGAGCAATTCGACAGGGAATTGCAAGAACGACTCCACGGGAGTGGGTTAACATTTGAATTCGAGTAACAACTGTCCTCCTTCCTCCACCTTCCGAAGAAAACCTGAAACATGATTAATACCTCAATTCGAAGATTCAAGAACCTGATGCTCATATTGTGAAGACTGTTGTATAGACAAGTTAATATTCATATATCACAGTCTTCTTTTTTTTTTCTTTTTTTGTGCTTCTTTGGTATTTTGTGGAGGTCAAGTTTTTTTTTTTTGTTATGTATATATATATATATATATATATATATATATATATATTTATATATAATTACAAATGTATTTCTTATAAGATATTATGCAATGTAAGAAATTCAACAGCTTGACGGTTGTCATCGGTCGTACTCATTAAAGAATGAATTGATTCAGTTAATGGAATAAATGGTAATGAACGTAATGCACACTTTGATGTATTATTTTAAACTATTTCACCTGGCCACTTGATATACACACCTGGCTTGAATAGGGAGCAGTAGTTTTTTTTTCAATGTAAATATGTATTGAATCGCTCACTAGATATCCACTTGTGTCCTACTTATTGTGGCGTATTTGCGTTAAATCGCAATAATCATGCTTTCTTTTCAAGACTCGTAAAAGGATAGCTCTCTGAATAGAATCTCATGGATTGTTCAAGAAAAAAATGCAGGATTATTGAAGTGACCACAGTTGCGTGGACATGTTACCTAAAATGCAAATGTCTGTTGTACATTAACATTATGTCCGAATACTTCACCGTGGCACAAAGTGAGCAATTCGACAGGGAATTGCAAGAACGACTCCACGGGAGTGGGTTAACATTTGAATTCGAGTAACAACTGTCCTCCTTCCTCCACCTTCCGAAGAAAACCTGAAACATGATTAATACCTCACTCAATTCGAAGATTCAAGAACCTGATGCTCATATTGTGAAGACTGTTGTATAGACAAGTTAATATTCATATATCACAGTCTTCTTTTTTTTTTTTGCTTCTTTGGTATTTTGTGGAGATCATTTTTTTTGTTAGTTATGTGTGTATATATATATAGATATATTTGTATATAATTATTTCTTATAAGATATTATGCAATGTAAGAAATTCAACAGCTTGACGGTTGTCATCGGTCGTACTCATTAAAGAATAAATTGATTCAGTTAATGGAATAAATGGTAATGAACGTAATGCACACTTTGATGTATTGATTTTAAACTATTTCACCTGGCCACTTGATATACACACCTGGCTTGAATAGGGAGCAGTATTTTTTTTTTCAATGTAAATAATATTATGTATTGAATCGCTCACTAGATATCCACTTGTGTCCTACTTATTGTGGCGTATTTGCGTTAAATCGCAATAATCATGCTTTCTTTTCAAGACTCGTAAAAGGATAGCTCTCTGAATAGAATCTTGTGGATTGTTCAAGAAAAAAATGCAGGATTATTGAAGTGACCACAGTTGCGTGGACATGTTACCTAAAATGCAAATTTCTATTGTACATTAACATTATGTCCGAATACTGTTCGATGAAAATGTAATGCTATAGTCTAACTGAACGAGAATACTGCAACCCTAGAAATAT
Source organism: Diadema antillarum (assembly GCF_040938485.1). Taxonomy (NCBI): domain Eukaryota; kingdom Metazoa; phylum Echinodermata; class Echinoidea; order Diadematoida; family Diadematidae; genus Diadema; species Diadema antillarum. The sequence goes on from NW_027271113.1 coordinate 164,148, forward strand.
CTATGATATGCACTTTAAGTTCAGTCTGGTTCTGATTATGATGTGGGTAGAATGATAATGATAAGCTTAACAAAGCATGGCAGCTTTGCTAAATCTGGCTTTTTAATAGTTTTAGTAGTTTTCTCACACAGCCGTGGTCAGACTCAACAACTAAGTTCAGTCTGATTTAAGACATATGAGCAGGACGATTACGATTCGTTTAACAAAGCGTGGCAGCTTTGCTAGATCTGGATTTTTAATAGTTTTCTCCCACAGTTGTAGAGATACTTGTGGTATAAGAGTCACATAAGCATTGGGGTGGTTGCGTTTATCGTTATTGTTGTCGCTTGATGTGTTTTAAAGCGATGGGATAATTAAGCTCTGCTGAACATGCCGACTTTTTTTTTGGTTAGGATGTAGAAACATGACTTGAGGTACTGACCAAAATGAAATGTTTATTATATGAGATATATTGATACCAAAGCATTACGTAAACATGGTAAAGATAAGTTAGATCATCAAACTACATTAAGGAGAGAAATTGAGATAAATCAACAAATAAGAATGCAAAATAAAAGATAACTCCGACACAGAACCCTTGGCAACTTGGTATCAAATCTGTAGATGAGAATCTCATTTTGGAATTAACCGTTCCCGATATGGCAATTAGTGTTTGCCTACAAAGAGAAATGAACAACTCCGCGAATGCAGCATTTTTTTTCCGAAAGCATAGAACATTGCAGGGAAATCACAATGTAAAATCAGTACGAAATATCAGTGAAGTTGAATATTCCTGCCCTGATATATAAACTGTCATTTGATACTTTCTTTTTTTTTTAAATTCTGATGAATCGAATGACTATGAAGCCATTGTGTTATTCTTTCTTGTATATGAAATTGCCTCTGCAATTTCGAATGAATCTTCAGTATTTTTTTTTTCTCATTGTAATGTTATTCACTGCTGGTTGCTAAACAGTCAAGCTTGTGCTTATTCTTGGCAATCGTTCTGTATGTAAATTAAGATTTAACTCATGTGATTATATTACAGATATATTGTATAATTGATGAAAATGATGATAATTGCGAAAATAGACATTAATTCTGTTATTTTGTCCTATTTTAATGAAATTAAAGAAAATTGATCTGCTTGAAAAAATGGATTGCAGAGAATAAATCAGATCAGATCAAATCAAAATCGATAGTTGCAAATTTTTACGGTATTTCTAAGGCGAAACGTATGACTGCTTGAATAATATTTAGACAGCGTAACATAAAATGTAATCATCGCATATTGTACCGCGTATAAGAACTGAATCATAAATCTGGAATGGATAGAAATCCATCCAATCTGTAATATTTCTTTGATTCACGTATACATGGTTTATGTATTGTTCTGTGTGCTTTTTTGAATGTGAAACAATAAGTCGAGTTTATCTTGCAATTTGAAATACAGTATTCAGCGTGATAAAACAGAATAAAAGTATTGTCACTGCGTGTGCGTGTCCGCGAGCGTGTGTCTGTGTATGTGTATGTGTGTGTGTGTTTGTGTGTGTGTGGTTAAAAAAGAGTGTGAATGAATTTTGAAGCTTAATCAGGTCCGGCACACAATACATGCTGCATTTTTTAGTTATTCATCTGACCAGTGATTTCATATGAAATGTTGTTGATCATTTCGTAGGCTGTGAATGTTATCATCACTTACGATTTGCACTTTGAAATGATAAAAGTATTAATAATGTTTTAGCCTCTCTTTCTTTTTTTAACCTCTAAGGAATCCCTACTACTTCGTATTTTCCAACTGTAAAACAAAGATATATGGTATATGCCATCAACTCCATAAGTGCAGTTAGTGTCTGGCTCAAAACACATTACCAAAAATCAAGATACTAAATGATGTTTGATTATTATGATTACTAAATTCCTAGAAATTGGAGAGTTATAGCAAAGATTGATTATAGACAATAAAGCATTACGTACAGTGCACTCCCGTTATAACAAACACGGCTATGACAAATTCCGTTTACTATGAAGTAAAAATTAAGGATGCAACACCATTCGCTCTATATTTTTATTGCTTATTTGTTCATTTAAAATGAAAAATTTCGATATAACGAAAGAAAACTACCAGTCCCTGGTGCTTCGTTATAACTAGAGTCCATTGTATTCTATGAAAGCTATTGCCAAGCTACAAACCTCTCCTCATCTCCCTCTTGTTCCACTCACTTTCTCTATTGCGGCATCTCTTCTATATAAATAATAATTGTTTTCTTTATATTTCCTTATTACTTGCTTGTTGAGGGGACATTCGTTTAAAGACGAGTAAATCCGTGACAGAAACATTATATATATATATATATATATATATATATATATATATATATATATATATAGAAGAAAGAGTCTCAAGTACGCCATGGATCCAACGATTAAAAAAATCAACATTTCAGCGATTATTACTAAAATTTGTACTGTATACTTAACGTTTTTTGCTGCAGTTTAGCAATTTTCTGCACCGGTCTCCTTGTGAGCAACAGCGCGTGCGTAGGGGTCTAGGAACACTACCCCCTGGAAAACCACCCTCCGGATAACTACCACCCGGATTATTACCCCCCAGGAAAATTCCCCCCTAGGGCAACTACCCCCGGACAACTACCCTCCAAGGGCAATCACCCTCCAGGGTAATTACCCCCTAGGACAACTACCTCCCGGACAACTACCTTCCTAGGGCAATCACCCCCAGGGCAATTCCCCCTTAGGAAAACTACCCCCTGGATGACTACCCTTCGGATAACTACCCATGATAACTACCCCCTCGGATAACTACCCCCTGGATAACTACCCCCGGAGAACTACCCCCTGGGTAACTACCTCCCGGAGAACTACCCTCTGGATAACTACCCCCCCCCCCCCCCCGAGAACTACCCCCTGGCTAACTACCCCCCGGAGAACTACCCCCTGGGTAACTACCCCCGGAGAACTATACCCCCCTGATAACTACCCCCCGGATAATTAACCCCCGGATAATTACCCCCCGGATAATTACCCCCCGGATAATTACCCCCCCCCCCGGATAATTACCCTCCGGATAACCCCAGATAATTACCACCAGGATAATTATCCCCAGGTTAACTACCCCCTCCTCCGATAACTAGACCCCAGATAACTTCCACCCGATAACTACCCCCTCCGATAACTTCCCATGGATGATTACCCCGGATAAGTAGGCCCACAACTCCCCCTCCCTTATATAACTATCAAAAGGAAAATTACCCCGTGGATAACTACCTCCCGGTTCATTGCCCCCCCCCCCACTCTTACTTTTAATAAAAAGAATATTAATACTACAGTGAACGAAGTATATCATTTGCCAGGAATCACGGAGATGCCATACTTATGAAAACAACATCTTAAGGATTTACGATTTGTATCGTTTGCATTTAGGACGATTTATGTACAAGCTTAATTTCTCCCTTCTGTATTTTGACTCTATGTTCATCAAAAACGAAACAGTCCCTGCATATCCTACCCGGTAAACCAGTACATGTCAATGCCTTTAACCAAAACTATTTTCGCTAAATCTGTATTTTCTTTTACTGTTCCGAAATTTCGGATTTCTCTTGATAGTAGTATAAAAGAAGTTTGAATGCCTTTGCCATTGAACTAAAGACATTTTGAAGAAAGGTTACACTTCACTTTTTGCAATACTTTTTTTAAACCACAATCGTCTATCGTTTACCACAACTCCATGTAACACTTCTATATTTTGAGGAGCCTATATCTCATGCCTCACGTGCCCTGGTTTTGACCCATCATCTTCCTCTTCCCTCTCGCTTTTCTCTGTCCATGTACCGTGAAGGTAGTCTATTCCAGTCATTCATTACTCATCTTTCCTCTTTCTCTCATTACAAGGGATTTATCTCGTGTGTGTTCATGTGCAGTGCATTCCCGTTATGACGAAATGCTCAGGACCGGCAGTTGTTTGTGGTTTTTTTTTCGTTTTAACGAAATTTCGTTATAACCAAACAAATATAATATGCAATGTTTAACGAAAAGAAGGAAACCACGCATAAAAAAAAAAAATGTGCTTGTTGAATCATCATCATACGCTGGAAAGCTATGTGAAATGGGAGAGTACCTTTTTAATTTCGTTTAAATATTACATTTTAAAAAGAGCATAAAGTTGTTTGTGTTGTCACACATGTGTAGAAAATGACGGTGTAGGATTTGGTTACAGTTCGCTATTCCAAGGGTTCTTTTCTTACTTAAGTACGTTACTCCGAAGGCTCCTTATTCCGAAGTTTCGCCATTCCCGGGATTCCGATGGTTTGTTTATCTGAAGGTTCGCATTTCCGCAAAATCATTATTCCGAAAGTTCATAACTTAAATCAAAATAATATATTGTTCATTTCCCGAAGGTTCGTTGATCTGAAAATGAAATGAGGTTCGTCATTCTGAAGGTTAATTATAAATCAAAAAATGAGAAAGGTTCACTATTCAGAAAGTCCGTTGTTCCGAAGGCTTTTTCATCCGAAAATGAAATAAGGTTCGTTATTCCGAAGAAAGTTTGTTAATGGAAAAAAAAAATGAGAAAGGTTGGTTATTTCGAAGATTTATTTATCTTAAGACGATTATAAGGATTGCAATTCTTAAGGTTTGTTAGTCTACTCACCTTTTTCCACCATGGATTAACGATTCTTTTTGTAATGTTCCAATTAACGAACGTTTTGAATTCGTATCATTTTCGGACTAACGAACCGTAAAAGAATAAGAACCATATTTTATTATCGGATTAACGAACCTTTGGAATAACGCCAAAATGTGCTTAATATTTCATTTCCGAACTATTACGGACATTTAGTTGTATCAGAATATGTGTGTTTTGTATTAAAGGACTTCGGAACAATGAAACAAATCTTATCTGAATTCAGATTATTGTATTACAATAACGCAAGTTCCCCGAGGAAACTGTGCGTGATACACGGAGTGAACATACAATGATGTGAAGCGTTCGCTCACGCATGCAGAGACGCTATAAAAATGCTTGATCCGCTATGCATTTTCGAATGCGATCCGCATTCCGTTGTATAACGGACCACATTTCTTTTCTTTTTCTTTGTCAGTGGCGCTCAGAAAAAACTTCGTGATAACGAAAATTTTGTTATGACCGTCTTCGTTATAAGCGAATTTTGTACCAAAGACTTTAATTTTGGGACCAGAAGTTTTGCTTCGTTATAACGAAATTTCGCTATAACCGTGTTCGTTGTACTGGGAGTACACTGTATCTTTATTTGTGTACTTCGTCTCTGTCTTTATAATTTGCTTTCTTTGCATTGTCGGTTATCATCAATTTTGTAACTGTTTTACTATTATACCGTTAACGCTCATTTCAGAATTGCCCTACTGCATCATTGGGCATTAACAACTAGTATATCAAGGATGCGGGAAGAGATTGTCACATCCTTGGTATGATCACCGCAGAGCATTACCTCCCTTGACAATTACTCCTTATTAAAATTAGGCTCCAAACAATCACCCCTCTTGCAAAATTACGTCTCTCATTGTCATGTTCGAACAACGTTTACTATTTGAATTGAAAAAAAAAACAAACATTTTTTTATATCGTCTGGTTTGGGTCGAGACCTAACTTCAGGGTTTTAACATCTGTTGGGTGAGATGATTAGAAACCCCTTACGAAATATTAAAGAGCATGTTATTCCAAGAAGGATTCAAGTTTCTGTGAAAAAAAAATAGTCTTAAAATGGCCGGGATAAAACAGAGCAGCCCTAATGTAAAAAGGATTCTGTCAACTACAACTCTCTAGATCCATTCAAAAAGAGGGTGCACGACAAAAGACTTCGTTAACAACTAGGGGTGTTTTGTAAAAAAAAAAATGAACAAGAAATACCGTTAAACTCGTAATATTTTACTCTTTCTATTCAGACTAGCTTATATATTTGATCTGGATTTCCCCTTAAAGTGTCGAGAACATTTAACTTGAAAACTAGCACAATTCTACTTGTATGTAAAATAAGCTGTAATTTTACTCAAATGACAGATTAGGGCACCGTTTGATAAAAGTTGCCAGTTATGACATCTTGTTAGTCTCTAATAATTTCAATAAAACCATGGGTTCTGCTTGATTGATAAGCTCGAGTCACTGACTTGTTACCATGGACCTGCTTTGATCGACTTACAACGATTGGTAATTGTGTGGAACTGACAGTTTGTCAGGACTGATAACTTTCATAAAACCGTGCCCGGATCCTATCAGAAACTATGGCTTTATATCGAAGGGTCCCTCGCTAATGTTAAGGGAAGATGAATTGCAGTGAAATCAACTCTCCTTTTCTTATGTTTATCGTCTAATGTGTTATAATGGTAGAAAATGACAAGCCAAAAGAGTAAATGATGACAGTGTAAGAGAAAGGTGCATTAATGTAGGGCCTTCATGAGCTTACTCGTCTGATATGGTGTTATGAACTTATTGAAAAATTACAACGGGTGTATGGTAACTTTCGGGGGGGGGGGTTCGGGGTATGGTTATGGGGGTATCTCGGCGGTGGTACTCCGGGTGGTAGTTATCCTGGGGGTAGTTATCCGGGGGGTAGTTATCCGGGTGGTAGTTATCCGGGTGGTAGTTATCCTGGGGGTAGCTATCCGGGGGGTAGTTCTCCGGGGGGTAGTTATCCAGGGGGTAGTTCTCCGGGGGGGGGGGGGTAGTTAACTGGGGGGGGGGGGGGGTAGTTTTCCGGGGGGTAGTTATCCAGGGGGTAGTTATCCGGATGGTAGTTATCTGGGGGGGGGGGGTAGTTATCCGGGGGTAGTCATCCAGGGGGTAGTTACCCAGGGGGTAGTTATCCGGGGGTTAGATGTCCTAGGGGTAATTGCCCTTGGGGGTAGTTGCCCTAGGAGGGTAGATGACCGGGTGGTATAGTTGTCCTAGGGGGTAATGGCCCTGGAGGGTGATTGCCCTAGGAGGGTAGTTGTCCGGGGGGTAGTTGCCCTAGGGGGGAATAGACCGGGGGGGGGGGGGGAGGGGGGAGTAATTATCCGGGTGGTAGTTATCCGGAGGGTAGTTGCCCAGGGGGTAAGTGCCCGGATACGCGTGCGTAGTGCAATGGATGCGCGCGTATACGAGTTGTTTAACGGGCTTCCATTGAAAATGTACGCGTTCGGTAATAGGATACTGTTCGGTAATAGGATACCTGCCTATACTTAGTACATACGTAGGATACATGTGTAGTACACGAGCAGCTACAGGGTTAGGAGCGAGCACGTAAGTGCTATCTAGCTCATAAGAAAAGCTAGTTCAGTGGCTGCATTCTAGCTGTCGCCGGTATAAGCTAGCAGCAGAAGCCGTTTAGGACACAAGGTGTATTTTAGACACAGGGCCTACGTCTCACAAAAGTATCGGAACTGTTTAGATATCTACTGTAGAACTCTGCAGTAGGTAGACCTCTAGACCTCTATTTAAAGTCTGATTTAAACCTACATAGATCTACCTCCATACAGACACACTTTTAAGGTAAGTTATCCATATCTGTGATCCGAATCTGATAGACCTGTATTTGGCTAGAATCCTGAAATTTCCACGGTTCAGAGGGTATCTTGGGAGCACTTTTTTAGGACTCTAGGCGTAGGACTAATGTTAGTCTAGATCTCTAACGTTAGCTCTATCTAAAGATGTAACATGTTAGATCTACAAACGAAGATGGGTGTGCAAAATTTCAAGCACGGCGTCCCCCGTCCTGCTTCTAGTTCTAGCACGAGTTAGCAGGTACCGACTGTTCGAGAGTCGAGACTATAACTAAGGTACAAAAGCACAAGTAAAAGTCTAAAAAGACAGCTGTGTTCTTAGTTCTAAGCAAGATAGATTCAATAAGTAAAAATCTACGAAAATTATATGTAACAAAGTTCACGTACCTCCTTTTTTTAGGAAGATACCTCACTGAAGTGCCTACGGATCATGCAGAATTCATGCTTTGAACCGCGGCGATGTGTATAGCAACAGCGAATCAGCGCAGGTCCGGATCGTTCGTTCCTTGCGTAAGGTCATAATTTCGGTCCCCGAATTTCGCCGTCAGATCGGGTTCTGGTGGTCAGAAAAGGGTCTCAAAACATCTATCCATCGTTCTAGAGACGTTTTCACCTTCTGAAATGTAATCATTCATTTTCCTAGAGACTTAAGCTTTCCAGAAATGCATGATTCATCTTATTTATGAATATCGAGCTATTTTTCTCGTTCATTGTACTTTAACATGGAATGTTGGGTGGTGCGTGTTGAGTTGTCTACGCGTCAACGTATGAATCTGTGCCATACATATTTCATAGGATATGTATTTAGTTAGCTGGAGAGAGAGAAAAAGGAAAAAGTCAGAGTTTGAAAGAGATTAATATACCGTCTATCTGAAAGTTGAAGTCTGAGGATGTTTGGATGCTCTTGATTTTTTAAGTTTAATTAATCATGTCAGCATGAGGTTTGTAATTTTCCTGTGGTGTCTAAAAGGCATGATCTACAGCACTATTGATTATGATTATCTTCATTATAAAGCAGATTTTCTCAAACCTGTGGTCATCAAGTAGTCACATTGTTTTATCCGATTCTCTCCTATTTTGTTCCTCCCATCATGGTTACTTTCTTCAGTGAATTTATAAGGCTTTTGTGATAATGACACACATATATATACACACACACACACGAACATACGTGCAAAATTGTTATTGTCTGTGTTTATTGTTTAAAGGGGATGGCTAGTAACTGATCAGTTGGAATCAGTGGGAATGCTGGAGGATGATCGTTCCAATAAATATATCTATTGTTGTGTGAAAATTATTTGCTTCAGAATGGTCTGATATTCAAGTAATGTGCAGTTTAATGTTTCCAGGTTAGCGTGCCTGGTCAGTGACGGGGCATTAATCTGCACATTACTTGAATATGAGACCGTTCTGAAGCAAATAATTTTCACACAACAGTAGATACATAATGTACTCTTAAATGAATCCCACAAGGATTAAGACAATCATCCCTCAGCATTCCCACTGATTCCCATTGATTGGTTACTAGCCATCCCCTTTAATCTAACTTTGCATTGTTTCAAAAGGCCAAACTTTGATTTCCTTAAAAATATATCTATTTATTATTTCACCTGTTTTCGAGCACGAAATAATGCAATTTACACGCGACAAGAGCAAGAGAAATGAAAGCATTAAAGGCATTTTTATCATTGTTTTGCAGATGAAACAAAAACCCATCTTTAGTGCTTCAAAATATAGATATGAAATGTAAGTTAGGGATAGAAACAACCAGTGTGAAAATGTCACATATAATCAATGTTAAGTGTTAGATATTCAAAATGTGAACGACAGTTATAATACAGTTGTAGAATAACCCGTCTGAAGTTATGATTTAGGGAGAAAAAATAATGAAATCTCATAATATCTTGAGCTTTATTGCGAAGTTTTTTATACGGTAGGATGTTTTTTGATAAAACTGACTTACACATACGTATTAAATGTGATAAACTTGAAACGTTTTTAAATCACTGCTCCCAATCGTAAACACTAGGCACTACCTCTAAAGTGACTAGAATAAGCCTTCAGTGAAATGGATTAATAAAACAACACAATACGGTTCATTATCCTCTGTTTCCAGTAACACCAATGCGGAAACTAATCAAATTGTAGAGTTGACGAAACATTAACATTATTACATAAGAGCATAGAGCAAAAGGCAAAGAAGACATCCCCCCCCCATCCATTCACTTTTCTGAACTAAAGTTATGGTGTAAATAAGAGATAATACACTGTAGTAATAATAATATCAAACACTCCCCTCTTTCCCTTTTCTCTATCCTACTTTTGTCTCAATAGAGGCCGTTTCTCAGTTCAGTGTGCTTTATTCTTACAGTAACGTGGTAACTGTAACTTGACAGTGTGTACATGTGCTGCAGTTTACAAAGCAAAGTGAGAAGTAGAATGATATTTCGCGATGTTTCGGTAAAGATTAATGTTGTTCAGCTGTGTTTATGTGACACTTAGTGTCTTTTAAATGGTTTCATGTACATGCATAATTTTCAATGTGCATTAATTAACGAAAGTGTATGATCAGGTGCCGTGACTATCCAGACATAAAGTAGCACAAGGATCATGAAGTGAGTTTATTGTGTTTCCTACGACATGTTGGATGCAACTCGCTCAGCCAAAGTATTTAAATTTTGCAGTCAGCCACTGGCGCCTCCTTGTCCGGCCAGCGTATCCGGGGGAAACTCATTGCCTTGGACGTCAATTGTGTTCACGTCCACACTATGAACTCTGTTCCTCTTCCCGCGTAAGATGAGATCGCGCAGGGCGTGCCGGAAATGGGAATTTCTGGCCGCATAGATGAAGGGGTTAATGCACGAGTTAGCAAAGGCAAGGACAACGAGGGCCTGGTACAGTGGGCTGTTGAGGAAAGACGCCGGCAGGATTCCCATCATGTAGCAAAAGTAGAGAATCTGGTCCGGTAGCCAGCAAATGATGAACGTGATGATCACGATAAAAAACATCTCGATGACACGCCTGCGCGCTTGTAGCAGGGAGAGTGCGGGGCGGTTGGCTTCTTTACGGTCCGACGAGAGTGACCCGGCTTGCCTCCGCAATGTCCTTATCGTGCGCACTTGAGTGAAAAGCATGATCGCCATTGGTAGGATGAATTCCACCAGGAAGAAGCTCAAACCAATGAACCTCTGGAAAGCAATAGTTGGGTATTGCACGACGCACTCGTGTCCCTCTGGCTCGGGAAATGATATGTAAAGGCTTTGTGTGTTTATCACTATCGCCCCGACCCAGCACGACATCAATAGATATCGCGATCGTTTGTTTGAGAATATCGACCTGTAGTGGACGGCGTAGACGACGGCGACGTAGCGCTCGCAGGCAATTAGCGTCAGCGTGAACACCGAGGCGATGATCGACGACCACATCGTGAACCAGGAAAAGATAATCCTGCAGTACAGCTCTCCGCCGATGGTATTCGGCACCGTCGTCGCCACCGGGTAGGGGAACTGGTGGATGGAAGTTATGAGGTCGGCCACGGCGAGGCCGACGATAAAGACGTTGGTGCAGCTCTTCATTCGTTTCCGATTCACGTAGACGCAGATGACGAGTAGATTGCCAAGCACGCCAAGGATAGCGAGGATGAGCTGGATGATCGTCCTCCAGGTCCACTCTAACGGTGCCACCACCCAGTCGACGTCGGCATCGTTGTCTGCGTAGTGAAGGCTGTCATTCGTCACGTTTTCCATGATGAAAATCTCACTCTCTCACAACTCATCGGCACTGTAGATGGAAACAAAAAAAGCGTGGTTATAGACTCTCAGTATGATAATGTTACCACTTCGGAAAAATAATTGAGCTGCAATATCCCACATGCTATACCAGTATCTTTAATATTATGCAAATATGACGCTATGAGAAATACGGTTGAAAATAATGCCACTTGCTTCGAAATGGTGATCCGTCTCGATTGACTGAATTGAAAAAGTTAGTTTAAAATTAAACCGCACCAATGTTTTGACGTTCTGAATCAACGTTAATGTTACATATTATTGTGTCTACCTCTCCGGGAAAACGACTCCTGTGGATTACGCAATACTCCTGGTATCTCGAGAAACGCATCTTTGTCGTGTAATCGATATCTTTGAGGTGCTAGTTCTTGCATGCAATAGCAATGGACTCCATGAAAACTGGCCATGAAGTTCATTCATGTGATCATGTAAGAGATATCCCTCTCCGTGAAAGGTGTTTACCGGCATGCCCTCCTCGTGGTAAATTCAGCCATGTCCTCGTACGTTCTACAAGTACTTAAAACGATCGTGCTTTGAATTTTGTTTTTGAGTTGTTGTGTTGTTGTTGTTGTTGTTTTGTTGTTGTTGTTGTTGTTGTTGTTGTTGTTTTTTTTTTTTTGGGGGGGGGGGGGGGGCCTTGGGGACTGGCAAGTATCAGTCGGTGCCAAGTTCAAGATAGCCAGCAAATCTGGTGCATGATACAAATAAACACATGAACTATTACCGCTCCAAAGAAATCGGTTTCTTCTCCACGCCATATACAGGGTGCCATGTGTGACAAAAGCGTGTGTGGTCAGAGCTGACGCAGACAGCGAGCCATATGTGTTCAATATGATCAGGACAAATCAATGGCAATATTCTAAACACGACCTACATACTCCGCTAAATGTGGGATGATATCATACACATGGCCTGTTTCCGCGACTCCTAACAATTACTGCCAAATGGTTCATAAAATTCTCATCCGTGGCAACGCTCGTGACGATTTTTTTTTTCACATGTGTAAAAGACAAAATTAAGTAATTGATATGTTTTTATGTATGATTATATGTATTTGTTTGAAATCATTTTTCTTAAAATGATAACAAAGTATCATTGTTGTATTTCAGAAATTTGATACAGGAATTGAATTTATGTCTTCATTTTTTATACATGGTCTGTCGATGAGATGATGTTAGATTGCAATTTTGTGTTGAAGTAATTAATGATTGATTTGTGTATATAAAGGTAATACTTCAGAAGGTTATTATGTTACACAACATATATATCATGTCACATTATGCCATTTGGACATTTATTATAATGTGTGTTCTGTTGGTATATTAGCTCCTGATGAAGGCCTGATGACAGGCCGAAAGCTCTATCAAAAGTGAGAACAAGATCGAGAGCAACGTCAGCTTCAAGTCTATTTTTTTTCACTATACAATGATATGTATATGTATATCTATCAATCAATCTATCTATCTATCTATCTATCTATCTATCTATCTATATATACATATATATATATAAACATACCCACACACACGCATATACATATATATATATATATATAAACATACCCACACACACGCATATATATATATATATATATATATATATATATATAATGCATTTTACTTACGTTACATAATAGTCTCGATGCGCTGTACTGTCATAAGCACTTTTGATAGTCAAACGTATGTAATAAATATAACAATAATTACATCTATAGATTTTATTTCCTTTGCAACACATTTCTCGAAGACAGGTGCAATAAATTATGGTTTCAAATATTAAGGATCTATTGAGGGCAAACGGTTTTGGCACGATGGGAAAGCCGTTTAAAAAAAAAAAAGGCCACGGGACAGGATTTTCAGGTATTTATTGGCTTTCCAACGACTGATATTTTTCTATTCAATTTTTCAGTGAGGCTTAAAATCTCTCGAGCTTGTTGCGTCTACTCCACAGGTCAATCAACTAGTTTTCCTTTAGCAAGAAATACTCTCCGAAGACGTTTTCAGCCTCAAGACCTGAACGTTCAGATCTCCAATGCCATCTCAGCCAACTAATGCTGCATGGTTTGAACCTGCTTGATTTTCTCTGAAGTATTTGTAGACCCTTCTTTTTTTTTGTTTCTACGAGGCAACGACAAGTTAAATCCCGTTCCCGCTATACACACCCATCGCCAGCGCTCGAGGGTTCGAGAATAATTGTTGGTGTTGAGCCCTTTAGCGAACCGTGTTTTGTTTTACCTTGAGTGTCTCGATCGACTAAAGAAAAAAACAACAACAGCAATGTGGCAGCTATTTGGAAAAAGAAAATGCGTCCCGGTTATTCAAGCTAACTCGAGGGAATGAAAAATCCAATAAGTGGAACATCGGCAGAATCAGCGAGGTTTTCATTCCATTTCCCTTCCTTACCTTACATGGTAATCATGATATAGAATTGGGGAGCTGGAAGGAATATCACACGTGGGGGAATATCTAAGCCTTTATCGCATTTGTTGGTCTCATTCTTCTCACGAAAACTGGACGAAGCTTTCAGAAGTATGCTCAACATGTCCAAGGAAGACATTGCGACGGAAACAATTTAAGTGTATCACTTTCCCCTTTGTTGTCGTCACATAAATTGCAAGTCTCCGCGTTGTCAAAATGTGAGATCACTGTTGATTAAATTGATGTGATTAAATCCATGCAGAACGACTGCGAATATCTATTTTTTTTATCATTTCCTTCTGTATAGAAGAATGGTCGGATTGAAAGGCAAGGTATGCAAGTCGTTTATCTGTATATCACATAGCATGCAAATGTCAGTACATTAAAACTGTTCTGCTTGTCAGAGAAATCGTTCCACATTAGCTACGCGAGTGTTGATTTCAGCAAATTATAGTTAAGATCAAAGATATTTTCCAGTTTCTTTTCAAATAACAGCAAGAAAAAGAAACTAATCAGTTTTAGGGTTGCATAAGATTAATGACATTTCTGTGAAGTTAAGGCTGTCATGAAATTTTTGGCTGTCCCACCCACCTTTATCAGGTCATGTTGTAGAATGATGTTGTTAAAATGTATAGGTTGTCAATTACTAGAGCAGAATATCATAAAATATCAATAGTGGCAGCAAGATCAAGACAAATATATTGGCATAGCGGCGGTATATGAGATGTGTACTGAAGTATTCAGAAGTCGATAATTACAAATTAATATTGATAACAATCGAAAGGAAAATGTTTGGTGCGAAAAGCAGAAAAGCATGCAGACGGTTGGAGGGTTAAGGCCTTCACATTTGTTGGAGTATAGTTGTACAATGTACCTTCATCATGCCATTGTGTCATTGGGTAATGTCATCATTATTTGTACGTGACCTGTTATACCAAGATATATGCTTGTGGGGTTCCAAGAAAATGGCTCTCTATAGGGTCCCTGCGGCATTTTTTTCTTCTTTTTTTTTAAAGTAAAACATGGGAATCAGTCTCTTTTTACCTAATTCAGTGTAATTTGAGCATACTGAATACGCAAAATGCGGTTCCTAAGCAAAATTCATTGATTCTGACTATCTAATTTGCTTATAACAGAATGGCTGCTGAATAACCGCAGAAAGAGCAATTTGAGAGATTTTCTGATAAACCTGTAAAATCAGTTAATGCTGAATAAATACATATAGAGTCTTTATAAATATAGAAGGAAATGCACCATGTTATGGATGAAAATATCTGAGTTGCTAAACATTTTATATCAATTCATGAATATAACGTTAAGTATCCAAATATGCACATAATCAACTTGACCATTCGAAACCTAATTTCTAGGATTCTTCTCTTTCTTTCTTTTTTTTCGTTTTGAAAGGACACTTTTTTTATTCATGAAATGTCATGATGCAAGTCTATATAGTGAAAATGGTGCACATTGATATGCAGGATTATTGCGAAAACATTGATAAATGGCTTTAAAAAAGTTTTAAAAATCTGGCCGCATAGCGAAGAAACTTTTATTTTCCTGAAATATAAGTTAACTGAAAGCGGAACCATTGCTTTACAGTATCTATTCAGTGAACAGAGGTGTACATCCAAAGCCAACTTCTTGGACAGTGGCGGATTCAGAGCGGGCGCACCGGGCACGAGCCCCCTCTATATTTTTTGTTAAAACAAAAGAAATAAAAAAGAAACAATGGGGGGAGGGTGCGTGCGCCCCCCTTAAATTGTGTAAAAGCGCTCCACTTTACGGAATTCCTGGATCCGCCCCTGTTAGAGGTGCCCAAAGTTATACTCCCACCCTCATGGTCCTGCATTTTACCAACACAAATACAGCAGCTGTTCTACAGCTTACATGATTTTAGGCATGTTAGATAGTCGTTCCGGTTGTACAGCAAGGCCAATTTTGTATTCATGTAATCTCATGTGAAAAAAAAAAGAGAGATAAAGTGAAAAGGGTGAACCTTCCAAGCAGCCCAGTAAATTTAAAGGTTACCCCCACTCCCAAGGCAATCTAAGAAATGTCATGATGAAATGCTCTACAATATCTATGCAGTGGAAAGGCAGCATGCGAAAGGCAACCATGAGTAGTGCCTAAGGTTACCCCACTCCCATGGCAGAAACTTGAAAAGTAATCCCAGTCGCACATCAAAGACACATTCAACTGTTCAATGATTCTAGTGAGAATTAATTAAATTGATAGAGGAAGCATTGCTCTACATATCTATTTAGTCATTAGAATGCAAATTCAAAGGCAGCCCATTTGGAGGTGCCCAAATTCAACCCTATGCCCTCGTGGCCCCTTACAAAACATGCATTTCACCAAAGCAAATACAGTTGTCCCAAACTTACATGACTTTAAATCTCTTTCCTTCCTAATTTGATTTCATGTCAGTTGACCTTGGTTTCTTTGATTTTTGTTTCATATATCTGTTTGTAGCTTCATTAATTCATTATTCATTCTCTTATCTCTTATGTATTTTCTGAGGGTCCCATATTTTGCAAGTTCTGCTTTTTAGTGAGACCCTCCATTTCCATTTCCATTTCCATCCTTGTAATATGCATTATGTATATACCTTAAAAATGAATTTATGTTGTTACTCGTAATCATATATATTTTGTTATGTTTTTTGAAATTATTACAAATATGTTCTGTTAATGCGTTGTATATAATTTTCCCAGTTCATTTAATGGAAATGAAAAATAAAGTTGAATTAAATAGTTGTCCCAAATGTACAACAAAAATAATTCTATTTTAACGAAAAGTCATGGAAATGATAGAAGAGGAGAGTTATACAGTAGGTGGCCTATACCCACGTACATATTGAAAAGGGTGTACGATTACAGGCAAACCCTTGGGAAGTGCACTAACTTATTCCACTCCCACGTCAATATCAAAAATACGCAGCATAAACACTGTATCACGTGAATACATAATCATAATGTTCCATGGGGACACGCCTTGAAAAAAATCGTTCCGGCAGTATGGAGTAGACACTTTCATTTCCATGAAATTTAATCAAATTGATAGAAGATATATTGTTCTACAATATCTATGCAGTAAAAAGAGTGCATATTCAAAGGGGAAGTACCCAAAATTTACTTGTCTTCGTACCCCGAGGCAATAAACAGAATATGCAGCATAACTAAAGCGAATACAGGTTCCATGGGTACAACTACAAGTGCCTCTAAAAGGTCGTTTCGGTCACATAGCAAAGACACTGTTAGTTTTTGTAGAGGAGACATTACAATACATAGGTAGCGAAAAGATTGTACATTCAATGCAACCCTTTGGGAGGTGCTGAATGTCATCCCTACCTCAAGGTCATTTACAAACAGGTATTATACCAACAAGTAACCAACGCAAATGTAGTTGTTCTATTTCCGAAAGCTTATGTTCGTTTAAAAGGTCGTTAAGGCCTTTACAGCAAAGACAGTTTTACTTTCATGATGAGTCATGGAAATGATAGAGGAGGGACGGTTCTACAATTATGATGTTGTAAAGAGGGCATATTAAAAGGCAAAACGTTTGGGAATTGTCCAAAGTTGCCACACTCCCACGGCAATTTGCACTATATATAACCGGAATAAGGTTATATTACATTTCTGGTATGCCTTCAAAAAGCTGTTCCGGTCGCTGAGCAAAGAAAGTTTGATTCTCATGAAATGTAATTGATCTGATAGAAAAGATATTTCTCTACAATATCTATATAGTGAAAAGTGCGAACATCCAAAGACAACCCCTTGGGAGGCGCACAAATTTCCCTCTACCTTCACCTTCCCCTTTACAAAACATGGTATCAAACAAAATCAAATGAAGCTGTTCTCAGCATACACGCCTTTAAAAGATTGATCCGGTCTTACAGCAAGGACACTTTTTTCCCCTTGAAATGACATGAAGATGATAGGAGAGACATTGTTCTACAATAATCAATATAGCTAAAAGAGTGCACATTCAAAGACATCCCTTTGGGAGGTGCCCAAAATTACCACATCTTCATGGGGAATATAGAAAACAACCATGCAGTATACATACCAACGTGAATTTTGTTTTTCCAAGCGTACATGCTTCTAAAAAGTTGTTCCGACCGTATGGCAAGGACGCTTTCGCTTTTAAGAAATGTTATGGAGTTGATAGACGAGAAATCGTTCTACAATATCTTTATAGTGAAAACGGTGTGTATTCAAAGCCAACCTCATGGGAGATTTCCAAAGTACCCCCACCCCTACAGTCCCGTAAAAACAAAGTTAGAAAAAAAATGCATCACAACCGACGCGAATATTGTTCCAAGCGTATTATGCTTTAAAAGCAGTCCTTAAGAACGTAAATCAAAGACATTTTGATCTTCATGAAATATTATGGGGTTTATAGAGGGGATGTAATAAAGAGAGACACCATAATAGATTACTATTGCTATTAGAGCAACTGCTATAGTATGCAGCATGTGGTTACTTGTTCTCATTTTATCACACACATAAATATATGTGAGAAGAATTGTTTGTACCCCCGAGTATCACTAGTCATTCTCTCTTTCTTCCACCTCCCTGGTTTACCCTTACTTTCGGTCTTTATTATGCCCGGGCTCCTCATCCTGTTCCCCACACTAGGCTTTTGTTGGGACCTACACTCAACAAGCTTTGCTTTTTAGTAGGTTCCATCGTATTTCTCTTTGCATCCTTTACTTTGATTGAAAATGATACATCGACCGCTATGTATTATGTTTGTATTCCTATTTATTTATGTATATATCCAAGCTGGACATTATATAGATGATGACTGGCGGGGGAGGGAACATACCGAATGTTCCACCCGAAGGGTTTGAAATGCTATTGAGGGAGGTTATAAGTCCCGAAACGAAGTCGAGGGACATATAGCCTCCCGAAATAGCATTTCAAACCCTGAGGGTGGAAGGTTTGGTACATGTTCCCGGCAAAAAAAAAAAATCATCATCTGTTATATTATATGGGTTAGTCAAATACGTCAACGTCAACCGCCAAAGATCGTAGAGATTCAACCGATCTTTGCAACCACCAGCATGCAGCACAACGCACTCGATCGCTCGCTCGCGCAGAGCCAAATTCACGTGTGCGCGCGGTCCTATAGGCCTTCTGTCTTTGTTACGTGAATGTTTTCCCATGGGAGAACATTACCAAGAATGTTCGCCCATGGGCGAACATAACGAATGTATCTCCATCACGTGACTCTGTTTAGCTAATCACTAACCGGTATTTGACTAACCCATTTAATATTCTGTATTATTATATTTTGTTATATATCATGTATTTTCCATCGAGAAATACGAAAATAAAATTGAAATTGAAAAAAAAATGAAAAAAAGATTACTATTTCCCATGGCTGTCAGGCTGGATAATAAAGTAAACTTTTTCATAAAAACTTCGTTTATTGACATACAAGATCCACTAAGGTTCAAGAACATGGGGAGTGAGATGATACTTTAAGGATGCGCTATTCATCTCTAAACTTTCAAATGTTAAGTCACGGATGATAGTAAGCGCTGGTACTCCACGGCACCGAGAAGCAAGCGGCGGGCAAACCGTTTCCGTCGTTGCCAATGGCAACAGTGCATCCCTTTCCTGTCAACATTTTTGCTCCAGCGTTGACTGGTACTTTGTTTTTTATTACTATCTCAGTGACGCCACTGTATATTTCATTGGGCTGCTTATGTAGCTGGAAGGTCGCAATTTGACACGATACATATTGCATTCTTAAAATCAAATTTGTTTTGATAGTTTCAAGGGCTTGTGGAGACGTACTGACCCTGAGCGAATTAGTTTTCAGTGAATGCGTTTCCTGAATCCTTGCCATTGACTTTCATGTTCAGGTACGGGGTAGGCAAGGGTGGAAGACTGATAAGAGCGTGGAGGGGAAGGGAGCATATTACTTGACCCTTTTGAAGAAATTGATTTTGAAGAATTGTCTATGTCTGACTACAGATATAGACATGAACATGAGATATTGTTATTGTTCGCTACTTGTGTATCATTCCACTAAAGGCAGGTAAAATCTATATATCTTTTATACATGCTGTTGAAAAAATGTGAAGATAAAGTTTTGATTGAATTAAATTGAATTGAATTAGGAGTGTCCATCATACTCGTATTGCGTTAAAAGTGGAACAATTTTACCGATTTGAAATAAAGTATTTACAG
Organism: Diadema antillarum; assembly: GCF_040938485.1. Classification (NCBI taxonomy): domain Eukaryota; kingdom Metazoa; phylum Echinodermata; class Echinoidea; order Diadematoida; family Diadematidae; genus Diadema; species Diadema antillarum. Next base: position 184,071 of record NW_027271113.1, read on the forward strand.
TGCGCGAGGATCAAGATGTGAAAGTAGAGAAAAGAGCGGAATAGTATTCACACTGTCAATTGAATAGTATTCACACTGTCAATTGAATAGTATTCACACTGTCAATTAAGCAGCACTTGGACATTGTTCCTTGCGAGCAAAGAAGATAGTGGTTTAATGCATAATAATACTACTAATATTTCTGACAAGCATTATGCCCTTCAAAGGAATACTTTATGAGGACATAACAGGCACCATCATGTGTTGTAAAGGAGTCATTTTCTCTTCCTTGTAAATGCAGCCTTTATGATGGTCCACTAAACTGACCAAAACCTTGGACAATAAAATAACTGTTGAAATCTATACCATTGCCCACCGCTTTTACCTCCTTGTCAATGCATCGTATACATTCTTCTTTTTTGTCTATATAGATACCTTTGACGTATCGTATGCATTATTCTTTTTTGTTTAATATGAATATCTGTTGTTGTTGCAGACGGTATTGGTCTCTGTACTATCTTGCGATATCTCGTAAATAGCCGCCTGCATTTTTCAACATCAAGGGTAAGTGGACGTAATTAATCATAAATTCATACTGTCGTCCGATAATATCACATTATTATTACGGTCTTCCTGTCACGGCAGGTATAAAAGGGAAAAATCTGTGTGCATATCGTGTTCTGTAACCAATGAAATAAATCATTTGTGAATGGGAATACTGTATACAGCCAATGGCGAGACTCATCAGATACATCACTTGAGCATCTCTCGACGGTTACACAGTGAACTCGCGGGCGCAATAGGGGGAAATCGGCGAGACACTCACTGGAATGAGCATCGCACTCTCAGCTTCAGGTTAATGATCGACAGCTGCCGACATTAGAGCCCTTAACAAAACGATGAACACCCCTTCTTGACCACGACCGCCTTGGGTTTGTTCAGCTGCCAAACTTGCCAGCATCCGAGATAGCTTCAAATATTGATTGGTGCATGTTCGCTACAGGGTCATTGAGCCGTACGTGAACATCCACGTGATAGTACTATTTGTCACGCCTCACAGTTCTATTGTTTTGTTTTGAACAGCCACTGGAATGTTAACCCATGATATACCGATACGGAACCCCATCCGCAGAGGGTAGCAGACGGAGCAGTCATTAGTTAGTACCCTCGCTGAGATTAAACATCAGCCATCAGCATGATTTATTATCATGTTGTAACACACATAAATGTCAGATGTCCACGTCGTGGTTTTTAGCAATCGAATTTGTCATGCTCTCATCATGAATAATCGGGATGACAAGATGTTACTCTTTGAAATTATGAAATATCACGAATTGTATTAAGGAAGTTCTTAAATCACAAAGGCGGGAAAGCCGAAACATTCAAAATGTTTAAATTTCAGATTTATCATGGGGCTGAATCCCAGACCCTGACCTTCAGACATTCAACATATAATTCGAGTCACATTTATTAAATCCCGCTTTCGCATAATTATTATAAATGACATAAAGGGAACAATTTTATTGAAATTTCGAACGTAAATACGGAGAATGACTGACATTTAAAGGATGTAATGAATCTCCGCTATGCCGAGGTCTTTGGAATCGCCGATATCACTTCGCTACACCCGGTTCCTCGTTATAACCGCATGCACTAAAATCAAAGCATAATTTTGTATTATACTTTTAATAATAAAATTTCTATTGCAGACTTTGCGTTGTTATTACACAAGTATATGGATCATTATCATTTAAAAGATATAAAGTTGAATCATTTGTGAGTTAATACAAAAAATAAGAGAAGAAAAGAAGAAGGGGTTGAAAACGCGTTTTTTCATTTTCTTTCGAAAATCTCTTCCCATGTGTTGTACTTGCGTTCTTGAAAAGTGCACGGCAGGGTCGTATTCGTGATTATTTTTATACCTATATCTCTTCCTCGTGTACTTAACCATTCTGAAAGGATGGATATATCCGTTTGTGAAATGCAATATAAAATGTTCATGAACAAAATCAAATTGTAACGAATGCGTTTCCCTTTTTTTCTGAACATGCTGAACATGGGCGCAATTAGTAAAGTAACATGCATCATTCAACATTTTACGCTGTTGGCGCCCAGCAGGACTGTGATGATTTCATGACTTATTTCGGCTGTTCGGATATTTTACGCTGTCGGTATACCAAGCGGCATTGCGTTGAATTATTTCGTCTGTAAACTCTCATGACTATGTCTGAGCCAGGAGAGGTTGAAAATATGTTCTCTATTTGTTTCCGGAGGATGACATGTTACAGTGAATCAAATTTCTTTTTTTCTTCTCTGCGGAGCGGATAAACTAGTTGTAAAATCATTCGACTTGGGTTCCGTCGGGTTTATGGACGTGCCCATAAAAGACTTACATCAAAAGATTACTATGCCAGCAATGGTATCATTAACTGAATGACTTTTGTAATTTTGTCTAGATATAATACTAAAACATTGACAAAGAGCTAACAACAGAGCACTGAAATGATGAAGCACGGTCTTTTTTCAAAAATGATATAGGGCCTAGGTTAAAAGTTGTAACTAGTGCAATAACGGTTAGCAGAGTTCATATAATACAATACTCGGGCCAGGTGAAGTTGTTTGGAACCAGTTTCCATGGCGATGAAATAGTAAGACATCACACTTGCTTTGGTATACTCTATAGCAAGGTAACTTCCTTCTCTGCGAATCCGGAAATGTCATAGGACCGAATGGCAGTAAGATGATTCTACTGTTCTTCAACATCAGCTCACATCCTCACACAGAGACCAGCGGCTGAACTCAAGCGAAAGATCTTGATGTAAGTGACAAAGGATGATATAGAAATGATGCACAGGACAGAGTGGATCGGTGAGAATTGGATGCGCCAGATTAAAGGGATGATACAGTTTCGGTTGTGATGGGGTTTGAGGTTTCCATCATTATTTGATGATGATTTGGGGGGGGGGGAGATTATGACGAACTTCTCATGAAATATGAAAGAGCATAATTATAATTCTAAGAGGGATTCAAAGATTACTTGATGAAAATTGATTTTGAAATGGCTGAGATGTCTACAAACAAAGCAATTCTAATAAAGGGTGGGACCCACCTTTCATAAGGTTCGCTTTGTTTTACTTTGTTTTTTGACATCTCAGCCATTTCAAGCCCGATTTTCATCAAATAAACTTTGAACTCCTCTTAGGATTGTGTGCTTTCTAATATGTTTTTTTTTTCTCATAAAGTGTATTGTAAGTATCTCCCAAAAAGTTAAAAGCTGAATTTTCACCTCAACCAATACTATATCATACCATCCTTTTAACTTTTGGAACTGTTTAAACCTACGAGCGCAGCGAGTTGCTTTTAGACTGTTACCAAAGTTAAACTTGAGCATCGTACCAATTCTCACCTCTCCATGAAATAGGCCTGTGCATCATTCGTCTTTATAAAATGGACCCGTAAATATATGAAATTCAACATTTTCCCTACAACTCTATACAAGGCATGAGGCATGCGTTCGGATTTTACCAGACGCCATGGCTCAGTGTTGATCAGTAAAAATCGATGCATGAAAATTGACCAATCAGATCGTAGAGATTCTAACGCCCATCTTGTGATACGCAATGACATTTTACAAGCTGCAATATCACCCTGTGCTCCAGGACTTCTTGCTTACAATCTCTTCACCATTCTGCCTTCATCACATCGCCTATTACTCGTCACGATATTCTGTCAGTGCTGTCGTGTTCATTACTCCTGCATCGTAATGCGACGTAAATGCGAGGTCTAACGAAGAAATCACGGGGTGCCGAATGATGTTTCTATTTTCAGCAAAGTATTCCGTCCTCCCAGTTTGACTTTGGGTTGTCGATAGTGAGCTGTGACTTTACTGAGCCGTTCACACAAAATCGCGGCATTAAACTTCTTAATATGGCATCGCGATCACAGTACCGATTCAAATTTATACGCAAATGGACGCATTAGTAGTAAAGAACAACAATCTAAATGAATTAAAAAATAACAACACTTCATTTTGTTTGAAGGATGGGTGACCGAATTACGATTGTGAGACTGAACTGATTTATCCCGTTTTAGGTTCAAAAGCAAACCGCAAAACTAGTGAGATTTCTTTTGTCATTATGACAAAACAGTACTGTGTCAAGATTCAAGCATGCACAGTGTTTTTCCCCGTTATGAGTGCTGAGTCTGCTGTAACGGGTACAGGCAAGATCAATTTTTGATCTTAAGTGAATCTAAATAAGATAACATTATGTTGACAAGTCTATTGCAGCATATTGTTTGCGGGTTTCCCGGGCGGTAAATCGTTTAGATGGTTTCACCATACGCCATGTATTCTTTCTTGAATGTGATTGTGGTCCTGAAAAGGACCTACTCAGTCTCGACTTTTCGGTAACCATTATTATTCTTGCCGTCCTTGGGAGAATCGTCGAGATAGAGTAGATAATTTACAGTATACCACACTCATATCAAAGAAAGGATGCACTGTGAAATCAACTATCACTAAAGCCTACTGTGGGCCGAGTTGGTGTGTTAATACATATTATCAGTACATGGTCGCTACACTCAGTATACGCCTGTATGTAGGTCATTCTAAAAAGGTTTATTTTGTCACTACTCATAATTGCATCACATGTATACTACAATTGTACAATGGTGCCTGGTACTCACCACCCTCTTTCGTGTTGCTGGGAAAGCTGAGTTGTAATCGACAAAGTGAAACCGGCAAACGCCCATTTCAATTGCTCTTGGATCTTGTTTTTTCTTAGAGTCGCAACGACCTTTACACTTCGCGAAAGTCTTGTCGAAGACATAAAACTGTCTAGTCAATTATATTATCAAGATTAATTTTGGGCCAATTTGAACACCAGAAAAAAAAATGGAATATGATATATAAATATATATATATATATATATATATATATATATATATATATATATATATATATAGTAGAGAGAGAGAGAGACTTTTAATACCTCCTCCTGTCAATACACAATCTTATGGTTCACAAGCCTTTCAGTCAGCATAGCATCAACTCTGGAACAGTTTACCTGAATCCATAAAACAAACAGACTCGGTAGACAAATTTTAATCTATGTTAAAAACTTATTTGTTTATTGGGCAGTTTTATTACTCCTGTCTTACCGTCTCTGAAACTGTACCTTCTTCTTTCTTTCTTTCTTTCTTTCTTTCTTTCTTCTTCTTCCTTTTCATTTTTTTTTTCGTAGCGCTTCCAGACATATCATGTGATAGTGCACTATATAAATGTTGTGAATTATTATTATTATTATCATTATTGTTATTGTTACATATATATATAAATATATATATATATATATATATATATATATATATATATATATGAGACCACGGAATTCTTTATGTATCAAAGTTTAGAGGGAGTTTCGTAAAAGACATCATCATCTTCTCATAAAATCAACACCTACGAATTTCCCTGCGTATGTCGTATTACAAAATGTTATAGGAGCACCCTTACATTCTGAAGTATAGATAAACTCAGCGAGAGATTCAACAAAATCGGCAGTTTATTTGACTGAGACACCAGAACAATAATCCATTAACATACATTGCCAATTAAAAGGTTTTAAAATTTCAGCAACTTAACCGAACGATGAAACTACATGTATGAACAAGAAAAGGGATGAAATTATTAGTTCTTTTGCTGTATTAACAATGAAAATGCATTTGTATACAAAAGTCGGAACGCAAATACAGATAGAGCAGACACAGCACCAAACCAATACTGTGTCTGAAATATGATGAGATAACAAAACCATGTTTGTTCGTTTGATTGAATATACCTAGAAGTTTTATCCAGCCGTCTATTCGCATCACATGGTGTATCCCTCTTTCAGTTTCTATCAGTGGTATGTATTAGCCCTTTTCATCAGAAGGCTGGGTTGAAGTGGGTATTTTCTTTCGCATCTGGACATGTGCCACACATATTAAAATCATGTGATGAGATATGTAATTTATCTTTTCATTTTTTTTTTTACTTCGACTGTTTCGACCAGGGTGAATGATAATGTGAAATCATACTGATAAACATTTGAGAGAGCAAAGCACCTCAAACAGGAACAAGGTCAGTCGGATACTAGATATTCTCTATAGAATGACATTTCTGATGTGTATGAATGAATATTAATGAAATGATACATAATTTAGGCGTCTAAAAGGCACACACAAAGGCATACACACACACGCTCACACACGCACACATACACTCACACATATATCTATATCTATATCATTATATATATATATATATACATATATATATATACAAAGTAGTGGCAGCCGGGAGCTCAAATCCATGAACATGGCGGGAATGGTATCTAACTTTGTACAACCGAATATCTATAGACGTGACACCACTGGACATCGCTGTATTTGCATTAGCTCGTTTTATGAGCTTTCGAGCCTTCGGCCCTTCGTCAGATTTAGTGTAATACAGTAGGAGCGACAATGAGTATAGAATCAGAGCTGCGTGCATATACAACATAATACCGGAGGTCTATATACTGTATTATTGTGCACATTATGATATAATGTACAGTATTTATGAATGGGTAACAGTGATGGTAATGGGAAGGATGCTATTACATAAATGCTATAAGGAAATATTGACTTAGAAGAGAAGAACATATAGGGAAATGCAAATAATAACGAAACTTACTGGCTCCTGAGCAGCAGCTGCGCCTGGGTGAGTGCTTTATATATAGGTGTGAAGGGTGTTTGATTAGGTAGGGAAAGGAAAAGGGAGTATCATCATTATCATTATCATTAATTATATTTATTATTATTATAATTATTATCATTAATATCATTATTATTATCATTATCATCACCATCGTTATTAGCATCATCATTATTATCATTATTATTGTTATTAGTAGTAGTAGCAGTAGTAGTAGTAGCAGCAGCAGCAGCAGCAACAGTAGCAGTAGTAGTAGTAGTAGTAGTAGCAGCAGCAGTAATAGTAGTATTAGCAGCAGCAGTAGCAGTAGTAGTAGTTGTTTCCGGCGCCGTTATCGTCATTTCACTTTGGTTTCATCTTCCCGATCATTCACTTGATATTTGGGGGAAGGGAGAGAAAATGGGGAGCATACAGCTTGATGTGTTGGATGGCATTCGGAAGGTATCATGGAGTCACCTCGTCTCTAGAGGACACTCATCAACACACATCTCGGAAGACGACTCAAGATGGAAAACTATAATGATGAAGTGGTGTTCGGTTACGGGAGGCCAATATGTGACAACGAGAAAAAGAAGAAGAAAAAGAAAAAGAAGAATAGATGGCACATATCTGGTGCATTCAGACATACCACTTATCACATTGAACACGATACCCACTATTTCAAATGCGTGAGAGAGTGGGGTTGTCTGTCAGGTTGGTGTGGTTGCCATTGACAACGATTTTCTAATTTCTTGATCTAGGACATCACTCAAATCCCCCCTCCCTCTCTTTATCTCTCTATCTCTCTCTCAGCCTTGTAAGTATATCGTTTGGCACCACTTCGTGTGAATCAAAATTACTATACGTAATACATGGAGCATGTAGAGTGTGCCATAAATGTATCGTCTCGAGCGCTTTTAGTGCAGACCCTAAATATATTTTCGTACATACTGTATAAAGTCTGTTTATACGTTTGTGTTTATGATTGCATGTACTCGTGTGTTTAGTTGTGTGGGTTTTTTTTTCATATTCTTACAAAAACAGACAGAGAATGAGAGAGAGGGGGTGGAGAGAGAGAAATATGCAAGTGCGCGTTTATTGATCAAAAGATCATGAACAGAAAATGACAGACGAATTGTCGGGTACATTACTGAGAATGTCATGCAAAGTATACGGAATTAGGAAAGGCATAAAAAGAAATGCTCATATTTCGAATGATCGGGGAATACATGTTATACTTTCAGACATGAAACACGATGACTGCGAATTTCCCGATGGACGGCGTAGACTTTGTCAATTTTGTCATCATAAGCTTATTAACTCCTCGTTAACTGTGTTTGCAAGGTGGCTCCGTTTCTCCGTAATGACGGGTAGACATCCAGCTCTTGAGTAGGTTGATGGCTCGAAAGTGGCATGACAGTTGCTTTTCTTCCCACCCTCGGTGAGTTTCTGCGCGTGCTTGTGTGTGTGTGTGTGTGTGTGTGTGTGTGTGTGTGTGTGTGTGTGTGTGTGTGTGTGTATGCATGATATTATATGCATAATATATAGGTAAAACGGAAAGTAGGTATTATTAGACCGAAATGAAAGCTGAAACCAGAGTCAACACTTTGTGCAACCAGGAATCGATAGTTAAAGAGTAGGCAACATTTGGTCGTCTTCCCATGGCTTGTATGTGTAGAAATGAGGACTTCCACTAAAGACAGAAAAAAAAATGAGGCTCAGGGGAAAAAGTAAAGACAGAGAAAGAAACAAAAGAGTAGGACATACAGACGGGGAGAGAGAGAGAGAAAAGAGGTATCTGGGAATGCGTTTGGTGAGGCATTATTTTACCCTATTTAGCAGAAGTCTGTTTAACCAATAATGACACTATTAGTATTAGAGATGAATACGAAGGACAAGATGTAATTTCCGTATTAGTACAACAACAATCATACCATAAGCAGACCGAAATTAGTAAAATAATCATAATAATAATAATGATAAAAACGATGATGATGATGATGATGATGATGATGATGGTGGTGGTGGTGGTGGTGGTGGTATGGGGGTGATGATGATATATGGAATTTAAGAGGCGCAGAGTCCATCTAATAGTAAAATGCTCACAACTCAGGCAAAATATTAATTACTTTAGTGCACAAACAAAAAGGACAAAGTATATACGTGTATCTCTCACCTTTACACCACACTAACCTTGATTAAAAAAAGAAAGGTTTCAAACGAGAAATTATCACAATAATATCTTCTCTTTTAGTTTATTTTTTTTTCAATTACAATTACATTTCAATTCAAAGTTTGTAACACGATTTTAGTACCGTGCTTTATGGCCTCGTTTGGAATTCAGCCCATCATTTTCAAGTATTATAGCTGCATTCTGTCACACTGGAATATGTATTAAAATGACTTCAAAATACTGCCTTACTTTTATTGACGATAGGTTGTGTGGACACGTGCCAACAATCTTAAATTCGCCTCATGCGCGCAGAAAATCCGCCAACCTTTTTAAGTCTTGTAGATAGCTGCTTGCCTGCTGAAGTCTGGTAAGAACATTGATTTTTATATTCTCATAAGGAATAAATAGTGCAAATAAATAATAATGGTAAAGTGAATGAAAAATGACATGAAACAGCTGTAGAATAATTCTCGTACACATGCCAACTTTCATAACTGCGTTTGTCATATTTATGTCAAAGTAGTGACACCCAAGCTCAAAAAATATACAACATTATGACATCATAGCCAGGAGAAGGATTATAATTCTTTTCGACTAACCTCAGCGACGGTACGTCACAAATGGGTCACGTCATGATCAGCGTTCAACAGATGTTGTACATTCTGTTTTATGTTTTGTTATATAATTCTGTATCACTTTTTATTTGTCCTGCAACGCATTTCATGAATATGGCACATTACAGATTTGTGTGGCATTTAACCATGATTTCCGTACCTTCAGTTCATTTAGAAAACTTGCCTAATGTGTGTTTGTGTGTGCGCGCGCGCGTGTGTGTGTGTGTGTGTGTATGTGTGAGCGTGCTCTCTAAAAAAAATCGAGTGAAAATTTTCACTCTAAAAAGAGTGAATACAAAAAAGAGTGAATTTCGAGTTAAATTGGAGTGAATTTTGAGTGAAAATGCTCATTTTCACTCATTTTGGAGTGACGTCAGGGATCACTCCAAAATCTTCGAGTGATCCCTGACGTCACTCCAAAATGAGTGAAAATGAGCATTTTCACTCACTGTCAGGCGCAAGTAAGCGTAAACAAATACGTAAAGTTTAAGACAACGAGAAAATCCACTTTTTTGTTTTGCTGCATTTTATATGTTCCGTCAAAAATTAGCATTCAGCTCAACATGAAATGTAAAGAATGGTCAAGTTGATACATCTCCATCTTTACACTTTGGGTTTATTGTATTGTTATTGATATTATCTAAAGCAGCAGCAGCAGTGAATTGAATCCATGCATATTACTTGATATCTCAAAATGAAATCATTGTCCACAAAATTGCAAAGTGACTTTCAGCTAAAACGCAGTAGCGATGAAATATTAATTTGTTTACAAAAACTGCAGCCTTCACCGCATCTTCTTGTGCTGCTGATACAGGTAAAATAGGATGTCTATATATGGGCATATTCAGTGACAATCCATTACACGGTATTAGATTTCAGTATAGGGGGAGGGGGAGGAGAAAAATATGAACCCTGTTCGAAAATGGGGGAAATAGAGAAAGGCGATAATAGAGAGAGAGAAAAAAAAGTGAAACCGGGGTCATTTTTCCAACTCGAAACGCACCGCCCAAGGTGTTTCGATTTCTACGCTCTCTATGCTGCGTGAACGTCTCATGTCTTGACTGTGTTACACGTACCCTTGGGCGAAACGCACTTTGGCATATGAAATTCACAACAATGAAAAGAGACGTTTCAAGCAATGCCTTTGGACTATCGTGGACATCATGCATAAAGACATCCTAAACAACTACTAGTAGTCGCCATATCATAGAAATCTTCCACGACGCGGTTCAACGAACTTAACTGCGATGATGAGAAAGCTCCGCGGAATTGGAAGAGAGTTTGTTTAGTCGTCGCCATTTCAATGGGAATACTAAACACAATTTAGTTCTGTGTTTTTCCTTCCTAGCACTCTCGATTTGATACGATTTGATACAATCAAGAGTATATAGGGCCTACAGCAGAAGAAAGAGCTGATCTTATCATTCTAGGCTGCCTAACAAAAAGGCTATTTTGTTAACAGGAAATGGGACCGAAGAGCCGTGTTAAAAGGCACGAATTAGTAACTGTTCGGATGTTTCGCGTTGGGGAAAACTGATAAGAGTTTACACACTATATGTCCATCATAGGCCTTGTTTAAACGTTTTGCCATATTTCCGTTTCAATTTCTTATTTGAGGGCAAATCTAAGGAACCTTTTAGGTATTATCAGTTCATATCATCATTGGCGAATAGCTGTTCAAGGGGAAGATATATACATTCTATTTGTGCTTTTCCCCCAAGGGCTTGGTTCTATAGTAAATTAAACGTCTTTTCATGTTTTTTTCTGTTTTGCTCATTCACCTTCCATACCAGAGATTTCCTTTAATATTTTGGTGCTGATATCAAGTGAATAGGGGTTAGTCTTTCCGATTGGCTATCAAATTTTTTCACACCATAACATCCCTACTGGAAAGAACACAGTGTCCCACAGTGGTTCGCAGTGTGTTCACAGTGTGTTCATATGGACGACTATGTGAAAACGCTCGAATTTAACAGTGTGAAGATAATCTCACACTGTGTTGTGGTTTTCACAGAGTGTTCACATAGCAATGCTTTGTTTCACACTGTGAATTGACGAGTCACATTGTGTTCACACTGTTAAAACGCTCGAATCTAACAGTGTGAAGAGATTTCACACTGTGTTCACAATGTGTTCACACTGTGGTTCCCACATTGTGGAACAGTGTTTTTTTTCCAGCAGGAATATTTCGGGGAAGACTACTTCGGAGAACGTAATGACATGGATCATTATGATGTTTAATCGATGGATTGTTATGTTTTCTCTTCTTACGTTGGTTGAATTAAGATATCAAAACTGAAGATCTCTATTTGATTTTAGTAACATTGGGTTGTTAGTGTACATAATGAATATCAAAACATGACTAATTTTGATGGAAAGATTAATGAGCAAAAACTATAAAATACAGGAATACATTCCACTATACTCGTGACATACGCACACGTATCTGTACTATATCCTCACACAAGGAGATTCCGAATACTCGAAAATATTCTTGTTCATAATGGCCCCAAATTTTGTGTTTCTCCTTTTCGTAGTCTACAACAGCTTTCACACATTCAAACGGTAATACTGAAGTTGTATATCTGATTCAAATACACCAATAGATATAGGAAATTGATGGTACCTTGATTCCTTGTTAAAAGGCAACTCAGATGTAGAAATAACTTGATTTTAAAAAGAAACAAACACTACACACTGCCTATTAAAATAAAGGTAATCCAACTTTAAAGGGATACTGTTTCATAAATGTTAACTAAGGAGAGCGCTATGATAATTATGAGGAAAGGGGAATTCTTCTTCTGCAGGCTTATGTTTAGGGTTTCCTCTTACCTTTTGTGGTCCACAACCTTCAACATGGCCACCTGTTGTATACAGTAACTTGGTCACTCCCATAAAGGTCAACTCACACAATCCATTTTCCTTGTTCATATGCATGACATGGTATGTGGTCGCGAGCTGAGGATTGAATATGAACAGAGAAAAATGAATCGTGTGGGATGGCCTTTGCTGGCGTGGCCAGGTTATCCGACGAGTTGGTCATGTAGAAGGTTATGGTCCATAAAGAGAAAACGCCAAACACACACCGCAGTCATGGCAGTAGCGTAGGTTAGCCTGTGGTACTTTTGCACTAATACGCACTGTATAGAACCACAACCATGACGATCTTATCAAAATCGGTTAGAAATGAATTTATGAAATTTCAATCATTTGTTAGTTCTTTTTGCTGTTTTCGTTGCGAATGACTTAGCTGATTATATTATCACTTCATAATTTTCCATCTAGGAATTGTTATTGCCATGTAGAAAACAACTCATTTCTTCTGATGCAAAAGTGTAAAACAAAGTTATTTTTATATGCATAATTCAATATCACGATGATTTAGGTTAATCATTCAGGATCTGATACTGGAGTATGTTTCCCTTAAAAAAAACCACCAAGAGTAGTATTTAAAGATTGTACGTATAAAATCTATGGCAAGTTGTAAAGCGATGACATCATCAACTCACTAGTTTTCTCATTATTATATTTGCTGGTCAAGAACAATTTGGTGAAAGTTATTGAAACTCCATAATTTCATAACTTCTGTACAATCATTTTTATCTGATCTTGATGTTTTCACTGCTGTGTTGTAAATTGTACTCTTTCTTTTCAGAATAATTCTAACAGGTCCGAAATTATGCCTTATTATAATATTATGTCTTGAATTCGAACACATTTGCCAAAACCATTGCAACCATTGTCTATGTGGAACACTATACTCATCGGTTCCCATTGATCGAAGAGTTACTACACTATCGTCCTATTCCTATGGTTTCATTCCAGAATGAAACTGAAATTAGTCAAAATTTTATTTTATTGCATATGACACTCTAATTTCTGTTTCTCTCCCCCGTTCTATTCAACATTCTGTACTTACTTTTATTTCATATTTAATGCATGTTTCCTTATCTTAATATTATATTATACAAAAGGGGAAAATATAAAACAAAATGTACATTAAAAAATCTTATTGTTTCAGAATGTAGCAATTTGTAGTAAATGTGAAAAATACAGGGTACATCATAATATACTAAGAAGAATAAGCACAAAAGAATACTTATAATTAAATGATAACAAAAAATATGTATACTTTGAAAAGATGACAAAAAAAAAATTAATGATGCAAAAGAGTTATGCGCTGAAAAGCAGAGCTTGAAAATACGTGGGTAAATCAACAGATAATGTGTAAATAACTTGTCATCCAAATTATATCTGAGTAGAGCAAGAGAATGACTGTAAAATTTGGTACTGATCATAAAAAATGTTATAAATTGTAATTATTCAGAATTATAGAACAGATACAAATCATCAAGAACGATATATATTGTATCCAGTAATCACTATTCATTATTCTTTGTTAATCGATACAACATTTTTATGTCCCAGGACTTTAAGGTGCTCATGCAGTTATCTGGTCATGTTATCGTGAAAGTGAAAATAAGTGGGAACTATGTGAACTATTTTGAAATTCAGAGAGGATAAGAAGGAAACAAAGAGCAACGCAAAACGATGTGTCAGTTTACACGAGAAGCTGAATGGACTTTAAGATAATATTTCAGTGCACAATTTGTCGGGAAAGACCCTAACTTTTCGTATGTATTACTGATAGCGGAAATTCGTTTCAGCTGTTCCAAGTTCACTGTTTAAACAGTTTAGTTGGGAGCACTGTGGCATAGTGGATAAAATTTCTGAGTTTCAATCATATGGAGTCCCGAATTGGAATCCCGACAAGTGTCTACGTCCTTGGATGGGAGGTATTCAACCCACCATGTCCCTCGACCCAGGTGTACAAATTCGGGGTACCTGGCAAAGCTATAGGGTGAGGATTGAATGGCAAGGCCGTCTTGTAATGCAGTGGCAACACTGCAGAGGATACCCTGGATATAAGACTATAATCTTAAAATCATTTATCACTATGATTGATCTTATTCTTTGTTTTGACATCATACTTTGCTTGCTTCATTGCTTAACATAGTTACACATATAATATACATACATACAGACATACATTCATTGATACATTATGTTTTTAAAGATTTTTACTTTTTAATTACCTTTAAAAATGCTATGATAAAGTATAGGCGTACATGAAAGAGAGGTGTGAAGCAAAGGGGATAATTGTATTCGTCGTCAGAGTTATGACATTAAATAGATATACTGATCTTAAAGAAATTTATTACCTGAGCGATTGATGTAAAAATACCATCGTGTAATTATTGTACATTCATATTTTATAACAATCCTCAAGGTAATAATTACCTTAAAGGTTAATGTAGGATGTAATTACAATTATAAAATGGTATTTTACTGTAAATAGATTTAGATAGTAAGTAGATTATAACTGTGCAGCAGGGTTGCGAATAATTAACTGTAAGTATTCCGAATGTACAGCAATTTGCTGCCGAAAGGACTTATAGTTATTCACTGTAAAATGAAACTACAGTAAATTACTGTGCAAACGTAAACTACGGTAAATTTCATAAGAGCAAAGTTTTTACTGTGAGATTCTTTTCCATAGGAAAAGACAGAGAAACTAGCGCTGTCTACAACAGAATTCTTAAATCATATTCCTTTCCTGGTATTTCAAGAGTACTTTTTCATTGGGGCTTTATGGAAAACCAAGGTTATTCATTACTTTCATTTTCATTTCATCGAAACAGAGTGTTCACGGACCGAGACGATTTGGTTACCATTAATTTCATCTTACAATCAGACTGATTGTATGGCTGATACTCGAAATATTAGACTCTAGATGCCTATCCGAAATGAATTATCTTATTATCATGGTAATTGAATTGTGGCAAAACTGTAGGAGCGTGACTGAGGGGAAAAACAAACCACACACAAAAAAAGAAACACGAGATAAGATAAAAACCAAACAAAGTACAATAAGAATCAACTCTTGGTAATTACCTCAGCAAATAAGCCATTCTATGTAACACGCACCGCAGATCAACTGTAATGGGCTATGGGAATGTGGTTATGTCTTCTGTGTCAGCTATGATACGATTTTTTCTTCTTTCTCACCAAATGAGGGTGTTTACCAGTAGCTGTGAAATAACAGATGACTACAGGTATCAAACAATTGCTTTGTAATATTGATATGAATAAAATGAATACATGTAATTGGGTTACCAAAGTGGATCTATCACATTTCAACTTGTCGGCACAGGACTAAAAATCATTGTTGTTTGCAACAGCATGGTTGTTATATGATTTTTATAAAATGGGTTCAAGAATGTAGCCAATTGGAAGCGCTGAAATGAGTCACGTGTGCGTGCATTAATTTCTCACTAACATGCATGGCCTGACGTCACAATGTTTACACTAGCAGTGCGCACTCAATCAGTTGTTACAAGTGCGTCGCGCGCTACTATACGCGCTGTCAATCCTGTAAACAACTTCTAGTTCGGGCTGCCGGCCGGCCTTTCTTGTGTGCGTAACATGTGTGGCGTACGTATACTCTTATACGTATACAGTTAATGTGCGGGATATCCGAGTGCGACGTGCGTAAATGTTTGGGACGAACATCTTCGGACATCTTGACTCTTGAGTGAGTGCTATATGTAGCTGACTGGTATTGATCCACAAAGGTACGTGAAAGATGCTGTTAGTTTTCGACCCATTTTATAAAACAAATGATGCACAGGATTATTTCGTGGCGTTAGTGGAGATGCAGCTCACTCTCCACTAACGCACTCTATCCTGTGCATCATTTGTATAATATATGCCTCCTAATAGCTTCCTTTATTCGGGTTGTTTGACGATGACATGTGTTTTATTGGCCTAGCTGCTGGTGTGTAATGTCCCTACATGTTTATTGTTGTTATTTTTCATTATTATTTCATATATATAGTACATCTTTCGACAGGCTATTTGAACTCTCGTAGCATTTAAATTAGCTCACTCTCTTTATTCTATTATTAAACGTATTTCCATGGGGGGGGGGGGGGGGGGGGGGCTCAAAGTCGTAAGTATGTGCACTACAGGTATAACTTAATTACATGTGCTGTTAAGTATCCCAGCTTCATTTTTAGCGATACTACAGAGCTTATATAGAGCTGGTGCGCTCAGTGCATTGTCAGGCCAATGGTCCTTGTGATCTGAAGTGTCATTATTAACTTGTTTTGGATTTTTGTGTATTCTTGATCGTACTACTTTATAGCAGAATTCTATAGCAAGTCTCCAAGAACTGATGATACACGTGTTCTTCGAGGCTTCGTCTATATAGGCACGATGGAATAGGCCCAATTACAGATGCTTTAGAAAATTTCTTGATTACGAATGCTGTATTCATTGACATCGTGTCTGGATCCGATATCAGCAATTAATTACTCATTTCAATTTCAATGTCAGTTATACTTTAATGCAATCAAACGAAAGGTACATTCAAAGTGTATATTTGATTTATTATATTGGTTTTATAATTTGTAAAAGTACAAGCCATACAGTATAATAAAAAGTATAATATATGTGGATACATATTATGAATAAAAACGCATATTCTCTAAGGATGACCAAGATGTGAATACAGCAATGGAAAAGAATAGTCTACTGAAAGTGAAATTTTAAAGACTTGGATAACCCAATAAACAATATAATTATGTGAATGAAATAACTATCCAGGTGTCATCTCTTTTCCTTTCAACATGAGTGTGAATGAAAGGAAATATTTTGTGTAAAGTTATCATTTCCTTAAAAAAATAAAAACGTTAACATGCTTGCCGGTCATTTCAAGAATGTTTGCGATCAGATAAAAACTCCAACCATGGAATTCATCACTGTGGACCAGACAATGTGTGGTTAGTACATTTCTCGCGGATTCGCATAATTGTTCATAACATTTTCCCCATAAAACCAGCAAAAATATGAGCTGGAATATTACATGAGCTGATGTTGTAACTACAAATGCGGCTATGGTACACACGTCGATCATTGTATCCAGTCACATGTAAATTTAACTTACCTCAACTTTGATACTGTAACAGAACCAAACGGGTACAGCTTGTAGTCATCGTCCTCATTGCCTCTACGTCGTTAGATATGTATGTTTTCCGCAGTCACATAACTTCTTGAACTTCTTGAAAACATGACGAAATTCCGTAAACTTTCAAACGTCCTATCCATTTCTCTCCCCAGATTCCTTGCTGTTGTTTTTTAGACACCAGAAGCAAAATTCCAAAGGTCAAGAGAATCGTATAGTGGGTAGGATGTATCATAATTTTGAACCCTATCCACACGGACCTGTTAGGGTGATTAGGTTGGATTATGACGTCATACAATCATGTTTGATCTGCGGACTCGTGTGCGCTTCGCTTGTAGATCCGGCCGTTATCTCAAAACAGAAAACCAACATTAGGTAATCACTGTAGTAACGTCTTTTTATTGTAATGGAAGATGTGAGCTCGTGTAAGAAGCTGCATTAGATAAACTGGACTTTATACTGCTGTAGACAAAGTGGATACCACCGAAAAATGGTGGGGGCAAAACAAACGGCTCGACATTGCAGCACGCTTATTATAAAGATTTCTGTTAGCAAAGGATACAGCGGTTTGGAAATGAAATGACGGCAGATATCAAAGGCAAAAGCGTTCAATCACCAACCGATAGCACCACATGGCATTTTACGACCTCCCTAAATTATCCCAGGTATAGCTGGATGCTGCTTTTGTCACAGTGAAGGGGGTCGACAAGTAATCCATTACATATTTATTCTATTTGGTTTGATTTATTGGTCTCTATGTTATCATTACCATTCATATAGGTCAACGTACAACTTTGTAAAGCGATCGCAAGTGATACATTTCTTTTTGAAACAGTCACGGGAGAGAAATGCAGGAAATCCTATAGCATAAGTGAAGTTTGATATGCTTGTGTCCTCAACAACTCAAGACTTATACAGACTTGCTTTTTATATTTATGCGCGTGAGGTGCAGAAGAGGCAAAAAGGGGATGCAAGAACACGGTTAGGTGTACTGCTTTCCATAAAACACAGATAAGGAAGATTTGTCACACCTGCGTATGAACTGACTAGAGATGCTATGCCCCCCATCGCCCATGCATGTGATCAGCTCATCCTCGGAGTGTATCAAAGCAATAACAAAAACACCAAGAGCAAATAAGTACTTACGCCGACGGGTGACAAGTTATGACGCCGCGCCGGGTCAGGGACCTCCAATGGCATACTTGCGTAACTAATAATGTAATGAGAACTTCGGAACTTTATCGGGCCGTATATAGGAAGTTCTACACAGCAACGTGAGCAGCGTTTGCAGAAATCCTACATCCCTGTTTGATGCACAATAATCAATATCATCGCGTACCTGATGATTAAGATAGAATGGTCACGAAGACGTTTAGGTGTATCATTGTCAATAGAATTGGTAGCTGTTGAGTGTTGTCAGTCATAATCATAACTAATAGACATAGATTCCATAGAAACATAAACTTGTTTCTTAAAGTTATTTTTTACCACTGTGATTTTAAATATGTTGGAGTTATCACATTTTTTTTTAATGCTTATGTGTAGGTCAGTTGTATCACAAAACACCCTCTACCATATAAAACTTCGCAATAAAGCCTAAATTATAAGAAGATATCACTATTTTCCCAGTAAGCCATAAGTGTAGACAGTTTATCTATAAAAAAAAATCACTATTGTTCTCATTTTGTATATTTAACATTGATTATACTGATTTGCATTTCTATATTGTTTTTTTTTCTATCCCTATAGCTCACATTTTAGAACTATCTTGAAGCAATAAAGCTGGGTTTCTGTTTCATCTGCAAATAGTAAATAATGCCTTTATTAATTGCAATGACATAGTAGATAATGATAACTCTACTGTCATGACCATAAATAGTCAATTCATGTAAAACTGCAGGACGCGTTTGGAAAACGGTTTCGACCAACTGAACTGGTTAAACAAGATATAACATAAAGAAAACAAGCAAACAAAAAGCTGAATAAATGAAAAACTATTATCGCCATAATTACAACAATGATAATCACATCATTATGAAGTCGATTATCTTTGATACCATATTGCATTTCTTGTGATGTGTCTGTCATTGTGTAGCGGACACATACGCCATAACATTAGAATTAGGGAATGTAACCGTACTCCAAGTAAGATAACAGTACGTGAGCATTCCTCAAAATAGAAGCATCTTTCCCATAATCATGCATCATACTCGATGTAGCTTCAATCACATCAGTCCGATCACTATCACTAATGTTTGAAGAATGTCTGTTTCTGGTTGATCCCATTACACCAATATAGCTACACAGTATGCAAAATTTGATTCAACGTTAGCCGAGAACTAACTTCAAACTTTACAATGCATCATTTTCTTCTTCATGTTTGGCACGAGGAGATTCAGGTTGGTACAACCGATCGGTTTAATAGGTTGCATATCACTCTGACTGTCATCACTAACCATACGTACTGGTGTAAGACTAGCCCAAGAGACGGGTGGGATCATAAATGAAACATTAATGGGAAAGAAGGGGCAGGTACTGAACATAGAGATGAACACGTATTTGGTGCAAATGCTGAGCAAACATCAGTAGCTAACTGCACATGTTAACGGTCTTTACTGTGTGTGATGTGCATTAACGTGTTGACACGGCTTGTCACCTTATCAAGGGCATGGCATGTACACCCATTACCAAGGTACAGTAGTTTGTGTGAAACCACAAAAACGCTTGTGATGCCTGTCAGATGGTGATATGTGTGTTTTGTGTGAGTACAAGAAAGCATCTTCATTTCGCGTGAGATGATCGACATCATGGAAAGTATAGGGATGAATGACTGGCTTCGCTTCTTTTCTATCCCTCCTTCCATCATTAACCCAACCCTCTCAAGGTCCATGAATATGTCACGTATTACAGATGATTTTTCCAGCTCTGAAAGTGGGCGTGTGGTTTGTTGGTGTCGTCCTTCTAGCTCGACAGCCACAAGTCCACGAGCAAACCACCAAGTAACACAGGCCCGCTAGCTACAGCACATAGGCTATAGCCAATAGGCAAATATGGCCCATGAGCTCGACGCTAGGCACATAAGGCCCACTAGTTAGACACTAATAGAAAATGGTCCCCTAGCTGGACACTGCGTACATTAAGCAACATAATGTATGACGAACTCGCGGGCCTTATTTGCCTAATTGTCCAGACCATTACCTTTAGGTCCCATTTGCCCAGTATCTACATTGCTTGTGGACCGTGACCTCGTCGGCTAGTTGATGTCGAGCTCGTGGGCCTTGATCGTGGGCTATTTGACTCGTGGGTGTTGAGCTCGTGATCTGCACCCACGCGATCACGCCCAATGAGCCTGTATTTGTATATCATGTTTCAGTTTCAGTTTACTTTCAGTTTATTTTATGTAATCATGGCAATTTGCTTCAGCAAAGCTGTTCTTCTGCAAATCCGTGAACAACATAAAGATAGCAAAAATACATACAAACTGTATATATAATAACAAAGAAAGGAACAAGTGTCCGGTAACAACAAAAGCAACGAAACATTAAAAAAACACAAGAAAAAATGAAGCTGTTTTTAGAATATCAACGCAAACCTCCATAAGTTATTATCCTTATCATTATTGGTAAGTTAATTATCAGTATCCTGTGACAAATAGCTCGCAATCTCTCGGGATATACACCAGCGTCAGCACCTCCACTAAATTGCATCAGCATCATCGCCACTGGATGCTCATATGATGTTAATTGGATCATTTTTTATGCGCTATAACTTATTTATATTATTTCAGTTATTTATATTTTTCATTTTACATCTCTTCCTGCAAGGAGGTACTAAGCGAGCTCGCCTATGAGGGCCTACCTCGCTGGCTCCTGCAGAGTTATGTTCCAACAAAGTAGATCTCTTTTTTGTGTGACGTGCATGTGTGTGTGTGTGTGTGTGTGTGTGTGTGTGTGTGTGTGTGGGTGTGGGTGTGTGTGTGTGTGTGTCTATAGCAGCATGTCTATATGCCTTGTATAATTTAATCTTTAAGGCTATCATAGCATCAACGCTATTCTAGCGTCGAGGCTATGGACTGCGTGTAAACATGGCTACTATGACAGTTCATTTATGTGTGTCTTTATAAAGTTGTCTATGATATCGATCCAGCGTAACAGTTTATCTTTGTAAGTGTCTCTATAATAGTAGTCTATCCATTGTATGACAGCTACTGATCCATTGCATAATGGATTCATTCAATATTCAACATAAATCTTGCTTGTGCTTGAATCAAGGACTCTGTAAAACAGTAAAGGTTTGTCTCATTATTCGTTCAACTACTGAATACACGTAGTCGAACATCCACGCATTATCATGATGTGACCACACATTGATTGGACTGCTTGATCGACAGCTGTTTTACCCTGATTTAGGTTTTTATGCTCAATCAAATAGGGTTTTTTTTTTGTCCCTTTCCGAACATGCATGAAGAAATCAATCGTGTGGATGTCGATCAGCATTGATTTGGTGGGCAAATTTGAAGCAATCCACGCTTTATTTGAGTAGCATATTTGTCTGCGGGTTTTGTTTTCTCAGGATTGCAATAAAACCCAAATCTTAACAGCCGGAGAGGCAGTTATTATAGAAATCGATTCCCGCCTTTCACTATAGCGGCGCGATATGATTTCAGGCGCAATTCTATTCTCGGTGAATTAATGCGCCCAAATTGCCAAGGGATTAAACCAGAAGAACTTTTTTGGTCTCTCTGTTCCCTTGTTTGTTTGTTTGTTTTGTTTGTTTTGTGTATGTATATGTCGTGTCTGGAATGGTCATGATTTCTGTGAGAATACTCTTTTTCTTGGCATGTGGTATGTCGAAACTACAATGTAAATACTACACATGAATGCTCAGCATGTATTAAAATTATTACAAACGTTTGAATGCATTGGTGATTTCGGTCGTTGGAAAACAATTTAAGTGATTATGTAAGTCAGAGGAAGCAATTTCATCGCCATCATTCCTGGCGGAATCTGCCGATCCTATACCTGAGGCGACCAGACAACGGAGCAACATGCTTTGCTAGACAACATCACATTCAACCACGGTGATTAATTTACCACCGAATGAGATTTTTTTTTTTTATACGAACTCTCATTTTCGCCTACCCATTAATGTTTGGAGCCTTGATATATTACCCTATTCTTGTCAAGAACTCGTCCGCAGCATCACCTTCCTTACCTGTATCACCATGGCATGACGAATGCGTTCTGTTTTCGAATACTCACATCCCATATTCTTGGAGATCTGAGTATCGTTCCGCTAGAATTAGAATTATGGGTTACGTTCTTTACTTCGAACGTTAGTTAATAATACAAATGAAATACGCCATGGATATTCCGAAAACACAAATTCCGTATTAAAACTTAGATGTTATTGATCGAAAAATTAAACAAGGTTCGATATTCAGAAGGTTCGTTCTTTTCATTCATTTATTTTTCCATTTCTAACAGAAACATATATTTTTTTTTCAGAAATTGAATGCATAAAGTTCATCATAATTCATAATAAAGGATAAGTTTACAAAATATTGTAAGTATACGGAAATGCTGGAAATGGGGAGGAATGCTAAAAAGCAGTGTTTGTATAAGGATGCATTCCCCTCACACGTAACACAACAAATTATATGACTGATATACATAAAAAAGTTCGTTATAGATAGAGCCTTCGGAATAACGAACCCTTTTTCATTTTCGGACTATTAAAACGAACTTTCGGAGTAATGAAACATATTTCATCTTCGGATTAGAACCTTTTTGATAGCGAACTGTAACTAATGATATATCCATGACTGATTAAACTCTCGGTAATGGTAATAGTATAGCTAGTAGTAGCAGTAGTAAAGGTAGTAATTA
The DNA here is from genome assembly GCF_040938485.1 of Diadema antillarum. Taxonomy (NCBI): domain Eukaryota; kingdom Metazoa; phylum Echinodermata; class Echinoidea; order Diadematoida; family Diadematidae; genus Diadema; species Diadema antillarum. The sequence goes on from NW_027271113.1 coordinate 207,464, forward strand.
TAGTAGTAGTTGCAGGTGCAGTAGTGGTAGTAGTAGCATATTAGTAGTAGTAGTAGTAGTAGTAGTAGTAGTAGTAGTAGTAGTAGAAGTAGCATATAGTAGCAGCAGCAGCAGTAGTAGTAGTAGTATAAATTTGGTAGCAGGAGGAGGAGAAGTAGTAGTTGTGAGATGAATCCTTTAGAATATTAATATCTTGAATGTCGTGCTCTATATAAAAGCAATGCATCATTTATTAGCTCTTGATAAATTAATGAAATGAATACCAAAATACACAGAAATGATGATATAGTCATGAAATGCCCCTCCCCAATTCATTGAATGAGTTTTTGAAATTTAGGGACTTCAATAAGTACTGAGGTCATCATGGAAAAGCAATTGTTATTATCTATATTATACATAAATTGGTAGTAGTCAAAGAGAAATGAATGTAAAAGGAAAGCACCTCCCAATTCATTTGACGAACATTACCAATTCATGGATTTTAATATTTACAGAGGACATCCTGCGGAAAAGCAATGATTACAATCCCCAATATATATTGCAAAATGTCATTTCAAAGAAGAGATAAATTATGAAAAAGACATGCACCTCCCAAATTAATCGGATGAACGTTAGATATTCATGGATTTTTATATTCACTGACGTGATAATAGAAAAGATGTGATTATAATCCACAATGTAGGCCCTATATTGTAAAATTTTATTTCAAAGAAAAGAGAAATGAATGAAAAAGATCATATATGCACCCCCAAATTCATCGGAAGAGCGTTCGAGATTCATGGGTTTTGATATTTACTGAGGTTATCATATAGGAAAAGCAGTAATCATTATTTGATACGATTATAAAACAATGTGCTCAGTAAGAATCGTAGGAACATATATTGCACGTTTTAGACATTCCTTATCATTCTATACAGGAAATCACAGAACTACACCGGTGTTGCTTACATTGCAATAGAGTGCATTCCTTTACGTCAACTCTAGAAGGGAATACATGTAGGTGAAATGAAATGGAGAGAGGGGAGGGGTGTAAGGGAAGGAGATAGGAGAGGGAATCATTTTAACAGGAAAACTTTTCCAAACAATTCCTGACGAAAGAATGTTAATGAATGTTTGCGTCTACATAGGAGTGGAGTGGGGTTGGGGAGTGATCTATCTTAAGCTATAATAAGAGAGGTTAAATTCAAAGAAACTGGAGGAAATAATGACAGTATCTGGTAGAAATAGCGAACAGTGACAGCTACCAGGTGTTTTTAGAGTCGTATATTATTTATATCGCTTCGTATAAACCGTGATTGACAATTACAGATTATACGTGAAGATGTGGAATCTTAACTGGTTTCATCCCTGCACTCCGCGTGACGCTGAAAACTAATTGAAGACGTGATGATGGACTCGGGCTGCTGGTATTTCTTGCTGTCTGCCACTTGTGAGATAACCACCATCTATAAATAGTCGTCGGGAGAGAACTTAACATGCTGCTGATCCTGAACTGAAATTGAAATCGAACGCTGAATTTTTTTATTTCTTTTTTTTTAACGATTTTTCCATAGATTTAACTCACGGCCCTCATTCAGGAGGCAGATAATGTCCCTAATGCTTCCGACTCCATTTTTTCGGGGGAAAAGGGGAAATTTGACATTTCGATAATGACCATGCCAATTTCGAAGTATGATAAACCCTTCTCTTGCGAGCTTCAAAAATGCCCATCTACACACTCTGTATATGCAGCGCACTGGGTTCTCTTAAAGGCAATGATTGTAAAAAGGTGCGTGCCTCTTTTTACAAAAGCCTGCCAACCAGGACGAAAATGTGTCTTGTAAATCATAGTGGACCCGTGGGAATTATGTGTGATGATCTAGCCACAAAATGGCGTAGACAAAAAAAAAATGAAAATGATATCCTTACAAACTAGAAGTATAAATTTAATAATAATACTGAGGATAGACAACAAAGGCAACAAAAACAACAACATCAAACAAGGAACTTCATGTAGGCCTGTATGACATAAAGGCCAAAACATAGTGTGGGGATAGGTGTAATTATTAAACCATGCTTGCAGCGGTGTAATGGATTTGCTTATGTTCCCTAGTCGTTCGAGCAACAAGGGGGGGGGGGGGGGTCAACACATTAACAATGGGATGCATTTTTTTCTAAAATTTAGATTACACTGCATTTCGGGCAAATACGTTCGCCATTATTTTCCTTCGATAAGTTGAGGCTACGCTAGACGTGTAAAACATTTTAAAGATTGGCCCGAGTGCGAAACCGTGCATCGTAGTAGCGATGAGATTGCTGCCGCAGGTAGGTTATTCCACTCTCAATGGTTTTTTATGGACAAAGTTCTCGCGACCCATCATCACTTCGCACTTCCTCTTTTCCTCAATGTACCCGCAACTCAACGATCCCTGTCGGCCTTTGTTTTCCACCTTCAGCATACAGACGTCAATCTGCGGATATCCACTTTCACTACCTTTACCCAACTACGACCCCCTCCCATCCCACCATCCATCCTCAGTTTTTATCTCCTTTCTCCATTCTCATTCTAAACCTCTTCACGGAGAGGAGCAAGCAGGCGGGAATTGGAGATGCGGTGGGAATTGATAATCGGAGTGGTCAACGATTTGCGGATCTCTTCCATAGACATCTTGAAGAATGTAGCACAGTGCCTTGATTTTACGAAACAGGAATGACCCTCCCCCCCCCCCCCCTCTCAAGTGTTGTCAAACAGTCGACGAAGAGAGATATAGAAGCCTGATGGAAAGGCAGTATTTTATTGCATTGTCGCCAATCTACCGTACGAACTCAGAAGATGTACACTGCAAAATGTCCGGTGTTAGATGATATCTAGTATTATTGTTAATTATATTAATATCTAATATATTCATATTATGAAACACCGAGCTGGTGTTAAACTTCCGATGCTCACTTATGGTGTTAGATTGACACCTCCGGGTGTCATTTCAAAATATAAAATTGTTTTTGAATAGTCTCTTAGTAATTGTTCTTCTTGTTGATTTTGAACTTCAACAAGGATTTTCAAGAATTTCAAGAATTTTCCGATAAAGTACTTATCAAAAAAAAAGAAGAAGAAGACGTGAACACATTCATACCATACTTAGTAACACGTACCAGTTGGTGTGGTCTCCTATTGAAGCTGGACGGGTGTTATACCATGGGAATTAACACCAGCAGTATCAAATCAACACCATGCGGTGTCATTGTTGAATTAACACCAGCGCAGTGTCAAAATATCACCAGCTCTGCAGTGTCAAATGAACACCACGAGGTGCCAGGTGAACACTTTTCAACACCACTACGACATACTTTCTACACCTGTGGGTGTGGTCCTCGACTGACATTTTATCGGTCTTAGATTTAACATCCATGGTGTTAACACTAACACCGATGTTTTTGCAGTGTAGGAACTAACATGAGAGAGAAAAAATATAACGAGACAACGAAACTGATAAACTGAAACGCAAGGACTGATGAAAAATGGATGCGGATAGAGATGAAGATACGGCGAGTAAGATGGAGAAACGTGCAACTGCATTTGAGAAAACGTGTTTATACATAGCAATAAGGATGAAGATAGAAATAGACGAACAGAATGATGCAATCTGGAATAAACATAATAAAAGTAGAAGAGACATAAGAAAAATGTAGCAATACAAAGGAATGCTAAGGAGAGAGAAAAAGAGACAGGATTACATCGGATGGAACATAGAAATTATGAAGTAAAACGTAATTGAACAGACGAATATACACCCAGATGAAAACTGACATACAGAAATTGTCATAAATTCGAACCAAATATTTGCTTGACTGTGTTATTGCAGGAACTGAAATATTGGATTCTGTATTACAACAGGCTTGTAACAAGCATCTCCTATGAGAATAGTTGAATACGCTGGTAGGAATAGGCCAGGATGACGAGAGCCGTTACATGCATGTAGACGTAAAATCCTCGCAGTGCAAAAGGTTTGAAAGTTAAGGATGTTGTCATACAATTGAGATAAATAATAATGATAATGATATTGATAATGATAGTAATAGTAGTAATAATAATAATGATATTAATGATGATAGTAATAACAATAGTAATAATAATAACACTAATCATCATCATCATCATTATTATTACTATCATTATTATTATTATTATAATTATCATTATTATTGTTATTACTATTATTATTATTCATGATAGTAATCAATGATAATAATCATTATTAACAGTGCTTATAGAGCGCACAACACATAGTCCATATGTCCCTGTGAGGTCGACTCCACTTTTCTGTTGAAACGTTATATCCGTTTTCTTCTATGAGCACATAGCAGTCCTGACTTCAACAAAATAATTTCGTTGTAGAACGTTGCTTACTTGAAAGTCTAAAGTAAGAAACAGAGTCTGGTGTTTTTCCTTTCTGCTCTAGCGTATACCTGCAAAACTGCAAAAAGTATTAGAGTGAAATTGTAAAGTCAGAGAAAGCTAGCTTTTATTGAGGACTGACGATTCGATATTGACCTTTTGACAAGTAACGTCCGGTGCTCAATGATCGAGTTCACAGTAAAGTATTTCACGGGGCAGCTCTTCGATCTTCCATCAGATCGTCAGCGACTCACTTTTTTCTCGTTCTCTTTTCTTAAAGTTAATGGTTCTTTTTGTAAGAAAATATTTACGTTCCCCCAGTGACCACTTTTCAGTCTGACGATGATGATTATTGTCATTGCAGAGGTCAAATTCAGGGATAATGAGGATGCAATACTAGTAGTGGCAGTGTCGCTTCATATAAAACGGGTTTACTGTTGAACCTGGAAAACACACCATGAGCAGGTGCTGTATTTACGAAACTCCAACGTGTTGGCGGCATGTTACGTGTGTATCACTAGAGTCATCTTCCACAAGTTTTATCTACTGTTTCGAACATTCTAGAGCTTCTTGATATTTCAAGAGTAAGGCCTTATCATTTTCCACTAGAAAAAAAAAATGAAAAGCGACACGCACAAACAATTCTATTATGTTATTTATGATAAGAAAGATAGGGAAAAGGCTGTTTGACGTAGATTTTAGTTCACTATTTTGTTTCTTGCTCCCCATTAGGGAAAAAAAACACTTTATCCTTTTTTTTTTGGGGGGGGGGGAATTTTCTTCCTTCATCATGTTCGTGGAGAAGAGGAGAAAAAGCTTTCATCATCTTCGACGTCCTCTTCTAGTTTTCCTCATGTTTTCTTCAAGTGATCCTTGATAACAATGAAAACGATATGAATTCTACAAGTGTTAGTGTAGGCGTATGATAAGTATTTCCATTCAAGTCGCATGTATTTCCTTACATTGAGAAATTCTGGCCGAATGTTTTGATTAATTCAGTCTCGGGTTTAGTTTCTACTTTGGTGTCACAGGCAACAACGACAACAGGTAATTTCAGTCCGAACCGCCCGCTTGCATCCATCCAATCAGTGCAAGGTTAAAACGATTCATGTCCACAGTGTAGGTTTCTGCATAAAAGCAACAAAGAAGGCAGTCCTTCGTGTTTTATGTTCCTGTCTTATAAGAGCCATTCACCGGGAACATGCACAACACGTGTTAATAATATGGCCGTCATTGTTGCAATGTGGGCATGATTAGTCACTGTTCGCTGATAGTCCATGAAAGAACAAGTTAATACAGACATCTGTTTTAATTAATCACCTTTTTCAACACGTCGTACCAGTATCAGGTGGCAAGGGCGAACTCGTCTGCAACCAGCGCCGAACAAAGTACGAGTTACTAAAAGCACATCGTAGGGATTCCTGTCCGCACTATGAGAAATGCAGCATATTACTAATAATTGTAGTGAAATGGCTTTTCACTCTGTGGCAGGTGTATTTGACACGTTCAGTGCTCACAAAAACGTTCATTAGCAAAAGCCGCCTACACGCCACAAGAACAGTAGAATGTGAGGCAGGCCCGTAACGGGGGGGGGGGGGGGGGGGGGGGGGGAGGGAGGAGGGGTTCCGCTGGCGAGCAGGGTCCGCTTTTATCAAAAAACAGGTGAAAACAGAGAGAGGTGGAAACTTCTTTTCAAAGCTCAAATTGCACAAGACATGATGGAATGTATGTGTGTGTGTTTGGTGTATGTGTGTGTGTGTGTGTGTGTGTGTGCTTTTGTGCTTTTGTGCTTTTGTGCTTGTGTTTGATTTGATTTTGATTTATTTATTCACCGTAAATTCAGCATAAAAAAGAGTACAGTAAAAGTATGATAAGCAATATACAACATATGATCAACAGTAGAATAATACATAGAATGCATCAAATATGGAAAAGAGGAAGAAAACAAGAGAGGGAAATAAGCAACGAATATGTACGGTAGGATAGCCCATTCAGCTCAGTCTACGAAGACATGGCTGTTCTTCCATGGGGTCCTAGTATAAAATTGATATACTAGGACCCCATGGAATGATGTGTGTGTGTGTGTGTGTGTGTCTGTGTGTCTGTGTATGTCTGCGTATATAAATGAGGATGGGCGGGGTTATAGTTGATGTAGTTAGGTAATATAGTAGAGTAATGGTGTGCAAGTTCAGGGGGTCAAGCAGGAATACGGTTTGTTTTGATAATCCTTATGCACACATGGTTATTTTGTTTTGTACAGGGGGTAGGTTGAAAAAAAATGATGATGAGGTTTGTTCGGTCAATTTAAGCATGATTTTTTTTTTTTCAGTTTATGGCAAGTTTGGGGAAATGCTGTATTCTCAAGGGAGTGTAAAGGAGTTTATGTAATGAAGCGTATATTGATTAATTTGATCGAGTTGATCAAGATGTTTTTTTTTTTGGTTTTTTGTGCTCTGCAAAAAAAAAGTATGTTAAAAAGGGATTTAGCTGCACATTTTTTTTTGTGTGTGTGTAGTAAGGCAGATATGGATTGGCTTGATTAGGTTAATCAATTTAATTTGCATAATTTCATGTCATTTTTCGTATATAAACATGGTATGATTTGAAAAAATATATATATATTGTACTGTATGTTGGAAAAAATGATGTAGCAGCACAAGAAAGAAGAATGCAGCTGCTTTTTGGTTGTTGATATTGTTCATATTAATTTCATTGTCAACATGGACCTGATATTGAATGAAACTTAAATAAAGAATTTCATAAAACAAAAAAGTGTGTCTGTGTGTGTGTGTGTTTTAATCAACAACAGTCCATATATACATACCAATAACCTTGATAGGTTGAACTCTTCCCACCCCCGCCTCACCAGGGTCTATTGTTGAGAGTCATCCCTCCGAGAGAATGGATGAACGAGATAATTGTCTTGAAGACCAGTGTATAACCCAACCTCGACTATGGCCTTACGCAGCTAGAAGGTGAGTTGTTGTTTTTTTATCATGTGCGTTATTCTGTAGATTCGTTAATGCAATGTAAACATAAGACTAATTAGATAGATAACTTATATATATATATATATATATATATATATATATATATATATATATATTGACAAGTTATTTGTTATCTATCCAGTTATCCGGGATTTTTTATTCATGTTTATCATTGTCCATCATTGTCTTTGCACTGACAAAGGTCTGAGGCAGACCAAAAATTTTGTAATAAAAAGTTTTGTTATCGTTGGATCTATGGCGTACTTGAGACTCTTTCTTCAAATAATTACAACATTCGAAGTCCAACACGTGGAAAGTTCCAAGATGAACATATATATACATATATATAAATAGATAAATGAATATATATATATATATATATACATGTATATATATATATATATATATATATATATATTATTATGTATATATATATATATATATATATATATATATATATTGGATACATAAAGGTCTTCCTTTTCTAAAATGAACTCCTCCCCCCCCCCCCGAAAAAAAAAAATGAAATGATAAAATAAAATGTTGTTACCGGGCTGCGAGAAAAGATGTGAGGATACGTACGTGTTAGCATTCATTTCTTTGCGCCAGTTTCCATAATCTCTAATCTATATCATGAGCATTCTTATGCATTCAAAGAATAGCTGATATTGAGATGCTCAATAGGTTCCACTGCCATAAATAGGCCACATATAACAGAAGTGCAATGACAACCTGAGTTGGCACTATTGTGGTGAGTATACACGCAGTCTGCATGCCTTCTCAATTGAACGACCAAATCGATCAAGTCAATCGCGGTGAAGCCCGACCCAGTTCGCTCCAAACATTCTCAGCATGACATCCCCCTCTGAACCCAGGAAGCTCCTTGCCCGAACAATATACATCCGGACAATTGACAACCATGTGCCACATAGTACCAGTCACTTCCGCAGTCATCGGCCTTGAGAGGAATCTCAAACAGGATGAGATGGAGCGCGAGAACATTACCTGGCAGACGTCTCCATGGCAACCCTCATTCCTCTTTGCTACACGACTGCAGCTATACACTTGACCGACATCTACCACAAACATGCCTGTATGTGGCCTTTTTCTGGAGTATGTTTTTTTCAGTTGGACCATCTTCTCTAAAGAGTTAGAAGGATAAACAACAAAAACAACAACAAAACTTCAAATGCAAGGGAAAGGAAGAGTGAGAATAAAATAATAAACATGTTGTGAGGTGTGAGTGTATCAACTGTTGAGCTGTTGCAGCTCCATTAGTGTCAAAGTAGGATTCTCAGAGACCAAAAAAGGGACAATATTGACTCTCCTTTTTTAGATGACTTTAAATCAGCGCATTTGTAGAACAAGTTCAGACAGGTATAATTACAACATCCAATTTTACAACATCCAACAGAGTTAGTTTCCCTTTATCATCTCAGTCAAGTCATCATTCTTTTTTACATAAGTCCTCCTAAGTATTTCCCTGTCTGTGTTCTAAATATAACGATGTGTTTGTTTTTTTCTCCTGCATTCTTACCAACATAACTACGTATAAAAAATGTTTTGCATTACATTCAATCCAGCTTGTATTTCATAACTTATTTTACATTATGAAATCCAGATTGCTTGCGTCCACAATGGCACATGCTGTAGTTCCCTCTTTTTTCTCCCTTTTTTTCCTCTCTTTTTTTCCTCTTTTTTTTTCCTTTCCTTTTCTCTCTTTTTCCTCTTCCCAATCATTTTGATGTCAGTTGACATCGGTTCGTTTATTGTGTTTTATATTGATGTTTTGTGTATTTTCTGAGGGTCCCATATCGTACAAGCTTTGCTTCTTAGTGAGACCCTCCACTTCCATCCTCATCCTTAGTTGACTTGTATTATGCGCTTTATGTATTTAACATAGATGTAATCGCATCTACTATTCATTTTCATAATTATCTTATGTACCTTTTCTAATTTTGTTCTGTATCACAAATATCCCGTGTATATGCAATGTACATAATTTCTTTGTTCATTTTGATGGAGGTGAAAAATAAAGTTGAATTGAATTGAATTATAAATACTTCTTTAAAATCAGATAATGGGTAGAATATCTAAGTTCTGGAATTGGAATAAAATGTAGGCCCTATTGTTTACTATTGGGAACAGTAATTAAAAACATGTTCCAAGTTATCACATTTGATGCATATATATGTGTAGGTTAACTGTGTCACAAAACATATACCATATGAAAATTTCGCAATAAAGCCAAAAATATAAAGAGATATCACTATTTTTCTCCATTAACCATAACTGTAGACGGTTTATTCTTGAAACAATTTTATTATAACTACAATTGTTCACATTTCGTATATTATACAATACTTAACATTGATTATACTGATTTACATTTCTACATTGGTTGTTTCTATCCCTAAGTCACATTATAGAACTATTTTGAAGCACTAAAGCTGAGTTTTGGTTTCATCTGCAAATGGTAAATAATCTGTCTTTAAAGGTGCACATGTTTTCAATGAGTAATCTCACAATGGAGGAGACCTCGATGTAATCCACGCTCTCTCAAATATTACGAAAATCATATTTGTCGTGAATGATTAGGCAACATTTCCATTGATTTTTTTTTCTCCCAGAGGGGCCCATATTTTACGAGCATTGTCCTTTCAGTGGGTCCCTCCATTTTTCGCACAATGCATATTGGTACTTCGCTTTGATTAGTTCAGTACTCATTTTACTGTATCGTAACTAAGGTTTCATTGTTGTTTACTCTGTTCAATCCACATTATCTTGTTTGCATTATTTCTGTCCCTAAAACAGTGAGATGTATACTATCTTATTGTCAGAAAATGGAAATAAACTTGAACTTGAACTTAAACTGCAACTTTGTTTTCCCTGAGGTCATCGTTTGATGGGTTTATATCATAATTCAATAATGATGATAACATAAGACTACTTTTTAAATGATACTATTCGTCATTAATTTGGATAAAAAAAGAAATTTAGTAAAGATCGATGTGTTGTCCAATAGCAGACCTCTGCGATGGTGACGTCATCTCCTCTCTAGATTTGAATTCGTTATTTTTTTTCAAAACATGGGGAACTGTAAAATTCGCAAACTTGTCTACTTTTTTAATCAGAGGGTGTTTAATCTAATGAAACCTCTCCCCTTTTGTTCGCCACTTATTACTCAGAGTATATAAAAGAAAAGTCAAAAATAGTGGAGAAGACGCTTTAAGATGGAGAAACAACCTTGAGGCGTGATGTATTGTTGCTAAAGCAGTAACAGTTTATGCATTCATAATCATCAGCGGTATATTTCAATTCTCTCTCTCTCTCTCTCTCTCTCTTCCGTTCCTGGTATATTGTTGATTTCCCGTCATCTAAAGGTGTTATTTTGAAAACAGAATAGACAATAGGCACCGCATGACGTCAATGACGCAATTCACACGTTTGCCGATGCCCAAAAATGAAAGAAATTCTAATGTATATTAATGTCTGAAATGTATTTTTGTCACTTCCCGTTATGCTACTTCTTTTAAAGTGATATGATTACAAAACTCATCTATTTATTTCTAGTCTCATGTCACATAAGCACCTCTGGCAAGGTCACCAATATCCTTGTCGTTTTCATGTAAATCACTTGTGATTTTACGTAACAGTGCTTCATTGTAAGTAGCTTACGAAAAACAAGGTGTTTCACGCTCAGCTGAAAATTTTTTTTTGATTCTCTCTGCAGCAGCGAGTATCCTTTAAAGACGTACTTTTGCCAGTGATGTATGATTTTATTTCTATTTTTGTGTGAGTGCTTGTATATTATCTTTTATTCTACGTAACGCAATTCCCCTCCGTTCTGAACATATTTATTGCACACACACACACACACACACACACACACACATACCCATCACATATACAGAAACGTAAATACGAACACGATGTGCAGCATTTTACATACCAGCTCTATCCGCTTCAATACTAAAAGGGCAATTACACAAAGGTTATCTCACCTCAGGATAAAGTGCACATTTCACAAAGGTGATGGTTTTACACTTATGTAAAAGCTTACGAAAGAGGTGAGAATCAAAATTCAATTTAGGGAAAGAGAAAAGGTCAACAAGGTAGACTCCTCAATATATTTGATTAAAGGGCGCCTCACACAGAAATTGCCCCATGAGTTCACTTTGAAAGTCAACTGTTGTTGTTATTGTCTTCTAGACGATTCACATCGAGAGGTTCCTTTGACCTGACCTGGTTGAAGACCGAAAACTGCCAACGAAGTGTTTGATGTGGATGGTCGTATTCAGGGCTCGTATTTCTAACGAGATGGGTATACGTAACCAACGATCTATTCAAGTGCGCGTCACGTCGACTGCCGAATGGCCAACGGGCGGTTTGTGGATCTCACTGTAAGATAAACGCGAGAGGAGCTGGGGGACTTGACGGGGAATTCAGTTAATGGATGCGTATGGGATCCCCACGACGCATATCAGTATTTGACCATTGCCACTGACAAATTGAGTTAGAACACAGGTCCTGAGGCCTGCGCAAGCGCACTTTACAATACCATGTCTCAATTCTTTCTATCTCCCATTTCTCCCTATCTCTTTTTTTCATTCCATCTCTCTTCTCCTCTTTCTCTTCTTCCGTTCCTTACATTTTTTCTCTCTGTCATCTTTCCCTATCTTTGCTTCTCTTATACAAGCTGCCTATCTTAATAGTTTATTTCGATTTGTTGTTTTATTTAATTCGTTCTCGATGGAGTCATTTGGGAGCCTTTCTATGTATAAAGTGCGTGACACAGTGGTGTTTTTGCTGCTGCTATTTCATCAACGCCATCCCCCTCAGACATACACTTTCACGCGCGCGCGCGCACACACACACACACACACACACACACTCACACATATTCCTTCCTGAGCATTTTCAGGATAGGATGAACTGAACTGAATATATATAGGCGCTAAAGTTTATTACCTTTTTCGAGGCATGTTGTGCAGTCTATATAAGCGGTAAGCTAAAAAATACAAAGATGATGGGGAAAAAATCACTAGCTTTAATTGTCTTTCACTCACCTGGGCTTTAGAGCAATAACGCAGCAAACAGATACGAGGCAAAGACTATTATTGGTGATTGCATATGTCCGTCGTATCCATAGCAACCTTTTTCCACTAATGACACCATTCAGCTTAGAAGCTTGGATCGCAGAGTTAATTGTCTTCCTCAAACAAGACCAAAATTATATGAAGTGACCCCTATATTCTTGGCATTCGTGGGAATTATGAATTAAAAAAAATCTCAAACTACACACACTTGCTTTTATTGACATGTAGCATACTTTGCGATGGGATGGAAATTAAGCTTGTGATATTTTTACGTTCATCAAAGTGGCAACGTTTGGCACTCTAATTCGAGAATTATTGAAACAAGGGCTATACTCTTGTTAAGGAGAGTAAGTTGTCTTATGAAAACGTTTATTCTATCGATTCAGTCTTTAGTTTCACCATTTACTTTTGATCGTTGTGAAAGTAATTCGCCTCAAAACATGCAGGGAATGCTAAACACTATAATCAGTAGCAGTTTTATATTCATTTTGGTCAAAATTGACAGGTTTATTTGTTTCTTTGTTCTCATTGTCAGTTGATGATTCCTGGCAGGACTTCTAAAAATTGAAATTTCTACAACTGTTTGGATAGAATCATTGGTATTACATCTTTAACATTGCTTTAATTATTGTAAAATCTTTCTTTGTATATGTTCATTTTTTTTATTGTGAGTAATCTTTAATGTTTGTGATTGAAAAATGTCATTTTGTATATGCGGAACCCCAAGTAAGAACTGTTGTATTTTACGAATACGGATGAATGGGTGATGATTATTTTTTTTTTCATATTACGTATTTTATGGTTTATTATATCTTTTATCTGAATACGAAAATTAAAACAAACTAACCATTGATGTCTTGAGCATCCAAAATCTTTATCCACATTTCTCAGATAATGATAGACCACAGTCATATACATTTAATCAATTTGCCAAAAAGTGAAAATCTGAGTCTTCTGTCAAGCTAATTCCCCGTATTACTCCGTATTCTTTTCTTTCTGTAGCCGTCAGCTTGAGAAGCAAATCTACCAATAATATTAACGGATTTTTTTTTTCATATAAATTTCATTTCCTCCAATGCAATTCGAGTTTTTGAGTAACCAATCGGTATAGGAATACCAATAAAGTTACTAAGAAAATCATTGTGGGATATAGTCACATCTATTAAGCCTTTATCAATGAAACGTGTTATATCAATTTTTAAGAGTGTGACTATTATCATGTTTTATATGACTGTGTAAATGTACTACAACTCATGCAGAATGTTGGTGTTAAGCACATTATTACATGGAGTATCTGTCATCTGTTACAATAAACATTTTCGGAACTATTGGCATTAATTCTAATTTAAACCATTCAAATCCTTACTTCGCATTTTCGTAGCTAAATGTCATCACTTTTATCTCAACCATTCAAATCATTACTTTTATTCATGCTATATCAATATCAGATAGCAGTGCCCGCAGGAGCAGTATCATAGTGTAAGAAGTCGTTATTATGATATTCACCACGGGTAGTACGACAAATGCTTTCTCAGAACCTTGCGATCCCCTCGAGCAGGTCGGGGATATGTGTTTCCCTACGATTTACCAGCAGACAGGTGCGGCTGAGGCTTGCCCCCAAGGGGTTCCAAGAGCTTTATAGGAGACAAAAGCCAAAATATAAATGTGGAGTGACTACTGCAAGTCGCAATATTAGCCGAACACATCAGTTTATTTTTTTTCATAAAAATATACTTTCCATTTACTTGTTGACTTGTTGAAAAAGGTAAGACCAGTTCTCTTCATTATACTAAAAGGAAACGTGAAAGTGCAGTGAACTTTCTTTATGACTTTCTATATATTGTTGTCCATAATGACGTCATGAAGTCTAGTAGTTTCCTTGTCCATAGATGACGTCATCGAAACTTTCAAGATTCATACAACTTTTGAGTCAGACTGTCCGATTTTCCTCAAACTTTCCTTGATTTTTTTCTGCTAATATTGGTGCTTTCGGTATTAGGGCTTCGGTTTCCTTTAACTGTGTAGCAAGGATTTGATTTATTCATTGCGACAGCGTTATAGGGCATCTGGTTCTGAATGTTGTCCATGATAACAGCATTCTGTCATTTTTAACAGATAATGTAATCCCACGCTTTTCCAACCATCAAAAACCAGTTCAATTTCTACAAGGGTGTTGACTTACATACCTCATTTCATTCTTGGTTTTTCTGCTCCTTGGTCTAATTAAGAAGACATAGCTTTTATCAGTGGCAACATTTTACATTACGCTGTGACATTATGAAATAAGGACATCGTCATTGACGTCAACGTTGGTGGAATGTTTTGTAAGATGTAGATATGACTCTTTGTTTTTGGTAGTGTACGTCGAGTGTATTTCCTCTACCCAGACCCGTTATGGTTAGAGTGGCGACTGTCTGTGGCGTCTGATAACTATTCTTCCAGCATTCTTATTAGCACCTGTCTTTTTCCATTACACCTCGCGGTGAGAATTGCTTTTGTTTCAACTACTGTGAGCTGAGATCCCCAAATGTGACGAGAGTGCCATGCGTGATAACTTTTAAATTGAGTCTTCCTAATGTGAATTGTGATGGGAATCTTAGGTAATACCGCGTGTTAATGTTCAGTAGCATTGTCTGGGTGACGTAAAACAACGGGAATCTCAAATAATCGCAAAAGGCAAACACGCAAGAGACATGATTTCAATAACATATGAATTACGATGTGCACGTAGACATGGTTATAGAGGGGATTGTATGATATTGTAGAAGTCGGTGCTGCATTTTGAATAGCGGGGATAAGAAGGTCCTCGAGGCTGGAGATTAAGATGCGCGGAATTCACTATACTCCCACCTGGCCTCTTTGACAGTGCATCCGTAATCTAAACTCCCTCAGTGGTCTCTGCGTTCCTCACTTTTCCCCGGGTCGAACAGATGAGACGGTCTCGAGTGATATTGGCACGCTGAGTGACGGCGGTAAATCCTATGATACCTTGTTCAGGAAATTGGCCCTAAGTGGTTATCTGGAGGAGCAAGCGTGGATGATGCTGCCATACCTCGAGCAAAGGAGGCAAATCGACTATTGATAGCAGCTTTTACAAGGTCGCAGGCACAGTAGAGTCATCATTATGAAAGGATAATACCAGTCCTCCAATGAACATTAATCCACTGAGTGGTGGAAACGGAGCATGACTGCCATCATTCACAGGGAATTACAAGGCAACACATTAATGTCGGCTTAAAAGGGTCGAAATGATTACATCGAGGTATGACATGTAGTGCGAGCAGCAAGCAAATGAAATTACTCTGGAACGAATCAAGGTGAACTTTATTTAGGCATAACATGGTGGGTGGATAAAGAAAACTTTCTGATCGTATCACTTTTTCACCTGTCTCATGAACTCCTCCCCCCCCCCCCCTCCCCCGCCAACATCAGTTAAACATCTAATGCACTGTTTGGACGCATACGAAAGTGTTTCCTTAACATGGTTGATGAGTTGTACTAGAGCTGACAATAATGATCAAACTTGGGAGCATTCAAGTCGTAGACCTGAAGCTGCCTGAATGTGATATCAACCTGTTGTTGACTGGCGATTATTCAAAGTGTCTTTTTCCCCGATAATGTCAGTTAAATACCTCATGCTTTGTTTAGACACACTATGCATGCGTTCAGACACATTATGCATACGTTCACCTTATAGGTTCATGAAATGTAACAGAGCTGACAGATTTAACTTGTAAGCATTCTAGTCATGACCCTAAGAAGTCCTTTAGCGTCCTTTTCCCTGTCAACATACGTTAAACATCTCCTGCAGTGTTTGGACAAAAAATACAAGATGAATACTTCTAACCAACAGGTATGATGTGTAATGGAGCTGAGAGTTATGATTTAACTTGTTAGCATTCATGTGGTGACCCTGCTATGAGGCGTGGAATAGTAACCTGTTGCTGATCGTATATCATTCAAAGTGTCTTTTCCCCCGCCAACATCGGTTAAAGATTTCATGCATTTTTTGGTCACAATGATGAATACGTTCATTTAACATGGTTGATGATTTATGATAGAGCTGATGGTTATAATCTACACCGTATAGCATTCAGGCTGTGAGCCTGAGGCGCGTAGGATAGTAACCTGTTTTTCCGCCAGCATCAGTGAAACATCTCATGCATTGTTTGCACACTTGTCATGATGAATACTTTCCCCCAACGGGTCCGTGATCTGAAACAGAGCTGAGATGAGTAAAGTTAGTAGCATTTAAGTCGTGACCCTGAGGGATGGGATATCACAGTATCCTGTTGTTGGTCGACCATTATTCAAAGTGTCTTTTCCCGACACGGCATGATGAATACGTTCACGTAAGAGGATCGCGATTTGTATTGGAGCTGAGATTTATAATTCGACTTGTTAACATTCAAGTCGTGACATTAAGGAGTGGGGTAGTAACCTGCAGTTGTTGATCGACTATTATTCAAAGTGTTTTCCCCCGCCAGCATCAATTAAACATTATCATGCATGGTTTTAGACAACAAAACATGATGAATACTTCTAACCAGCAGGTTTGTGATCTGTAATGGAGCCGAAAGTTGCGATTTAACTTGTTAGCATTCATGCGATGACCCTGAGGCGTGGAATAGTAACCTGTTGTTGATCAACTATTTTTCAAAGTATCTTTTCCCCCGCCAGCATCAGTTAAACATCCCATGCATGGTTCTGACGCATGATGAATACGTTCACGTAACAGGTTTGTGATTTGCAAAATAGCTGAGAAAAGAGTTTTGATTTAACTCGGCAGCATGCAGTAATGTCGCGACCCTGAGGTGGGGGCATTAACCTGTCGTTGGTGTATTATTCAAAGTGTCTGTCGACGATTAATGGATGACACCCACGTTTCTGGTTGCCAAGGGGCATTTCCTTTTGCATTTACCATAAGACCTATATATACAAGACACGGAAGTAGCCCGCAAGCCATATAAGCGGCGGATTGCAGATCATAATGTATCGTCCTGAATCTATTAAAATGAATGGCAGAAAGGGTGAGTAACCCTTTCCTCTGCCAATGAGTCAAGCGTGCATAAAATTCACATATCTACCTACGCACTAAGAAATACGGTTTCAAATTTGAACCCCAAAATTGTCCCTATACAACCACCCTAATGGGTGCAACTTTGCACCACAGTAAGCAATTTATACCCTTAGAGGTGCAATACGCTGAATTGTGAACCTGCAGGGGTGCGAATTTGCACCCTCAGTTTTGTCCTAATCAAGGGTGCAAACATGCACCATAAACATTAATACATTGTGAATTAAACATTTAGACCACGAGTACCAAGGTTTTACCCGTAAGATCAAACTTACACTCTAATGGATATGTCCGCTTCTTTGTAGGTCCGAATATAAATATTAAGTGATTTAATTTCTACTTGCATAATAAAAGGTACAAATGTGTACCCCAGGATGCTGGTATAGGGATAAATAGGGTGCAAATTTGAACCTTTATTTTTTAGTGTGTATGGACATGAGATAAACATGGCCTACAGAGAAATGGTATTTCCATTGTCAATTTCCTTTTGTCTGTATTACACAAGCTGTAAAAACTGATTTTGTTGAGGACTTGACCTATAGCAATGGCAAGGTTAAGAAGACATTCTCATTGACCTGAGTAAAATAGTTTTTTTTTTCTTTTTCAGCTGAATCAAATCACTTTTATACAGAACACACACACACACACACACACATAGACACACAAGCAAAAAGTACACATTGTGTCATGAGCATTATAAAACTGAATGCTGATGATTTCTGGCACTGTTATAATCATTAACGTGTAAAAACATCGTTTCTCAGTCGATATTCAGTGGTCAGTACGGGTATTTTGACCTCTCTGTCTCTCTCTTTCTCGCTATCGTGTGTGTGTGTGTGTGTGTGTGTGTGTGCATGTCTAGGGTATTCATGCTATCAAATTTATACGAGAAGAGACAAAGGTTGGTCAGAGTTTTTAAACTTTAATTTCGAAAATAATTCCACTACTGATTTCAAAGGACGCGCCTGACTTGAACCAAGTTCACATCATAGTCATTTGAATGGACTCACTGGTTTCTCCTAAAGCGTGCACCTAGATTATCTGGATTATTACGTTATAATCGGTTTAGCGGAGCTCGACATATATGGCTTTATAGATAATTGCCGTACCTTCGGCATTTCAGTCATCTGTGTGTCTCTCTTTATTATAGACTGAAATCAATTAATCAAACTGTTGCCCATGAAGCTATTAACATGAATAAGTTGTTTAAGTAATGAGCACTACAAAGACTTTATTGATTTTGTAGTTTGAGTGCCGAATTGCTTGATCGTCCAGCCATTTTTAAATAACATGAATAAGTAACCCTCAGGTTATCAAGCATTTGGCCTCAGCTGAATGATGATAAAAATGATGAGGACGATATTGATTTTGTGATGGTAATAAAAAATAATGATGATTATGATCTCTATAATCTACGCGGAATTTAAAACGTTGATACAGTATTCCGTCACGGACAAGGCACAACTATACACCTGGCTGGGATGGGGGCCGGAGGTGTGCGGATGCGTCAGTCAAAGACAAGATTAGATGGGTCTCTGAACCGTTTATCTCCGTGTCCAGAGTAATCGGGCATGACATTGGCAAAATTCCAATTGGTGCGCGGTTACCATGCACAGTCCCAGCAACTACACGGACTATAGACGCATTCCATCACAAGCAGATAAGTTTTGAAATCCGTCCGACCAGGAACAGACTTATAACCTCGTGTGTGTGTCTGCTTCAGAAATGGATTATAATCTAACATCATACATCGCATCCTGGGCGCTGATGAAGAATGCGATTAATAACCTGTTTGGCGTCTTGTTTATAAACCATGCATGCGCTTTCCCATCAGGATGAAGCGCTTTATGTCATTTTAAAGTTTTTATCTCATATATATATATTCATATATAGTGTAACATATTATGTCGAGAATATTGCGAGAAAGGCATTTTACCTCAGGATGAAGGCAGATTTAAACCAAGTCAATTCTGCCTTATGAATAATAAGTCTCATCCACTATAACAAACAAACCCACAAAAACGAATACCATGGTAGCAACATCAGCAAGGAGTTTATCTGTTCTTGTCTTGAGCCAAGCCTTTTCATACTTTTTTAACATTCATTTCACATTCTATAGATTACTTACGCATGCACTTGCCTGCCTTATCCAATGCTGCCTATGATAGCTGGCATTCGAGAGCAATAAGTTGATTCAAAATAACATTAAGCTTCAGAACAAACAGAGAGGATTTGCATTTTAAGGTAGTGTAGAAGGGGTTTAGAATTCTGTCGTTTCTTCCTCTCTCTCTCTCTCTCTCTCTCTCTTTGTAAGAATGTCAAACCTGGTTAGTTTCTTTGATCCGAATTCCTCAGTTTACACTTTCGCTGGCTTACGTACTCATCAGCGTACTCCTAACACATACGAGAGTCTGTTTTTGCTTGACTGTTGTATCCGTTCTCGACCGAGCACGGGAAGTATGATCGTACTCCCGCGTATGTATTCTACAATCTTGCTGGACTTTATATCATAAAAAAAAGAAATGCTGGTTTTAAACGTCATTATCAATTTAACCTAATCTCCTGTAGTTCCCGATCTTCTGAATGTCTGGCCCTTAGACAGCGGCGGCGTCATTCTACCACTAAGCGATTAATATCTGTCGTGTCTGATTTTTCGGAAATTCAGTTCATATTGCAAAGGATCACTTCATCAACTCGGGTAAATATGTAACTAAACTCTTGAAATTTCTTTGGTCTTGCATACTAGATTATATATATTATATATATATATATACATATATATATATATGTGTGAACCATATATATATATATATATATATATGACCACAAGACATTGATATTTGTATAAATCAATATTAAGTTTCAGTTTTTTACAAGTTGATAATCATCTGTGGGAAATTATAATTGCTTAAATTTCCACACGGATTGAAAAAAAAAACACTGACAAAGATAATCAAACAAATCAGGATTACAATATTCACTAATAATTTCATTATAAAGCTCTTTTTTTTTCCTGAGGAGTTTTTTGCAAAAATGACGATGCATCAAAGACGAGTAAAATAATACATACTTGAAAGCAACCAGTTCATCACACAAGGGTCAAATCATGCTGATTTTGTTTCCACCGAAATGGTGTATATAGTGGGAAAAGAATAGGAATTGGACTTACCGAGATGAAATGGCCTTGAGATTAGCCATGACCAATGTCCAAGTATCTAAGTCACCAAGTCACCGAAAGGTGTGCGATTGGCGCCTCATTGCAGTCTGACATGATCTACTGCACTGTGCACCGTAGTGGCAATTTATAACGGATCAGGCTATTACCAGCCAGTGCGCACGCTCCCGTGCTGCGTCGGCGCGAACGCGGGAAGAAATCTCCCGTAGATGTGAACTTCTTCGGACGGTGCACCGTGCCGATTTCGACATGACACATCACGTCAAAGGCTGAAACTGACTTGAAAGCAGTGCGAGAGAGAAAAGGGGATGGTGGGGGGGGGGGGGGGGGGGGAAGAGAGGGGAGAGAGAGGGGGAGGGGGAGGGAGAGACAGATAAAGGAAAAAAAGAATGGAAGATATAGATGGAAATGCTGACGCCTGAGGCAAATATTTGTATATGTTATGTTTACCTAAATTTGCATATTGGTGTAACAGATGGTTAGAGGTGGATCATACACCATTCTGTACCAGGATACTCTCTCAACATGCACACAAGGTCATTTGGAAATTTATGTTGTTTTTATCAATATAATGCCACATGTCACTCGACGGCATCCGATGAGTGATAGTTCACAAAATTAACGATGAATTCCATCCCACCCCCCCCCCCCCGAAAAAAAATGAGATTGTAAAAGACTCCCCTAGTTGTCCGACTGCGGAATCGCATGCTACGGTGTGAGTATGTTGGATAACTAGCGTTTGCTGTAAGTGAATGTTTAAGTGGTGTGTGTGTGTGTGTGTGTGTGTGTGTGTGTGTGCCTCCAGTAGCATGATTGTCCCTTTTCAGGTAATTTTCCAAATCAAAAAGTTGCCAAAAAGTTTTTCAAACCTGATATGATTCACGATTTTACACTTGTAACGTGACACGGTTTTCAGCTGTAATTTGTTTTCATTTTTTCCTGTAATTACCTTTTCAATAGTGGCTGCCGTCCCTGATTTCTTTTCTGTTGTCAGCACTATGATGACATTGTCTATTGTATTAACGTACTGTGCGTGATTGCACATGGCATTGTGCACGGTATGACAATGTTTCATTATTCAACACTGTAAGATGGCCTCGAGATTATGTATCGCTTCCCTCTCCTTCTAAGGGGTACTATTTTTTCTCTATTTGTCTCAGTTCTCTATTTTCATTTTATCTTGGTTGTGCGTGTGTCTGTTTGTCTGCGCGTGTGCGTGTGAGTGCAATAATGTGCTAGTCTTTGTGCGTGGGGGACTAATACTATACGGTCATATCACATGTGTTATCGGGATCTTGCTTACTTTATTGTCGAATACTAAAAACAAGTTGACCTTCAGACCTCTTTATGATGGTCTTTCTTCATTTTATTTCCTATTTTCGTGTAAGATTCGATTTTATATATGTATACATATAAGATATATATATATATATATATATATGTATAATACATATCTATATGTATATATATACATGTATACTAATATATATATATATATATATAATAATAATAATAATAACAGAAGAGGAGAAGAAGAACAGTAACACAAGTCATTTTTTATCATTTCTCTGTCATAATAGAGAGAAAGGGGAGATGCTTGATCGCCTCACTGAACTTACAGGAGACCTCGAAGAATAACATTCGAAGTCATGACCATGATAACACGGGCAAGGTGACGGGACGAAGTAATAACCCCTTCGAACATTCATTTCCTTTCGCACATCAGCGATACGTGCGCTTGTATTCGACAGGATGTATCGCTAAATGTCATTGCCTTCAAGCGACTCTATATTCCGCACCAGTTCAAGATTATCAAACTAATTTGAGGAGTCGTTTCGAACGCTGCTACTGCAGCTGAAGCAGCCATGAGGCTAAATCCTGGGTGACACTATTCCACTGAATATGTTGATCTTTGAATTGAATAGCGAACATTAGATCTGCTGTCACGCGAACGCTAATTAGGCCAAAAATCGTGTTTTGCACAAACGCAAAACAGCTGTTTCCATTGTCCAACCCGGAAGGTTGCCTCGTCCGTATAGCGTTCGCGTCGCAAATCTAAAGTTCGCTAATATCGCAAGGGGAAATATAATCTACGCACTGAAATGACTTGATTATCGATAAGGAAATTTGCAAAAGAAAACAAAACAGAAAATCAAATAAATTATTATGATGTTTATCGGACCTAATTATTGTGGCCTTCCTGTATGTTTCAAAGATAATGATATTATTTGTCACAAACTTCTGCATTATTCAAAAAAATGAATATATTACCAATTCAAGATATAATCTCCTTCCAAACAGGAATTTTTATGCAACAGTATTTATTTGGAGCATTACCAGCCCCCTTACAACTATGTTTTCATCTCAACAGCAGTATCCATTCTTATAATACAAGAAACCAACAAAATTTTCATCCTCCCCTTTATCGAACCGAATTAGCCAAGTCAACAATTTTTTATCAAGGTCCTATTTTGTGGAATACTTTACCAAAAGAACTGAAAACCTACAAATCATTACAGCAGTTCAGAAACAATTTTAGACGCACTTTCCGTATGTAATAGCAACATGGTTTTGTATATTCTGCCAGTATTTACTCTCTTCTTTTTCCTTCTTCATCCTGCTTTGATTGTGCACCATTTGTGTTCTATATATTTTGTATCTATATATTGTAAGTTGAGAAAGTCTTGTATTTACTTTGGGGCCTATTGCCAACAAGCCTGAAAGGCTTTAATTGGTCCCCCACAATGAATATGTTTATACTATGACTTGAAATGTAATGATTGTTGTTTTTAATGTGGAAATAATGTGGAAATAAATAAACATTGTGCGCATGGCATTCTTTTGGAGTCAATAATGTGTGGTCTGTCCATATTATAGTGGTGATATCTCTCTCCCAACTCTGTGGCATCTATATAAGAATTTCTAATTACTATTATAGTCCACCACAGATTTAAGTATATGATGTAAATGGAGACTCTCCTGTCATTCACAACTTGTGGCAAGTCTTTTTCTTTTTCTTTTTTTTTAAACTTATAGCAGAGATGACGGTCTCATTCAATCAGTTCCCTCTCCAGAGAAATCTTGATGACTCTCTTTATAGTAGACCAGCCAAACCTCAAAAAAGGCTCTAGATAAGGATTCGACGGCATTTTTTGTTAATGCTCCGTTCTCATACTGAAAGTCTTGCAAAAATACTAAGGAATAGCGTACGGCCGGATGTCACGCGCGTTTTTGCCGAAAAATGTCATTTTTAGCACAAAATTCAGAAGCATGTCAAAAATCACGATTTTTATTTTTTGCTTGCATTCAATTGATATTTGAAAGATCATGAGTTTCAATTGTCCCTTTTAATGAAATTGCAATTTAAATGTGTTTCCTTAGCATTTTAAAAAGTCATTTTGTACAGCCATATATGGGGCTCTCAAATGTTTGGGTGTTGTTTTCTCGAAATAATATTCACAGATTACTTAACGTTCTGCAAAGTTTGCTTTTCCAAGCTAATTAGATGATCTTCCAAAAGTACTTTAATGTTTTATAAAACTACAAGTGCTTCTTTAATTGAATGTGTCAATATTATTTCTAGTTTTCTTGAAGAAATCTTTACTTTTAATCAAAACTCTGAACTTGCAGGAACTCAGAAAATGCATTTTCCGAGCATTTTCCAGTAGCCCCGCGCAGCTTGTGTGCGCGCGAATACTTAATACGTGTGCGTACGTCTACCACGCACTACCCCTAATTCGGTCGTTGAGTTGGAAACGTGGTGACTGGAAAAGGGACTATTTCCTTCGAATGTAAGTAACTTAGTAAATAAATACATAGTTCCTTATTGCACTGCATAACGGAACTTAAAAATCTGTTTTGATCTATTAGTTAGATATACAACTTTGATCTGAGACTTGGTTAATATCAAGGTTCAAGCGCTAGTACTACGTTAGGCCGATGTCTTTAATTACTGTATTTCGCACCGATCCCGTGGGCGCGGGCATGCCTACCAACCCCCGGGCCGCCACCCGACCGTGCCGGCAGTGTTTGTTAGTGGAACAGCGATTATTCCGTAAAGCACGTCTTGACACGGTGCGAAAAGAGGCCTAACAAACATTTAACGTCTACGTCTAGATTTAGGTGTCTTGTTAGTTCGATCTAGGTTTGTAATTTATGGCCTCATCACATGCAGTTGGACTGAATCCTCGTCTACTGTTAGGTCTAATCTATCTAACGGTAATACACTCTCTCTAACTGTTAATACTAACGTTAGTGTTAGACATTCTAGCTAGTAGGGGTAGTGTTACTCTAACGACGAATGTTAGTGTTAGTGCTAGAATGTACGGCTACGCCTGTTATTATGCTAGCCAAAACAATTCAATCGGGCTTCATAGCTAGGCCCTATGACACTAGTACAGTGTAGTATAATCACAATGAACTTAACACCTAACGTTAGCACATTAGCAGTTGTATAACGTGGACAGTACAGGTCCACTACTACTAACGTTACTGCGCTGGTTAGATGTATTTCTATTTGTAGGGCTAGAGCCAGGTCCAGGGCAAGGGGCTGTAGACTATACAGAAGATGTAGATGTAGATCTACCAACGTTTAGATTCTAATAGTAATATACTAGACCTACAATATAAAATCTAGGGCCGGGGTCTGAAGCATAAATAGCTGGCGTCTGGAATTAGGATCTAGGTCTAACCTTAGTCAAGATCTGGGCCACTGATTCTACCTAACGTTAGAGGTTTCTAGTAATCTACTACTCATATCTAGGCAGTTTTGTTGTAAAGACCCAGCTTACTAGGCCTAGCTAGACCTAAGTTTAGGCATCTAGAGGTTCTAAAATCTATGCATAATAATTATACTATATATGTAGGCTAACTTTGATCAAAAAGTTCATGTTAGATCTAACATTTTAGAAGATCCTAACATTAGCTCTAACGTGAATTATCTAGGCTAATATTAGTCTCTAGAGCAGAGGTCTAAGGTTGATTCCACTCTTTCTGGTATTTGTAGACCTGTGGGTTCAGAAAAAGAGTCTAGGATTTAGGCCTAGGTGTTTTATATAAAAGCGAGTCTACAACCAAGTGATCTTGCCATTCGAATATGCCTGAAAGAGAGAGAGAGAGAGAAAGTGTTCAGTCCTGACTGCCAACCTCTCCTAATCTGTGAATCATTTACATGTACTCTTCTAGTTTACAAATAGATCTAGTCAAAGAGAAACTATTTAGAAATGTCTTTACTCATAAGTACCAAGTTCTTATGTTAATGTCTCAAGAATAAAGGTTCATTTGAAAAAATATAAATATTACATTTTTAATGGATCATTTATACCGACTCACTGAAACCTAAATATCTTCTTCTTTTTTAACTTTTTAACAGCTAAAAAAAAAATATATATATCATCTTAATGAAAGAGATATATTTTTAGTTATAATTGATTTGCATGGGAAACAAAGAAAATTATGTCAATGTCAAGATGCCTTTTCAAAACAATTAAATTTCAAATTGATTTTATTTTTTGTTCACTATTAGCTTATAATGCTCTGCTTTAAAGATGAAAAAAAAATATTTGAGTCATGTTGATTTCTGTTTTCAGCTAGATGTACCAACAAGTGGACAGACTGAGTCTTGTCTTCAAACTTCACCAAAGAGAGAGACATATGCCTATTCTGACTTGCCAAAATCTAATTGTAAAGACTGAGCTCTTTCTACCTGCAACAAATTGCAGAACAACCAGAAGGTAAGATACGGTAAATGTCTTAAATAGCGGTCTAATTTGAAATATCTTTTAAATACTAACTTACTAAGTGTTTGATTATCAAATGTATCACTTCAGTGCCCAGTTGAAAATAATGCCAAATCTAAATACATTGAGTATCAAATATTCCTATTCCATTTGAATAAATTGTAACAAGCATGTTTTCGCTTTGACAGTTGCATTACAATGCAGTGTACAAATACTTTGCAAACAAAGAGAGGAGAATAATCTTATACACGTGTATCTCCATTTATATAATAAGGGGAGCAAATCTATGATCGGATGTGTATTCTTGTTTTCTTGTAAATTCATTGCATGTTCTATTGTAGAGGATCATATGAAAGAACGGTATTCTATCTACTGAAGATGAGATCATATAAAAATCAAACATAAATGTAATCAAGTAAGATATTATATTTAATGAAATATTTCTCAACCATGTCAATTGGCACAAGTGTTTAATGTGTGCACAAATGAAAATACGTCTGTAGTCACAGATCAATTAACTTTCCATTGTTATTATGTTGCGTTAAGTATGACGTAAGGGTGATATGCTGTGATGTATTGTTCTTTATTTTTATCAAGGTGTCACCAACAAATGGACATGCTGAGTTTGAGATCACATCCACTAGAGTGAGGGGGAGATAGAAAGATGTCTTGACTGCGATGTGAATGCCCTTTCCAGCTCAGAAGTAAGTGTCATCGATTTGAAATTAGGAATATCATCTCATGAATACAAATCGATTTATGCAAGGAAATCATATCCTAATCCACATACAAAATCAAATATTTGTGTACAGGAATTACAGGTGTCAAGATGACTTCCATCCTACATAATTCATTTTCAGTAAGATATGGCTTTAGAGCATCAAAGATGATAATAACAATGACATGATTAATGTATTACATGTAAGACAAATTAATGTTGACAGTGACCTGAAGATCCAAAATCTCATACTAAGGGATTCATGAGATCGTGATGATTAATTCTAATTCATGATGAATGTGTTTGTTTATGTTGCAGTATGATTATCCTGTTTCACTCATAAAAATGATAACTTATTTAAGTTTTTGTTAATTGTATTTTCGACCAGAATTAGCACAAAGTGGACAAAATGGACCCTGCAAACCACAGCCAACTACGGACAAGAGAGAGAGAGAGAGAAAAAAGAAAGAGAGAGATGTCCTGACTACCAACCTCTAATCTGTGCATCCTGCACTCTATTTCGAAAGGAAATGTGGGAGGTAAGCAATAATACATGTACATGTAAAATGTAAACCCCAAATATGTTGGAATATTTTGTCAAGCCTTTGACATCTTGACCAAATTTTTGACTGTCGATCGTTCATTGGGCAGAAAATTAACGCATGTTTTGCTAAATGAATGCAGTACTGCATATGCATGTAGTCAATCACTCCAACAACGAAGATTTACATGAATTAACGCTGATTATTATTTTTTTTTTTAGCCTCTGTCAAAGATGGTTGCAGGAGTTTTTATGTTGTTGCAGTCATCATTCACACGCACATCTGTCCTATTCTCATCTTGCAATAACTTAACATTTACTCAGCAGATCATCTTCAACTTTGGTTTTATACAGAAGAGATGATTACCTGCTGAGCCTTGTACAAGTAGCATTTTAGTTATTGTTGTGATTTTGCTGCTGATTGTAAATTACAGGGAAACCCTGATTTTTATTGACTGTAGAGCATTGCTACCATGACATTATATTTACCTTCGGATGGCAAAGTTACCATAACCTCTAAGCAATTTGACTTTGATTAGTTATGAGGGTATTGATGTGAAAGGTCACAGGGACATTATATGCACGAAAGTGTTGAATGTATCCAGTTGCAGTATCAGGCAAGCACTACCTTGAAATTCTTCTGAATGGAATAAAAAGCTTAATGGAAAGAATTGGATATTTGGATCATGAAAGTTTCCTACATTTTATATTTCATCGTGTACTCACGGTTAAATTGCTACAATTAGGATCTACTGTATAAAATAATATACTTTACAGTTTCAAGGAAACACTACATATAGAGGAAATCAAGTAACCGTATGTCTTTATTAGCCTATATGTCACTGTGTCTTCACCAAAGATTAAAATGCCCATGTCACTTTCCTCATCAAGTAAAGACAGATACACCATTCTCTCTCTCTCTCTCTCTCTCTCTCTCTCTCTGTCTCTCTCCAGAAACAACCCTGCCAGGCTATCCGGTCCGCATCCAGATTCCGTATGAAGGATGTCATCAGAACCTGAACTTACATGTGGAATGCATCCATCTAAACTTCTCAAATATAATCACAATGTGCTTTCAGAACTATTATAGAAGTTGAATATATAAAAGACATGTGTATATATTAGACATTTCTACTAATCCAGATTAAATGCTTCTTTTCTAATCTTTTTTTTTTCTTTTTTTTTCCCTTAGTGATAAAGTAAAACAAGACCTGATATCAAAATGTGCACAACACTACTTGGCAAAGAGCATTTACAATATGATTTGATGTAGATCTACTTCCAATTTTGATGGCAGCATTAAAGGGATGAGGGATGGCCTACTTTTGGTTGAGATGGGGGCTGATATGGAGATTTTGTAAAATAATGAGAACCCTGTTACGAAATATTAAAGAGTAAACAATACCAAGAGGAATTCCAAATTTATTTGTTAAAAATTGGTTTTGAAAAGGCCGAGATGTACAAAAACAAAGAGGTCCTAATAAAGGTGGCACCCACTTCTAATTATTATCATTCTGTGTCACTTTTTAAAAAAATTTCTCGGCCGTTTCAAAACCAAGAACTTTAATCAAACAAACTTCAAATTACTCTAAGAATTTGATGCTCTTTCATATTTCATAAGTTGTTTTTATTTGCTTGCAAAAAGTTAAAGTCTGAATCTCCATCTCAACCAAAACTATACCATGCCTTTGAGACTCACAGTTACAAGCCGCATACTAGTAGTTCATGGAAATTGATCCTGTTATTTCCTTTGAAGCCCAAACGCCAACATTTTAATCCTGTCAGATTTGAATGTCTTTTGTGTTTGTTTTTATGGGGGGGGGGCAACAAAAGGGAAGTGAACTTTGCCTTTCTTCATCAGATGGAGGAAAATATGTAACATGTTAGTCAGAAAAAAAAAACTGCACGTTGAAGTGCTTAAAAAGATAAAATTTCACAAAGTAACAGTTGGTGAATCTGAAGGGAAATAGCATAGAGCATGTTTTTTCTTTTCTAGTTTAAGATATAAAAGAATAGTATGTAGCTTAAAGGAACGAACATAACTAAAATGTTTCAATCCAAACGCCAAGTACAAGAAGTAGTGAAAAGAAAATGTACTGGTCAAGATGTATGTTTTGCCAGGTTTTCTTTCACATGTGCCATAATTGTCATGATGTTGGTAATACTGTAATATATGTTAGCTATTCAGGGCCCCAGCAATGTATTCTGGTACTTGGAATGAGGGAAAGTATTAGAGGGAAATGCCGGTACCATGCATTTTGGAGAGGTGATTTTTTTTTCTTCATTGAGAGACGAGTATTCAGTACAGATACCTTATCACACTGGTCTGCAGAACACAAAAATAATATCAGACTAAAAGTAGATTTTTAAAAATTTGGCAGTCACCATTCTAATTTAGTTGTACATTGACGAAAGTTCAATGCAACAGCGTACAGTCATAATTAGCTAGGATATGTAACCACAAATTTTTAAAAAGATAGAGATATTGAAATATTGCTTAAAGAGAACATTTTGTTTTTCTAACTGGTGTAACGTTTGTGATGCTGGACACATTATAGTATATGTCACATTAAAAAAAAAAATTGAGGCTGTCAATGCAGTTAATGTAGTCAGCGCAATTTGTATTGTTTTTCAAACTCTTTTGATGTATATCACAGAGATTTGTTCATGAAAGACATTTTCACTGAGGACTCATTCTTTTCTAAAGCTTTTAATCATTTAAGAAGATTGCTTTCAGATGGATTTTTTTGTTTGTTTTTAGATGTCCACAAATGGAGACTGAGGTTCTTTACCTTTCAAAACGAAATACTGTTGAAGAGAAATAATTATATATATTTTGCAGGATTCAAGCATGTTCTTACTGTGTATGGTATTCTAATCAGCATTTTGGTAACCAGCAATATAGATGTCAAGTGCTGCTATTCTAGTAAATGTACGCTAATGGCAAATCATTGCTTTAAAAAAGAGAAATTGCCTCGTTTACTGTTTACTGTATTTCATTCGTGAACGCTGTTTGAGACGGTGGTTGCGGGCGTGTGCACATTGTGTAGTACGTTTTGTTGGTTGACTGGGAATTTAGAGTGTTGGTGATAACTGAAATGATTTTTTTTTCACAAATTTGTGATAATATAGAAAAAAAATCGAATTGCAAACAAACAAGTTGTTACATGTCTGCTCCAAGGACATAGAACTTGGCCAAGGATTAATATAATCTGCAATATAGACTCGATGATATAACCGACTTAATGATGGGAAGGGGAAATAAAGCTGTTATTGCATTGTACGCATTTCACTTCTACTTCCTTTTCGCTTCTTATTTTCTCTTTTGAGGGTGATATTTGCCTTACTTTTTCACACAAATCCGGGATACATAATAACATTTTTATGTCGCCGACTAAGTGTGCGTTCCAAACAACGTTCATGTCAACAATCAACCATCATAAAAGAAACATTTAGTATAAGTCTTCTGCGGGAGAATAAATCAAAATAAAATGGAAACACCTCACCTTAGAACATTACAAAAGTAAAAGTGATTTCGTGCCTATCCCTTGCAGGGCTCCGTTTCAGGGCCTGAGAATGCAAACTTATATAGCATTACGAATTCCAAAGCATTCTCGGGGGAAGGGGTGAGTATGCAGGATGGGAGATTTGGTATCGTAATTTTTCCCAGTAACATGTGATTTGTTATCACGGTTTCCATGACAACCATTTCCGAACATAGTAAACAATTTTATATAACTCTTAGGTTTCATTGTTAAACATAGATTAGTTAGATTGACACATTTTTCACACACACACAAAATGTTTCAACACTTTCGTACGTTTTACAATTATGAATATTTGAAATTTTCAGGGAGTGACCTAATGATGATCAGTTGCCATGGTAACAACACTACTGATTTTATTTTTTTTTGGGGGGGGGGGTGGGGAAGAAGCACATTTCAGTCATATCAAGCTGCCACAAAGGGTTTTGCAGTCAGCTATCCAACCTGTCCATTGACTTCGCCAATTATGTAAGATAAATACCTACACGCACTATACCATGTACAATATATATGGGCTTACGCTATACATTCGATTTTTCATTCAAAATGCGCGTCAGGTAAAAATACATCGTCCCATTTAGGATAACATAAAACGAGTTATCTTTCGCCTTATCTTGTAATTTCTTTGCTGCATAAGATATCAGAATATATATTATATTTCGGAATAATAAAAACTTTTGAATAGATTGATTTAGGTAGTTTAAAAAAACTTTGAAATATTGGTAGATTTTACAAAGTACAATTTTGAGTAAATCAAGTTTTTATGTTTCATTGCGCCATATATGTGCGTGTAAAAATTCTACATTCAAATGCATATTAGTCAGGTTCTAAACTTGAAATGGAAGATAACACATTTCTAGTTTGAAAGGTACTTATCAACCATTACTTATTTCGGTAAAAAAATAAAAATCGTGATTTTTTACATTCTTTCAAATTTTGTGCTAAAAAAGACATTTTTCGGCAAAAACGCGCTTGACATCCGGCCGTACGCTAAACTTGAGTATTTTTGCAAGACTTTCAGCTGGAAAACTTAGCATTAACAAATTTTGCCGTCCAAAGTAAAAAAAATCGTCTTGGCTGGCCTACTATTAGATTGGACTGACACTCTTCATCGATTCCAGAAAGTATCGTGAATGGATGGAGGAATGAAATGGTAGGACGGACTCAGTGTCCAAAACCACTATGAGGAGTTAATTGCAAAACGTGGTAAGCACCATTTTCAGACATTTCAAATTAGTTTATCATCGCAAAGAGTGAAATAAGACATTTTGGCTGAAACTTCATTTGTTGCATTATAGAACGAAATATTTTTCAAGTTATGATTAAAAGTCTCACAAGTACTCATTGTTTTCTTTCTTTTTTGGCAGGTTAATCGCAATTATCTCAACTTGACAAGAATGGACTTAGCCCTTTTTTGCGATCAAACTGTTCACACCTGTTTCTCACTGAAGATGCATCACTCGAGTGTTGCAGAATCAATAGTGCTCACCACATCCATAAGTTATTAGTTTTCGACTGTGTAAGTGAACGTTTCAGCGAATGAAATGCAAACAGTGGGTTCTCATAAACTGACAAATTCAACACGACAGTTCAAAATTTTCTCGTCAATTTGTCTCAATTTAACAAATTTGAAATTCACCAACATAATATGAAAGAGAAAAGGGGATGTTCCCTTACCGTTATCTAGATCAACGGTGCAGACAATTTCTCCTCTTTCTAAACGGGTTGGGGGATGTTAAGAGGCTTACCCCCCCCCCCCCTCCCACATACTGTTTCCCACAAAGGTTGCACGAAAGAACACTGTTCTTTACTCTGCTATTCGTCACAACCACTGCAGAATGCCTGGATGAGTTTTTTTTTCTGTAAAAGATAGAAAAGACAATTCATTAGGCGCATATAAAAGCACTATTCATAAATTGTCATAATAGGACTTTTTTTGGTCTTTTTTAGGCATATCACTAACCATGGGGCATTCAGATACACTTCAACCGCAGCCTATATAGGCCTACCTTTTCCAAAAAACCCCAGTTTCATGAACAAACCTGATGAACAATTATATCGGTAAACATACATCTCACATCACCCCGCCCCTCCCGAAAAAAAAAGAAGAAAAGAGGTAACTGTTGAGAATGCGCAATATATCGACAATACCACTGCAAATAGTACATCTTGATTGTTGCTCATTTAAGTTTGTACTTTGTCACGTATGCGCGGACTAAACGCGTCAACCGTACATGGATTAATTTACATTAAGTACGTCAATTTGGAAAATGAGGAGAATTGGAAGGATTGCAAACCAACGACATGAAAATATGACACAAATGAACGTGTGGTTGTATTCATGCATTTTCATGTAAAACAAACTAAACAAATTATTTAGGGGGTTATTCCCCGATATGTGTGGTTGTATACATACATTCTAGCATGTAAAACAAACTAAACAAACAAGTGATGGGGTCCTCCGATGTAAAGACAGATATTCAAGTGAAAAACTCCGTAGGATTAAAAAAGAAAAAGATTTTTGGATTAACAGTGCTCAACAGCGAATCCAAAAGCAGGAAATGTGGAGAAGTTTGTTTGAGTAGCAACAAAAATATAACAGATGACAGACACCACGCTGAAACTGAATTAATTCATGGAAACGATATTACAAAAGACAGACTCACGAGACGTATGATTTTTATGTTTGGTGACATTTCTCACGCTACGCACTCTCTTCTCTGACATTTTAGAAGCACATTTTGCATGCATGTTTGCTTGCGAAGAAATTATCACCCCATTGTGAGGTTCATACTCAATTCCCAGCGAAATCAAATCCTGGTTCAAGTTTTGTAGGTTTCTAGATCACACCACGACGCTTTGCATGGGGAAAAAAAGGTTTTATGTTGTATTAAAATCTAATGTGGCAACCCATGTTGGAGGCTGTGAATTGTACTTGTCTTCATAATATACCGGTAAATATCACGGTCTTATTTACACTAATTATCCGCTCAGGTTGGCGGAGCAAATACCTTGCAATCTGAATTTAAGAATGGAAGAAGGCTGGTAAGAAAGATGCGTGACTTCTTATCGAATCTAAGCGCAACGCAAACAGAGCAATTCCAGACAAATCGGTCAAACCCAAGAGTAAACTCTCCTGCATCTTGTGGGTGGGTCTACCCCCTGACAAATACATGTTTAATTGTGTCTGCCGGGGCCCCTCGTTCGCGCCGTTTTCATGTTCAGCAAATGATTGACTGGAGTAAAGTTTGCAGCCACTCCATCCTCCATGCGAGCATCGAGATTTGTCGGCGGGAGGGAACACGATTGCACATTCATCCGATAGTTTTCTCCCCTTTTGGGGGAGTGTCGATAGAACGATGGACGGGGATTTCCTGAGGTGACAACCTTACCTCATGCGTGTCAACAGCGTTCGACTGCTGCTGCTGACAGTGATGTATACCGAGAACCGAATATAGCATCGAGATATGGATGGATAGATGGATTAAGAGAAAGAGCGGTAGAAGTGAGACTGAAACGATGAGCGCGAGATCGATCGATCAATAATCGATCGATCAATCGCAAACAGGACGCAAAGCACGAAGATAACGCATTCATATCATAAGCTTTGAGAGATTTCGTTGCTTTGTTTTGTTTTGTTATTTTACACGAGAGGTATGGAACAGATCGTGACATTCGTGGTTAAATCCACAGGCATGTTTTTAAATGAAAACAGATCCCTTTATCATGCTTCCTATTCAATGCTATAGTATACTGATGGTTTAATAAAGATGAAAAGCGTATTTCGTATTCTTTATATGCTCAGACAACATAATCATTCAAATATTTTGTGGTACTTTTATTCATTTAATTTCATGAAATAATTTTGGTGCAGATTACACTGGTTTTTTTTTCTCTGAAGACCTTGTTTTTTACTCGTCAGCTGAAGAAACCCGGAAGTGGACGGGTAGAGATGAGCTGAGGACCTTTTTTTTTTTCTTTTTTTTTTTTTTGCTTGTTAGCTCATGAAACCCGGAAGTGGGCCCCCACACTTTTGAAAACACTGCGCCGGCCCTGCACTGAAGGGGGGAAACTTGGTGACCGACGAGACGCATGTAGTAAAAGGTGTTATACTGCCATGGGAACTATGAGTGAGAGATTCAAATGTAGAAAGCTGTGTACCCCCTTTAGAATAACCGCTAGAAGTTGGAAACGGGAAAAATTGACAAATTATGATCATTATCAGGAAACTGGTACGTATCAGGTAGTTTAACTCCCCTCTTCTCTGCTAATGATTTTATAATGCACTTCCTCGTTGAACTCATTTCGGTATTTGCTATACTACCAGTACTACCTCCTGACCAACCTTTCTGATCGTATCATTTATATAGACCGTATGTTTCCAACCATTTTTAATCTGTCTGATTCAAAATCATTGGATTCTTTCTCACGACCTCGGAGGCAGAATGCCCTTGACAGCCTGTATATAGAAACAAGTTCTTTGTGGGCAGTAATGGTAGCGATTATAAAGCCTTGAACATTCTATGCTCATCTGGCTGAACAAGTTGAAGTCACGCAATTTCACGTCATCGTGATACGCAGTAACGTTGGATTGTTAAAGCGTAGGCTGGGACACTGGCCAAGATTATTTCACAGCAGAATGGTTTCAATGGTTTTTTTTTTTTTTTGTTTGTTGTTGTTGTTGTTGTTTTTTTTTTTTGGGGGGGGGGGGGAAGGGGGGTGATCTGCACCACTTTTTGATAAAATCCCAAGCCCAACTCTTTGCCCATGCTGGAAATAACACTCAGACTCACCAATGTAGCCAAAGTGTGACCATGAGTGTCTATCATGTTCATAGCTCCATCGTGTGACACAGAGCAGGACTGGTAGTAACATACTTTTAATAATGATAATAAAAATGATACATTTTGAGATTTTACAGACGATGATTTGTAGCAGATATCATGGTGCACAATCAAACAATCACACAATCAAACAAAATATAAAAAATATTCAAAAAATTCTAAAATTTCAAATAAAAAAACAAAATATTCGGCGTACGGAAGTACTTATTTCTTCTATCTATTCTCACTCTTACACATCCATCTACCTTATATCTACCTCTATTTCTCTCTTGACAATGTTTTCAGGCCGGTGATTGCGTTGACAGTTTCTTTCATAGCTCATTCAACGGATTCGAAACAAACCTATAACCCTTCATGACAGCGGGGTGGGCGGGACAAGTATTCACACGATACTTGAATCGAGGGCTTGCACTGAGCATTCTGTGCATTAGTATACATGCAACGAAACTGATTGAACTGGGTGTTGTCGAGAAATAGTGGCACATCAATAACAATGAATGTAAAGATCTGATGGGCTCACTCGTGATTACTTTTCTTCATACTGCTTTCATTACAGTGAACTTGGGCATTTTCTATGGTGTAGATAGTTTCTCACGTGGTTTGGCCTTCCGTGAGATCAGACGATTAACTTGGGGATCCACGTGTTATTATTCATTCATTTATTTTTCATTTTCAACAGAAACATATAGATATATTACAGAAATTGAATACACAGATTTCATCATAATACAAAATAAAGGATAAGTTTACAGAAAAATTGTAAGTATACGAAAATGTTGGAAATGGGGAGGAATGTTAAAAAGCTAGGCTTGTAGGGTGCATTCCCCCTGCACGTAATACAAGAAGTTATATGATCGATTGACTGATATACATGTTTGACGTTGTTTGAAGCCAGTATTTACGTTTATTCAGATTACCATTAATGGAAAATTGAATTTTGGTTGCTAGCGCGATTCTGCCTTACAGGTGTTCAAATCTCTTTAATTTCACCCATTAGATGGAGTGACAAGGTGTTTTCCTTTATTATTCAAGAAGCTCTAGGTACTAATTTGACTGTTACTTGGCCTTGTAGCGTAAGTGTGTAAAACACAAAATTAACATCCCTTCATTGAACATGCAAGTCATGCGGTAATTCTCATATAAAAATGCCGATGCAACTTCTTTCCATATTTTTAATGAAAACCTGCAGGTAGTTTTAAAACTGCACGAATGATGGACGGGGATTTCCTGAGGAGCAAACCTTACCTCATTCGTGTCAACAGCTGCGCTCGACTGCTGCAGACAGTGACGTGCTAAGAACCAATATAATTTATATATAATATATATATATATATATATATATATATATATATATATATACATATATATATATATATATATATATATATATATATATATATATATATACGTAAGTAGAGTGTGAACTGCAATATGGCTGACAGTGCACTCAACTATATAGGAGCCCATGTAGTACAATATATAGTAGGATGGAAGGCGTTGCTTTATTAGTGACTTAGCTGGACAGTCTGTTTCGGCCGAAGCCTCGTCAGCAACTAAATCAGTTTCTTGTTAAAGTACAGTGTAAGACATACGGCTCTGGTGCACTCGAGCAAGCAACAAAAGATACAAAAGATACAAAAAATTCATTATATATATATATATATATATATATATATATATATAATTTATAAGCAACTATGTTTCACCTATCAAATTCAAAATTGAATCTTTTTTCTCCTAACCACCAAAGTGAAACGCCCTTGACAGTGTTCATAGGTGGTAATGATAGATATCATAAAACCTTATATTTCACACTCGTTTGTCTAAATGCACGCAAAAAATTCACGTGATACAGCATTAACATTAATGTTTCGTGTAGACTGAATGGGACACTGGATAAGACTGTCAAAGATAAATGGCTTCCATATTTTTAGGGTGACTTTTCCACTTTTCGATAAAAAAACATGCGAAACACTGCTTGAATATTGGAAAACAGTTACCGATGTAGCCATAGCGTGACCATGGACTTTCCATCGTGCGACAAAGTGCAGGACTGGTAGTTAACATACTTAAAAATGATGATAGAATGATACATTTTGAGATAATATGCAGACGAAGTAGACCAGGACACTGGCTAAGACTGTGTCGAAGCAGGACGGTTCCCATACTTTTTTTTTTTTTTAAAGGGGACGGTTCCCATATTTTTTTTAAAGGGGGACCTTCAACACTTTTCGACAAAATCCCACGCCGACTAAACACTATTTTCATAATGGAAAGCAGTTAGTGATGATGTACATGTAGCCACAATGTGACCTTGGATGTTTAGTTCTATGATGTGATACAGAACATACCTGGGCCCTGTTTCACAAAGCTCTTCGTAAAGTTACGCACGACTTTACGAACGACTTAGATATGGCAAGCCAAGGGGGTTTCCTAATCATTGTTAATTTCAATAGCTAAAGTCGAAATTTTGCAGATGACAATGATTGTTCTTACATTTAACACACGTTTTTTAGTTGAAAGTGTATCCCTCCCCCCTGTAGACGAAATATTGATATACAGTCGTACTTTGTTATGAAGGGTAAGAAAAAAAAGAACACACATATTGCACTTCATATTCCAGTAAAGTCAAGCGTAACTTTGCGAACAGCTTTATAAAACAGGGCCTTGGTAGTTAACATACTTTTAAGACGATACGGTTTTGAGATTTTGCAGATGTTAACCCTATAAAGCCCGAGGGGGGGGGGGGGGGGGGCACATTGTGCCCCCTACCATATTTTCATTCGCCACTCCTTCGCCTTTAATCCAATTTTAACCAAATTTGGTGACTTTCCCTAAAATCTTATTCCGAACATTTTGATGTATAATTTTGCTATATTTGATATTGCTGGTTGCCATGGCAACCATAAACTGACAACCATGTCAAGCAGATTTTGCCTATTTTTCCGTTCCAATTCAAATTAACAATATTATAATGTATGAAATAGCGTTTCATGGCTGAAATTTGCTGAAGAAGTAAAATGTGAAGTAACTATGGCCCTGAAATGTTTTTCCTATTATTTCCTTTGTTTTTCTGTGACAACGGCATAAAACGATAAATATAACAGAGATACTTGAAAATAACAGTATTTTCCAAAGATTGCCATTCTATTTTGTGTCATTCTGATTCCTTCATCGAAGTTATACCTCTGATATCATTTATTTATCACATTATCAATCTGAAAACTTGAAAATCCAATATTATGGGAATATGAAATATAATAACTATGCATTTACCTATCCCAAACAATACATCACAAATCTCATAATGTATTTCTTTATTTTGTTATGAATAGCGCCCCCATGTGGTGACCTTGAGAAATTTCAACCTTAACAAATAATGACCTTTGAGTTGCACATCATTTTTGGCAAATATGAAACAATATTGGTCAATGATAAGACATAAATACTGGGGATAAAGAAATTATACAGAAAAATGTTTTTAGCATATTTCCTATATATTTCTCTATATTTTGGTAAATAGCGCCCTCTATGGGTGACCTTGAAAAAATACAAGTATGCAGTCATGTAGAGTATGAGTTGCCCTACCCATGTGTCAAATATGACGATGAAACATCAAGCAATAACAAAGTTATATGGGGGGGGGGCACAATGTGCCCCCCCCCCCCCTTGGGCCTGGGAAGGGTCAAAATAGCTTGGGCTCTATAGGTTTAATGTAGCCGATATTAGGGTGAACGCAATCAAACAATCGAACAAAACGATGAATCAATATTCTACATACTCTGAAATTCCGAAATAATTGGTATATGCGTTGGGGGTTACGTTTTTTCTTTTTTTTAACACTTACCCCCCCCCCCCCATCTCTCATTCTCTTTCTCTCTTTCTTTCTCTCACTCTAGTTACCTATCTACTTCTCTTTCTCTCTTTAAAGTGTTTTCTGGTCGGTGATTGCATTGGTCTTCTTTCATAGATCATTCAACGGATTCGAAACAGACCTAACCCTTCATGACAGCCCGTGGAATGGGCTGGGCACAGACACATTACTTAAAGCAATAGATTGAACAATCTATGCATTGTAAGTACACTGTATAACAAAGGAGATTGAACTGGGCGTTGCCCAGGAATATTGATATGTGGAGATCTGATTGGCTGATGGTATGATACGCTGAAGTTTCATCTATCTTACTTTTCACTCTGTTCTTTGCTTTGTTTGTTTTGCGCAAACTACGCAAGGATGATTTTTCGTCGGAAGACATCCGGAGAAAGCCTTCTCCGAATGTTGGACATTGCCATTTTTTCGACATTAACGTCCTTCGCAAATCGTCACCGTGCTCCGTGAAGTCAGCTGTTTAGTCCGGTTACAGTTAATTGAAATGTAATTGGTTGCTGGCGCGGTTCTGCCTTAAGGTACTCATCCAACTGTCTTTTATTTCGCCTGAAATAGAGTGGCATTGTGTGATTTAATTTTTCCTGTCATTCAAGAAGTGAATTAGTACCTAATTTGACTCAAAATTGGTCTTTTATAGGCAATAGTGTGTAGAACCCACGTTTCTATTGAACATAATCGTGCGACCGTTCTCAAGTGAAAATGACGATCAATATTTTCCATCTATTATTCTTTTTTTGTTGGGTAACGACCTGCAGGTAGTTTTTCGTTTGAAAGTTGTAAAAATAAACGAACATCATAATAATGAGAGCGATGATACGCATTGTCTTGGATCTGTACTAAGTAATACGGTCAAGATTAAAAGCAGGAAGTAAATTCAGTGTTCAATATTCTTGATAAACGTAGGCCCCTACTATTATTACTATGTATCCTCTCAATCATCACAGCTATCTTTAAGTTTCCCTGCATGTATAAAGGAGGACTACTTATTTGTCGCTGGCTATTTATTTCCCATTGCAACTTCCGGCATAAATGGGAGGGTGGGTTGGGGGGGGGGGGGACGTGATGACCCTCCCATGGCCAGGGGAATGCCCTGAGTATCATAACCCCACCCTACATATGTGATTTCAATGATCTGCTTCAGTTCCACCATCTGCCCGATTGTGCATATTTCTGAGAAAGAAAATATAGAGCATACAAATAAAAATGTAGGTATACACACACATATTTACACAAACAAACAATTATGACAGACAACGACGTAAGTTCAAACGCCCTGAATGATTACTACGTTGGTAATAGTCACCGTGAATTGACATGATTTTTTTAAAACCCAGGTTAGCATTGGGCATGTACTACGTACTCACACACACATAAACGCATGCTAGACACACCAAGGAAACCATTCTGCACTCTGTAACATGTCACATACTGTATCATATTTCAGAATTTATTTTCAGATGGTCGCATCATCATTCAATATATAGATTTACATATTCTTTAAAAAAGTCCAATTTCTTCCTGTTTTAAACACTAAGTTTTGATTACTTCGCACATAAATATCTCATCACATGATGACATCGAAATCACAAGCAGCATAATAAATGTTCATATCATCAATCAACAAACAGTAGATTGGTTATTATAATCATAATTTTGTTCTCATGATTAGGTTTCAAGTCTGATCGACGTTACTTTATCTGCCCAACGATAAGTAGTATCAATCCGAACTGAAAGTGAATTATTAAGTGGATACTTCTGAGCTGTCGTCGTATCAAAATCCAGCGTCAGCCAGTGTGACAATGTGTATCCCGTCATTTGATTGGAAAGTTCGTGAAATCCATTTATGACGGGTAACTTAGTAGGCCTGCCGACAAGTTCGGTCGAATTTCCTCAAATGAGAAATGACAAAACTCTATCTTATACTGTGTACAAATCACAGTTCTTACTGCTAATGCGAAAAAAAGAGTGTCATACCTTTCTAGGGGTGACACATGATACACTTGTACTTTTGATCTTACCTCGTCAGGAGAGAAAGCACAATCATTCAGAATGTATTTGTCAAACTGACAGGTTTACACGTCACACTTGTCTATACAAATCAAGCTCTACCCGATACGAAACTATTCTGCAATGAGGTGTGAATTTTCTTCAATTTGTCTTGCGTATACAGGAATGATCCAAATGTAACCACAGCTTCACTTTCAAGAACGAATATCATTGCTGCACTTATATCCAGGAAGACTTACGGGTCCACCCACTGCCAGCTACAGTACAGAAGCATCCCAGTAAAACTCACACATTGCGAAATCATCTACTCAGTAATACTGAAAGTTAAAAAAAAAAACAGCAACACCACAAAAACACACGCATATACATATGCTGCAACGCATTGTAATACAGAAGCATTTGGTGTTCTTAGTCATATATGACAAGTAATGCTAAAATATCTGGCAAAATAATCATAACTGTGGTCTATGTAGGTCAATGTCGCTGCCCCATTGCATGGTTTTTTGCCGTACTTTCTGCATGACATCGCAAAAACGGGAAAATTTCTTTGCTGCTGCTCTTGGAGGAGCTTGCCGATCCAATGCAACTGGTATATACCTTGGCAGGGCTGCACTACTGATCTCTATACGAGGTGTATCTCGACATCTCATCGGCCCATTCACGCTATACTAGTACTTGGTACTTAGTAAATATCCTCCACAAGGGTTTCATAAAAGGCCTTGACTGGATGTGCGCCAAACGAGTGAAGCCATCACCGCGTCGCCATCTTTGCAGGCACACTCTTTGGAGACCTGCCTACATTTACAAGCAGAGTCTGTCACCAAGATCATGTGATGTCGTGAGCTCCGTATAGAAGTGAATAGGTGATGTGCATGGGAAGATGGCGGCGCGGTGTCTTCAAAGCAATTGGCCTATGTGACGTCCAGATACCTCATATAGAGATCAATGGACTGCACACTTCCAGCGACCATTCATTAATTTCATTGGGTTAATACAACGCAAGGCATTAATAATGTCGGGTCATCTAATCCCTTTGAAATGCGCAACCTGCATACGTATCCATCAGCCCATTACTGATCACTGCCACATTTCAATCACTATATAATACAGTGAGTGCTTCGTCGCCCATTTCAAGTAATCAGCCCTCACCTCGTCAAAAAGCGAGTAAGAATTTAATCAAATTACTCCTCGTGACAACAAAACAATACTGACAAAGATGAACTACGCAGCATAGGATTACCTCTCTTGTATTTCAGTTACTAATTACTCTACCAAACTAATCTCAAAATGTTTCCGCAAGGTCGAGATAATTACTTTGAAATCAGAGCAAATTCTGTCGAAATAAATCTTTCCCATTTCAGTCGGTCAATTTTTCACGCTAAAACCGGAAGCAGATATATCATTTTGATGTACCTTGTAATCTGACTGGACTATACAATCTTGACTCGGTACGAACAGCTTCCGACGCAGCGGAACGCATGTTGAGGAAAGTAGAGCAATTCACGCACAAAATAAGAACAGTATACAGAAAACAAACAACTTTGACTGCCAAACCAAACAGCCACAGTCAACGGCGATGAGCTGTTGAGACTCAGTGGTTGAAACTACAGATTCCCAAATGTAAAGCCCCCAGTTCGAGTCCCCTGGAACCAACAGTAGTTCTCATATGGGCAAGACTTTATCTAAAACATAAAGAAAAAAAATTCCTTACGATTAAGGGAAGAGCCTAATACCCATAGGTTCAGTAGTGGCTTGTTAAAAGTATAATACAACTGCTTTCCCTTTTGCAGCCCTAGATCATGGTTCAAATTTTTAAAACTCAAATTCGACATCGCTTTCAGAAATAGACCTGCAAGGTTTTGAAAGAGAAGTATATCACGTTACTATTCATCAAAGCATTTATCCCATTTCATCCCACGCTCAAATAAATGTACTGTATTTATGGCAAAACGCCATATGTCACCACCAGCTATAGTTTTGTGATATCTTCTACTTATTGCTGGTGCTTATCTTCTATGTATTGCTGGTGCTTTGAATCAATAACTATGCAAGAGTAGATGAACAAATGGGCTTGGTAGTCATCTAAAAGAAATATCACTTTCGTTTTCTGCGAAGTATAATATCCTGAATAGAAACTAAGCTTGGAACCTTATGATGAGAAGGATGTCTCTAAGAGATCAACATGTAATTGTCTGTTACAAAAAATCTAATGCTACTGTGTACTTATCACGCTAGAATGAATTCACTTTGAAGTCTACGTCTGCAATCTACAATGAACCATATCAATAAATTGCCAGTAGAAGCTGCTACAGTTTATGATGATGAAAAGGAGATATGTCTTCATCCTAGACAATTTCATATCTCTTAGGTTTTCTCAATGAAGTGGGAGGCACATGCAAATTATGGAATGAGTATAGCATGAAAGGTGGAATATATCATATACCCCCACTGAACCTTGTTAACACGTGCATAAGAGTAATACATTGTATGCTGACCGTGGTAGTATTTATACAGTTAAACCCATTCCATACTGAATTCTGAAATGCTCATAGACTTAATATGCAGGCCACTAGGTTTCCATATAGAAAGGGTTAAGGCTGAAACACAAAACGTAGTCATGTCATGCAATGGGCGTAGCTCATAACACGCCGACTTTCTAATTATTATGTATACCAAATAAAACATCTGGCGAGTAATTAGCATGTAGAACG
Organism: Diadema antillarum; assembly: GCF_040938485.1. Taxonomy (NCBI): domain Eukaryota; kingdom Metazoa; phylum Echinodermata; class Echinoidea; order Diadematoida; family Diadematidae; genus Diadema; species Diadema antillarum. Next base: position 252,173 of record NW_027271113.1, read on the forward strand.
TACATACACACAAAAACAGAAATCGTGACATACAGGCTTTTAGACACACTGCAAATTCATTCTCACTCTTCCCATTAGAAATGCCATAAGAGAATATACAGTAGTAGGAGTGCAACTGAAAAATCTGATCAACTATGATTCATTAATGCAATAATCATTATCACAAGATGGTACATGACTCATATCGTACAATAGGTCAAGCACCTACAGCAGTTTTTTTTTCCCATTTACTTTATCTCTCTCTCTTCTTCTCTCACTCTCTCTATCCCCTTCTCTCTTCCAATCCTATTTTGACAGACATTAAAATTACTGACTTGTTGATTATATAGAAAGGCCGCATGGATGTGTAAGATTTTGTTCACAGGCATTCAACTAAACACAAGAAATATTTCAATTTTGCAAAAACGAGAGCAAATTATAATCAACTTTAAAAACAATAAGATATTCATCATCATCATCAACTACACAACTGGCAGAGTACCATGTCTTTCTGATTCTCCAAGATTTTGCACATTGAAATGTATTTCAAACTCTGTAGTTCAGATTGTCAATAAAAAAAAAAAAAAAGGTATCTAGCACAATGCTTCCACCAAGGAAATACACAACACTGCAAGGCAAATATCCTGCAATATTTCATGAAATTACTGGCTGTTGCACTAATATAAAGGAAGAAAGGCCAAGTTGATATGCATTGTTTTGTTTTCAGGCATTCAACCACAAAGAAAAAAATAATTATACGCATATATATTTCAAATTGGCAAAACATACAGAAAATTATGATTAACTTTAAAAACAATATCAAAAGGAATACCAAAATCATCATTCTACACAACGGACTGTGTAACATGTCTTTTTGATTCTGAGAGATTGTGTACCAGCATACTGAAAGATGTTTTACAAATGTCTGTGGTTAGATTGTCATTGAAAAAAAAAAACAAAAAAAAAAACAAAAAGGCATCCATTGATATGCAATCACCAAGGAAATATATATTTTTACTTCCTGAACACCCTGCCCGCATTAATGCAAAATGTTCCTTCAGTCTCAATCATAGGTATCATTCATGCAGTTTTTCCAAGGCTTCAAGGTAGAGATCAAATTTAATGCATGTACCATAAAAATGGGGCTGCTAGAAGTATGGTTTTTCAAAGACGATTTGACATGATTCTGTCAGTAAATATAAGGAAAAAAACAACAATTAAACATATATACATTTCAAATTGGCAAAAGATACAGCAAATTATGATTAACTTCAGAAACAATATTAAAAGGAAGGTCAAAACCATCATTCTACACAACGGATTGTGTAACATGTCTTTTTGATTCTTAGAGATTGTGTAACAGCATACTGAAAGATGTTTCACTAATATCTGTGGTTAGATTGTCATAAAAAAAAACATCCGTTGCTATGCAATCAACAAGGAAATACATGTTTTTACTTCTTGAACATCCTACCCACATTAATGCAAAATGTTCCTTCAATATCAATCATATGTATCGTTCATGCACATTTTCCAAGGTTTCAACTTTTAAGGTAGAGATTAAATTCAATACATGTACCATAAAAATGGGGCTGCTAGAGGTATGTTTTTTCAAAGACGATTTGACATGATTCTGTAAGTAAATAAAAGGGGAAAATGATTTTAAAAAAAGGATTAATAAAAGTCTGAGGCTATTCCATTTTTCCTTCCATTCCCGAGCTGCAATCATCTTCAAAACACTGCACTCAGACCAGATCGGCAAGATTTAGTCAAGCTTCCTCTCTTCTTCTTGAAAGATGGGGGCGGTTGTTACTGTAGTTAGTCACACTTTGGTTTCAACCATTTTTGTTGGATATTCCTTGGAGCTGCATGTGCCACAGGTGTGGCAAACTGTCTCCAGCAGTGATCAATAGTGATGATGTTTTGAGTACGTTTTGCTGCAACCTTAGACAATAAATGCACGAGCAATACATGAACCTACAAAAGTACAAATCTGCTTTAGATCGGTTGTTCTATTTAGTACCTGGTATATCATTACGTACTTGTAATGCCCACTACATCAAGTAGTAAACAATGCCTATTGCACTACTTGCAACAACCTATATAATGACACTGTAGGTATCTATTGCCATTTTGCTGCTTTATAGAAGCCTGTTTCACCTTTGACCTCTACTGAAGAAACTGATGTACAGACTAAGTCTTCTATACATCGGTAGGAAATTCCACATCACTGGAATAAATATAATAATTTGTCATCACACAGACTGTTCCAAATCTTCCAGTGCGATACAAAAGGAAACAAGCTCTGTACAATTCATAATGGCCCTCACGTCCTTTTGCACCTCAAGGGTCACCAGTTGACTCTAAACGTGCCTGACCATAATAAAAGCACTTTTTGGTGATACGACAAGGTTTTAGTGTAAGGACAGTGGTGACATCATTCTCTCGGTATTGCTCGACTCTTCCGCGTCACAACGACTCGCATTCTCGAAGACGAATAAATAAAGGATAATCGGCTCTCGGTTGGGAATGTACACAAGGCATCTGGGTGGCGAGAAACTGAAGACCGTCGTCCTACGACACGCGGCATCCCCACGTCTGTGGCACCAAAAGCTGTAACCACGAATCCTGCGACAAGAACAGCAAGAGGAGATTGTGATGTCTGCATTTATCTGACCTCAGTGTCTTGCTTACAATCTTAACATCGTTTAAATTCTACGTCCAAAAACACAGTGACCAGTTTTTACAGAGGCACACACGTACTGCATTCAAACACAAATCATGAAATCTATGCCTGAGCACTGTAAATTTTGCGAGAACCAAAATTCACGATATTAACATGCACGTGAAAGTTCTAGTTAACACTATATATGCATTGAATGTTAGAGGCAAGTCGCGAAAATTTTATGTTGTAAACAAGGCAAGTGCCAAAATGTGTCTCGCCCATTCGTGTAGAAGAATTTTTTTCTCTAAATCCTGGAAGTTCATCGACCCCGCCTATGACCTTTGACCATCTGGTGACCTTTGAATCCCCAAGGGGCATCTAACAGACAAGTTCAGTCACAAATGGAGATATGGATCAAAAGTTACGAGCCATAATCGAAACGCGCCATAAAAACTTAACATTGGGCCATAAAGGTTTGTTGACCCGTCTGTGACCTTTGACCTTGTGATGAACTTCATCTCCCCAAGGGACATCTACTATCCAAGTTTGGTCACAAACGGACCTAAGGATCAAAAGTTATGTGCCATAAAAACTTAACATTGGGCCCTAGCAGATTGTTGACCCCTCTGTAACCTTTGACCTTGTAGTGACCTTCAACTCCCCAAGGGACATCCAAGTATGGTCACAAACGGACAAATACATCAAAAGTTATGAGCCATTATTGAAACGCGCCGTAAAAACTGAACATTGGGCCCTAAAGTTCATTGACCCCAGCCTGTGACCTTTGACCTTGAGGTGATCTTCATGTTTGGTAAAATGTGTAACTTTGTATAACCACTCTTCCCTCCAAGTTTGATTGAAATTGAAGTCCTAAGTAGAGAGTCATTCAAGTTTTTGTAGCGTTACAGACAGACGACGGACGGACTACGGACGGACAGACACCGCAGGCGATCCCTTAGTCTCCCCGCACCTCCGGTGGGCTCGACGAAAAGGCCTTCGGCTCCAATTCACAAAAATTACATGCCACGAAAATATTGTGTTTTACAGTAAACAATTTTATAGTTGGAAGCACAGAGACATAACTGAGAAGGCAAAAGATTTTTCTAGTAAAAAGTTCTGGATATAATTCTGTATAGCGCATGAATTCATTTTTAGAGACGTCTTCCTCACAATGAGAAATCTTGACATAAGAAATAGATGTTTATATTAAATTAATTTGTATCCTCATCATTATTACTGTATAAATCATGAATATTATTACTTTTATTATTGTCATTATTATTATTACTATTACTATTCCTATTATTATTATCATTATTATCATCATCATCATCATTATTATCATCACTGTCATCATTCTTACTGTCATCATTACTATTATCATCTTTATTACAGTCACCATTGTAATGAGCAGTAGTGTTATCCTTGTCATCTTTGGTACATATCTTTGGTGGGCTCATAACTCTATGAAAGAATGATTGTCTGGTAAAATTATGGCATCACGTTTAAATCTTTTTTTTTCTGCTCAAGTCTGCAAGCTGGTTTCACTAATGGTGTGCTAAAAATTCCTGCTGCTTTCAATGTGTTCCCTTTGCCTGATAGTAATCGGTAAAAAATGATAGCTATGGCATTCTTCATAATCATAGCACACATGTGAAGTTAATGCGTTTTGTAGACAGACTGCCTCTATCATGAGCGGTGCAAATCATTCACAAACTTGTACAACATTCCGTTAAGGGATAGGTATTTGCGATAAGTAAGCAGACCAAGCAGACGGGAAATTATCATGGCAGATAGAAGAAAGCAAGTACTGATTAATAATTGTATGGAGTGAGAGTCTCTAAGTGCACAGAAACAATGGTGGGTAGTCTTGTGACAAGTATAAACCACAAGGCACTTGTCGGTGCTGTAGTGTGCAGTGCTGTTCATATGACAAGGATCTGAAGTATGGCATGTTTTACTTTCTATTACGAAGCACTGCTCTACGCAGACACAGAGAAAGACGAAAGTGTAATTCTTTTGTGACACGGTTTCATAACAAGCAGACTGGGTCAATATTGTTGGTTGCATGATGACAAACTACATTATCTTTACAGCTAAGTAGTTGGGTACTGCAATATATGAATAAATAAATACACTATTAATATAAATGAAGATAGTGATAAAACAAAACGTCAAAGGATATACTGCAATGTCATGTCTATATAGCTTGCTGATCCACAGTCAATAAATCATGCCAATGGCCCTTGCTCAGCTTTTCCTTGTCATTATTAAGGTCATAGAGTCTTTGTGAGTCAGAACCTGTCAATAGAATTAGGCATATGGTGGGTTAACCCTTCCTTTGCCTATGCACTTCACTGTTACTTGTTCATTGACAGGTCGGCCAATGAACGTATAATTTGACCATCATGCATGCAGAGCTGGCCAGAAGACCTACATACATTGTAGATGTAACAATGCCATGCCATAGTCCTGTCTAAAAATTGCAAAGTGATACAGCACAGATACAAACAATGCATTATCCCTATTAAAGGTTCAACATAATTTTGAACGAAAATTTGGGGATGCAGAAATTTAAGATTAGTAGCACAGTAAGGGTTAATGTGCCCAGCAGAAACCTAATCACACTACTCTCTTGGAATTTTGCATTACACTTGTAGTTGAGGCTTGCAGCTGGCATGGTGCCAAGTTTTGAATCCACCAGAATTGATAGAGCACTAAAAAACCGTGTCTCTTCCCTGTTCAAGTTGATCATAAATAAGCTAAGTGACTTTGAGGGACAGTGTGTCTTTTCAGTATATGCATAGTATACAAATGTGTTTCTCTTAAAGTTATTGTTTATAATAATCAGCTTCATATTTCTGCTATTCCTCGCATTTCAAATCAAATAATCACCAAAGTCAAAGGTCTTTTCAAGTCATCTTCTCTTTCAATATATTCTACTGATTTTAATCCCTCAGAAGTCAAATTTTCTCTCAAAGCTATTTCTTTAGTCCAAATAGATTTGACTTTGTAGGCAAGACTGACTGTACAGCTAGTTCTCATGAGCACATTGGAACAAATGACTTCTCCTTCTTTTTTTCAGGTGATCAGGGACTTTACTGGTTTTGCTCATTGTACCAATTTATGGAATTCATCAATCATGTTCAAATAAAGAATGAACTTGCTTATAGAGAAGGTGACAAGAATGGTCAGTCAGTTTGCATTGAATGTCTTAACAAACTTCTTTTTTTTTCTATTAATACATTATTGCTAAATACTGCTATGCTGTGAGGTGCTGTCAGGTGAATGTGCCGGCAAGTATGCCTGTAAGTAAACTTGTGCAAAGTGGAACTAAAACTAGCTTATCATTTCATTTATTTCTGATCATATCTTATCTCTGCAATTGGGTCATAAGTGAATGTCAAATTAGAACATATCAAAATATATATGGTTGAGCATGTCTATTGGTACATAATTATGACTTTTTCTGCTCATGTGCAAAATGGAACTCCAAACTACTAGTAGCTTATCATCTTTTTTATACTAAATCATATGTTATCTCCATGATAGAGCCATAATTATGTGAATGTCAATCACAACATTTCAAAATCATATGGTTAAACATCCTTTCCACAATTACAGTACATTGAAGTGTTTTCCCATCTTGTGATATTTTAAGTTTACAAATAAAATTGTACATGAGTTATCGCAGCATTTCCTAAATTGTTGTTATACATGATAATATGTTCATCTCAGTAGGGTGTAGCTAGATAATTGATTCATCCCAGGGGTGGTGCTAAATAAAGAGTACAAATCTGAAATTTTTCTTCTTTTTTTTTTTTATTCCACAGACAACACAGTGACAGGTTGCCCAAGGTGAAGAATTGTTTTCTCCATGCTATTGAGTTCAATGCTCTGTTAAATTGCCTGCTACATGAGGGAGTGTGGATTGCCATGCTTTAGGGCAGTAATCAATGTATAAATTCTATTTCTGGGAATCCAGACCAATATGTTTTCGCACCCTGCTATTATGTATTTGCTGTGTATTTGCAATCCATTCTTTGCCAAGTATACACCAAATATCTTTGTAATGTCCATTGTCTGTGTTTTCTTTTCTTTTTATTTGAATTTGGTATAAAGTGAATTTGATAGTAAACAATTCAAAATTGGAATAAAAACAAGCAACATCAGTCAAACAAAAAACAGTAGAAATTTCACGACAATCAGGGCAAAAAGAAAAAGGCAATAAAATATTCTTGCAAGCCTTGCTGTTCTTCAATTCACATATTAAAACAAACTGCCTCCAGTGATATCATTGTCATGCAGCTCTCTCTTCCATTTGTTTATTGTTGTTCTTTCATAAATACAGACAAAATAGTGAAATGATTCCATTCTTTTTTTCCCCTGATTTTAATCTACTGTATCATGTTGAATAATATCCCCTTCAAGAAGTCATGATCATCAAAATATTACCACTCCAGAATGCACTTGCAGCTTGATGCTTTTTATAGGATAGGATAATACACAGCCGAAAAATCTTGACTGCGGTCGACCGTTACCGATGTCCGTACGCTTCAATGCACATATTCGCTGCCCGATGCCGTTCATTGCTTTCCATTGTACCCTGGTGGGCAGCGAAATGATCGGGCCACCCATGAATGCCCATGCTACAGGGTCATTTAACTCTTTATGTGCCATGGTGTAAACCCCCTGTGTGCCACATCATTCTGAGATAGCAATGCAGTCATGCTTTGTTTGGTATTAAAAACATTCTGCTTTTTTTTTTTAATCTATGTAAATTTTATCTATTTTTGTTACCCCGGACAAGTAACGAGCAAAGTTTAAGAAAAAAATAAAGCTTTGCTTTAGTGTAAATTGTACGACAAATCTATGATTCTTTTTCTTTCAAATGCAAAGCTACATTATTGTATAAGAGGCATGACGTTTGCTCACAAAACGGTGACAGAAATTTAGAATTTAGGTTTGCAAATCCATTAAAGGACAAGTTCACCTTCATAAACATAAGGATTGAGAGAATGTAGCAATATTAGTAGAACACATCATTGAAAGTTTGAGAAAAATCGGACAATCCGTTCAAAAGTTATGAATTTTTGAAGTTTTTGTGCAGTAACCGCTGGATGAGAAGACTACTGCAGTGTGTGAAAAACTTAGATGTCACATGCGTACAACAATATAAGGACAATATAAAGAGAATTTCACAAAATTTCATCTTATGAAAAAAGTACACATTCCCCCGACTCGTTACCGACAAATGTTATGGGTAATATTATTCCCCCTGCCTTTAGAAAGAGGCAAGTCAAATGCTCTTTTATTATGCGAAAAAAGTGAAAATATGTTGAATTTTCTTTATATTTTCTTTATACTGTTGTACGCATATGACTCACAAGCTGTAGTAGTCTCCTCATCAAGCGGTTCCAAAACAAAAATTTTTAAAATTCATAACTATTGCATCGATTGTCCAATTTTCCTCAAACTTTCACTGATGTGTTCTACTAATATTGTTGCATTCTCTCAATCGTTATGTTTATGAGGGTGAACTTGTCCTTTAAGGACATCCCGTCATGGTCAATCACCACATAAATTGCAAGCTTCATGTAACCTGTAACAGGAATGGAATCGCGAAAATGCTTTCATTGCACTGCGGCATATGGCGATGTATCGATTGTTTTGGGCAGGTTTGTGTGATTGAGCAGAATATGCAAAGTTGGCATGCCCACGACTGAGTCAGGCGTGTGAATGCGGCACATAAAGAGTTACGTTAATGTAACATTTCCACTCACCCTATCGTATTCACAGTAGACCCTGGCGTGCCACTCCAGGCTGTAGAGAACGACAATGAGCCCCATGCCCGATATCAGGGTGATCCACATGAAAATGTTCCAGAACGCCGACGACCGCTCGCCAGCCATTGTCAGGAATAAGGGAACTATGTACAGAGTGGAAGAAGGAAAGAGACCAGAATTGAGGATGACATTGAGTGCAACATGGGGAAATAAAATGCACAAAAATATAGATAGTTACTGATTAAAGCACTAATTGTAGATACCATGTGACCCTACATCACAAAACCAAGAAAAAGTCGCAAGACATGGATTTCTAGTTAAGAGCAGATTCTGAAAGAGCAGACTTTAAGCTTTAAAATGATATACCAGAATTCATTTACATGGACTCTCCTAGCCTATCAAATACTTGAAAGAATGTACACATTCTGGAAAAGTTGAAAGTGAAGAGTGTGTATGAAAAGGTTTTTTTAGAAATGAAAATTACATCTCATCACAATATTCTGCAAAAACGTGTTCTAGGAAACATGTTTGGTTCATTTCATGATCACAAACTTAATAACAATAATGTAGCAGAAGTATTGCTCTCTCACAAAATATGAAAAACACAAGATTGACTTGGTTGACTCATTCTACCTATTTTGAGTCCTCGTGAGTATTTGTTGCTTTTATGATGCAAAGTCACAAACAAGCAGACAGACATACTGGTATACTTAAAACTAGGAGGAAAACCACATGCACTGACATACTAATACACTTGAAGTAATATGATGACTGGGATCTGTTTACATTTGCAGAGTTATGATCGATTGCGCTTCGAAAACTTTTTAATATGAAAGAGGCCCTGTGTCTGAAGAGACAGGAAGAGATCATCAGATCAAAATAAGCCCCAGAACAGCAACAAGAGTTATGAATTTTTTCTGAGATGACATTTCAAATCTACGTAGATGTACATACAACAGAAAGGAAGGCAGTTGAACTGAGATATAGAATACGTGTACATCATAGATCTATACATGTGAAGAGTTTGTTCGCAAAAAGTTCATTTTTGAAGATTTTGAAGTACAGTCTCTGTCACAAAGTACAAAATAATACCTTTTAAATGATACATTGGTCACTACATATAAAGGTACATTTTTGAAGTTATGGTCCACAGAAGCGAAAATTTTCTTATTATTCTCTTTATTTTTCTTGACCTTTAATCGCAAATATCTCCATTTGGCAAATGTGGACTTGTCGGCTTTTGCGAACAAACTCTTTAAGTGTACAATGTATATGAGCTAGCTGTGCATGAGAAATTATTGTACAATAACAAGATATATTGTATGTAAGTACTGTAAAACCAGAAATTTTTGTGCGCATGAAACTTTCACGAATTTCACGAATTTCACGAGAAGCCAAGTTTTGTGAAAGTAAAGTGTATGCAGAAGTATTTGTCAACATACAAGTAGTGCCCTGAATGCCAGCAAACTTTTCCAGACTGTACTAGTGCGTGCACATTTTTTTTTTTTTTTTTGTGGGTTTAGTAGTGTGCAGTCATTTATGTTGTGTGTTTCACATCAACTAACAGTTTGTGTTCCACGATTCTCTCTATTCATGTACAGTAGTGTACTAAAGTACTCATGATTTTTTTCATGTTCCGCGATTTGCGACAGTTTGATGCTATGAAGTATATTTCTGGTTTCACAGTAGTCAGATAGAGGCTCAGTTCAATTCAATGAGAGCTAGAAAGCAAGATACATTGCATATGAGTTGGCGGACACTTAAAAATATAGACACAAGGAAGTGATTAGATAAAAAACAAACTGTGATTGTCTGGGAGACGGAAAGATGCACAGATGGTGTATATAACTCTAACATGCCACATTCATGTTTATCTACCATTGCCAGATGGGTGTAAATTTACAAGCAAATGGCCGAGAGCTACGTGTATGTTTTCGTGAAATCGGCATAAACTCATAGTCTGTGCCTATCGATCATGGTGAATCATATTTATAGTAGACATCACCCATTCCCATATTTGGGTAATTTTTCCCAGGGTCATTATCTTCTTGTTTGCCTTTAACTTGGAAGTCTGTACAATTTTACTGAACAGCCATTCTTGAAGGAATTGTATAGTTTTGGTTAAGACCTGATTTCATGTTTCTAACATTTTTTGGTGAGATAACGAGAAATCTCTAATGAGATATGAAAGAGCATATAATTCTCCGAGGAATTCACCATTTATTCGATGAAAATTGGTTTTGAAGTGGCTGAGATATCCAAAACAGAGCGATCCTAATAAAAGGTGGGACCCACCTTTTATTACAATCGCTTTGTTTTACTTTGTTTTTAGATGTCTCAGCCATTCCAAAACCGATTTTCATGAAATAGAGCGTGAATTCTTCTTAGAATGGTACGCTCTGTGCTATTTCAAAAGTGGTTTCTTGGTATCTCGCAAAAAATTAAAAGCCCAATCCTCACCTCCACCAATACTATACTATTCCTTTAACCTATTAAAGGACAGACTGATTTTGCTGCAACATCCGTTTCCCATAGACATTTGCCCAAGTAAAATAAAATTAGAATTTATTCTCACCAGGTTAAAAACCAGTGTATTGCTTTAGACATCCAAATTTATCCTAACAATATGTTGTCTACAGAAAGCACTGTCCTGTCTTGAAGGTAGAACTACAGACTTTACTGCATTCATAACTTTTCTTTTGCTCATGAGTGTAATAATTATTCAACAGGGCTTTTTTAAAAATTTTTTTGCTGTTTTTTGTTTTTATTTTGATACAGGCAGTATATTTGCTGGCAGTGTATTTGCTGGCAGTACTTACATTCCAATAAACCCACATATATTATGTTCCCAAGTTCATGTTATCCATAATTTTGTCACATGAATTCTCTCTCGGGAGTCGTAAAAAGCATGTGTTCATGAATGGTTGATCCAGCAAAATAGGTATGGACTCTTTTTTGTTTTTGTTTTTGTTTTTGTTTTTTTCACATCCAGTCATATATAGTTTTGTCTCATAGACATGTACATATTGAAACTTCAGTGGATAGTTACATGCTAATCAGACAATGCCTGGATTACTGGAAAAATAGAAATGTTTAATACACGCATGAGACTATCATGTATTTTGTGACAAGCCAAGATTTGCAAAAGTAAAATGCACACCAAAGTGTTTGCCTACAGAATACATTCAATGCCAGTTACTGTAGCAATTTGCAAAAGTTTCATGCTGCCAAAAAGGCCCTCGGCTGTAATTTGTGAAAGTTTAATTGCCACAAATTTGTCATGTTTTACGGTTATGTGATCATGTGATACCTGTAGTCTATTTGCTTTTTTTTTTTTTGTATCACTTCAATCTCGGTTAATAACAATACGCATTTTGACATTTTTTTTTTTCACCATGGGCAGAATATTCTCAAGGAAGATGACATGTTGAAAAACATTTCTGTCTTTATGCTTGTTGCTGATGCTAGCCAACATAGAAAAGTCCACGTTGATGATATGTATAACTCTCCACACACTTTGACTAACCCGTACCTTATGATATATGATGACTTTCATTCTGGGAAACATGGAAATCGGTCTATAATCACTACGGCATGAAATGCTATTTTAGGTTTGCAATGGCAGTTAAATCTTTTTGATGAGGTGTTCTGTATGTTTGCTCCTATGCTAATCTGTCTATCTATGTATTATTACATGACAGAATGTTACTTTCGTGGGCTGCAGAGGTAGAGTGATGTGTGTTTTCTTAAAGGGGAATGAAGCCCAAATAGACATGTAGATTAAGTGGATGCAGCAATATTAGTAGAACACATCACTGAAAGTTTGAGGATATTCAGACAATCCATTCGAAAAGTTCTAAAATTTTAGTGCAGTCATCGCTGAATGAGAATACTTCTACAATTTGTGACATTGCACAAGAAGAACGATATAAAGAATATAAAGCATATACAACAACATTTCATCTTATGAAGGGCACACATTCCCTCAAATAAATTGATAATGACATACAGTGTACGTTAAAGGTACATTGTAAGTCAAGAGCTCCTTCATTATGCTAGGAAAGTAAAAATATGCTTAATTTTCTTTATATCTTCTTCATATGTGACCCTGCATCACAAAGCCAATTAAGTCGCCAGACATGGATTTTTAGTTAACCCATTGATGACGAGTCCCGAGTATACTCGGGCAAGTGTCTGTGGGAAATGCGTGTTATAGCAAAATCAAACCGTCCTCTTGGTTAAGGACAGATTCTGAAAGAGCAGACTGTAAGCTTTAAAATGATTTATAACTCATTTCAAATGGACTCTCCTAACCTATCTAACTATTGGAAAGAATGCTCACACTCTGGAAAAGTGTGAACTAAGAAAAGAGGCTCTCAAGTACAGGGTCTATCTGTCTATTCGAGCATTTCATCTTTAACAAACCGTGCTGGCTGTGTGATGAATGGGACAAAAAAGAGGATGTAAGCCACTGGAGTAACAACAATGAAGGGATTATCAGATTAAGTTGAAATTGAGTATACTCTATTTACACATTCTGTCCATGATTAATGCCAACTTTCAAAGCAGTAGCATTATCCCTTCAAAAGTTATCAGACTTGAAAGTGAAGAGTGTGCAAAGGGTTTTCAAGAAATGAAAAGGGGCCTCTAAGACATACCTGATCTCACTATTCTACAAAAAAGGTTGTAGAAAAACCGCTGAAAATGCACTTTCCCATTCATTTGTGTATGATCCCAACCTTCAGAATAACGTAGAAGAAGGGTAGCTCTTTCGGAAAATATGAAAAACTTGATATTGACTTGGTTGACCAGTTTCACCTTTTTTGAGTCCTCACGTAAAATCAAGGGGTGCGACTCTCTGTTCGTTTTGTAATGCACGGTCACAAATGGTTCTTCACGTGACATCACAAACTCTAGCAGTCTTCTCATCCAGCGATGGTTGCACCGAAACCTTACAAAATCACACTCTTGAAGAGACTGTCTGATTTTCCCTAAACTTTCACTGATGTGTTCTACTAATATTGCTACATTCACTCAATTCAGATGTATATTTGGGTTTCATTTCCTTTAAGGCAAATCTTCAAACACAAGAAATACATTCATACTGTGCAGTTCTTTCAGAGATGCAATGGAAACAAAGTTCAAGTCATGTGATGTCCAATCATGAGACTTCTTCCACATGTGATTCATCTCAACAAACCACATATAAAAGACATCTCACCCTCTTAAAAAGAAATGAAATCATGTAAAATTCTAACATGAATACTTATGTTGGCAATGCATAGATGTCCTCACAAGTATTCCTCCTTTGTTTTTGTTTCTGTTTCTTTCTCTCAGCGGGATAGTGCCCTCTGGTGGGTATAAAATGACAATTAACCCTCTGTGCACCTCGAGGGCCAATTGCCAAAGGAAACCCCATGGCATACACATTGTCCAAAGTTCCTGGCAGAGGGAGGGTCAACGTAACAAAATACACTGAACAAGGACAGAAGGGTGCATGTTAAGGTGACTTATTATTGCAACTGATTAACCAACTACCTTCTAACTACATAAACATGCACCAATTATTCAGGGTTTTGAGTAGTAAATATGAAGGGCATACAATTGGATTCAAACCAATCATCTTCTGATTACGTGACAGGCGTTGTATCCAATAAACTACTGAGCTTCCGCCTGACAGTCAACGCTGGTCTTTAACCCTTAGAGCAATTAGCAGTGGACACTGCATAATTAATCAAATTAATGAATTCTCATGTCAAGCTGTTTTTATCGCAACTGATCGACAAATTGCCCACCATCAACATAAATCCCAACCGAGTACGTATGCCCATGAGTGTTATATCACTACTAAAGTACTGAATAATCGGTGCTAATTTATGTTGATGAAGGGCAATTTGTCAATCAGTGGCAAGGAAATCAAAACATGAGAAGTCATTAAATATACGACTCACTACCGTTATCATTTTTGCGCTCAAAACTTACCACCGGCACCGACGAAGAATATGAGAAGGATGGGATAGAAGAAGCGGAATGCCATGACGATGATGTACTCGTGGAAAACGGCAGATATTGCAAACACAGTGAGACTGCTCGTCAGGCGGCCAAGCCCCATAAGCTGCAGAGAAGGTAATATAGAGTGCATGAAGTTAGGCACAGATTCTATATAAAGATGTCACAAGGGGTGAAAAGGCAGCACTATTCTTTATATACCTCATTTCTAGAATCCTCTCATCTGATTGGTTAAAAGGGGAGTCATGAAAAGAGCTGTGCCCTATTTTTGAGTTACTGTGACTGGGGCCCGGGCACAGTTAGCAAATAGGTTTTAGAGACAGTCGCGACCCCGTACACATACATGTAGATCGCTCATATGTACGCACCAATGATACGACCGCCGCGCATTCGATCAGCGTGCTGTAAAAGAGACTAGCGGACTGGTTTGGAGACAGGAGTCGCAACTCGCAACCCTTTACTGTGTACACATAGATGATCACTCATATTATGTACGCACCAATGATACGACCGCCGCGCTGTCGATCAGCATTGATTATAAGTGCTGTAAAAGAGACTAGAATCTATATTTTCGGTATCTATATTTCGGAATCTATATTTTCGGTATATAAAACAAATAATGACTGCTTGATATTCGGGGCACAGTTAAAATTATGTAGGCCCTCGGTGATGTGAAAACCAAAACCATGCCCTCAGCTTCGCTTCGGGCATAATTACGGTTTTCACATCACCTTGGGCCCATAATTTTAACTGTGCCCCTCATAGCAGTCATTATTTGTATACTAGACCCATGACTCTCAATCTTTTTTTAACCCCAGGTCTGGTTTGGCTCCTACAAATCTTTTCAAGGCCCAAATAGATTGAATATGGATCTTTTCTCACCTTAATTTTGGCCTTTATCTTTTAGTGATCGTGAATTCTGTAATCTCATTGGTCAAACAACCACTGAATATTTCCCGTATTCCATGAATACGGTCATAATGTGCGCATGCGCTAAATCCACTACTGAATATTTTCCGTATTCCGTGATATGACATGATATCACACAGCTAGCTGCACGTGTACCAAAGACTGAAAAGATAGGAAAATGCGCGCCAATCCTGTACAAAACAAATGGACAGCGCGCGGTCCTCAAGCGTTTTACGCACACCACCTGAGACCACTCAAAGACGCTTGATAAACAACAACAACTTCAAAGACAGCACGTCTCAGGTGATGTGCGTCTTTGCCCGAGACGCACTGTCTTTGAAGATGTTATCTGGCAACTATCTTATGGCGTGTACGTGATGCGCGAATAATCAGCTCGCGAGACGTAAGTCAACATGGCTGACAGCTGGCGATTTTAACAACACTCATGAGAGGAAATCAGCGAGAAGAAGGTTAGCACTTACACTTAAAAAGATAAAATCGTTACCCTCTGCTTGTTCTTACGAAATACGGGAAATAGCTACGGTCTGGTGCCATATTCCATTTGGCCTCCGGCCTCATGGAATATGGCACCAGACTCTAGATATTTGCCTGTATTTCATGAACAAGCAGGGGGTAACTAATAATATCACGGCCCACCTGTATGAGCTTCATGGCTCATTCATTGGTTGAGAAGCGAGGCTCTAGACTATGCTTGTTGGAAGCGAATACCGACAGAATCCTGATCAGCCACAGTTATGCAAAGAATTCAAGAAAAAACAAACAAACACAGCACTGCTGATACTGTCACACAAGACTGGATCAGCAAAGTGGAAGTTGGATATGCAAGTTTTTTTTTTTTTTTTTTTTTTTTTGGATGCATCTGCCCTGACGTAGACATAACCCCACTTGACAACCGGAGGGAAGCGCATTAACAACATTCTGCCATGCACAAGAGGCGCATTAACAGCATTCTGTCATGTGCAGGGAGGCGTGTTTACAACATTCTACCATGCGCACGATGACATCATTTGCTACCACTTTTTCTTTTCTGAACATCAATTTTTATTGTAATACCTGGCAGTCCCTGTAGATGTAAGTGTACAACCAGTCGTGGACAACGATGTTCCACGTTCTGTAGTACGTTGAGTAGTTTTTACATGTCCACCAATCCTGCAATGCAACAACAACAACAAACACAACAACAAAATCAGATTAATTGAAACTTCTATGGAGAAAGCAAAAGGAAGAAGAGATAATCACAGGCAAAAAGGACATTGCTTGTTCAAAACTTGTCAATGAGGTGTAGCAAAGAGGGTGCTATACACAAGATACTGATACAAAACAGCCTCTTATCTTGGTACATGTACACTACAAATAGGCAGGCACTGTAATCTCTTCTTTCAGACCAAGCAGCTTTTTAATAGGAAAATATGGGTGATTCGATTAAATCAATCTTCATTTGCTGCCCATGAGGGTACATTTGAGAACCACGAATAGCGCCCACTAGTAACATGACAGCATGTACATGTGCTTCACAGTGTACAGGTATCAGTAATGGCTGACTCTAGTTGTGATTCTTCGACTTTACACAATTCATTATGGGGATTCTCGTACACAGTAGGAGAATGGATCATATCACCGGTCGCTATTTTTTCGTGGCTCTGAATTCGGTACTCAGAGGATGAAATTTCGGCCAAAAAAACATGTTATTCACAAAGTCCTGAAAATTACGAATTCTGCAAAATCATGAAAATTATTCACTCTGATTTTTGGGAAAATAGACTTCAAAAATACCCCTATCCAAAAAGTTGTCTTTTACATGGTGTAAAATCGCATTATAATTCCAGACACGATTTTCGTAATGGAATAATCAATGTCTTTCGCATCTTGTCCTTGCAACAGTATCACAATTCAAACCTATGATTCACCGTACACATTCCTACCGAGCGGACAGATAGCTATGTGCTAGCATATGAAGGTCAAATAATGATTGCTCACTGAAAATGTGTTTTTCAACTGAATGGCCTAATGGTGATTAGAAAAGATAATAGCACTAAAATTCTGTTGAACACTAGGTTTATATCATTTCTAGACTAAGTGGTGAATGTATGTAACATGGACAGACAAAACTGTCGCATTTTTGTCTTATCTTTTTTTCTCTTTTTTTTGTCTATTTATTGACATTGGCTGGTCTAGTCTTGACTTTGTGCATTCCTTCTTCTTACTTCACTGCCTTTAACATGCAGCTAATTGGCCGAATCATAGCACATCTAATTCCAATATACAGTGGAAAAGTCATACTAATAAACTTAAGGCTATTAATACACACATGACTCTATCAAACACAGCAACACTTTCTGTAACCTTGATACAAATAAGCTCTGAAAAACATGTTTCACCGCTAAAATTAGAGCGACAGCAGCTGTCCGTGTTGTTTCCAAATCCTAATGACACAAAGACAGTGAGACTGACTTATTTGAGGTACAATGTAAGACTGAGATAAGAATGATTTGCCCTGCACGGCATGTGAAATTCTGTTATCAGGTTCAGTGTGCTACCGAACAACAAACAAAGGTGATAAAAATCTATTGAACAAGCACTCAAACTGAAACTCTTTGGGCATGACATAAATGTGATATCATTATCTTTGCAGGCTGATGACCTTAGACCAGACAAAACATGATGAGGAAGGTCAATGATGTATTTTACGTTCCTCTATGCCACTGAACCAATGAATTTGGGGAACAGGATTATGATCAGATGTATAGCAAACATCATTGGGGACAGACTTCTCTCCCCCCCTTTTTTTTTGGGGGGGGGAGTGTTTTTTGTTCTTTTGAAAATTCACTTTTGACTCTTACCCTTCAATAACAAGTGTGCCATTTTCTGACAAGGAAATAGAAAATTATCATACCACAGAAAATTATCCAGAAAAATAAAAACAAATAAACCCAGCCACAATGACAGTCAAATCTATTTGGACTGAAGAAATATCTTTGACTTTAATAGAGAAAATGGATGGAAAATTATCCATTGTGCAATTTTTCTAGATTTCCTTGGGCAATGAACCAATGAATTTGGGGTACAGTATTATGATCAGATGTAAAGCAATCATCACTGTGGACAGAGTTCCTTTTTTTTTTGGGGGGGGGGGGGGGGTTGTGAGAGTTTACTATTGACTCTCACTCTTAGAAACCAGTGTGCCATTCTCTAGCAACAGACAAGGAGATGGAAAATCATTCATGTCAATTAGAAATCATCGAGAAAAATGAACACAAACAAACCCAGCCACAGTGACAGTCAAATCTATTTGGACTGAAGAAATATCTTCGACTTTAATAGAGAAAATGGATGGAAAATTATCCCTGGTGCAGATTTTCTAGAACATTTTTCTTTTCCTTTTCTTTAATTTTATTCTATTTGGCTGGCCTATTTATTTGGCCACTTTCATCGACAGATCTCATCCATTCAGTGAGACGTTCATTGTTCCTTCATGTGACATTAGAACTTGGAAAAAGTCATTGTTGTCTTTAAAGTTCATGTGTTCAGTCACATGTGACATTTGTCAACATAATTAGGTACCAATGGACAGAGGAAGAGTTCTTCATTCCTCACAACCAACATTGTGCTTTCCATAGCTGACAATACTATGAACTGGTAGCCCTCCAACGTTGGATTACTGTTTTTTGTTTTCTTTATATGCACTGTGTGTCTGTGTGTATATATATATATATATATATATATATATATATATATATATATAGTAAACGAATCAGTAGAAAAAGAACGCCGTAAAAAATAATAATAAATCCTAGATCTTGAAGATCTTAAAAACGGAGCATAGCTCTCAAATACTGAAAGGCAAGGTCACACTCTTCATCAGTGCCCATGGTGTGACAAAAGATCTTAATCAAACCCGTTTCTGAAACAGACATGAAAACACGTCTGATCATGGGCAATGTCATATATATCATGGGCAATGTCATCATGAGATGTCATATATATATATACACATACTGAAAGAAATTGGACTGAGGCGAACGTTGCTCTTGATCTTGAGTCTGCCTCAGTCCAATTTCTTTCAGTATATGCTACCAACAATGAGGCACCGCGTACATTTGGAAAGGGAATTATCTCTCACACTATACATACATACATGTATATATACATACATATATATTGCTTGATAGATAAAAAGATACAAATTATGTATACTCCACCTTGTAGAACTGCCTGTCTGCAAAGCGCAGCATCTCTGCAAATGCATTGAGCCACGAGTGGAGAATGGCAAAGAAAGCCAACAGCAGCATGAGTGTTGCGGGCAGCATGCAGGTGAATGTCGCCCTCGCTAGGTTCTTCATCGTCATCGTCTCCTCGGTGAAGTTTTTGAACATTGGCAGGCAAAAGCAGTCAAACAGGTAGAACGTGTAGAACAGACAACCCACCACCTGTACACACCGAACAATCAGAAAACACAAAGGCATGTTTTTACTTTGGTATATTCAACCTCATTGTTAACTCTTTCTACTGTATAAGCCATACACTTCGTGGGGCATTTATTTTTTGGTACATTTAGCAAGTCGGATGCTATGCATGAATTTGAAAGCAAGCAAAAACATTAAATCTGATCCCAACATGAATGCAATGTGCAAACATACATATCTCACTTCATTTCTGTACTCCACAATCACAAATTAAATCACTCACGGAATTGTGTTTGCGAAAAACCAGACTCATTGTATGGCATTTTCAGTATGTGCACAGAACCACAACCTGGAACCAATATTTACAAAGCATACAATCATTAAAATTGTATCGTCACAGATGCAATGGCAATGACTACCATGCTTAAAGATAGATTCTCCATGAAAGAATGACAGCTATCTATGGTGAAATAAAACATCTGTCGAGTGAAAATGATACATTTTGAAGGTTACAGCGATAACCAATTGAATACACATGCCAAGAGATGAGCATACTTTACATGTATATGAATCAAAAGAACGGTTTGATTGAGATGTCAGATATTGACACACTCAATGAAGTGATGATAACCAAAAAACAGCTCCACAGTACTGCATTAGTGCAAACTGACATTTTTCCACATGGAATATGGACTTCATAATCAAAGGATAGTGTTTGCACAGGCAGGGTCAGTGACAGACCAAGAATGCCTGATTTGACAGATCGCACGATAGTCTCTGAGATACCAAAATAGGTACCGGCACAGGCCAATGATCAAGTCCCAACAATTATCTCTTGATGAATCCTAAACGACAAATGTTTACAGATGAGCAAGATTAACAGGTCAACAGGGGCACTCGGTACCTACCGAAGAGAAAAGAATGCTGACTATATTGTATGCTCTATGTGTGTTTTTCTGCAAAAGCAATGAGCTATGGACTGTGGACTGAGTGAATGGTAGTCATGGAGAAGCAATGACAAAAACTGTGAAAGGATATTTTAGACAAAATGAACACTACAGTAAGATCAAAATGTGTTTAAATCATGTTCATACAGGTGTCTTGTTATTTTCTCTGTACAATGGAAGGGGCGGGGGGAAGATGTGATTGAATGTAGATGAGCCTGCATTTCTCTACCCTGGAACACTGGAGGCAGAAACCTTTAATATGCTCATCATCTAAAACAAAACAAAACAAAATCTTCTCTGAACTCAAAATATGACTTTATCAGCAAACATGACAAGGCATTCAATTCACATTCAGTACAATTTAAAAACACACATAAACAGGTTTATAATTATATTTATAGTGCACTATATCTAAACACATTTTGCATGGCATAGTAAAATGGGTTATTTAGTCCGATACTATTAACTGTATGTGACCCATTACCCTGTTACCAAAGTCATAGATTCAAAATGATTGTTTATCACAGGAATACCCAAGCCACAAAGTCGGTCCCGATAAAGAGGACTACATTGAAGCCCACTGACCTGCATGAAGTTGACGCGAACCACATCCCATCTGATCATCGTTGTCCGCGGGTAGTTGTCCCTGTAGATGAGGGTGGGGCAGAAGAGGAAGTAGAGGTACTTGGAGAAGTCCGGGCACGGCGTGGGGACGTCCTTGTAGTCGATGCTGCCCTGGAGCACACTTGCCGTGACTGCATCATCAACATCGCCCTTCCCTGACTGGCTTGTTTTCGGTTCACCATTTGGTGCTGAAAGAGTAAGAGGAAAAGGACACTCTTAAAAATTGCAATCACCCCCTTTCATACTGATAGCATTTACACCTGTAAACACTTTCACATAACGTAGTCCTCAAATTTCACCTTGAAATTCACACTGTGAACAAACGCCTTGTTCAGGTACTACAGTGTACTTAATTGATTTGTCCTCTTTTTTTTTTTCACTCACGACACAAAAAGCGTGATGAGTTTAATTATTACGGTCCTGTTGGAAAATTGAAATTAGGGTGCAAGACAACAAAACTCTTTCATTCTCTTTTTTCAATGACCTTGTGAAATTCGTAACTGTTTAAGTCTATGCTGATTCATTAAAAAAAAATGTTCTACAATCACACTGTCACTCATTCGAGGGGAAAGCAATATCTAGGGTCATTTTCACATGTACCGAGAGTCCATAATTTGAATCACGATTCTAGTGATGCTTTCAAAAAATCATGATTCAGATGACACATTTTGGCTGTGTATAGCAAACTGGAATCAGGGAGGGCAATTTGAATCGTCATTCATGTCATAACTCAAATGATGGTCGGCAGATATTTTCTGGAAATGATTCTTCAGAATTACATAATGAAACAGTCATATGTGTACGGATTGACCACCAAAATCATGTTTTTGGGGGCGGAGCTTTTGGTAACCTTTTGACCCCTTCCGCAGAAAAACTGTGCTCCTTACCACTCAAGAGTGATGGATGGGAACTCACGAAAAAGCCCCACCTCCTCTCCTTGCTCTGAAATGCAAAACTGCAGATTCTGCAAAGCCTCCTTGGTCATTTGTACAGACAACACTTCTAGTTACCTCCGCTAAGGGAGGAGGTTATGTTTTCATTACCGTTTGTTTGTTTGTTTGTTTGTTTGTTTGTTTGTTTGTTTAATAGTTAGTTAGTTTGTCCTTGTGCAAAATAACTCAAAAAGTAGAGAACGGATTTGGATGAAACTTGCAGGAAAGGTTTAGAATGATACAAGTGACAGATGATTAAATTTTGGTAGTGATCTGAGAATTTTTTGGAATTTATGAAAGATTTTTTTATATTTTGGCAGGTAGGGTCAATGAACTTGTAAGTTCAGGCTGCGTGTATT
This sequence comes from Diadema antillarum, assembly GCF_040938485.1. NCBI lineage: Eukaryota > Metazoa > Echinodermata > Echinoidea > Diadematoida > Diadematidae > Diadema > Diadema antillarum. Next base: position 274,807 of record NW_027271113.1, read on the forward strand.
TGAGGTTTGCATGCCCGCAGTAAAGTGCGTGCTCTAGTTTCTGCTAGGGCGAGGCACGCCATGCAGCTGAGGGTTTATGATGTAACAAAGGTGTCTATATTGGGAAATTGGGCGATTTTTCAGCATGTACACCTATGGGTGGAAATCACTGATCTCTATGGAAGAGCCCAAAGAGCTTTTAAAATCTCTTTGGGAAGAGCGAGATCATCGGTGGAAAGTAGCTGCTTGGTGGAGGTCTGCACTCTCAGAGTGCTTTTCTAGTTGTAATTGTAATCATAATTGTAATTCAGCATTGCAATCACTTTTCTTGCCCCGTGTGAAAATGGTCAAAGACAGTTCAATTGGTCAACATCTCATGCTGAAGTTAGGTCCCAAGTCAAACCTGGTTAGCAAAGAAGCCAACAACAAAGTCAGAGCTGCCAACTTTTGTAAAAACCTTTCAGTACTTTGATGGCTGAAAATCGGTGATTTGCACCATTTTTTTAGTGAAAATCAGTAATTCTCAACAGTGTAATAGAATTTATCACAGACAATGATTTGTAAAATCAATAATATGCTTGTAACCTTCAGTATTCTCCAATTTCAGTAGAAATTACTGAAAATCAGTAAAAGGTGGCAGCTCTGCAAAACTAAAAACAAAACCATGGTTGCCCACTCACTTCGTTTCCTACGGCTCCTGCTCTGCTTCCACGCCAGCGCTCCGGGGGTGTTCTCCCGCATGAAGGCGTGCATCTTCATCATCAGCCGGATCTGCTCGGCGGTGACGATGACGGAGGAGGCGAGGGGGAGGGAGTTGACGAGAATGGCCTTCATCGGCAGGTAGAGGAAGAGGACCTGGTAGGTGGTGTACAGAACCAACCATGCTACCTCTGGAATGTAGATGCTGAAAGTAACATTGAAATGCAGATGAGACATTTCATTTACCTAAAATGCCCACTGAATAACTACAATGGAAGTACACTGCCCCCTCGCCTTCAAAAAAAGAGAAAATAAACAAACAAAAAGCAACAGAAATACAACTTCAATATACGTGTATGTATTATAGCCCATCACAAGAACCAGTCAATGTCTACAAAAATTCATGGACTCTTCGATTACTGGTGAGAGTTAATTGGTGCACTCTGGGCACATTTAAAATGCACTAAAACCAACTGGTCATCAGGTTTACATGTATACTATATTTACTAATTCTTTCATGTATTCACATATTCATTATTTGTCTATGCATGAATATAATATTGTACATCTGTAATTCTGTATATTCTTTTTTTGTTCATTTCTCATATCTCAAAAGAAATGTTCTTCTTAAATATACTTGTTTTTCAAGCTTTTGTCGCAAAATACTTGACTACCAAAAGTATTTACGGATAATACGCACACATGTTTGCAAACACAAAATACAAGGCAGAAGGAAACTAAAACAATATTGATTTGATCACGTTTTGACATAATAGACACATAATGACAACATTAAAGACCACACAACAAGACCAAAAAACATTTTTGCATTAATCCATGCACAACGCACACAACGTAAGTTTAAACATAGCTCACATTGTTGTCTATCATTGCAATCTCTTGTCTTCCATAAAAAAAAGAAAGAAAGAAAGACAGAAAGAAAGAAAGAAAGAAAGACAAAAAGAAAGAAAGACAGAGAGAAAAAGATAGAAGTACTTTACATTTCATATTTCACTTTCATCATATAAGTGACTCCTCAAGAAACTACTGAACTACAAGTACCTTTTATTCCAGCACACTAAAAAACTATACTTACTATGGTTGCAAAGAGACTCTGGCTCTGTCACATTTTTGGTTGAACCATGTACAAACTATGAAAAGTGCAAAGTGCTGCTTTTGATATATAATTCTTGCCCAATTTCATCAGATTTGCATTTGATTTAATTATGCGAGCATTCATTTTCGAGCAAATTTGAATGATCACCGAGATCGACATTCAAAAAGCTAAGTAGTTAATTCAATTTAATTTCATCAGCATTCGAATTCCTGATTTTGTCACATAAACGTGTAAACAGTGCGTTCAAATTAAAAATGCACATGAAACGCATTCAAATTCGCACCAGCACAGCTGCGGTGAACATTAAGGAATTCAAATTACCGAATAGGCAAATGTCTACAGCATCTGGGCAGTGTTTTTCGTTGCTGCTCGTGTTCATTGTATATTTTCCATTCATTTGAATAATGGTACAATCACTTTCAGACGTACATGCCAAGGTGCCTGGCGCGTCAACTGATCGGCGGCTCAAGAGACTGAGAGACTGAACATCAAAATCATGAATAATTATGTAAAAGAAAGAAATATCCCAATGCGATGTATCTCACACACATTTCAAATCTCAAACGTGACGGAAAACAAAATCTGTGATATGACTGTAATCAGACTTGACATATCGATGTTCTCATGTGATCTCTCATTATGTTAGCAAAGTCGGAGTTCAACCATTCTGTAAAATAATGTCGAATTGAAAATAAAATGAAATAAGGATGTCGACATTGAAATGATAACACTGAATGTTGATGAATTTGCCATTTATCAACGTAAGAACGTTCGTAAGATCGAAGTTGTGTGCCTATAAATGAAATTGAAACTGGTATTTGGTGCGAATTTGAACGTCTATCCAACTGGCGTGAAATTGAACGACAACTTTGAGCCGTTAAATTGAATGAATTTCCCTCTAAATTGAATGAAATAAAATCTAAAAGGAATGACATGAAATGAAATTGAATACTCAAAGAATTGAAATGAACCGTGAGAGTAGAGCAGTGAGAAAAATCCCTTGAATTTGAACGCCTCGTCATTAATTCGAATGCAAATCTGATGAAATTGGGCGGGAAAACCTATATCAAACATTAATCCACTTCTAGTCAAAGTGTGTGTGTGTGTGTTTTCTTTTTGAACAATGTTCATACTTGAACGGTGTGTAGTAGCAAGACTCGTGCTGGGACCAGTACTGGAAGGTGCAATAGAAGATGACCATGGCCCAGATGTGCATGAGGAACCAGGTCCAGAGGACAATGGGAGCCTGGCCAAAGGCCCGCTGGAGAAGGTCAAACTCCAGTCGTATGCTGGATGGATAAAAAAGAAAGAGTCTTTCTGTCACTGTTGTTGTTGTCATACGATGTTTGGTTTAAGTACGAAATAGTTCAAAGAGATTTCAAAGCACACAAGAAGAATGGTAAGAAAAAAACCTAGCAATTACAAGTTAACATTGTTTGTCTATATACACACATTGTATGTATACGTGATTTATCTATCTATTCATTCAGACATACATTGTATACATGATCATAGGCTGGGCTGACAAAGAAGTCTCCTTTGTCACGCAAGAAGTGTGAAGCTCAGTATAAATTATGTCCAGTATCATCATACAACATCGGAAATAACCATAATAGTGCTGGTTTGATAGATATCAATAGTCAACAAAGTGAAAAACATGAAATCTACTTCATTTTTTTTTTTAATTCTCAGTGTGCCCTTAATTCACTTCTCTTTTGGCGAGGAGTCAGCGGCTTTTTTCAAACCAAATGCAGTCAATCAGACAAAACAGAAATCAAAGGCTATTGTATGCGCTAAAAGTTAGCATTAATGCCCTCTTCGTTTTGAAGAAAAACATTCACAAAAATCTTGTTTTGCTTTGTTTTGTTTTGTTGTTTATGGAAGAGTATGGGAACTCCCTCATCTGCTTCTTGACAAAAAAAAAAAAAGCCACATCATACAAGCAAACCTATAAATGTTTGGTTGTAAGGAGTTGGAATGCAGTCATCTGTGCTTTCTCTCTCTCTCTCAAAAAGAGACACAAACACAAACACGCACATGCATGCAAGTGTTTGGTTCAGCTGGATGTGACATTAAAACAAGAATACCAACATCACTGTAATGACTGATTCTATTTTTACAATGAAAATGAAATAAATCTTCACGGCTTTGTTTCTTTTTATAATAACATTTTTTTGAATTGTGTGAGGGCTGGGGTGAAAGATGAAATCCAGGATCACCTTGAACTACAGTGCAGAGCTCAAAATGCATGAGTCCCTGATGGATCAGAATATCAGCCCTGTATTTATGAAGGCATTTTAAGTCACAAAAGGTAACCCACCCACACTTAATCTTCCAGGAAGTTGTAAAGCCCACTCGGGCGTAGCAATGCATCTTCATCAGCCGAACTATAGACACAAGAGAGTTTTAATAGGGGGATTGAGTAATTTCTATTCATTCACAATTGTGACCGTGCATCACAAAACCAAGAAAAAGTCACATCCCTTGATTTTACATGAGGACTCGAAAAAGGTGAAATGTGTCAACCGAGTCAATCTTGAATTTTTCATATTTTCTGAAAGAGCTATCCTTCTTCCAATTTACGTTGTATTCCTTAGTTTGGGATCATAAAATGAAAGGGAAAATGAGTTTTCAACAGTTTTTCTACAAACCGTTTTCGGGGGAGAGTAGAATGATCAGGTATGTCTTAGAGGCCCCTTTTCATTTCTCGAAATCCTTTGCACACTCCTCACTTTCAAGTCTAATGACTTTTGAAAGGATAACACTACTGCTTTGAAAGTTGGCAGTAATCATGAACAGATTGTGTTACTAGAACATGCTCAATTTCAGCTTAATCTGATAATTCCATCATTGTTGTTGCACATGTGGTTTAGATCTTGTGTTTTGTCCCTTTCATCGCACAGCTAGCACAACTTGGAAAAGATTAAGCGCTTGAATAGACCCTGTACTTCAGAGCCTCTTTTCTCAGTTCACACTTTTCCAGAATGTGTACTTTCTTTCCAGTATTTACAGGTTTGTAGATAGGTTAGGGGAGTCCATTTGAATTGAGTTACACATCATTTTAAAGCTTAGAGTCTGCTCTTTCAGAATCTGCCCCTAACTAAAAATCCATGTCTGGCGACTTTTTGTTTGTTTTATGATACAGGGTCACAATTAGTATTCAGACATCTGTGACAATCAGCAGAGAAAGCTGCCCAGAGTGAATGCCAACAGCGAACAAAGCACAGTAGTGAAATGGTTAAACTCAATGCTTAACCAGGAGACTGAAAAAAACCCACTATTTTTTATTAAAAAACAAAATTTATTATCCAGCTACAAGCCTTGCTGCTTGAAGTTACTGCCTCATTAAAGGCATTATATACCATTTGCAGATAAAACAAAAACCCAGCTTTTGTGCTTCAAAATAGTTCAAAAATGTGTGTTAGGGATAGAAACAACCAATGTTAAAATGTTAATCTGTATAATCAATGTTAAGTATTGTTAAATATACAAAATGTGAACATTATGAAATCGTGTCTAGACTAAACCATCTACAGTTATGGTTTCTTGAGAAAAATAGTAAGTGATATCTCCTTTAGACTTTATTGCAAAATTTGTATATAATGCTGTTTTGTGATTATACAACTGACCTACATGTACGCATATGCATCAAATGTGATAACTCAAACATTTTTTAAATTGCTGCTCCCAACAATAAACAATACCTTTAACTATCAATAAATGTAAAACAGGGTCAGTGAGGCTTGCAAAAGAATTTGGTAATTAACGTCAAGTTGGATAAACGACTTGGACTTTGTCACTGCAGAAACGCAAGACCTAATTTTAGATTTTGCAACCAACCGGAAAGGCGGCAACCTTGCATATCTTTGAAGCACATGTTGTAATAGCATGCATGCATCCTCATCATGGAAATTTTGTGGCATATGGGTGTTTACGAAAAATAAAAGCCACTTCAGATGTATTCCACAAAAAGAAAAGTGTCTGGCGTTAATCATTTACATTTTTCATCTTAGAAGCAGACTGAAATACTCTCATGACCAAATATAGCTGGCATAGTAACAAACAAAACACAGTAAAACAATATTGTTCAGACTGTTTGCCGATATCAAGTTGTTACAACAACAAACAAACAAACAAAAAATGGCGGTGCTAAAGTCCATTGGTGCCAGACAAAATGATTGGTGCGATAATTCAGTGTCAAAACTCAGCAGATGGCAAAAATCCCAACATCAAACATTTTTGCCCCCCAAGAGACCATCTAAGAGTACTAAAATTGCATCTGATCACATCTTCATCAATCATTTACCATAACTTATCGTTTAGAATGCCGGATGGCAATGCGGCAGAGTCTGTGCAATGTCAATGACAGCAGGCCCAAACAATATTGACTTTATACTTTTAAACAATTAAAGGGACTGTACAGCACAGTACTGGTTGAGGTGAGGATTCAGGTTTGTAACATTTTTTGGTGAGATAATGGGAAACCTTTTTAATGAAATATGAAAGAGCATGTAATTTCAAGGATTCAACATTTATTTGATAAAAATTGGCCTTGAAATGGTTAAGATATCCAAAAAAGCGATCCAAATAACATTGACAGGCCACAATTTAGTTACAATCTCTTTGTTTTTCCTTGTTTTTGGATATCTCAGTCATTTCAAAACCGCTTTTCATCAAATAAACTTTTGATACCCCTTAGAATTGTATGCTCTTTAACATTTCATAGAGTGGTTTCTAAATATCTCCCAAAAGGTTACAAGCTGAATCCTCACCTCAACCAGTACTGTACAGTCCCTTTAAAATGTGTCGGCAGTCTCCTGTATCAGCCCATGCTGATGAGGTAGATGTTGGTAAGTGCTTGAAGATTTATGAATACATGAAGAGTTTGAATGCAAAATATAGACAAAAGTATAATATTCAAATTCAAATTCCACCATCAAATAAAGAAAATATAAATCTTTTGAATGAAACTGCACTCATTACATACCAAAAATACAATATTTTTGAATATATCATTGGGATTTTCACATACTTTAATAATTTTCTCTTTTTTTTTTTTTTTTCCCCAGCAGCGTCAATCTCAAAGTTGATAAGAATTATGCATCAGTTTTGGGGCATTTTAACTCTTCATAAATACAATATAAACAGCTTAGGAATAAGAAGATTATGCTATAATCAGCATTAATATCCATCACTGTGCAGACAATGAGTGATTGAAATACTGGCTAGTAAAAACAATCAACATTTCATAAACTGAAGAGTAAAATGACCCCAAAAAAATGATAATAACTTGAACAAAAGAAAAATAAAAGAACCACAAATATTGTATCTCTGTCATCTGCTTTGTTCTGTACTTATATAGATAAGATAAAAGTGTGATTGTCACAGTAAGATAAACAATGTCAATAAAACAAATAAAGACGTCAACAGACTCTGTCATCCCTAGCAACCGCAACTAAAAAAAAAAGAAAAGAGAGATTCCGTTTCAGGTGAGGCATAGCAACTGCATACCATACAATTATTATCATGCAGAGTTTTCATTTCCGTGATTTTCACAAGATGGTTACTAATTGCAAATTTAACAACATGCTGAGATGCTAACTCTGATCCCAATATGCGCAAGTAAATTTCTCCATTCATGACTGTACCTCACGATTTCGGATCTATCCATTTATGAAATTGTCCTGAAATCCCAATTCGCGAGAAATTGAGATTCGCTGAATATAATATATGGTGTAGAACTATTTCCGCCTCAACTCACCTTCCTGTGTCTATCAAGTCTGTGATGAAAGTGTTCATGATGATGACAATCATGATTGCCACAAAGATGTTGTAGATCGTCTGGATATTTTTGTCCTTCAATAAGTTCCTGAATGAAAAAAACAACAACAAACAAACAAACAAATGGATATCCCTGTACAATGAGAACGCCATGTCAAGTCAATAGGCCCTAAATTAATACAGTGCACTCCCGTTATAACTAAACATGGTTATAACGAAATTTTGGTTACAACGAAATCAAAATTCAGGCCGCAACATTATCAGCTCTACGGTCTTCATTGTTTACTTGTTCGTTACGATGGGAGCCCACTGTATTGTCAATTCTCTGCAGCAGGGGGACACACATACAAATACAAGGTAACAGATTGAATGCAAGAGTCACATGCTTCAGAAAAACAAAGCCATAGAAGGAGAAGAAGGAGAAGAAAAAAGAAGAAAAAGAAGACAAATAAAAGAAGAGAATAAGACAAAGAAGACAAAAGAGATCAAGAACAAAAAGCACAAGAATTGTGGTTGAAGAAAGAAAAAAGAAGGGAAAGGAATATGAACAGGGAATTAATAGGGAAGGAGGGGAAATGACTGAAGGTGGGGGAAAATGAACGAGGAAAAGATAAGGAAAAAGATGGAGACTGAGAAAAAAATAACAATCGTTCAATAATTCAAGAGCCCAGCTGACTTTGAAAATATAGCATACAGATAGCATTTCACAAAACAGGAAGAAAGTTAATCGGTAATAATGGGGAAAGTACGAAAGAGAAACCGAGTCACGTGTGCCAATGATACAGCAGCTTGATTGTCTACTGGAGGAAAACAAAATAGCCAAGAAATAAAATCATGCTCACGTTCCATCACGGCTAAACGACGGGAAATAGCTCAGTATGGGAAACATCTCAGTTTCAAGTATCAGCGATGGCCCCCCCCCCCCCCCCAAAAAAAAAAGAAAGAAAAAAGAAAGAAAAATTGAAAGTTTACTTGAACAGACTATTGAGTAGGTCACCAATACCAATAGGCCAACAGAATTCAAAATTCCTGGAATATGTAGGAGAAAATGCACAGCAATGCGCAGGGGGAAAAAAAAATTATATCCACAAAGAGGGACAACGGTCACATAATTCTATGGTGGTGAACCAATGTCCACTATCTAAACTTTATTCACCCAAGCACACACACAATAAAAACATGCACTCAATATGTGCACTATTTTCTTTTGGAGAATACCAATGACAATAAGATACTAAAAGGGCAAAAAAAAACAAACTTTAAACATGATGACTAAGTTATTAATGCTAACTAAAGTTTTGATTTAAAAATGCAGCAAGTAGTCCAACAGTTTAATAACTAAAAGAACAAAACCCCTAGACATCGCATCTGGCCTTGTTTTGCATCCCAGTGTTAAGATTAAGGCATGGACGTAACAACATGAATGAGAATCTACTCATTTGAAAAATGAGTATAAAAGATAATGATTGATATCATTTGCATAGTCTATACATCACTCCTCTCTTTCCCTCTCTCTCCTACTACTCATAAGCAACAGTATTTAAAACCCACACTGTTTGTAGGAAATTAACTATCTCACCATAAATAAATTATGAGCGGTACTATTTCTCTGAAGTGACTGGTCAATAACCATATACACAAATTTTGTATGACAAAATACATATTTTCTCTCTCCCTACATTTGATTTATCCATGCCAGTTTACACCCAACTTTTAATCTGTTAGCCCCTGTCATAATGAATTTCAATATAAACCATGAGAAGTTTTTTTTTTCTTTTTTATTTAAATCAACCCATAGATTTGCAACAATGCCTATCAATGGGTATTTGGTTCACTAATGAGTCAGTTCTCTTTCCAAGGTGAATGGTACAACAATGGATGGGAATTTTTTTTTTTGCTTTCCAGTGATAAATGTCCTTGCAAAAAAAGAAGAAAAGAAAAACCACCAAAAAAAAAAAAAACCCACACACAAGTTCAACAAACTTTGTTGTACTATACTATCCCAAACAAAACAACCAAAATATATGAATGACAGTGCAATGTTGAAATAGACTCCATGCTACGGTCACGCTTTTGTTTTCTTCTTTTGCCTCCGCCCACCCACGTAGAGCCTGACCACGTGTAAAGTTGTATAATGACTTCCTTAAATCACACATCACTGGATTGCATCACTCCATGAGGGGTACCCATCAGGGTTGACAAACTTTATGACAGTGCACTTTTATAACACTTTCAATACTGTTTAACATATTGCATAGACAAGTGGTGTCAAAGAATGTTTGAAATGAAAGTTTGCTCGGAATACAGAGTGATGTGAACAAATGCAGTGACAATGACATGGCACACTTCTGCTGAACCAAAGTGAAGCAAGGTGAAAAATGAAAGTAACAACCACTGCCTTCACATGATCCAACGCTTCGCTGGGAATGTCCTGTTGGTCAGGACTTTCCCCGGCAATCCCATCGTGTGAACACTCCGTGGGACATTCCCCGCTCCCCCGGAAAACTTGTCGAGTCTGGCAACAAAATTCTGCCGGGGGTCTGACCTTGATCTCTCGCGTAGCGCTCTTTTCCTCATAAGTGCACATGCTTTAAATGTTGTGGCGAATCAGACAATTGCATAAATTTGCAATCGTGCGCCCCACAGCGCCACGTACGGTGACCTACTAAAGACACAGCTGAAACCGTCAGCCGTGATTTTGTTCCCTTTCAGCAGGGGATTTCAATGTACGTGTGGACGTAAAAAAAGATTCAATGCAGGACATCATCTGAACGTAGGGAGAGTCTTACTTGGCATTCCATAAAAAGCTGAATTAATGTTGGTTGTGACTTAAACATGTTTTTTAAATATGTTTTTTTAATGTTTTTTTTTTCATATAGCAATTTTAATCTGCGCTGTAAGAGAACAACCATCTTTCTTGAATTTTTGCGAAGGTATGAATTGCATACCCTGAAATCTAAGAAATACAGACAAATGAGGGGAATATCTTTAAAAATAGGGACATTCCTAAATATTCAATACATTTCACCCAGATTTTCACAGAAATAGACACCACATGATAAAATCACTCATTTTCTCCCTTTTCCTGGGGTGAAAATAGGGACAGTCCCTATTAAACAGGGACAGTTGCCAAGTATGGGATTGCTGAAAAAATAGGCTCTAAATCTTTGGGATTTTCATATATAGTGAATTTCTATACACAAGAACTTGAAATAACCTGTAAATCACATTCCCCATGGAGTACCGTACTAGAATTAAGGGTATCAGACTGAATGACTGTTAGGTACGTCCCAGAATGGTGTTGGGGAAATTAAAATCACAAAGCAAATAAGTCGTATCTTTGTTATCATCTGTAACATAAAAGACTACAACAAATAGCAGCATTAACAAGATTAAGATCAGGAACATTCCCATGATCAAAATTTTGCAATCACAGCTCCGAGACGCAGTTCCTTTCAAATGAAGAGTACCAGTGCCTGAGCAAATCTATTCAATTCAAAACATCATTGTTGGTATTCTTTCCAGGCATTTAGTTGCAATGAAAGCTTTGAAGGTTGTTTCAACTTTGTTGGTTGTGTTGACTGAAAATACTGCACGTGGGAATGTTTACTAGTTGACATAAACAGAGTCAGCATCATAAACTGGATCTCTTTTTTTTTTTTGTAATTATGATAGCACTACAATGTATACTGATTATGAGCTTGTAAACAAGGAAGCAGTAACAAATAGAGTACAACCTTGCATTTATTCTCATTGCTGAGCCTCCTTTGGGGGCTTGTTTTCGTTTGTTTATTTGATTGGTAATCTATTTGTCTGTTTGAATGTTGTTTTTGTTTGTTTTTTATTGTTTTGTTTGGTGAAATGTTCTGCCTTAGCAGGAAACATCTTTCTCCGGATATCCTCACATCTCCTATCTCCACTAATATAATTAGCTAATGGCAGTAGGGAGGAGAAAAAAAAAAAGTAGATCACGCAAACACAGACAGTCTAAATGTAGATCACACTACCGGCCTTCATGGAGTACCACAGCTTCAGGACACACTGCAAACGTGCACAGCTGGAAAGAAATAATGGATTTTTTTTTTTCATCTCTTTTTATAAAAATTAATGTAAGATGACCGGAGAGGTAATAGAATCTGAATCCTGGTCACAATAGATTTAGGTGATTGTGTATTGTAACAGAGGGAAGAGCTCTACTTGGGTGATTTCACGGGAGAATAGGATTTATGACAAGGGGTCATTATTTGAACCAATTAAACTATACCCTACCTCCTTTCCCCTCCCACCTCCCCACTCCCCCTTGGTACACAAAACTTTTCAGAACAGATGTTAATTGTGTACAGCAAATATCATAAACACCGTCAGAGGTACTTCCTTTTTAGAGCAGAAACAACCTACGTACGAACCCAAACTACATAATTATGTTAAATTGTAACACAGCAGGACACTGACATTTATCTACTATATATATCTATATCTCACAAACTCTTTTTAAGATTCTTCGTAACTATCTAATTCCATCTGAATTCAATGCCTATAAAAATGCATGAAAGATTGCTGGATGCAAAAGAATAAGATGAATTCAGCCTTCATATTTTCAACAGTGCCCTAAAGAGAAGTTGCCTACATTATTGTACTACAAATGTTCTCTCGTTGATTTTGATATTTGGAACTCTCAATATTTACTTTTTTGGCTATCAAATCACAATTTATGGTGTTGGCAGCTTTTTCTATGTAAGTATTCAATGAACCTGTGTATAACAGTACTAAGGTCCTTTACAGTGTACTCGCATGTATCTGCCTCACTGTTTTTGTTGTTGTTGTTGTTGTTGTTTTAGCAGAGTCAACAAGCTATCATTGTATAGTGTACTTTGACTGTAGACCTAAAATGCATACATTCTAATTATTTCCTTTATTTCACATTGTCCTGGGGTATATTTCTTTTGGTTTGTGTTGATTTCAAAGACATTGCCCTTTTTCTCTCCTCCTGTTTTTTTGCTCTTTGTTTTGTCACATAATATTTAAAATAAAACCAGTTGTTGAGGAAGTAAAAAATTAAGTAAAACCTTACAACCGCAATAGGGAATAGGCTGTCATAACACACTATTGACATATAACTCTCAAAAGATTTCAGTTTGTGCTACAAACAAATCGATACATACAATGTACACTCAAACAAACTCAGGGGCCACATTCATGCATGATACAGTTGCACATGTGTACTATAACAGGAACATTACAGAGACCATTGATTATGCACACAATGTAGCAAAACTCATTCAGCTTTTCAGATGCAAATGAAATTGATGTGAATCTGAAAGTAGCAGACAAATGCTGGAAGTCAACCCAGGTTTCCTTCACTGTATTAATGGATGCACCCCCTCGCATGTATTTCGTACACATTGATACACACTAAAAAGTTTACTCAAGTGTGTATTGACAAATAGTCCATGAAACTTTAAAAAAAGAGTAATAAAAACAGTTGCAATGCTGTAATAAAATCAACATCTGATACATCGTATCTTGATAAACTGCAGACTCTCACCCTCTCAAATCATTTAATTCACTATAAACTACAGCTGTAAAATGCATACAATGTATTTACACAGTGCAGGTATGCTAGACAGCAATGATGCATGTCAATGAGTACAAGTCATATTGTGGTCTCCTACGCTCTGTTTGTCTTCTTGTTGTTGTTCATTTTCTCATAAATTCTTAAGACTGTACTCAGCTACCACAAAGCACAATGTATGAAAAATTGTTGCTTCCTTGACAAAGATTGGGTTTGTTTGCCGCCTTCTTTGTTTACACCGATTCATTTTCTTCAGCAGTTTCCATACTCATGCCGTCATGTTCCTTTAAATAGCTTTTACTTCGCGTTTACACGACTACAACTTCTCATAATTACCTCCATCATGGAGAGTATGGTTTTTGTTGGCATTATTTATACTGAATTCTGGTTGTGATATGATGCCAATCACCATCTATATCAAGTAATCTATTTGAATTCTTTGAAGGATTCTGTCTCATTGGGCTGACAAACGAGGGAATTCGAGCTGTGGATACTTGAGGTGTGCATACCCATGCTACAGTGTAAGTGCATGCTTGCGGCATAGCAGTTAAAGCTATGGAAGGTACAGACACTAGGCAGGATTTTTTATCATAGAGACACACGGCCATCTTCAGCATATACTGTATGCGTGTATGGGTGGAAATGAACTGTTGGGCGACAGTCTGCACTCTCCAAGTGCTTGTCTAGTTTTGTTATGTTTTCTTTCGATTTTTGTTTTATTTGACACACATATTCTTTTGCGAAGATAGTTGACAATGCTAACATGTGACATACTGTTAATACTTACGTAAGGAGTGACTCACGAGGAACAAAGACCTTCTGGGCCAGTGGTGATCTGGAAAAAAAAAAGAATGAATTTGAAATATAAATGAGACCAAGGGATTTGAAAGAAAAAAAAAACACACATTTTGCCTATCAAACCCTTTATGTTCCCAGGTACAAGTTTTTCTATCACCAATTATTCAATTCCTCAACAGTTGATCTAATGGTAAATCTACAACAAACCCACTCAGATGTAGCAATGTGCCTCAGTCCTGCAGGAAGGCCATGGTGACACAATAGGGATTATAGAAGATTAGATAATCTCTATTATCTGCGCTAATCAGCAGAGAAAGCACTCCAGCATGTGACCTACTGCATGTACTATGGGTCTACATACACCTAATGTAAGAGTGAAGCAGCACATTTCAAGAGACCTTTCAACTTTCTCTAGCAACAAAGTAACTTTCCTGAAAGTTTGGCTGTGCATTTGGCTTATTTATTTAAAGGGTGTGTACAGTTCTGGTCGAGGCGAGGATTTAGCGTTTAACGTTTTGCGAGATATTCAGAAACCACTCTATGAGATGTCAAAGAACATTCAATTCTAAGGGGTATCAAAAGTTTATTTGATGAAAATCGGTTTTGAAGTGGCTGAGATATTCAAAAACAAGGTGAAACAAAGAGAACCTAATAAAGTTGTGGCCTGTCGCCTTTTATTATTATCACTTTTTTTGATATCTCAGCCATTTGAAAACCAATTTTCATCAAATAAACGTTGAATCCTTCTTGAAATTATATGCTCTTTCATATTTCATACGATATTTCTCATTATCTCACTCAGGAATGTTCAAAACATGAATCCCTCACCTCAACCAGTACTGTACAGTCCCTTTAAATCTTACCAACATTCAATTTTGATGAGTTATACATAATTTTCAAGTCAGGAACCTCTTCTTTCAAAAAACCTGACAGATTCTAAATGTACTGTTAAAAAAAAGAAAAGAAAAAGAAAGAAATACCTTATCTAGCCATGTCTCTTGATTTTGTGATGCAAGGGGACCTGATTGATACTTCATCATACCAGCACACACTTAAATGACAGATAATAGACCTACTGTAACAGGTTGCATTAATTGTAGTAAAGGCCAAGGTGCAATGAACAGTGACTTAACAGTATTATCTCTCACGGGGGGAGGGGAGTGGTCGATGAATGGCACAAAGTCTACAGAGTTGATGACCTGATGGATCTTACCACCAATGTGGTGCAATGTAACAATCCAAGGTCCACGATTGGGTTGAGGGAGATTATAATGATCTGTTCTGAAAAAGGTGACTAATCTACACTACATGTATCTAAGGTAAGCACAGCAAAACGGAAATCAGCATTCCACTGTCAGAAAATGAAAATATCGGAACAACTTGGTTATCAACTTCATTTTCCTTTGTCTGGCACCACCTCTGTTTCAAAATGATAGGAAAAATCATGTCCCACCTTGAAAAGTGACCACTACACTCAATATTTTAAACAGAGGCGAGATAGAAATGAAAGTCACTTTGGGTTGTTGCTGTTTTTTTTTTATTATTCCGTGTGCTCCTTTCACTGCTTTCCTTCTTTTTCTACTTTCAAATCATTTGTATCAGGAAAAAAAGATTCTTAGCCTGTAAGAGATCATGCTGTCCCTATTTCATCCTCCTACAGCAACAAGAGTCACGCGCTCACCTGAGTATCGCAAGTTCACCTTCCATGCATTCTAGCAGACTTTTACCTGAGAACATTGGAAACTTATGGTGGGGGTAGCTTTGAGAATGGGAGCATGGTGTCCATTTACATATATTCCATCACACTGGTAAAAATACCTGCAAAGTACACTGTGCTTTATAGAATGTTGGATTATGCAGCTTGGGAAAAAAAGACTTAAAGCCTATCACTTTTGATTAGAACTAGAGAAAAATACTATTTAATATTCATTTATTTAGGAGGTTTGGACCCCTGGGGCCCCCAAGGAAAGCATGGTGCCCATTCAAACACTTTGAGATCTTATCCCTATGGGAATGCTACTTGACAAGTTTGGTGAAAATCCATTATGTTGTTTTCAGCAAACAGATGAAAATTTAGGCCTGCATTTGGACCCCCCCCCCCATCCCATCCCGCTTCCTTGGGTCCCAAGGGGGTGGGGGGGGGGGCGGGGTAGGGAGGGCACCCCTGATTCTCCCATGAACAAACTTGAAACAACAGTCATCTATATACTGACTCATTGTAGTAACTTTAGCTCAATCACTTCCAGTTCTAGAGAAAATCTGTAAAGATTCCTTACAGGAGGGAGGGGGGGGGGGGGGGGGCCTGGGCCCCCCCAGGTGGGGCATGGTGCCCAATTGATGGAATTGAAATTCTATCCCCCTAGGGATGCTACCTGCCAAGTTTGGTAAAAATTAGTGATAGGGTTTTCAAGAAAAAGATGAAAATGTACAATTTTGGTCAAAATTTAGGCCCCCTGGGGCCCCCCAGGTGGGGCATGGTGCCCATTTGATGGGAATGAGATTCTTTCCCCCTAGGGATGCTACCTGCCAACTTTGGTGGAAGTTCATTATGGCATTTTCAAGAAAAAGATGAAAATGTACAATTTGGGCCTCATTAGGACCCCTCCCCACCCCCCTCCCCTGGGTCCCAAAGGGGGCACCCCTGATTCCGCCATGAACAAACTTGAAACTACAGTCATCAATGTACTAATTCATAGTATTAACTTAGCTCTATCACTTCTAATTCTAGAGAAGAAGATTTTTTAAGATTCCTTAATTTTGGGGGGTTTGGGCCCCTCTGCCCCCCCCCCCCCCCCCACCCCCAGGTAGGGAATGGTGCCCACTTGAACAAATTGAGATCCTATCCCCCTAGGGATGCTACCTGCCAAGTTTGGTGAAAATTGGTCAAGGGGTTCTCAAGAAGAAGATGAAAATGTAAAAGTTTACGCACAACGGACGACGCACGACGCGCGACGGACGCCGGACGAAGAGCGATCGCAATAGCTCACTTGAGCCCTCGGCTCAGGTGAGCTAAAAAGGGAAGACATTCTGTGATTTTGTAAAGTCTGAAAAAAGACTCCCAATGCACAACAATGGCTTGATGTTGCTGTGATAAAAGAAGTGACTGCACAGCAACCAGTATAAAATCTGACCTTTTCCCCTTGGCACTTTCCGTCATGGGAGACTCCAGTTCCCCCATTCTCGTGACCTGACCCACAAATCCGTCTAGGAGATTGGTCAGTCTGTCCGACATCTGATCCACAAAGTCTGACTGCATCTACAGAAGAGACGGGATGACAATCTTTCACAAAGAGAACACAATTCAAATCATCCCACTCACACACTATCCACACAGCAAAGATTATCCATATTGTAATGTAACAATGACTTGCATTACTCTGTACTTTTAAATAAAACAAGAATAAATTCATTTTTTGTGTATCCATAATTCATGCAATATCTTTTTAATACACTGTGTATTAAAATAAGCTTGTTTGTTTCTTTTCTCTATCAAAGAGTCAATAAAAAGAAATGAAAAGAACCAGTAAGAATTTACAAATTGTGTACAAAAGAGGCAGGTGAAAATGAAAACACCATAGATGCTAATCTTACTGAAATGTATTATGGATTATCAGCAAACGATGTCATTTCAAATTCATGTTTGGAAGGTCTAATATCTACTACATTGATATATTTACTACAGGAAAAATACAGCAATAATAGGATGCTTCTGGTCCTGGTTGTGAGCTATTCTATCAACTTTGTTCCAAAACAAGACAAAACAAAACAAAAATGCCATGCAACTGGAGCTGATATTGGTGTCGGCAGTGTACAGTGTACATGCCAATACAGGAAGGTGCTGCGAAGTGAGTTGTGCAGATCTAGCATTTCCATATCCTCTTACATAAAGAGGAAGACACATTTATAAAAAGTTGGGTCACATTACAGAAGCAGTTTAAATATGTTTGCAGTTTGTACTTTTGCTGGTAGCACAAGTTGCTACCCATTCAGTTCACCAATCTTTGGCAATTGTATGATACAATGTATGAGCACACACGAGCAGACATACAATGTACTGAGAAACATGCTTGGTGCATTGATATGCTACCTTGAAATCACCAAGGATAGTGTAATAGGCTATATACAAGCGAGTTTAATAGCTATTTAATGAATGTTCCACACACCTGCATTGCATGTACTGTAGCTCTCTGAACAGAATGATTGTCGATTGTAATTGCATAATATGGAGGCTTGGCAAAGGCTACTATTCTGACCAGTACATAATGATTATCAAATTGCATTCCAACAGTAAATTTGTAATGCAAGGCAGTGTTTTAGGATCGCTGAAACCATCAATAATCTAGAGATGTACATTGTACACTGTACAGGTCTTTGTACTGGATTGTATAAAGCCTGCCGCACACTACACGATTTTGCCCCGATTCACCGGTCTTAAGACCTTAACACTAGATGTGTGACGTCACAGTCTTGCCATTTTCTAGTCGTACGACTGGGTCTTAGCGCCAGTCGTAGAGATTTGACATGTTGAATTTCTACGACTGGTCGTAGGCTTTCAGCCATTCACAATGCAGTAAAATGCAAGCGCACACAGTGCGCACTGCGCGCGCTTTATATTACAGTCGGGTCGTATAGTGTGCGGTGTCCGGTCGTACGACTGGTCTTAACACCCAGCTTGGCTTAAGACTTTAAGACCAGTCTGATCGTGTAGTGTGCGGTGGCCTTAAGGTAAACACTTCTTCGTGACATTGGCCTGATGCGCAATGTGACTTTACACTAGTGTCAGGATCTAGTAGCGGTATTATATTATAAATCTACTGACAATGTATGAAATGCAGTGACCTAATTCTATTGGACAAAGATAAACCTGGTTGCATGGTTCTTGCCTATACAAAAACTGTCAGACTTTTGTGAATACCAGTATGTACCTAAAGTTAGCCGGTGCTTGTCATGGTACTCAAATACCGGTATGATGAATTTGGATTTGGTATCAGAGAACTACCCACAAAGTAATAAACATTGCATCAAGAACTAAGCCTATTATTTTAACAGGAACCATATTAAATTATTTGACACTTATTTATCAAAAACCTTCAAGTTTCCCAAACTACCACCAGTATTTTGCTGATTAGTTTGTGCTGCCTTTAATACAGTTGTAATAAGTCAAACTCATATTGTAATTGAGTAATAAAGTTTGGGTACCAACATGGTACATTAAGAATATGCTGGTTTTGATAATTGATATTAAACTGGTCACACTTTTTGAATTGAATTGAATTGAATTGAATTGAATTGAATTGAATTGAATTGAATGGGCACCTCAGAATTCCACAGCACGTTTTTGCATACACAGAATGACTGGATGAAACTGATAAAACTCCTCAAATTTGCACATAAGGACATTTTTTTTAAATTGTTGAAAATTGAGAGAGAAATAAGAAGTGTAATCTTCTAAATCAGTGTTGCCAATTTGATAAGAATCACTTAAAATCAAGCCATTATAAAAGAGGCTTTTCAAAATCTTGCAAACCCAAACAACCAATAGTATTTGAGCAACAAAGGGATCATATGAAAGAGTGTTAGTTGTTGTTGTTGTTGCTTTTGTTTTGTTTTATTTTGTTTGTTTTGTTTTGTTTGTTTGTTTATTTTTGCTCTACCACATGAAACAATAATGATTAGTAAAAAAAAAAAAAAAAGATTAGATAGCCTTCTTGAAAAACATGAGGTTTTTAAGTCATAATGAGTTACAGTGTATTCATTATATTTCTCTGTACCTGTTGTGCAGCATCCCTGATGTGGGACACAGCAATGTCTCTGTCCAGCTGAGGAGACTGCATGCTGCGGTTGCCCTCCATGGTGCCATTAGCCGGCCTCTTCTTCACACCTTCCATGCTGCTGTGTTCCATCCCTGCAGTGTGTGACATTCATGAAGTGGGCAGAACTAGATTTAACTCCCTCAGCACCAACACCTCAACATTATATGGTCATTGTATGGATATGGATTGTTAGAGGTATTGGAAGGATTCTGAAAAACTGGGAATTGCTTATTGGCTCTGGCATTACATTTGCCCTTTGATGACATTATTCTGCAGATGACATTTCACTACCAGCACTATGAATCAGTCTCGTGACAACAATTTCTAAACCCAAATCAAAATACTGCAACTAAGAGCACTGTTCAAAGTTTTCCAACGTATCAAAGACATGCTAAAGGGAGAATTTGCTTCTTTGCCAGTAATTATACCAACATCAATTTAATGAGCTGTAGCTTTTTAATCAATTTGCGTTGAAGAAAACATGTATTACACAAATCAACTGTCAGAACTCAACATTGAGCATGGACAGGTGTCCTTTACCATACATACATTGTACATCTAATCAATATGATCAAAATCTGTATACAACAATAAATGTACCAAGTACTTGTCATTGTGTGTATAGATGCGCCTATGGGACAAGACAAGTTCTACAAAACAAATTAATCATTCTCTCACAATTCACTGGATTCATCACTCACATCATTTTAAACTGAAAATGCCCCAGAACCGTGTCACACCATGACAATTTATGAAAGTCAATGTTCTGGCAGCAGATTCTTTTCATAGTGTATAATAAGGCCAACAAAACAATTGTGAACACATGGCGCATAATACATGTAGAGGCGGGAGATTTTGTGTTTTTAGTAAATAAAGTAGGGCCTACCCTCCCACTGTGGTCATTGTGTTGTGATCTTTTGTGCAGGGCAGCTAAACTGTAGAGCTCAATAAACACACTGATGCATCTATGAATACAAGGTGTTAAAGCCTACTGCTACAATGTATTATGCTTTGAAGCAAACAGTTGCATTTTTGTTTATAATAGAAAAATTGCAGCATGTACTAATATTGTAGTTTGCATGCTGAATTACAGGAGGAAAAATCATTAAAAAAAACAAACATATATTTTTCAATTTTCAAATTTGATAAATGAAAAATCACACTTCCTCATTTTCCATAAAACAGAAATTCAAAAATACCGTCAAACAAAACAAAACAAAACAAAAATAAACACACCAGGGCTGCTAACTCTCACGCATTGAGCATGAGACTCACGCAATTCAACCAATTTTGACTGTCTCACTCTTATAAACGAAATCTCACGCTAAACCCCAAAAATGGAATGTACATGACTACAAAAATAAATATATCTCCAAATTCTCTGATATTCCGAATATCGATATGCCCAAGCCCAAAATTTCAAGATTTTCCCGCGCGGGTGTAAAGCTTAACCAATAATAATCATTTTCGGTTCGCGCGCAAAGACAAGCTATTGGATTACGATTGGTTTCTACCTATACCACGTGAGCATAGCTTGTACTTTTGGCAAATTACAGTACACGTATGGCTATGACGTGTGCTTTACATCGCTTTACATATTTTTACACTGACTGTGTACGTAGTATGTACAGTACCTACGGCCGCACAGCAGGCCGCCAGGCGTTAGCCAGGAGGTCGCTCTGCTCCCTCGCAGTGTCTCACGCCAAACTCTCACTCAAGGTTGGCAGCCCTGACACACACACACACACACACATACCGATACTGGTTGGCAGGTCTGTCCATGATGGTGAAACATGAGCACCCTGGTTTTAAAATCAACATCTACAATTCTATGCAATAAAGCCTATTTTAGCTTAGTACTACTAAAGTTTGATGACCTCCCCCAGGTACTTAAAGTTCTGTACAAATTTGTAGTTCATCCATTTATGAATTGCTAGGCATATTTGACAATCATAAATCATGCAAACAGACATCAAAATATGGAACTTTGTCATTTACAGATCTTGACTTTTTCCTCTCTGCTAGCATATTTCCATAGCATATGGAGAAAAGAAACCTGCACCCAAGTTGTTTTAATCAGGGAATAATTTTCTATTGCAAAGAAATTTGCTATGCATTTTGGATAAGACGCTACTAGTTAAACAAAATGTCATTTGTGCAGAAATTTCCATTTAAAAACAGAATTGTATGCCATTATATCCATGAAAAAAATACATAGCTATTCAATTTCACAAAGGGAAATTAAGAAATATATCCCCGTTACTAATACACATGAGTCATGCACAAAATTCCATTGCAACAGGCAATGACAATGCGATATCATAGTGAAGTGTAGGGTAAGTCATAAGTAAAACAGATTTGAAAATAGCAGACTATACACATTATATGCTCCACAAGCACATAAAATCATTAGTAGCTTTCTATCACTGTTTATGTTACACCGACCACATGTAGACTCCTCCCCCCCCCCCCCCCACACACACATGAATACACAACTACATGTAGGCATCTATTCTATGGGGCCTACATCAGTAGTTCATACATGTCACTAGACTGCATTCATTTTACTGGAACACAACTCATCCCCTGCTGATAACAAACTTTGCCAATGTCCCCGCTCCAAAACCAAAGAGAACACAATGATGATGGTACATTTCCAGTATCAGAATACGCCTAAAATTATGTACATGCACTTGTAAAAAGTGGATTTTTTTGTGTGACTAATTTTTTGCGCTTGGCTAGGTAAAAAAGAGTTCCGCATGTTTTTAATTCCGCGGAATCAACACGCCAAACTACAGGATCATATGGCAAGCAAACATATTTGCGTGCTTTTATTTTCGCCTTAGTTTCTGGTTGCGTGAAATGCGCTAAAATTTCAACACCGCGAAAATTTCCACTTTTTAGTACTGGTACTTTTATCTGTCACACATGTATGATGTAACTACACCACTATACTTGCTTTTTACTTTAAAAAAAAGAAATAACACTTGTGGATAGAATAATCACACGTTTGTTGTATCTTCTCACTCAATCCCCTCCTTTGATTCCCTGCCCTTTCTTCTACATCTGCCATCAGATGATGCCTGGTATTTGCATCAGCAGACTGGGAGTAGTCTACTTGTCCCCCCCCCCCCCCCCCCCCCTCCCCTTCCCATTACCAACACCACCACCACATGACCTCAGTGAGTCAACTCAGGTCAACAAACTTTCTCATGGACAAGGTGGTAGTGATGCAGTTCCGCATTCCAGTACAAATAGCAAGTGAGGAGGGATCTGTACACACACAGTACTCAGACAAATATGAACAGGATGCTGCTTTGTATTGTAGTACACTCCACTGAATTGCACAGTGTGAGTGAGTGACCTTCATCCTCAAGAGTGACCTATATTTTTCTATACCCCTCTCCCTCTCTCTCTCTTCATGTGATGAAGCTGGTAGTGGTATCATGTACGAGAGCACATTTCCACATGTTGTATCAGTAACATACCAGAGACAGAATGACAGGAAATATCTGCTTGAGTCCAGCTGCATTGCAAGATGGCATGCACTGTCATTTATTGTGGACACAGTTTATGCACAATGACTTGCATTCCTGCATTTATGCATAAACATTGTAGTGTCACTCTATCCTCTATTAATGCCTTACAGCACTTGCTTTGTTCAACTCTTGACATGCACACTGGGGTATTTTCTTTAATCTTAGCCAGCTGGCATACAATTGTTGAGGTCTGGTCACAAATTGTCAATGAATAGAGATTACCTAATCCCTGTAATCCTTTTTGTGTTAAATCTCATGGCTTTCCCCCGCACATGGAAGTGATGAGGCATATTGCTGCACCTGAGTGGGTGGGCTTGCTCATCTACAAGTTTGTATTACGACGGAGGTATTACTGCAGGTCAAATCTGGATGGATTGCTGATTGGTAAATGAGAAGATTTCAGAACAAACAAAGCTACTGTGAATGAGTCAACAGGGCACACTGTGATTTATGGAGTTATAAATGAAATATTTACAAACATAAAGAATCTAGCTGCTGATGACCAACTAAAAAGCTATTTTACCCTTATATCGTACATTATATTCCATGAATATAAAGAATTTGAATTCAATTTGTGTGTATTGAAAGCTGTTGCTATGACACTCATGCCCTAGGCAAACTTGTACCAAAAAAAAAAACAAACAACAAAATGTATTCTGGTTGTCAGCAATGACCTTCGATATACATGGATTTGGTCTATACTACTGGTACACATGCCAACACTTTGAAGATGGTAGCATACATATTGTAGGCCTACATACAAGTCAGGCCTATCATCTGTCTCTTGTGTTCATGCAGGAACAAATCAAACATTGAATATTTATCATTCACTCTAGCACATGTGCATTGAGATGGAGAATCAGTTACAGAAATTCACAGATGCTAGATCCCGGAATTCAGAGTGTCACCCCTGCCAGATAGATCAATGGGGCTACCGAGTAAGTTCAACCACAGGCCAACACACTCTCACCCATGAATGCTTTCATTGTGGTCTACCTTCCACCTCAGAATGTGGGTCAACAAACTTTTCATTGACTGCACATTTCCTGTATGATGGGAGAGGGATTCCTTTTCATTGAATCATAATGGACTATACACAGTAAAGAATAAAAAAGAAGTGGCAGCTCCATTAAACAGTGCAAAGCAGCAAGTTCAATTCAAATCAATTCAATTCAGTTCAAATTTATTACCGGTACACATCTCTGGAATAAAATGATATCACAGAGAAAACTGTTTAAAGATGAAGCAAATAACATAGATTGTAGGCCTACATATTCACTTGTTGAATCATCATACATATGTCCTACTAATCAAAGAAAGGTAGGCCGACATATCAAAACAAAGATGCACTGTGGACATTAATTGCTCATATCATCAACCATTTCACAGTTTCTGATAGCATCCCAGTCTAAATCATTTTTTTAATACAAGGATTGATCTTCTTTTTTTGAGTGGGTGCATGTATCTGGCCTTAAACAGATGTACCAGCTGAAGAATCACATTTACTGGTACTAAACCCTTCAAATTCAAAGAGACAAATTAATTGAGTAAAAAACGTACACACACACACACACACACACACACACACACATGAAAAAAAAAAACAAGCTCTTCAGTTGAAAATAAAAAGTTCAGAGCACTCACTACACGTACAGTTGTGTAGTTGTGTAGTTTGTGGGCACATGTGCTGGAAAATAAAAATAAGAATGATTAATAATAACAACAGATAAATAAAAACTTGCCAGGGAAAAATTTGATGCATCAGACATTACTTTAATGTAATGTGATCACACTTTCAGGTTTCTGTGTGACTGAATAACCAGACACATGTAAATGTAATTTCAATCCATTTCCTCCACAACTGACACACTGGGGGCATCCCGGAATACTCAGTGTAGGACTGAGGAAAGAGGATATTGCTCACAGTCCCACGTACATGTAAACTGTGCTTTATTCGCTTTCACAGCTACGTGGAAGGCAATGCACAACGTGTTTGAACAATGACAGCAATTCCTGTCTTCGCATGGTGCTAATGGGTACCGTATATTGATAATTGCCTGACACAGTGTCAGTATGGAATGTCCATTACAAAAAAAAAAAAAATCTAAAAAGAAGAGAGAATATCATAACAGAGTGCAAGACAAAGGGTTAAAAAAAAGTTCTGCACACTTCTTTTTTTCTTCAAGATTCACATTCTTTGTGCATTGGTCAATGGTCAATTGGTCAATTTCAACAATCTGTGACTGTATTTTCTATCAAATTTATGAAGAAAAACAAATCAAATCATTACACAAGAGGCTCACAAAATAACTAATGCTTTTAAAATGCAAAGACAGCTATTAAAACTTTTATGAAAACAAAACAAAACAATGTCTCTGATCTTTGGGTGCCAAAATGCTCTTCACTGCTTCAACAAATTCTTGTACTTTGTAGGAATGAAAGAAATGTAATTTCGAGCAGAGTATCTTCTTTCTGCAAGATCTGTGAATCAAAGCTACTCACTAGTTCTCTTCAGTTCCACAGTGTACATTATGCACTGCGCATAAAGTTTCCCCACACAACGGATTTGGCTCTCATAGTGTGATTGTCCATTACTGCTGGAAAGGAATAGCCGACACATGACTCCTCATCATCCTCCTCTTCATCATCATCGTCAACGTCATTGCCATTCACAATCATCATTCTCATCAAGATTATCATCATCATCATCATCTTCATCCTCCTCCTCATTATCATCATCACTGACATTGTCATCATTCACAATCATCATTCTCGTCACCTTCATCCTCCTCTCCTCATCATCACTGTCATCATCATTCTCATCATCATCATAATCATCTTCCTCCTCTCTTCCTCCTCCTCCTTCTCATCATCATCACCATCATCATCATCATCATCATCATCATTAATTGTACTAACCGTTTAATTGTCCAGACTCCTTGACCGAGCGATCAAATGCCTCTGTCATCCTCCACAGGTCAGTACAGCAAGGCACAGCTCAGCTACTCAAGCCACACGAGATTTAACAGAGAGAACTGTATGTCGATGTCGTCTGATAAAATTTGATCGGACAATGCTACTCGATGATTAAATCACCTGAAAAACAATGAACAACTTTTCCTGGAACCAACTGCTAGAACTGTTTGTGCACCTCTATATTCCTAAAAAATCGTTTTCAGTAACTGCGATTTAAAAAATTTATGCGCGGATTGAGGACAGAAAGCAGATACCCAAATTTACTCGCAGCTAGCATACAGTCGAGTACTTACTAGTAGCTCGTGGGAGAAGCCAGTCTGTTTTGTACACGCACGACGACAGTGGGTGTACCGCTGCTTGCTGAGATACACACGCTATCTTTACTTGCTCGCGCTATCGTGTGTGGTTGGATGGGATCCGTAGATGCTCGAGCAGTGTGTGTGTGTTGTTGTTTTGTTTGTAATGTGTGCGTATTGCGTATTTATAACCCGTGTTTACTTCCCCACCCCCTAAAGAGGGGGGGGGGGGGGGGGGGGTCAAAAATTGACCACTGAAAGTTTGTTCACCTTTCGGGTTTCACTTGCTTGAAAGTGTTTTGTGTGTATCCGTCCGTCGCTCAAGTTCGCTCGCTCACGACGGATTTGGGCGGCGTGCTGGTTATTTCCCCATTACTAATCTTCCTTTTCCAGGAAAACGTCCAATGCAAGTACGTCATTCACCGTTCGATAGGATGCTATGACAATTTTACTCTCGAAATCTTTGTTTTTGTTCTCTCTTCTTTGTATTTTTTTTTATTTCTCAGTCTAGAAGATTATTATGTAGGCCTTCGTGAACATTAGAGAATACTGTAAAACATGATATATTCGCGGCATGAATTTTTCGCGAATTGGAGCCGACGACTTTTTTGCGGCATGAAATTTTCGCGAAATGCCACTGGCATTCAATGCATACAGTGTAGACAAGAATTTTCGCGTGCATTTTAATTTCGCGAATCTTGGCGCTCGCGAAATTCGCGAAATTAAAATGCACGCGAACATTCCTCGCTTTACAGTAGTCTTGACTGTATGTTTATGTTTAATCTTCTAGATTTTTCTTTCTTCTTCCAAAATGATCAGATTCCACGGAAATCGATTCTTCCATGATATTCTCAATGCCACTGCTATAGGTCTATTTAAACTGATTATGTCATTGTGGTGGTTCAATTAAAAAAAAAAATCTAACTATGCCACCTGAATGGACTATAATATGAAGATTTTCCAATGGACGAAGATAACAAATAAAAAATAAAGGGTTTTACAATAATTGTGGTTGTGTCATTGTGCCTAGAATAATTTGGACATTCTTTTGGTTGTTATTATATTTATTGTCACATAAAATGAACAATCTCTCACTGTTTAGACCTCTCCAACTTCCATGACAGGCTTACCAGTATAGGCCTACGTTACAGCACAAAATGAATAATTATGATCATAAAAGTATCATTTTCATAATGAGAATAATGAATACAGTTAATTATTCGATATTAAAGTAAACGCCCACCTATTACACTCTCCCCCCGCATCCACACACACATAATGAGCGCTTAAAATATTAAAACAGTCCTTACAAATGCTCGCATAAATTAAGTTATTAACGAACCTACCAATGCACTCCGATCCACGGGGGGGGGGGGGGTTAAGGGTCAACGTATAAGCATGCCTCCCCCTCCCCCCCCCCCCCCCCTCCCTCCGCCTAACTCGCTTTGATGGAGACAATCTCTTGGTGGAACTCTCGGAGGGGTTTAGTGATTTTTTTTATTTTTTTTATTTTTTTTTTTTGAGAGAGAGCCCAAAATGTGTGCATATGGAAGTGGGGGCTGGTGCCCTCACCCCCCCCCCTATCCCTGTTTTGACAGACAGACCGATGTAGAAAAATAAAGAAAATAGGGTGGGGGAGAGAGAGACTGGGGGAGAGAGGGAGACTCGAAAGAGAAGGAATGCAAATTGTTCCCTTCTTCAAATATTATTCCTGTGTCGAGTTGTTTTATATGTTTTCATATTTTATCTGTATAGATATATTACTGGCCAAAAAACACCAAAAATAAAAAAAGAACAAAATGTTGACCCTGATATATCTTAGTATTAGAGCATGTTTTTACTTGTATCAGCTAGAAATAATATTTTTCCGAATAAGCATACCTGAACATTAAGACATCGTTATCTCGTTTTTGTTTTGTTTTGTTTTTTTTTTTATATTCCTATGGACTGGTAAAATTTTTTCCCGAAAAATTCAAAATGTCATATCTTCCTCATATCTTATCCGATCTTTGTCATTTTGCATTGTTATGTATGCAATATTTTTCTTTTTCTTTTGAAGTTTATCTATTTTGGGGCTGGGTTTCCTCTTTAAAATGTCTGTTTAATGAATACGAGTCTCGTAATTTTATCAAAGTAAGAAAATTCCCTTCATTTTATAAATTTGGCAACATTGTGAGTTCACCATAATCATTGTAGTCTTATCAATACAGTGATGTGAATCTAGAAAACGAAACTCCATTCCTTCATTATTTATCATTTGATGTTCTTGTAGAGCCCACACCGATGTTTTATTTTCTGAAAATATTTTCTCAAAATTTTAAAGATAACTGATATTCATTATTATTGTCTTGGCCAATTTATGTATAAACTTTCTAATAATTTGTTGCCGTCTGTCTTCACAAGTATGTTTGCGAGAAACCGCTCGTTCCATAAATATCCGACTCGTCACTCAGATGAATTCCATCTGCCTTTAACTAGAACTATGTTTACACAATCTATATTTACATTTGCTGGACCTAAATATTGCAACAATCTTTCTAACAGTTTAAGGACATCTCCAAGTTTAAGTTCTTTTAAGAGTAATCTGAAGAAAAATATTTTGAATAGTTATAGGAATTGTTAATTCTTTATTGGTTGCAAAGAAGTGTAAAATCCAACTAAATACAATTATTCTGTTGAAATTACAGCTAAGCGGCTCCATCCATCCACTACCTCTCGTGTCCTATTTTTTTTCTTTTATCTTCACTCCACGCATTAAGCTGTTTTCTCCCCCCCCTCTCTCTCTCTCATACACACACACGGACACACACACACACACACACACACACTCACACACTCACACACTCACACACACACACACACATACTACTTTGTTTCACTCCTCTCTTTTCGGGCATGACAGCGACTTAGTGTAGGGATTTGTTTAGGGTTTTGTTTCGGATAAGTTAGGTTATAGGTCTTTTTGTCTTAGTTTCTTTGTTTCATCCATTTTCAATGTTTATCAGTCAATCGATCATATAATTTCTTGAATTACGTGAGGGGGGGGGGGGTGCAGCCTACAAGCTCAGCTTTTTAGCATTCCTCCCCATTCCCAACATTTTCCTATACTTACAAGTTTTCTGTAAATTTATCCTTTACTTTGTATAATGAAATTTATGCACTGTATTCAATTTTTGTAATATATCTGTATGTTTTTGTTGGAAATGAAAAATGAATGAATGAATGAATGAATGAATGAATGAAATTATTTCATAAGAGGCCTGTCAGTTCTTTTCCGGCGTAATGTACATGCTTTGATGATGTGTTTGTTTGTTTGTTTGTTTGTTTGTTTGTTTGTTTGTTTGTGTTTTTTTTGGGGGGATGGGGTTTCTAAACTCTTGTACATTGTCTATTAATGGCATTTATACCTATATAACCAAAAAGAATCTATTATT
Organism: Diadema antillarum; assembly: GCF_040938485.1. Classification (NCBI taxonomy): domain Eukaryota; kingdom Metazoa; phylum Echinodermata; class Echinoidea; order Diadematoida; family Diadematidae; genus Diadema; species Diadema antillarum. The sequence continues at coordinate 304,811 of NW_027271113.1, forward strand.
GTCTATCCGGGGTAATATACATGCTTTGCCTATGTTTGTCTTTTATTTTCTAATATCCTTGCACATCGTCTATTAATGGCATTTACACCTGTATTACCAGAAAGAATCTATTAAATATATATTGTCTATATCAAATGATAACAAACCCCATTGGCGGATCCAAGGTAGGACGCACCGGGCGCGCGTCCCTCTTTAATTTTTGTTAAAACAAAAGAAATAAAAAAAGTGGGAGAGGGTGCTTGCGTCCCCCTTAATTTTGCAACTAAACTAGACGCCTCCCCTTTACAGAATTCCTGGATCCGCCTGTTAAGGTCTTAAAGTGTAACCCGGTCTTAAAGTGTAACTCGGTGCCTAGGCTTCTGAAAATGTGTCTCGCATATAGAGCGCCACCTGTGGTTTTGGATAAGTTTATAGGCCAGTTCTTTCTGTCGTCTGCTCACACACCATTCGTGGTTTTGAGTACGTTATCAGCCAGTTCTTTCCGTCTTCCGCTCGCTTGCTATAAGAATTGCACTTTGAAAGTTTCGAAAATGAATTGCAGAGTATTGTTATTGTGGTGTTTGTTCCTGTTTACATCGTTATTTGAGTGACAGTGTCAACCACGTCCAGGCAGAAAATCAGATGATGAGGGCGAAGCCAAAGGCTCGGCGAATGGCAAGAAGATGGACAGTCATTTGCGTGTCGAGGCAGTGGTGATGCTGGCATTCCAGCTGCAGTATTTCAAATCCAACCTACTCGGCGTTAGCATTCCAGACTCAGTTTTTGTACTTGTTGTAGTAGTGTGTGATGATATAAAAAGCAATGGATTGTACATAGGACTATAATCATATCGATGATTGTTCAACTTGAGTTGTTTTCAGTTGCCAAATAACCTCTGTGACTCGGAAGTCATTCTGACTGGGACTGTAACAAGTCTTCCAATCTTGCCATTTCTGATGTATACATGCATGTATATGTTAATTACATTCCAGCTATTCCACTGCCAGTTGACCTACAGCATTCTGGTATTCCAAGCTGTAGTATTGTATTTGTTGTAGCATGGAGGTAGAAAAGTTCTACCTCCATGGTTGTAGTAGTGTGTGACTGTATCTAAATAAACTAATAATCTGTACATATTCTATGATCGTCAAAATTTACAATGTAAGTTGCATTCAGTTGCCAAAGTATCCTCTATGAAAAGTTTTCTATTTAAACATATTGTTAAATATCTACTTTGGAGAGTCATTGTACCTGAGAGTGTGACAAGGTTTCAATCTTGCCATTTCTATAATCATTTATTTCACGATTTCACGGGTATTTCAGCTTTTTATCAGCAAGTATTTGTTTATCCATATAATTCCTTTTTTTATTTGATGCATTAGTGTGTAAAAATATTGTATGTAAATGTTCACTGTTACCATTAGACACAAGCAAATTCGGAATTTGTAATAGGCTGGGTTTTTGCTTTTTTTGTTCTCAGTGTCTTAATAAATATTCGCTAAAGATATTTTCTCAGCTTTTGACTAATCATAATGGAATCTTACACATTAGAGCCTTTGAGGGCAGATTTAGAAACATATAATATGCATTGCATTGTCGAAAAGGGCATTATCAGTGATGGCATATGACGCAATACTGTCGATGTGTAATTCAAAAGAATAATACGTGGCAATCCTCCACTCCCAAACAGTGCTCAGGAGGGGACTGTAAAATGGGCTCCATAACATACGTGTGTGCATTGTTTCCCTTGAACTATCAAAGTAGATTATTGCACGCTGTACAACGTACATAATATTATTGTCACTCTGAGGTGACCAACCTTATTTATGTATGATGCATGTCATGTCAAGATACATTTTAATATTGTATTGCTCGGAAAGGATTTGGTATACTGTGCAGTGTGTAAGCGACTGTCAGCAGAATCACGTTATATTTTCATAGCTTACCAACTCATTTATATCAGAACTTTTATATTTGCTATGGTTTTAGAATAGAAAAAGTACATTTATTTTGCATGCCTATATTTCAACATTTCATAAATAAAGAAATATTATAATTTTCTTCCCTACTTACAAGATTCCATCATTATTATTATTATGAAGTGCGCTTATTTCTTAAGAGGCGTTATAGATAAAGAGGTGGATGACAGATGAGGAGATGACGGATTAAATAGCACTGAAAGGGGGGGGGGGTGGTGGAATGACAGGTATTTGTGCAAACCATCATGCTGGCAACCTAAATCTAAGAAGTGAAAATTGCCATCTTTTCACAATTTGGTTTGGTAGCTAATCTATGTATAACTTGAGTGTCTCGTGTCAGTGTGTTGTTAACGCGTGATGTGCGAGTGTCTTGTATGTTAAAACCGCTACAATAGTATTTGATATACCAAGCAACTTTTCCTTATCATAGTGACTTGTAAAATGTTTGTACACTTAATAATCACAATAGGGATGATCATTTCTGTATGCAGGATATTTTGTGGGGTGTTTTCGAGAACAATCATGTGCAATAAACCGCACTATACGTGGAGCAGATACCAATATGTATAGGCCTACACGTCAGGTCCTGTTTATGTGAGCAGTTCTTTTCGTATCATTTATTGTTGTTTCTGTTTGGTATAATGTATCAACAAACACCTTCGATACTTATTTGTTCACCATTAATCGTGGCTAACTTTGCAAATGAGAAATAAGGAAATCATCAAGAAAGAAAACAGAGATTAATAAAAAGAAAAGTGAAATCATGGGGAATGAATTTTGCATTTCCAGATAAAATTGAGGATTTTACCATACAAGCAGTAGATACCTCACCGATCAGAAAAAAAAAAGAAAGACAATAAAAATGATGAAATCACTTTCCTTCGCTGCATCAGTGGCCACCATCTGGGGTTTCAAAGTGAAAAACCACAGAGGACCTTCCTCATCTTGGGATGTAAAACAGTCAGGAATGTGCTATAGGCAAAATTGAGCAAATAAAAGTCCACCAAAAAAAAAGAGTTACAAGCCAGCAAAACCGTTACATTGTTTATGTAACAATACAGTGTTAGGTGTTGAATTACTCTGGGGATGCTACCTGCCATGTAAAGTAAAAATCTTTTCAAGAAGATGTAAAAAATATGAACATTACGCCGCCCTCCTCCTCCCCCCCCCCCCCCATCCGACATAGCAAATAAAAAGAAATAATTCATACATTCACCTTCTAATATAGCATTGCATCAGCTCTGTTACTTCTTATTCTGGAGAAGATTTGGGTGTATTTTGTTCAAACAGTCCCGTATGTTGAGGTCTTTGGATTTGGTGCCCCTTCAAACATTACCCAGGGATGCTATCTCCCAAATTTAAGTTTAGTCGAGATGTATATGTCATAATTATATTTTTCAAGAAGATGCTGGAAATGTGAAAATTCCACCTCCCCCTACCATGGACACGCCTGGATACCGCCATAATCTAACATGAAGCTTCTAACTTAACTATACTATTTGCCTAGCTCTATCATTTGGTTCTTATCATTGAAGAAGGTATACAAAAAAATCCATACTTTCTTATGTAATTATTTGCACATTAATTTTGGTAATGCAATATATTTTGATAATAGAATTATTGTGCACATTTATTCTTTTCTTTCCTTTAAATCATGTACATAGTAATCTGATATTTTCTGAGATTTCGCTGAACGCTGAAAATGATTTTGATTCATAATAGCAAAATATGTTGAAGAAAAATTAATAAATCTTACAAACAAAATAAGAAATACATTATGAAAAAAATCGTAATTGTTCTATTTATCGTTGATTTTGCTCTTTTTTTCTTCATTTTGTTCTTTTTCTTTTAATGTATCAAACCTATAGCTCATGTCTGCAGCCCCCTTTCTATTATATTCTGAAGTACAGGCATCTTGTCCTTATATTGTCCGTGCTCGTATGTCTCGAGATGTGGTGTGCTGCGTTATTGTAGTAACTATTTTCATTCCTTAGTTCTTTGTGCAAAAAAAGAAGAAGTTTGTTTCCTTTCTTTTCCTCTCTCCAGTTGCCCTCTAATCTATTTCTTTAGAAAGGTTATACTCTGAGGAGTACATGTCAAGCTATTGCTTTCTAGTGAACTCCTACGTTCTTCAGTACGTGTTATTAATCTGTAATAGTTTGACATGAATTTTGTTATTTCGTTGGTGACAAGGTAAGGTCCTTTGCCTTTAAGTAGTTTGTATTCTTTAAAGATTTCATTTATATCATGTTGAAGAACAAGTGAATTGAATTGAATTGAAATGAAATGAACGTTCTTGATGATGACAAATGTATTATTTATCATGATATACCGCTAGTTTGGTCGTAATTGAAACGATAAACAATGCTCGATTCTGCTAAAATCATTCAATTCTGTCATTAGAAGTTCCCTAAAAATGAATACTCAGTCTGTCAGTACTGCTATTACAGTTTTCCAAGGGTAGGTCCCTGGGCCCTGTCTTAAAAACTTGTGATAGAAATCAATCAATCACAAATCTCTTGTAAGCTGCAATCAATCGCAACCTGTGATTGATTGAATGCAGTTCTCTGTCTTGATTTTAATCATTTTTTTATTTTTTTTTTTAAATGAGATGGATTTGCATTCAATCGTAAAGTTACGATTGATTTGAATCAATCACAAGTCTTTATAAGACTAATGTTGAAGAAGCGATGTTTAGAAAGCGAATGTATTCGTCTTGATCTTGAAAAGGAATGTCGCCAGCTAGCGACAAAATAATGCATAATCAACACACATTCTTTTTGGGGCCATCGAACGTGTACAAATAAATCTGCCAGGCTGGGCTTGTTACTGACTTTCCGCGTCCCTGAGCAACCGTATTCTCCAACTATTTTACGTCCTTATTTAACCGCAAATCAAGGTAATTCTTAACCTGTTCAAATCATTTGTTTGTGTGGAATAGATATGTGGCAATTCTGTTGTCTTTTATTTGTTCGAAATGCCTGTACAACGAAAATAAACAGACGCGGAATATTTTGCATAGGCGCTCTAGGCCCGTAGTCCGATTAATTTGTATCTGTGTATTGCCGTAGCACTAGTCTTCTTCTTCTTCTGATTAAGTCTGCCTCCTTCAATAGACTGAGGCGTTAGACGGTTTCGAAATGATCCCACAGATGGCGCTGAAACAATTTCTGACGACAGGGAATTCCAGTTCCTTACAGTTCTTGGGAAGAACGAATGCCGATGCGATTCAGTTCTCGAATATGGTACCTGATAGGAGTGTGGTTGCGAGGCTCTCGTCAACTGAGTAGGCCTAGCCTGTTTGATAATATAGTCCTGTGCTGAAAGAGGAGTAAGATTATTGTGTATTTTGTACATCATAATGAGCCTGTCATTTTCTCTGCGCTGTTCCAGAGTGGTCCAATCAAGTTCTTGTAGCATTTGGTTGACACTCGAGGTGTTATGGTAGCGATTTAAAGTGAATCGCGCAGCTCTTCTCTGGACCATTTCCACTCGATGGATTAGGTTCTTGGTAGATGGGTCCCAAACTGTGGAAGCATACTCAACAATTGGTCGAACCAACGTTTTGTAAGCTGTGGCTTTAACATCAGAAGATTTTATGTGAAGATTGCGTTTTAGAAATGCAAGCACGTTATTGGCTTTATTGACAGTATTGTTGATGTGTTGAGTCCACCTCAAATCAGAAGTGATGGTGTAATACACCCAAGTACTTCCAAGCTACTGCATGGAAACCATACTCCCCATAGTACAGATGGCTCTACAGTAATAGACTGAACCTTGAAGGAGTAATCCTTGTATATTTTTCATGGGAAGCTATAGGACTACTGGGATGTTATCTCATCTTCGTGATACTGATAGGCTGCATTATATAGCCCTTTGAATATTAAAGAAGAAAAAGAAGTAACGATAGGGCCTAAAATTAAAAAAACAAAGTCGGTCACCGGTGGACCGAACTTTAGAGCTAAACATAGATCTAACGTTACAGCCTTTTACAGGTGTATCAACGTTAGGCAGGGCAGGGCTCGACACTAACGGTGGCCTGGTGGCCTGGGGCCACCAAAAATGCAAGTCGGGCCACCAAAATTTCAGAAATGAAGAATTTGGTGGCCTGACCGGGCCACCAAAAAAAGGTCGGATGTTTGCCTTTGGGCCACCAAAAATAAAAGTTAGTGTGGAGCCCTGCGTTAGGTATAGCATCCTGGATCCTACTGGGGGCTGCATAGCAAATAGATGGGAGGGCAGCCAATTGGAAAGCAGTTGGTGTTCTTTAAGTGTTTTCTAGTTTAACTGTAAACACAAAGTACCATAGGTGGTTCCACAGTTTTGTTGTTCTTGGAAAAAATGAATATTTGTATAGGGTAAGAGTACAGTCTACCAGTATTTGGTCAGCTACCGGTATTCGGTCACTTATCACTAGTCACCAGCCAGTAAGTTCAACTGTCACAACACACGCAAATCGCATCAATTCATATACTTGCACACTCATTCACAACAGGAAACTCCCTTAGCCCCCTCCAAAAATCCATCCAAAATCCAAAATTTTACCGTCAAAAGTGCAGAATTGGCGCTACTTTCCAAAAGCGTGCGTGGATAAAGCCCAGTTTTAAGAGTACATGTCGCCGAAAAAGCACTAAAAATCGAGAAATAGGCAGTTCTCTCGCGGGATTTTTTGCTTATTGCAAGCTTGGAGTGTGATGGTATCCTCAAAAACGCAAAAGAAAAACAAAATTTCCGTATCATGCCGACAAAGTGTCTCAATGTACAAGGGTTGAATGCAAGTATCGAGGCCCCAGTATTTGGTCACCAACGGGGGCCGCATCGTCCCCGCTGCAATTTTGTGCCAACATGGTAGCGCGCACGCGCATTTTCAGCTGCCTTGAACACGCATTGACTTTGAACGCGCATATCGTGTGACCGAATACTGGTCGCAGTGACCGTATTCTGGGGAATTTTCAAGGTGATATATTTTGGGATTTTGTGAAATTCTGTGTGATATTTAACAAAATGAAAATTGAGATTAAAGAAATTTGATATATTTCACATACATTGCTGTAGACATGATGTATGTATGTATTAATTTAGTTTGAAAAATATTGCAAAAAAGCTAAAGTGACCGAATACTGGGGATGTTACCCTATGTATGGATCAATTGTGCTTGTGGCTTTAATACGGGATTGTGTAGTGTGTATTTGAGGAGGTGGTCATTTCTGCCAACTGAACCTGATGTCACAGGTTTCCATGATGAGCGAGTCCCATTTACCATGACACTTGCTGGCGATAAGATAGGAGTGATGACCGATGTTATCCAGCGAAGAGCATCATCAGTTATGCCATGATACACACTCAAGTTTGACATGGAGTCGGTGATGTGGGACACAATCAAAAGCCTTTAGGAAATCAAGGAACACTAGTCACTACGTCCACTTTACCATGAGTTTGCAGAACATGTGACCAGTCATGTGTTGCACATAATATGAGTTATTGGCTGACAGGGTACACGTGTAGACAGCCGAGTGTATGTTGCACAACATATGTGAATAAATTAACCGCGTACCCGAGAGCACCCAAGGCTACCTTGGGCATGGCCATTGATCATTGGGTGGTAGTAGACCCCCCATAGAATTAAAATATACATTTGGATCACTGGAAACTGTAGTACATGTAGTAGATGTAGACTCTACTTCTACTCTGTACAATTTGTAGTTAGTGACTTACCATAGTATGCTGTCTACTTCTTGGTATTAAAAATCATCATAAATTCTAGTCACAGCACAAATAGCAATATGATTCTTTTTTTTTTCTTCAGGGCTCCAGCCTTTGTTGAGAACTATGGATGGTCTAAACTAGAGTTATTAAATTCATTTTCTGCCGGGATTACCAGTAGTCTAATGCTATTTTATTTCTACATGCCGTAGATACTAGATTCCATAGATCTAAAGGGCCCTGCCTTAAAATGGGACAAGATTTCAGCTGAACAACGAAGTGGGTCCAGGAGGCATGACTTGAATAGGATACTATCAGTATTGTAATAATATTAAAATGGGGACTGAAAACAATCTTGAGATATTCTGCATCATGTACTGTATACAGCAGAATAAATCAGTGTAAATGTGTACCACACACACGTACACTTGTCATGTGAACATTTACATTGTTTGCTCAACATCATTATATTTGTTTAATTCACCTGCAATATGGTAAACATCTAAGCCATGAGCAATCCTAATACTTTTACCTACGTTGTAATATACCTAATTTGTTGATTATTCTGGCAGATACAAACAAGTGCCTATTTCTGTTAGTACAAATTTGACTGTACACTTTTGTATTAAAATGCCACTGGAAACGTGATTGTGTAAACTCAAACACATGAGCTTGTTGCCTTTTAAAGATGATGACAAATGGGTATATTGCAATTAATAGAATATGACAATATGTATGGTACAGTGACTGTATGTCAAATGTATGATGAGGCCAACAACATTTTTGGATTTTGCTCTGTTTCTCTCAACAGTGATTTTTTTCATTTGAAGATGAGCTCTTCAGTCTATGATGCCCTGTGGGAGGACAGGGATGTGCGCTTTGACATCAATCCAACGTGAGTGAACAAAGGACGCCCTCTATAACTCAGTTCCACCTATAAAAAAAAAAGGCAAAACATGTCACTTAATAGATATTGTAAATGCCACGTCACCAGGTAGGAAACAAGTAGTTTCACAGTTTGATCATATGTTTGGATTTTTGAAAAAGAGAGACGAAAAGAAAGATACAGTATTAAAATTTTCTAATACAATACTGTTGTACCCGCTTCTTTGAGTGAATCCAAAGTAAATTTAGTCTCAAGGGCAACACTGATATCTGCAAAGTGGCATAAAGATTTTAGTCTTTTTGTTATCAATCAAATCTTTATGTATTACATGCAGGCATTGGCAAAAAACAAAAAAACGTGAAAAAAAAACAAACAAAGACAGAATGTGATAAAGTGACGAAATGTAGAAGTGAGATGGATTGATAATCCTAGTACATGTACTTATACTTGTACGATACTGTAGGATATTGTGAAGTTCATGTTTTATCAAGGATAGGGATGTACATGTAAAATGTACCTATTGATTTCAATAGTCATATACCTGGAGGATAGAAGAGCTCTGCAAAGCACTGGGTTTCTTCACATCATCTCTCATTAATACTTTTGGTACTAGATACCTAGTGTGATTGTTACATTAACCACTAGCCATGAATTCTTAAGTCATTATGTTGTCTCAGTTCTAGAGAAAGCAATTACATCCTGATGCAAAATAAAGTCAAAGAGAAGAAAATAGCAAGGAGAAATTACAGCACTCATCTTGTCTACATACATAAAACTTTTTAAGCTTATATCTTTCGCCTGTTTTCTTTCATGTAAACTTCTCTACAGTCAAATGAACATGAGACCAGGTGAGGCTGTCATAGACAAGCTTGAGTCCATTGAGGACACAAAGGGTAACAATGGAGACAGAGGTGAGTGACTTGAAGCGAGACTACACATACACAACTTTGATATACTGTAAAACACATTATTTTCGCGACATGAAATTTTCACGAGTTGCCTCTAACATTCAGTGCATATAACGGTAGTGTAAACAAAAACTTTTGCATGCATTTTAATTTCACGAATCTTGGTCTCGTGCAATTGCAAAATTTAAATGCACATGAACATTTCTCATTACACAGTATGTGGGGCACTTCTTATTATTCAACCTGCTTTAAATTACTTTTGGCTGCAATGGAATGTTCACTTTTGCTTAACAAATAAAGGTATCCTTCCAGCAGCCATCTGTATTGAGTACAGTGAGGACTCTGTGGTTCCAAACATTTGTTCCCAATAGTGATTTAAACAGACTTCTTAAAACACACAGTAGGCCTATTGTGTCTTCTTCACTATTTCTGTGTCCAATATACACACGCAAGTGGCCTAGGACTATACATGTATGTATGCACACATACCAAACTTACAATTGTGTACATTGGAAGTGTTCTGGTGGGTAATGAAAGCTGTGAGGATAGCATATTTTACATCCTTAGTTTTTATCTAGGGTCACTGGTGCATTGAAATGGTGGATATATGTTTTGAATTGTTACTCATCTTTTATGCCATTGTAAGAAAGGCTGCTTTTCTGGTACCACTTTACATGTAGGTCGTTTGCTGGTCACAAACCTGAGGGTCATCTGGCATTCTACCTCTCTACCAAGGGTCAATTTGTGTAAGTTCCACACTTCGTTATTGTTATTATTATAAGCAGTAGTAATAGTAGTAGTAGTAGTAGTAGTAGTAGTAGTAGTAGTAGAAGTAGTAATAGTAGTACAGTACTCTCCGCATAATCGGGTAGGCTCGGGCAGAGTGTTTCTTACCCGATTAAGCAGAGCACCCGATTAACAGAAGAACACGTCTCATTCACAATTGACACACAGAGTGTGTATTTACATGCATTGTATACTGCACCAAACACCTACAATACACTGTATGCTTAACACCCGTGCTTGCACGGCACATTATAATACCTGACACTTGCTCAGTCACGAGAAATATAATTTACACTCTTTTTTTGTGGACAAATATGTCTTCAGAACACTTTGTCATTTGACTACAAGACTCCTCGCTAACACGCAGACGTTTTCCGAAATGAACACGTCCCTTTGCGTGCGCAAGTCACGTAGAACGTCGGGTTACTTTTCGAGAAGTGACTGGGGAAAAGCAAAATTATATTGAGCTGGCCAGATGGTGCATGGCCTGATTTTCGTTGCAAACTTCTCGTATTGTGAATATTGTTGCGGAGCAAGGCAGGAGCGCAAGTGTGTTCAACTCCTGTCTGTCTATGCAGTTGTGAGTGCCAAATACATTTATATAATGCTCGTTTTCGTGTGGCAAGTTGGTATGTGTACAAGTGTTTGCATGTTTAATCACTCCCAAAATGATAGGTCTTCTTTGCAAATTAAGCAGAAAATGTGATTAGGTGTGAAAAATTTGACATGCATGATTTCTTGAAGTGTTACATCTGCGATAAAATGTGGGGAAGAAATTAGATTACAAGAAAATTCTTTACCCCTTTATGCAGAGAGGCAACCCGATTATCCGGTAATTTTAATGTGCATTGGAACTGACTCTGACAATGCCACCCCATTAAACGGAGTACCCGTTTAAGCGATACCCGATTACGCAGAGAGTACTGTAGTAGTAGGAATAGTAGAGTAGAAGTAAAGCATTTTTATTATTATTATTATTACTATTATTATTATTATTAGTAGTAGTAGTAGTAGTAGTAGAGTAGTACCGGGTAGTAGTAATAACTAGAAAAGCACTCTGAGAGCGCAGACCTCCGCCAAGCATGCAGCTCATTTCCACCACTGATCTTGTTCTTCCATAGAGATATCAGTGATTTCCACCCATACGTACTTGTAGCATTGTGTGCTGAAAGCCGCCCAATTTCCCAATATAGAAGCCTTTGTTACGTCATAAACCCTTAGCTGCACGGCGCGCCTCGCCCTAGCAGAAACTAGAGCATGCACTTTAGTGCATGCATGCAAACCTCAAATACACGCAGCCTGAACTCCCAAGTTCATTGATCCTACCTGCCAAAATATCAAAAATCCTTCATAAATTCCCCAAAAATTCTCGGATCACCACCAAAAGTTAACTGTTTGTTACTTGTGTCATTCTCAACCTTTCCTGCAAGTTTCATCTTAATCCGTTTACTACTTTTTGAGTTATTTTGCACACGGACAAACGAACTAACTAACTACATGTAACAAACAAACCAACGGTAACGAAAACATAACCTCCCCCCTTGGCGGAGGTAATAATAGTAATAGTAGTTGTAGTAGCAGTAGTAGTACTAGTAGTGATAGTAATATTAGTAGTACTGATGTATAGTACAAGTGTAATAGTAGTAGCAGCAGTAATAGTTGGTGCTGTTTTATTGTTTTTATTATTATTATTATTATTATTATTATTATTATTATTATTATTATCATTATTATTATTATCATTATTATTATTATTATTATTATTGTTATCATTATCATGATTACTATTGCTGTTATTGCTATCAGCATGCATGGTCATAGCTGTAGTGGCAATGTAATACATATCTATTTGCATCTTAGTACTACAGTGGAAACTCGATATAACGAGATGGTCGGGACCGAGTAATTTTCCTCGTTATAGCCGATATCTCGTTATATCAGTAGGCCTAAAAAAAGCATACATACATAAAGACATTGATTTGCACATGTGGGACTACCCATCATGTATCAATCAATACTGATAACTTGATAATGTGTGTGAGGGAATTACTCACCTTTATGGGTAAGATGTTTTTCACCAATGAAATCCAATATCAAGAATGTGTTTCTTATTAATTGTAGATGTTTGAATTTGTAATTTCATATAGCTTGCGATTGTGTCAAGATCGTATGTGGATTGGTATGTGGTAATGGTATGGGTGTGTGTTGTGTGTGGAATATGGTCTGCACAATGCTGTGTGTGTATGTGAGACATTCTGTATGTACAATATGACTGCGTGTGTGTGAAGATGGGGAATTCCCTACGTAGAAAGCCAATCACAGCATCAGATTGTCTCACACCTGCTAAACGTCATGATGATGTCATGTATACATATGGCCGTCCCACATTTTCTGCATGTATCAGTGTGCGCACACACACACACACATACACGTACAACATGCGGTGCTAGCTGGAGTGAACTGAAGAAAATATGTGTGTACAAGACAGTTTTTGGCGCATCGAGCTTTACAATCTCGGAAGGTGATACATTGTACAGGCGAAGTAAAGCTTTACCCGAAGACATTTTGCTTTACCTCGCTATAACAGGTTTGACTGGCTATGTTTTTCTTTGTTTGGAAGTCACAAAATTTATCTCGTTATAGCAGTTATTTCGTTATAGCCGATCTCGCTATAAGAGTAGCATTTTACATAGACTTGTGTGGAAGGAAATTTGGGACCGGGAAAATTTCCTCGTAATAACCGATATCTCGTTATAGCAGTGTTCGTTATACCGAGTTTCCCCTGTATAATCATCATTCCATTAGCGTTATAATTGTAACATATATTTCTCTTTTGATCTGAAAATTGCAGAGTATTTGTGCTGCTGTGAATCTCCAATTTCTGGACTGCACTAGTGCCAATCAATTACTGTACATTCTTCTTGTGTTGAGTCTGTTCATCTCTAGGAAGTGTATTTAATACTACAGTACAAATTTATATTTGATGTTCTGCAGATATAACTATTTCCATGTCAGGATATTGTAAATTAACTCTTTCTATGTCAGCATCTTTTATCACTTCCTGCGCTCCATGGCTTGAATTGGACTGTCAATGTAAAGTTCCAAATATAAAGTGGATTTAGTCTATGGTTGTCAGTAAACTGTGATTGCTGTGTTCATGTCCCAGGAAGATTTAAGGTACTGTGAACATAGTTCTCGGTTGTATGGTAAAAGACAACCCTGTATTTCTCATTCTGGTTCTTACAGCTGTGGGTCTGAATTGCATCATAAACATCACTGTCAGGACAGCAAGCTCGGTAAGGTTATGTTCTGAGATGCACCATTTGTACCATTTGTGCCATTTGTTTAGGATTTACCCTTTAGCCTTGAACCACAAGCAAATGCCCTTTCATGTCATTTGTATAGTGCATTGTATGTTTGTGTACATGTGTGTGTGTCTCCATATCTCTGATCAAATTGCTCAAACCTTTACACACATTGTGAAACTTGATTTTGATTTAGTCCACAGCCTAATACAAGTGCAAAATTGGTGTAGCTTTCAAAACATCTGTCAACCTGCTTTCATTAATGGATGTCTGTTGCTGAATGGGATATGCCATGCACTGTCATGCAGTCAAAAATTTGCATAATCCATGGAATAGATTCAATAAACTGCCTTTGTGCATTTCAGCCCCAGGTGCGAAGGGTTAACCCATACAGGCCATGGCTGCACTTGCGTGTACTGCTGCCTTTGCATTGTTGCAAATTCCGTTCTGTTTAATCTTAAATCGTTACTCCGTTGTACAGCCCCTGTTGTAATCCAACCTTTTGATACAATCACAAACATGCACACACACAAAAACACACACACACACACACACATACACACCAAAAAAATAAATAAATGAATAAAAGAGCAAGCACAAAAAAAGTAACTTTAAAGCCCACTTGGTATTCAATGTGGCATCATTTATTATCTCAACTTCCTTTCTTGCGCTCGTTCTATAACCCTGTTCCCAATTTTGTAATATGGCACTGCGCACTCCCCAGTGTCTTGCTGTGTAGGGATGGTGTATATTTTTATTTTTATGTTATTACCATTGTCTTTCATAGTCAGTTTATTTCCTGTTTATTATCTAGGTTTGTGTTTGTTTGTTTGTTTGTTTGTTTGTTTTTTCATTTGTTGCCTGAATCTCTTTCTTTTTTGCGTTCAAAAACACCCTTTCTATTGGTTATTCAGTTGTTTGTGTTCATGGTATATCTGATACTTGATTGAATGTTGTCTGGTTTTTGATTGCTTGCTTTCATCATTTTGTTCATAATATAGAAATTACGAGGGCCCACAGAAGCACTGTACCTTCTCACCAAGTGTAACAACACAAGATTTGAATTCATCTTCACCAATCTAGTGCCTGGCTCCCCGAGACTATTCACCACAGTCATTTCAGTCCACAGGTAAGGCATGCACAGAATTTAATATACCATGTCATGTCTGTATATGCCACCCTGCACCACAAAACCAACAAAAAGTCGCCAGATATGGATTTTTAGTTAAGGGCAGATTCTAAAAGAGCAGACTCTAAGCTTTAGTATGATGTATTACTCAATTCATATGGACTCCCCTAACCTATCTAAATACTTGATAGAAAACGCACACTCTGGAAAAGTGTGAATTGAGAAAAGAGGCTCTGAAATACAGAGCGCCTAATCTTTTATACCGAGCCGTGCTGCAACGTAGCTGTGTGATGAAAGGGACAAAACACAGGATGTAAGCCACTAGAGCAACGACAATGAAGAGATTATCAGATTAAGCTGAAATTGAGCATGTTCTATTAACACATTCTGTCCACGATTAATGCCAATTTTTAAAGCAGTAGCATTATCCTTTCAAAAGTTTTTAGACTTGAAAGTGAAGAGTATGCGAAGGATTTCAAGAAATAAAAAGGGGCCTCTGAGACATAACTGATCATTCTACTCTCCCCCAAAAATGGGTTGTAGAAAAACCGCTGAAAACACACTTTCCCATTCATCAAGTCAACTCAAGATTGACTCAGTTGACCCCTTTCACCTTTTTTGAGTCCTCACATAAAATCAAGGGGTGCGACTTTTTGTTCGTTTTGTGATGCACGGTCACATACATGTATGATCATCCCACTTTTTTATCAGATACTACATGTAAGCGTTTTAGGTAGACAGAGGTCTGAAATATGACGCAACACACATCATTTTCCATGTCATATTTTGACTGATGGTGTACCATAAGCTTGAATGAATTACTAGTGGTGTATGATCTCTACTATACCAGAATTCATTTATGACAAATGAATAATTAGAGCTATCACAGCTTCATTACACAACACAGTAGAATCTCTATGTATTGTCATTTGCTCGTTATACATGTCTGCTTGTTTTGTATGAATCCTTCAAAACTTTTCTGGACAAAGGATTACAAATATGATACCCAAGGTGAGACAAAGGAGAAAGTATAAAAAAAAAACAACAACAACAGAATTGCAAGCCTTATGTAGTTGAGTTCCTTGGGTGCAGAGATGGACAAGTATACTTTGGAACTTTTTTGTCCTTCTGAAGCATGGTGACGTGTTACTCAGAATTGATCTATAATGCCTTCCGTCCTGCTTGCCTGATTCCATCAAAACTTTGAAGCTTAATTTTTCAACACTATTACTTTGGTGGCTTGCTATGTAGTGGGTCATTGTAGATGAAGTGGGACAAATTGTAGGCAGTTGCGAAGCTTAGTTAAGAAAGTTTTTTATATCAAAATAAGAGAGTTCGTGCTCTGCAACTTTATCACAATCTCTTTGTAACAAATCACACACCATTGGATGTATGTATGGACTGAAAGGTTAAGGCTTACATTCATGGGAATGCTATTCTATTACATTTGCACCGTTTTGCTCTGAATGCATATGGTTTCCTTTGCTTGTTGTTCATGTGTATCATTCCAGAGCCTACGAAACATCCAAACTTTACCGTGATCTCAAGCTTCGCGGTGCCATAATCAGCAACAAGCAACTCCGCATGTTACCACTGGAACAGGTGTATGATAAAGTGCAAGGTGTTTGGAATCTTTCTAGTGATCAGGTACTGGAGCTTATTTTTTTATCCTTTCTTTTTCTTCTATGCTTTTGCCATAAGATTAATTAATTCCTGTGTACTTTCCATCCCACAGCAAACTGCAGTACTGGATATACAGTGAACAGTGACTTAAGTTAGAGAGCATTCAGCTGTTCCTTTTGAGATTTTGAAATTCTCTTAACCCCGTTGAGGACGAGTCCCGAGTATTCTCAGGCAAGCATCTATGGGAAATGCGTGTTGTAGCAAAGTCAAACCGTCCTCAACGGGTCAATATTGTACAGTCGCCACCAGGGCCCCATGAGCAATGCTTTATAGATGCTATACGGTCTACACCCACTAAAACGAACATGGTTATAGCGAAATTCTTTTTACAATGAAGTAAAAAGTCAGGTACCAAAATTATCATCTGTATCTTTTTACATACTTTACTGTTCGGCTGTAGCAGAATTATGATATAACAAAAGGAAACTGCCCGTTTTGAGGACTTCGTTATAAACAGGAGTCGCTTGTACAAAATGGTGGCATCAAACAAAGTAACATTAAGCAAAGTGGTCTATATGTGACCCGCTACAACAAAAAGGTCCTAAAGTCACGCACGGTCGAAGCCGTGAAAATCGAGTTTGAAGTCAGAGCATTAAAATTGGTCAAAACTTACGATTTTCTGATTTCGATATATTATTGGAGTCCAACATGTCTTCTATCTTCTGTCGAAATTTTGAAGCAAAATGATCAAAGGAAAGATTTTAAAAAAGCGTTTTTCTGAGCCATGTTTTTTGGCGTTTCATCGAAGCAGAAACTGGTTCGAAAATTTGGATTGAGCGCCACAAATAGGTTCCGCCCCTAACAATGACCAGAGTGATCTTATTGGTCAGTTTGCTGCTTGCTGCTAACCGAGGCGTGAAGCTTGCACACTGCCCAGTCGTCTGGTGCGTGCGGGCGGAGTGCGCTATGCTCAGCCGCTTCTCACATCCTGGTCACTGATTGGTTGGTGAGGAGACCGCCGACGCTGATGTGCTTGAATGAACTCTTCGGGGGTTGCTAGGGCTTACCTTCTATTGTCCAGAGGTGAAAACTGACTTGCGTGTCCCTTGATCGCGATTGCGTCGAAAGGAAGACTTTTAGGTCGCTTTTCTCGAAACAGTGATTTTCCAGACGTCTCGACATGCTCTCTTTTAAACATCGATATCTCCGCAGCCGATTATTTTTATAAAATGTGTTATATATCAATTTAAAGCAGAAAGATTAGGGGATTATATCATGCGATTTTCAAATAATCGACCTCGCCTGACTTTAGGATCATTTTGTTGTAGCGGGTCACATATAAAGTACGTGGTACATGCATGCTTACAACTTACTATCTGCATCATTTGCTGAAGGTAATTAAAAGAAAACATTATGTCCTAAATGAACAAAGAAAGAAATAAAGATGATTATAACGCATGTTTACAATGTGTATAATGTCTTCATGTACTGGATATGGAACCATTTTGTTGCAACTATGTGTGGTGATCATCATGACATGGTAAATTTTTTAGTAAATTGTGGTATTTGATAAAACAACTTGCAAATTTTCTTCTATTATACTTGCAGTAGATCTGGACACTGTTATCAAACATTCACTGAATGTATCAATTTATTCATTTATTTTTACTCATTTGTATGTTCATTCATTCATTCTTTTGTTCGTTCATACATTCATCCACTCATGATATGTGTTTGCTTATTTGTTACCATTAATCTTTCTATTTACTTCTTACATTTTTATTTTTTTGCTGCGCAGGGAAATCTGGGCACATTTTACATCACCAACGTAAGACTTGTGTGGCACGCAGTCATGAACGAAGCCTTCAATGTCAGCGTTCCGTACCTTCAGATGGTGAGGCAATAAAAACACAATAATATATAGCTTCATTTGCATTGACCTGTAGATGCCGTCGACATTACTCTGATACTTTAGCAAGAAATAGAAGGATATTTGCTCCAAAAGAAGAAAGAAAGAGAGAATAGATATGTAGTGAACTGTATAGTAGCCAGTAAGGAATTTTAGTAGACAATATTTTTCCTATTTATCCTTTTGTAACAATTTGCATTGCTGTCCTGAACTTGCCAAGCCATTCAAATAGCATTCAGACTGCCTGCAGGTAATTTTATATAATGTGTAACACATGAATATTTAGGAAAAGTAGACAAAACATACTGATAGTCACAGTGACACATTCCTCTTTAAGGCTCTCACCATTAATGCATCTGATATTCAGATTAGTCATCGTGCAAGAGAATAAATACAATATGCTTATATTGAGATACAGTGTGTTTTGATAATCATATTCAGTTAACTTTCTTTAAATGGGCATATTAACTACTGGAACAATGATAATCATAATGATGAAATGAAAGTTGTTATGTCTAAGGGCTCATGTGTTATAAACATAAGGCTACACACTGCCCTCCTCTTGAAGACATTACTATCTTCCATGATGTCATGTAAAGATTGTGTTTGATCAATCTGATATGCAGTGTTAAGCTCGACACAGACTTGTATTGAATTGCAAAATATGTACAGGATATGCTCATTCTAAACTTGATAGGGACATGTATAACATTTTATCTAATTTTATTCCTTCTATTTCCAGAGATCTGTGAAAATTAGGGATTCAAAATTCGGCCTGGCTCTGGTTGTGGAATCATCTGTTCAGGTTTGTAGTAGATGAAGTGTCTTAATGAACTTGGGAGGGGGGCGGGTTGGAAGGAGTGTGCAATTTAAAATATAATGATTTCTACAAATGGATGTTAGGTGAATGAGGGGCTAGTCTATGTCATGCTTTTTTAATGTGGAAGGACCAAAATTGAAGCTTCATATGTAAAACATGTCTTGCACAACCAGTAAAATATGCATGCAGGGGCAATTGATACAGAATGATGGTCGATTAGTCATTAGTCAGGTTATTCCCTTGCTGGCTGGTTCTTGATGAGCCGTGCTTTAACTCTGTGTTTGATTACAATATCTCAGGGCCAGCAGATTCAAGTGCATGGTTGTTACACCAAAATGACCATCTTAGATGTTTGATGTGTTTTTATTTGTTAAGTATGAAAGAAGTATATGATTACATTCTTCAGGGCATGATTTGGCGAGGTCTTTAATCTTATTGAAAATATTGACTGACTTTATGTTCCAATGGGTGGACTGAACACAGATGAAGTCTGATCAAATTGTGGACCAGAAACAAACAGAGCATACAAGCTGAAGTAGAATCACTCATTAGCAAATGTTATCAATGTCATCCATTCACACAATTTCTGCAAATAAAATTTGCTACAAACTAAGTCAGCACCCTAAAGCACAATCCCACACTACATGTGTGTTCATGTTTTCTGAAGTAAACAGAGTGAAATAAGGCCAAAAAAATAGCAGGAGTTTCATCAGAATTGTACATGGGATATGAAAGTTTTATTGGTGACAACTACCTGTATAGAAGAAGAGGCTATGATATCACTTCCTTTTAACACTAATATTGGTTTGTACACACACCAGTGGTAAAGATCATGCTTGTGGTCAATTGTAGGTCAATGTCGACAAAATCTGAACCTCTACATTTGTCAGGTTTTACTTAGGTATGTTTGATTTTTTTTTTTTTTTGTAGTTTGTAACTACTTGTAACTATTTAAACTTGAAGTGACATTGCAATGCAAGTGTCAGTGTTATATATCATTTTGTAGTGCTTTATTCAACAAAGCACACTTGCAACTGTGCCTTACTTTCTGCACACAAACGTTCCTCTCTCTCAGAGCGGCGGCTACGTGCTCGGCTTTAGGATCGACCCGGCCGAGAAGCTCCAAGAAGTGGTGAAAGAGATTCAGTCGCTGCACCGCGTCTACAGCAGCAACCCCATCCTGGGCGTTGAGTTCGAGGTCGACGACATCCCGCAGACCATGGATGAGCTGGTGGTGGAGAACGTGCAGGACGACATTGACATTGTAGACGATGACGAACAGTCTGATGCCTTTGCTGTATGTGTTGCTTTGTTTCTAGACTGAGAGTTTTTTATTGATATAATATGCATATACAGGCCTGTTGGAATGCCTTTGTAAACAAATTACAGCTAGTATTGATGGTGATAATTACTATTTATGCCAAATATTTAACGAAGTTTTTAATTTTCGCGAATTTCGTGAGTCAGGTGCTATTCGCGAAATTAAAGACACGCGAAAATAGTGACTGTGATCCCAATGTGAATGTGACTTATGCGTGTACACTTTTCTGTTTAGTACATGACTCCATGATCACAAATTTAACCACTCGCGAAACCATCGGGAATTCCCGATTTGCGAGAATTTAGACTCCCGAAATACAGATGTATATGGCGTAAACAGTATCAGGATACAATGCTATGGATTCTTGTTGTCATATTATTGGCATCATTGCTATTATCATCATAATAGTTGCTCATAGATCTCATCCATTAGAGTTTAGTGCTTCTGCCTTCTACAACATGTGCTGCATATGTGATATTTATATTTTCACAAATTTTATGATAGAGATGAGAAAGTAATTAATTGTGAAAATAGTGCCTCCCATAACAGAGAGCCTAATCTTAGCATGGTACACATGTAATTTCATATCTCCCCCCCCCCCCCCCAGCATAGCAGAGACCAGGGCCCCATTTCATAAAAAGTTGATATGATAGCAACTCATGCTGAAATGGCAAATGAAAAGAATACAACTTCCTGATTGGCTGTTGCTATGGGGAATTGCCGTTCCTTAACATCTTTTATGAAACGGGGCCCTGTTCTATAAGGTTTAAAGGTATAATTGTTTTGTTACATGTCCCTTTCCCTCCAGGCCTACTTTGCCGATGGGGATAAGCAGAAGGACAGACCTCCGGTCTACTCCGAGGAACTGGGCCTGGCCATCGAGAAGCTCAAGGATGGCTTCACCCTGTCCAACCTGTGGGAAGTGGTGGACCACAAATGAGAGATAGAGAGGCTGCAGTGACATCCAATGAAGGAACATTTCTCCATGCTTCAGGAGGTCCTTGTCTTGAGTGTGCATTGTAGGTAGTGTGGCCCTCTCAGTCAGTTTTGTGCTCTACTAAGTGTTACATGAAGAGCAACAAAAGCAGCAAAAATGTATTCAGGTTTTCTCACATTTCAGAATCTTTTCCAAAGTTGCTAGGCAACTGCTCCTAAACTCGGCAAAAATTCCAAAGACAAATACTCATTCATCCAGTATGTTTTTGTGAAGTTCAGCCGTCAGATTTTGGTCATTTTTTGTTCTTTGTATTTTTTTTTTATTTATTCCCCCTCCCCCCTTCAAGATGAATCCTTGTGTGCCTCACATCAGTTACAATTCCAGTCTGGCGTTATGTGACTCCCATTTATCCAGACATGAAGTATTAGGTTTTCATTTTTAGTACACCTTGCATCTTTATAGGGAAATCTAAATTGCCTCTCCATGAGAAACAGGGCATAGCAAAGATACATACATGTAGCAAAAGCAATAGCAAAGAACCCAGAGTTTTGGGAGAGCACAAACTGTTTTTTTTTTTTTACCATCGTAAATGACCGAACAGAAAAAGAAAGATGTGTTTGTTTTTGCCCATGTAAGTGGGTCTCTTTTAACGTGTGAAATGATCACCTTCCAAATCGCTCAATGGAGGCCCAGATTGTTCTATCTACATGAAGGTCAAACTAAGATCGTACATTAACATGTATATTGTATCTTAAAAATTATTAGATTCTCAGATGTAGCTGTCCTTAGCAGAAGCTTCTAAAGACGAGTATTCTGTGACCTACATTGTATTATCCATAGCCCACTGATGAAATTTCACTGTAAGGTTTATTGAAACAAGGCAGTCTGCTGTGTTACATAATGGCGAGACATGTTTTACTGCACATCGCTAAGCCATTCAATGCTGCACTGGTGAAAACTTGCACAACAGCAGAACTACTAAGTTTATAAGTGAAGTAGCAAAGTGCTGTTTATGCTCTTACAGCTGATATTGAACAGCCATCAGAGAGAAAGAAAGTTGAAGTTGATTGCAGCTGAAAAAGAACAAACAAACGAAACTAAAAACAACGTAGAAAAGAATAAAGAATTCTGACTGGCATATAACTATGGTTGACTTGTTTGTCTTTCAGTCAGCAAAGAGTCGTACAGTAGATACACTGTATTAAACAGTACCCTCTATGGAGAAAAAAAAGGGCATCTGATCTAAAGTGGAACCATGGAGCATGTGTGAAAGATTCTTCTCACTAATGCGCAGGGCATAGTCTGTGTAAAGAGACAGTTGCCCATGTATCTCCATTTCATGAGATTCACATAAGAAAATGCTGGGTCATTAATTTATGGTGTCAAATGTGTTAATCCTAGTTTATTCAGCATCACCTTGATTTATGATACAGCTGTAGTAATTATAACATGCATATGACTGTTGATACAGATGTGTTGAGTTTGCAGAAGTGAAGAAGTGCAGCACCTATTTTGACATGGACCTAAAACACTGAAATCAATTTTGTTGTTATGACCACTGTTAGTATCATTTGGGTGGCATTATCATATTCAAGCTAATGCAGATTCAGGTCCTTTGGTTCACTGTAAACAAATAGGATACCAAATGAAAGGGGGACATTCTGGGCAAAGAAAGCAACAAAAAAAAAGGCAATTTTTTGCATGTGTGTTGAGCCCTGTCAGATGGGCAACTGACGACTAGCCTCACCACTGAAAGTTTTTTCCCTTTCTCAAACTGTAGAAAATTTACAAAAATGTGGTACTACAGTGTACTGTACAAGCTGTTATTTTTGCGAATTTTGTGAATCACTAGTGGACCGCAAATTTAACAAAGCACGAATATGTGGCCATGCTCAAGGGTAAAAGTGCACTTACGATAGCCTCGGTGTCAATTCGCGAAACAGTATCTTGTGAAAATGTCTGTGACCTCCTCACTTGCAAAAAATATAGCTTGTACAGTAGATTAGGAGTAGATTGTGCATGGCTGATATTTATGCAATATGCTTCATAAATGTGATGGTTAGAGATTCTCACTGCACAATCGTTTTATTCTTTGTGAATGTCTGACGTTTGCGATGCTTCATGAATGTGTCTGTTGCAGATTCTCGTCACATGTATTCCTTTGTAACCATGATGACTTTCCGCATATTCAAAACAAAACAAAACTCCTGTCGCAATAGCAACAAAGAAAATGGACTGATGGAAGATGAGTCAAAGCCGTTTTGTTGATTGACCCCTGTGGGAAGTCATCTCAAAGTTTATAGTTGTAGCAGTCTCTGCTCATGTTTTAATTCCTTGTGATGGGGGCATTGCTTAGCTATTTGCACTTTATACACATACATATTATGACACTGTGTGGTACACATATTGCCTGTGTAAGCTGTCATCACAGCTGCTTACCTTGCAGTTTGTGGTAAGAAATAAATCTCTGAAATGTTTTTTCAAGTGTTTCCTAAGAGAACTTTAGTGTGACCAGTACTGTGATAGTGCTACTCTAGTTGTTGACTTCCCAATTTTAAAATCTTGACTCGGCAAATTACATTTTTTTTTTTTTGTCAACAGATTTTCTATTTGATGATGACGTTGTATGGACACTCTCTAAAGTGGAATCATTCATATATTGTAAATAAAGCCTATTTGTGTGTACAATGTATTTATGTAAATATGAAAGTATAAAGATTATGTACTATGCTATGAACAAGAACAATAAGTGGTCTTGACTTTTCTTATTGTTGTGCTCTTTCCCCTCCCACCCCCCCCCCCCCCCTTTCTCGTTACGATATATGTGTTAACTAGTTGAAGACAAGCCCCAAATATACTAGGGCAGGCAGCTATGGGAAATGTACAGTATGGCAAAATCAGCTCATCTTCAACTGGGTAAGATATAGAGGCGACTCCAGTTATAACGAAGTCCTAGGGACCGGCAGTTTTCTTTCATTATATCTGAACAAATAAAGGGCATAAAGATATGAAGAGTTTGTTCGCAAAAACCGATAAGTCCATATTTGCCGAATGAAGATATTTGCGATTAAAGGTCAAGAAAAATAAAGAGAATAATAAAAAAATTTGTGCTTCTTTTGACCATAACTTCAAAAATGGAGCTTTATATGTAGTGACCAATATATCATTTAAAAGGTATTATTTTGTACTTTATGACACCGACCGTACTTCAAAATCTTCAAAACTGGACCTATCGGTTTTTGCGAACAAACTCTTCATATGTAGATGATAATTTTTGGCCCTGAACTTTGCTTTATTGTATCAGAAATGTAGTTATAATCTTGGTTTGTTAGAAGGGGAGTGCACTATACTGTATTTGGAGAAAGGGAGGAAATGTGTCCCCCTCCAGATAGTGGGGGGGGGGGGGTGTTTCATAAAGCTGTTTGTGAAGTTATGAACGACTTGCGAGTGACTGGTGAGCGACTACGAGCGACCGGTGATTAGTTCTTTTGCTGAATTATGGAAATATGGGATAGCACATCAGAACTGATCACCAGTCGCTCATAAGTTGTTTGTAACTTTACAAACAGCTTTATGAAATAGGGCCCCGGCCCACATCCCTGGCCTCGCATTCCCATAGTCCTCACGTCAAGGGAAAAGTATATCAAAGAGTAAAGACGATTGGATATGCAATGTATGTGTGTGTGTGTGTATATATATATATATATATATATATATAGTCATATTTATACAGTGCTCAACACTAATCTTATTTTTATTTGGTGGCCCATTCAGGCCCAGTAATATCTTTAAATCTCACATTTTGGCGACCCCGAAAAAAAAAAATTATGTATTGACTCAACCAAAAAAAAAAATCAAAATACATAGCAATCCATTTTGAATCTTAGTTGCCCGATCGAGGCATCAAAAGAAAAATTTGCTGACACAAATTTCTAGTGGCACTAGGCCATGCACTGTGCCACGACTGCTAATATTCAAGACCTGACCTGTATAGTATTTATACTTTTGCGCACGAATGCATGATTGTATCCTGCAAACCTTTTCTTTGTAGAGTTATTTGAGTTTTGGGTGATCTGTGGAGAGGTATAATTCCCGTAATCTAAACTCAAGGCAATTGGAAATGGCTGAAGGCCGTGTCACACCTTTCCAGGCAAGCTACGCGGGCTTGTTGAGGGAGGGATTTTTCAGCACGCAGGAGAATTTTCAGCGGGTGGACAAGAATGTTTGCGAGTTTCGCACTTGTTTCTTACCTGATAGACGCGTGCTACTTACCTTCTACTTGCATGTATTCCATGTGACCTGCGTGAGAGCTTTGAAACCGATCAGTTTTCTGTTACGAGCGACTTATGGGTACTGAGAAGTACCTGCGTTAGAGTTGCCTACGAGGTGCTGCCGGTAAGGGTCTCCTACTGGTGTTCTGCGTGTATCTCTGCAAGCGAATCCCCACGACTCACTCAGAACAAGTTTTGAGCATGCTCAAGGCCTTGCCTTGTCATACCGTATCTGGGGAAGTTTTGCGGCTTGACTTGCGGGGAAACAAATTTGCTACCCGGATCGAGCTCTCCGCAGTTGGTCCGCACCTGACAGTACCTAGCGCGCATCTCGCCTGTAGTTGCCTGGAGTTGCGCACGCAAGTCCGATATAACCGCAGTCAAGTTTTGAGCATGACTAAAACATTTTTCCGGGTGAGTCGCGGGAATGTCCGAAGTAAGAGATCCACGCAGAACGCCAGTAGGAGGCCCATAGCGGCAGCAGCTTCGCACTCCCCGTATGCAGCAAAGATCATGACATTCTGTGGGATTTCTGCCATTCCTTCAGAGGAATTCGGGTATTCCTTTACTGAGTTGTCAGCCCCCACGCGATTGGTACACAGGTCACACAGTATATACCCGCGAGTAGAATGTAAGTAGAGCGCGTCCAGCAAGTGAAGTACTGTAAGACACATGCACTGATTCGCCCAAATCCTTATCCGCCCTCAGAAATTGTCCGGTATGCTGGAAAATTCCTACACGCCAGCGTAGCTTGCCCGGAAAGGTGTGACAGGGCCTAAACATGGTTGAGGGTAAAAAGATTTGCGTGCGCACCTCCGGGCGACTACGGGTGAGATACGTGCTAGGTACTGTCATGTGCGGGGTCTCCGGGTAGTAAAAATTGTTCTTCGCAAGTGGCACGTAAGGCTTGCCCAGCCGTTACTGAATGAATGTTGCCAGGCTGTCTGTGTCACAATGGGAATGGCAAGTAATGGATGTCCCATGTACACTGTCAATTGTTTGATGGGACAAGGCCTATGATGGATTCACAACTTAACCACCCAAGGTTGGCGCACTTTGAACGTGAAACTGAGGAAAGATGATAAAGATTTAAAAAAAAAAAACAAAATAAAACAACAGTGACAAAAAACAACAACAACAAACCCAACAAAACCCTGATTTCAGCAGCTTCTGCATGTGGAAACTATACAACATGGTCCCATCTGAACTTCACAGCTTGGCTGGGCCCAATTTTATAATCATACTACAGTATTATCATAATGTGTATGCACCAGTGAAGTAACAGTATAGCAACAGCAGCAATGATCAAAAGATCAAAACGCTTCTGTCACTCCAACTTCTCTACTGCTGCTACCACCCTTCTCTGAATCGATTCTTGCAATCAGGCCTACATATAATGCAGAGTACATTGTTGTAATGATGATGAGCAGAATACCGATTGATTGATTGATTGATTGATTGATTCGTTCATTCATTCATTCATTCATTTATTCACTCACTCATTCATTCATTCATTCATTCATTCAATCAATCATTCATTCATTCATTCACTCACTCATTCATTCATTCATTCATTCATTCATTCATTCATTCATTCATTCATTCATTCATCCATTCGTTCATTCATTCATTCATTCATTCATTCATTCATTCATTCATTCATTCATTCATTCATTCATTCATTCATTCATTCCTTCATTCATTCATTCCTTCATTCATTCATTCATTGAATACCAATATTGTAGCTCGAAGTCTGATTCAAGCCCTCTTGCTTTGCCATAAAACATTGCCATGTATAACACAGATTGAGGGCGCGCTCCTAACTTACAGACGAGATTCCCTTTATACAAACAGGGACTCTATTACGGATGACAAACATCGAACGACGGAAATGATGTCGTAGAAGTCCCAAAATTATCCCCCCCCCCCCCCCACACACACACACACGAACAGACACAAACATGTCCTTCTTTCTATAATTCTCTTTTCCTTTCTATCTCTCTGTTTCTGTTTTGTGGAGCATTGATAAACATATCCAACTTCTTTGGCAACCGAATAAGCCTTTATCATTATGCATATCATTAGCATTCAAATATTTTTGACCTCTGAATTAGAGTACACGTTGGATGAAGTCGCTCAAGAATTCAGAGGTTTTTGAAGACTCTTTGTACTTAGCAACCACAAGGAAAACAGAGGTAACAAAAATCAACAAGTTGAGGCGAGGTGGCTCAGTCGACATCATAATATCTGCCTTTCAATCAAATGGCTATGGTTCGTGCGGCAGGTTCGGATCTCTTGAGTCTAGAATGATGTGTGATATCATGCCGTCCGCTTTATTAACAATCTGAACACCTTAAGTGCCATTTCTAAACATTTTGAAACAAGTCCTTCATCAATTAGAGCAAATTAAAACATCCCAGGTGATAAAAACAAGGAAATTGTGATATCCATAATAAATTTTCTCAGTACATTATCTTTTTTAGCAGCTTTGATATCGAACATCTTAACTCAACAGGAATGGAGTTAACTCGTGTAAGTTCAAACTTATCATTGTATAGGCAAAATATAATGGAAGTCCCGTGTGTAAGAGAGTCACAACCCGCCCACGTAAAAAATCCCGCTTTCCAACATTCATTCACAGGAAAGAGTAGGGTACATAACCCGGTGAAGTGGTCTGCCCTAAGAATAAACAACTGGACACAAAGCCCATTGAAGTACAGCTTTATCATGGACTATCTAGTCATCTTCTCAAATGGAAAATGAAAACAGGATAAAACTCCACATAAAATGGAGTGCCTTATACATATTGAATAATTTTTATATTGATTAAGGAAGGGGGTGAAATGTGAACCTTGGGGGAAAAAACCGGGTGGAAATCCCCACTGACATTTGGTAAATTGCCTAATACTTTTGTGCGAATGCTCAGCGATTGTCATACCAGTGCGAATTGCAGCTTAAATATCGTCATGGTATCAGTTTCTACAGGTGGTGCGCCATATGCATGAATGATAACTTTTCAGATATCATAGTGTGTCCCAAACATTTTGGTCCTGCAGTCATTGGCAGTGATCAATTTTGAAAGCAGTCGTGTACACATGGTGTAAGAAACCAGGAAGTAAAAGTTTCTCAATCATTCATATCTTTCAAAGGAGGGTGGTCAATTATGTGAAAAGTTCATGAAGTTATATTACCCAGCACTGGTCATGAATTGAAGTGTATGAACATATATTTATAAGTAATTTGTTTATAAATTATAAGTAAAAATTCATACTATTATAAGTAATGTATATTCGATAAGTATTCGAGTAAGTAAAGAACACGCGATCAATGAAAGGAAGTGATTCCAAAGATGTTATCTAAATAATCATTTAGGTATAGGACACCCCTTTTAGGGAAGACCCTATTCAGATAATAATATCCACATTTGAAACCGATAGGGTACCCCGACAAAGAAGGAACAATGAAGGGTGCTTTTACATCCTCAGCTATTATCACTTCCTGCATCGTTTCACTGGATTCACCGTTTCATCGGATGCGTAAAAAGGACGCACCCTTTGCTTGCAGAGAGAGAGAGAGAGAGGGAGAGAGGAGGGGGCGGGGGGGGGGGGGGTGAAGGATTATAGAGGAGAGGATGGACTATGAATCTCCGCCACCTACCCATAGACAAAAGGCTTTCGCATGGGTGACGACACTCTTTTGTCTGCGAGTAATTATTAGTAGCAACTGTGATTCCATCACCATCGCATCGTATTATTCAGGCGCGTGCAAGATGTTAATGCATGTATAAATAATCATACGCATTCTAGTGAGTAGTCCTATGGCGCGAGAGAGATGTTACCCAGTATAGCGCAGCATGATATTATTGCCAACATCGATCATTGCTATATCATTTACATAATGATTGGTGGCAGGTAACAAAGGAGGTTACGGGTTAATCTCTCTCTCCCCTCCCATCTCTCTCTCTCTCTCTCTCTCTCTCTCTCCCCCTCTTTCGTCTCTCCTCCATATTGTCGGCATGATCCAGTATAGCACGTCGAACGTGGTAAGTGCATGCAATCAGCTCATCACCCCCCCCCCCTTTAATTAAAAATCGAACTTAAAGGAAATCAATATTTTGATTTTCAATTTTCACGCGTTTTCAAAGAGATAACAGCTCTCCTAGCAACATATGCAAATAAAGCTTCTTTCAGAATCAAAAACAAAATGCTCATTGGTACCTGCATAATCATACGTACCAAGAACCCGCCAATATCGCTGTAGTACGACTTCCTTCCAATATTTCACACTGCACCTCTCGCATTCTCTCGGTCAGTTGGTTAACTGTATACCCTTCTATATTCATGGTTAACAAATAAAGCGCTCATTATTGCGATATGCGTTCCTCCCTATTGTCCTGTGTACCCTATTGTCCTGTGTATATGCTGACATGTGAAATGAAAATGAGATTTATTTATGAAATGAAAATGAGATTTTTATTTAGCAAACAAACAAACAAACATCGTCAATAAAGTCACAACAATTAATAGTTAGGATATAGTTTGGCAAAAAAAAAAAAAAGAACTGGCAATAGCGTGCAGGCTAGTCGAGGCCAGTCCTTTCAATGATATAGATTATGATATAACGTATTTCTTGGCTTGCTTGATACAGAATATCATCTGTGGAAAAAATTCGGCCCTGTGGATTTTTTTCCTTCAGAATTACAAACAAAATACCCATTTGGTACCTGCAATATTTCAATACCTATGTGTGACATGATTATCATGAACACTGCCCAGCAATATAATCTGTTTCTGGCATGCATTTTGCGAAGAAGGCAGGAAACTTGCGCAACTCTCTGTATGAAGATCCCCAGCTTATTTCATTCGTGAGCCCTGGGCAGCGAACGTTCCCATTGGTTCTCGCCTGGTGTGCAGAGGTCATTCGCTGGCGAGCGTTCGCTCGTGTTGCCCAGCTACGTCGCGTGCCACTCGCGTGCTTCACGTAATTAATATTCATAAGCAATGGGCGATCCCTTTCCTCCGAACGTCCTCGCATACCCCGCAGAGCGTCTATGTGATACACCTTGACAGTGACAGTGACTCAATCCTTAAAATGCCGTCATTTCAATGAATATGGTCTATCTGTACAAGGTACATACTGCGGAAGCTGATCACATTGTGTGAAAGTTGATATACATGTAGATTCGCGACTATAAAGAATTATACTATCTCGTCGGTTGGCGTGTTAATTGCAGCTACGTACGCATACGTTGTATTTGATACAGAGCCTAACCCGTGCAATCGACTGCTGCGGAGAGAAAGTACAAGTGTATCTATTCGCGTATCCTACAGCAATCGGTGCAATACTGTCCAATAGTGTGCAGAGCCTGAAGATTGGAATTGAGCGCTTCAGAAATGGCCGTGAGTATATAGACAGCCATTTTAAATTTTCTGTGAAACAATGATTTATTTTCCTTTTAGCCTCGTGTATAATCATGATGTTATTTAGATCATGTTATGTCATTATGACGTCCTTGACTATCTCTTTCTCTTTCTCTCTCTCTCTCTCTCTCTCTCGCCCTCTCTCTCTATTTATTTTCTATATCTACCCATATAATTATAATATATATATATATCATATATGCCTAGGTATATAGATAGATAGACAGATAGATGGATAGATAGATAGATAGAAAGTAGGTAGACAGATAGATATATATTTATTATGTTTGTATAAGCTAACGACTTGAGGACACATTTGGCAACATAATTGGCAACTTCAAGACATATCACTTGAAAGATAGTGCACTGTAAAACTAACAACTGTAAGTAAGCAAATACAATCGATGACCATGAACATATATTATATACGGACACGTTATATTTATCTATCCATTATCACAATCCAAGAACTTGCCAGTATTGCTGTATACGACTACCCTCCAATATATCACACTGCGCCCGCATTCTCTCGGTCAGTTAATTAACTGTACCCTTCTATATTCGTGGTTAACAATTAAAAGGCTAATTAGCGTTATGTCTTTGTTCCTCCCTATTGTTCCGTGTTTCACGGGTGCTGACATGGCTTGGCTTCTCAAGGATGAAAATACGCAGGTAAGCGAAGAAACTTAATGCTGCACCGGCATAACATTAACATGAAAACACATGTATGATCACAAGTTTTATTTGTGTATATAAATTGCATGTGCATTTCATGTAGATAAATTTCATGTCTACAATGATTTATATTTACATTCATTTTCAAAATTATGAGAACACGGTTTGTCATTTCATCACATAAAATATTGTGAAATGTTAATGCTAGCAAGATTTGATTATCATTCAAAATGCTTCACGATATGTATGTGCGATATGCGGTATATTTTGTGCCTGTTTTTATCTTGGGAGTGGGGTGGTTTATAGAAAGTATGATACATATTGAGCTCTGACGACGTGTTTCTCAGGAGCACATATTCCACTGATCCAGAGTAGTTTGCAGGCACAAACCATTGTTGATCGTAAAAGAGTTGACGCAAAGACTACTACATGCACCACCCTGGCACCGTCCTATAGGCCCTGTGTTTTAGCTTCTCCCAGAGTACTAGTATTGCTTGCCTAGTACCTCCTTGGTACATGTATTAGATAGGCTGCAGTGCCAGGGTGGTGCATGTAGTAGTCTTGGCGCAGACTCCTTCACGACCAGGATAGGTTTGTACCTGCAAACTAGATCCATCAGAGTGATATACTCTATGTCATGACACGATATTAAAAGCTTCCCTGTACTTCTCATCTCTGATTTGCTTTAAATTGTTAATCTGTTCTGACTAATTTGTGAGGATTGCTTTTCGTAAGAGCGGATATTATTTCATATTCTTTCTCCATGGTTTCACGCCATTAATCTTTTTAGTTTATTTCGAACCCCATCCGTGTTTATTATCGAAGACTGTTATGGATGGTACACTTTCAGTTGAGGTATAAGGCTTCAGGTTTCCAACTTTTTTATGATAATTCTTTGAGATAATGAGAAACCTCATATGAAATATGAAAGAGCACATAATTCTAAGAGGAATTCAACGCTTATGATTTTGATGAAAATAAATGGTTCTGAAATGTCTGAGATATCCAAAACAAAGCGATCCGAAACTAGGAGTAAAAGGTGTGTTTTTTTTATATCTCAGCGAATTTCAAACAGATTTTGATCTAATAAACCTTGATTTCCTCTGAGAATTGTATGCTATATTTAACATTTTATAAATGGGTTGTAAGTATCTCGCAAAAACTGAAAAGCTGAATCCACACCTCAACCAATACTATATACCATCCCTTTAAGAGCAGTAACGGATTATTATGATTTCGATGGATGAACGCTTGATGAAGATGTCATATCCTTAGTCGTTCGTTCATGCTTGGCAATAGCTGGACAGAGCCATTTGTCCTGCTTTGCTAAACATTACATGTCCCACATCATGCCTATGAATAAAGTCCACACTTTCTCAAATACCGACCCTCTTCATCCCACACCTTCTATACCCTTCCTTCCTACTGTATACCTTTGACTCCCGCCTCCACCAACCCCCCCCCTTCCCATCCTCCGTCTGTTTGTCGATCTTACTGTGACCAAAGAGCTACTATGCCCACTAGCTCTTTGCTGGTATATACTTCTTTGGTAGAACATGCCTTAAATGACGTCATACAAGACATCACCGTGACGATGCCCCAAAATGGCGTATTTCTTCACTGTCTCGTGTTCAATAATCTAAATTGCATCCGAAGGAATTTCTCTTCATTACTAGTTCGAAAATAGCATCTAAATAAAGTTTTCCTGAAGTACATTTTGGTATTCGCCTTATAACAGATGACATGTTTGATTATGTGTATTTCAAAACTACATACTTTTAGTGGTGAATGTCGTAACGTTGTTTTGTGAATAGAACCCGAAAAGTCCATAGAAAAACAAACAAACACATAAAACAAAACCTTTTGGGGGAAAACATCGATGACGCCGAATGTCTAAAAGAACAATCTTTTCAACGGTGAATGGAAATTCATATGGAAAGCACCCCTCCCCCCCCCCCCCACACACACACACACTCCACATGGTCTCAGCTTCGGTCATTGAATTTAAGCAAAGTATTGGATTTGTGTCTGTCTTTGGAGATGCACTTTTCTATGTTATAGTTTAATCAATCTCATGGCAGATGACGAAGAAGAGAAGGGCTATCGTCGTCGGCATTGGTGTCCTTTTCCTCGTCATCCTTGTCGCCGTCCTTGCCGGAGTCTTCGCGACGCGGAAGTGACGTCATGGAAACACGGAAGTGACGTCATGGAAACACAAGCGGGCAGTATGCCTGATCGGAGACAACGACTGGAAGTCATGTGATCCAGGGAAGTCATGTGATCCAAGGAACTCTGAGATGACGCTCAATATTAAAGGCGGAGAACGAAGACTGTGCGTAGGACCAAAGGGCGACCTTCTCTTCTTCGACATTGAGTCTTCCTGCGTCGAATCTGCAACTGAGTTACCTGCGTTCAAAGTACTATAACATTGTTGACTTGTTTTCGATCTAAAATGTTAGAAGTCTTTTGTAATTTGAGTGAAGGCCTTGTCTTTACGTCTTTCATGGTTACAGTATATTATATCACTATCTATCCAAAATATGTACATATCAATTTGAAAATAATGGTGTGACTCGGTCCTATACCATAACGCGCGTACTGTAAATCAGAGTGGCAGGGAGGGGGGGGGGGGGGCACGACATTAGGTAGTTGTTGTTGCATGTTCACTGCAATTAATTTTAGCATTCTTTGAAAATACAGCTTTAAGTTGAAATGTTTCTATACAGAGTTTAAAGATGAGTGAATATTTCACACTTAACACCTTTTTTTTTCAATTTACTTCCAGTTTCTTGAGACAAGTGGGCTATAGGGTGTGGTGATTATGCAGGATATCAAAGACCGTTAAAATATCACTTCCCTGTGCGGATTCATATCGAGATAGTCATCTGGTCCAGGTGTTTCCGAAATCGAGGAAGTAAACTTTTTTTTTCTTGCTGCGATTAATGGGATTGTCTATTGGAATCGCCCGATAGCATCACCATAATTATTACCAAGTCACACAACATAGTACTTACAATGCAAGATAAACACTACATTGTACTTAGCGATTTGCTCAGTTTTACGATTTTACGTTTTACGATTTGGACAAGCCCACTATAGGTGGAGCATCTTACCTACAATAAGAGCGGATGCCTTTAAACACGATGCTCCCAGGGAGGCCTATTTTTTGTTGGCAGCATGCTTTGGTCAGTCCAAAGAGAAAGCGCTGGTAGGAAAAAAAGCAAAGGCAAAAACAAAAACAACACAACCTGTTTCCGGTCATAAACCAGATAACTTAGCACCTCAGGAATCGCGCGTTTGTGCTGGTATTTATACGTCGGCTTTTGTGATCCTTTGTTTGGGGCTGCTTTATTTGCACAGTTAGAATTGACAATGTACCCTAACAGTACCTGTCTTTTTGTCGAGTCGCAAATACCGTTAGCCGTGACTGGTAGCGGGTATCCAGCTGGACCGCCACAATATCATTGAAAATGCCCCAGCGCGTTAGCGAAATTAATCGTAAAGCATTTACTGTACCGTCTTAGCACTAAAAATTGATGATATCTTCTTTTTTTTTTTTTTTAATCTGCGTATGTGGGAATAGGAAAGGGAAAAACCAACACCTCACTCTGGAAGGTTATACATCATAAGAACAGAAGAAGACTATTTTAGCGGAGTATGACGCAGTTATGTACATTTTTATTGGGGGGGGGGGGGGGTACACATACTTCTGTAGTTATAATGCATCACATTTTGTATGTATCAATCATCCGTAACATGTTATTTGATGTTAATGAAGATGGTAATGTCGATATCTCCCTCTCTGTCAGCACTGTCTTTCTCTCTCTCTCTCACTCTCTCCATCTCTCTCTCTCTCTTTTCTTTCTCCCGGTGTATATACGGAAAGAAAGAGATGGATGAGCTCCTAAATTACAAACCCAAAACAAAAACTGGCAGTTTGGCAGTTGCCCAAATAGCGATAGATATTTGGTGTGTTGTACGGGTCTTCCGTGTGTCGGCACCGAGGGTTGTTCTAACAACCGCTCGGCCCTATATTTATGGGTAACCATTATCATTTTACATGCAAGTCGATGAAATTCAACCCTTTTAGTGTACAACCGAGTAAGTAGCATATGCAAAGAGTAGCTATCGGCTGAAATGAAAAGCGATGACGTGCAATACCGAAAAATAGTTACTTCCTGCAGTAGTAACATATTTTTAGCTAGCAGACAACAATATCCAAATTGAGAATCATAGTTTAAAGCTGTCAGAAGTATAATTACGAATGAATAATGATCCTCGATACGCGCTGGAAATTTTTCATTTTAACATGATGAGCTTGAATCAGCTCATCAGGCGTTGCTATAGCAGTCTTCGGAAGATTAAGAAGACGAATGAAAATGAGATGTCCTTTTCATGGATAGGCGGACTTATTATGATACAATGTATCAGGTAAGGAACATTATTGAACTCTCTGAAGTTGTTATCTCTTCTATGCTCTCCTTGTCATTGTTTGTCATACTGTTTAAAAATAGTTCCAAGACTATCTTCACTTTACTTATTTTCCTACATTTTGACCTAGAAAATAATGATTCATTGTATAATACTTCTGCCTTTGCTGCAATAATCATTTTCATTGTTATTATTGATTATCATCATAATCATTATAACTGTTGATGGTGTTATCATTATCGGTCTGTGGTGCTAGTGGTAGATAGTCTCTTCCGATTCTTAGTGGAGGTAAACTGGAAAGTGATGGAAAGGAACCCACATGAGCAATACGTATAATAAGGGTATATGCAACTTTGCTCAATTTTTAGCTATTTATTTTAATATGTATACAGGTGCTTTTTTTTTCTTTAAAGTATACGCCGATGGCTCTTGCAGGAACCTGAGCGATTTTTATCATTTTTTTTTTGTCGATTACGTGTAGAATAGTTACTGTGCAATATGATTTTGTGAGAATTGTGCATTCGTATTTGCAATTAAAAAAACCAACATTTTATATATTTATTAGAAAATAGAACACATCTAGCCGAGCTGAATTTCACGGTAGTGGAATTTTTTTTTTTTTTTTTTTAGACAAAAGTGGCTTAAAGATGCACAGACATGGAAATGCGCATCGCTCACACAACTCTCGAAAAAGAATAAAGGATCAACTATATAACGAAACCAAAGAATAGAATTATACCTAATTGCATCTATACCTTATATTGGTGTGTCTCAATATTACAAAAAATTGTAAAGAAATTCACATGAATTTCTTGTGGTTTGTTGACATAACCTGGCCAAACTAAGTTTGTATTTTGTTTCGTCCACGGCCCGATACACTCGGGTGTGCGTGTGTATCATGTGCTTGTATATATAGCAAATAATATTGTTTTATATGATAACCTCAGTTCAATAATCGTGAATTTATCAAACTATACAATGACAATTTTCAGAGCTTCAGGCTCCTTTCAAAAAGGAACGATGATGTCACGTGGAGTATTCTATAAAATGACAACTACAAAACAAGGGGATATGAAATGTTACATGCACATGGCGAATAAATATTGTTGACTGAATATGAAATTATTGAATGAAATGTTTACTTTGAGCAGCCTCAAAATGGATATTCCGAAATTCAATGTTATTCGTACACTTGATTTCCTTGACCACTCTACCCTCCAACACACGCGCTCGTGACATAGATACACTTATCTTATATTACACTGAACCCCTTTTTTGATGACTTTAGGAGGTAAATGCTGCATTTTGCTGTAGTCTTGGTATGTATTTTAATCAGATGATAGTTAATGTTTCCAAAAAAAGAAGAACAAAAAAAAAACTAAACATGTTGTAAGACACACACTTTTTACCATGTACCCACATATTATGTACCCATTTAAAAGAAATAATATGGCCTATATACTAAATATGAAAATACTTATTTGTGTCATTATTCACCCTGAAAATGAGAATGTCTTATCCTTCTATGACATTCAATGTCTATTAATGATGGCGCTGATCTTTAGGAAGAAGAAATATTGAGTGGTCATGTTACTCGAAGGAAGGTGTGATTGGCAGAAGTGATGGAAAAGAGTATAACAGTGAGAGAAAAAACGATACTTTATTTTAGTGATCAAGATAATCACACACTGACAGAGAAATTCGTGTTTCAAAGAAAACGGGGGAAAGATTCGTAATGACATTGTTAAACTATGAAATAACCAATTTACATTCTACAGACATGATGAATTGGGAAAAGTATGTATGAGCAAATATGGGTATATGTGTGTGTTATCTATGTGTGTGTGTTCCTGCGTAACTGTAAAAAGGGAATTTAAGATGAGAAATGATAACAGGAAAATGGTGCGAATGATGTGAGGGTAGTTATCATTTTTGTTAGAAAATTATTCATTAGAAAATATACCATATTTTTGTTTGATTTGACCACATATGGACTACAAGCAGATAGACAATAGACATTTACTCTACAAAGGCCAAAGGTACAGACACATAACACACGCTCTATCGTCTACGTGAATGATTTTGTTTTTGTTTGCGCTAATATTTGAGAAGAACCTTATTCATTTCGTCAATACTTACTATCGATCTATCATACTTAAACAACTATTTTGAAACTTTTGATAATTCCAATACTGTGGTCAGCGTATGTAAGCTTCTAAGAAAGAGTGAAAAAGACGCTCGTATCATCTCTAACAACATAAAATGGAGCATAATACATCAACTGAAGGTCGTAAAAAACGAGCATTCAGCATTGGAATTCAACGAACTGGTGTATTTTTTATTTTTTTTGCGAAAGCGTGGGAGGGGGATCCCCTTCGACACGACGTAGCTTTTGCCCTTTTTTTTTTGTTTCTGCATTATTTTGAACAAAATAGATCCTATCACCCTATGCGCATGATGGGTGCTGCCTGGTAAGTTTTGGTGAAATCTGTTGTGGTTTTTTCCAAGAAAGAGCTGAAAATATACAAAGTTACACGACGCGCTAAGGACAACGCACGACGGACGACGGACGGCGGACGATCAATGATTACAATATCTCATTTCATATCATGATTTTTAAAATCATATTACCTAATAGCTCAATTAGTTAACCTTAAATGGCACTGGCAATGTATAGAATGAATGATATCCGAGAAAGAAGATGAACCATTTCGTGTCTGATGAGATCACCCTACACGGAAGGCCGCACAAGAAAATGTTTAGGGCACACAATTTTACAGTTAATGGTCACCAGCAGAGTTGCAAAACAGAGTCCAGAGGTTTCACTCTCTGTATAGACAAAGAGCAGTCAGCGGCTAGGGTGTAGCCAGTGAAGATGACTGATCAAGCTCATCTATCAATATCGACAATCAAAAACCCTTTCAAAGAACGTGCACAAAATAATTTTGAATGCTGGGAAGATTGTGAAGGAAGAAGGATATTGTGTTTTGTGCAAATTGGTGACTATTTAACATATCAATCTCCTATGTGAGATTTTATGTTGTTGTTTTTTCCTTACAATATCATGACGTTGTGAAAACTGCACCAGTCCAAATATGGCGTTTCCCTACAGCGATTCCTGGTTGTTCGGTGCCCTGCACATAATGTGCATGCATCCGGGTCATCAAATTCCATGTGATATCCATTGCCAATGACTCCATTACTCTACAGACAAGACAGGTGAAAATTCGCCTCTGGGCCTATAATCTATAGCATGCACCTATGAAAGATCTGTCCTCCCAAGCGAAAAAATACATGATTGAATTATATAACCAGGCCTAAATATGCTATAAAAAATGGTAGATTTTTTCTATTTCAAATAGAGAGAAAGACGGGGGATTAGAAGCACTGGCGTAGCCAGGGGGGGGGGGGGGGGGGGGCGATGGGGGCGGTCGCGCCCCCCCCCCCCCCTAAGATTTGGACCGGGGATTTGGGAGGCGGAAAAAAAATGCGTGTATACTGTATGCATGCACATGAAGCGGGTCTCCTTTGCAACCTTTCATCAAGTAAGATATTTTTATTGAATATTTCACTCAAAGTGTGCACCAGATCGTTGAATTTCAATTCAAAATATGCAAAATCTCTCGTGCTTGGGAGGGGGTATCCCCCTCCCAAACCCTCCCCCTCTGTGCCTCTTTCCCTAGCTAACTACACTTTTTAGATTTACACAAAAATTATGAATAATTCTGAGTGCATAAGACTTATCACTTATATTCCGAAAACTCAAGGTTCCCTCATGTATAAGGGGAATTTCCCCTTTTAATCGACCCTTTCCTCCTTCAGCCCCCCCCATCAGTTTGTTTGCTTGTTTTTTTTTTTGTGATTTCCCAAATGTTGATTCCATCAAATATGCGTATACGAGATATCTCAATTTCAACCTTAAAGGACAAGTTCACCTTCATAAACATAAGGATTGAGAGAATGCAGCAATATTAATAGAACACATCAGTGAAAGTTTGAGGAAAATTGGACAATCGATGCAAAAGTTATGAATTTTTAAAATTTTTGTGTTGGAACCGCTGGATGAGGAGACTACTACAGCTTGTGAGTCATATGCGTACAACAGTATACAGAAAATGTAAAGAAAATTCAACATATTTTCACTTTCTTCGCATAATTAAAGAGCACTTGGCTTGCCTCTTTCTTAAGGCAGGGGGAATAATATTACCCCAAACATATGTCGGTAACGAGTCAAGGGAATATGTACCTTTTTCAAAAGATGGCATTTTGTGAAATTCTCTTTATGTTTTCCTTATATTGTTGTACGCATGTGACATCTAAGTTATTCATACACTGCAGTAGTCTTCTCATCCAGCGGTAACTGAACAAAAACTTCAAAAATTCATAACTTTTGAACGGATTGTCCGATTTTCCTCAAACTTTCAATGACGTGTTCTACTAATATTGCTACATTCTCTCAATCCTTATGTTTATGAGGGTGAACTTGTCCTTTAAAAAGGCAAAAGCTCCATCGGAAGGGAAGGGTGGAGATAACACTCGCCCACGTCTTCTTCCTGCTCGCCCCCCCCCCCCCCCCCCCGCCATGCATAGAAGTAGACTGTGGCCATGCCCAGATCGCTTTATTTCAATTCTAAAAACGCAAAAGCTCCGAGAGCGGGAGGGGGAATCCCCCTTCCCCTAAGCTCTACCTCACTAGACTTTATATATACACACAGATGGTGCACATTCGGAATAAGAGCTAAATTCCGTGATTTTAAAACTTCGATGAAAAAGTATTGCACCAAAAATTTGCGCCAGATCGCTGAATTTCAGGCCTGAAAACGCAAAATCACCTTCGTGTGGCAGGGGATATGCCCCTATCTACACCCTTGTGTGCATGCTTTTTCTGTTTGATTGCTGAACAGACAGCGTTCATGATATTCAAATTGTTCAATAATAATCTACGCTAAAATATACTGCAACCTTAAACAAGTAGGACTGTTTCAACTCGTTAAAACACGCAAAAACATGCATCAAATTGCACCATTTGCAACATCAAAATGCAAAAAGTTCTCACCGTGGCAGGGGGGACACCCCCCTCCCACACCCTCCCCTCCCCCTTCGGTATTCCACTCGCTCGGGTTCAGTTGCGTTCATGATATTCAGTGAAACGAAGTAATACAAGAAGTGTATTTAAATTATATCATTTTATAGGCAAATTGTTCAATAATAATCTACACTAAAATATACTGCTATAAAGCGGGACTGTTTCACGTCGATAAAACGCGCAAAAACATGCATCAAATTGCACCATTTGCAATATCAAAATGCAAAAAGTTCTTATCGTGGGAGGGGGGACAACCCCCTCCCACACCCTCCCCTCCCCCTTCGCTCGC
The DNA here is from genome assembly GCF_040938485.1 of Diadema antillarum. Taxonomy (NCBI): domain Eukaryota; kingdom Metazoa; phylum Echinodermata; class Echinoidea; order Diadematoida; family Diadematidae; genus Diadema; species Diadema antillarum. The sequence continues at coordinate 346,268 of NW_027271113.1, forward strand.
TCCTCTCGCTCGGGTTCAGTCGCGTTCATGATATTCAGTGAAAATGATTAAACAATAAGTGTGTTTAATTATACCATTTTATAGGCAAATTGTTCAATAATAATCTACACTAAAATATACTGCTACCTTAAACAAGTGGGACTGTTTCACGTCGATAAAACGCGCAAAAACAAGCATCAAATTGCACCATTGCAAAATCAAAATGCAAAAAGTTCTTACCGTGGGAGGGGGGAAACCCCCTCCCACACCCTCCCCTCCCCCCTCGCTCGCTCCGCTCGCTCCGCTCTCTAGGGTTCAGTCGCGTTCATGATATTCAATGAAAAGAATTAATATAAGAAGTACATTTAAATTGTACCATTTTATAGGCAAATTGTTCAATAATAATCTACACTGAAACATACTGCTATATACCTTAAACAAGTGGGACTATTTCACGTCGATAAAACGCGCAAAAACATGCATCAAATTGCACCATTTGCAACATCAAAATGCAAAAAGTTCTTATCGTGGGAGGGGACACCCCCCTCCCACACCCTCCCCTCCCCCTTCGCTCGCTCCGCTCGCTCGGGTTCGGTTGCGTTCATGATATTCAGTGAAAAGATTTAATACAAGAAGTGTATTTAAATTATACCATTTTATAGGCAAATTGTTCAATAATAATCTACACTAAAATGTACTGCTATATACCTTAAACAAGTGGGACTGTTTCACGTCGATAAAACGCGCAAAAACATGCATCAAATTGCACCATTGCAAAATCAAAATGCAAAAAGTTCTTACCGTGGGAGGGGGGACACCCCCCTCCCACACCCTCCCCTCCCCCCTCGCTCGCTCCGCTCGCTAGGGTTCAGTCGCGTTCATGATATTCAATGAAAAGAATTAATACATGAGGTGTATTTTAATTATACCATTTTATAGGCAAATTGTTCAATAATAATCTACACTAAAATATACTGCTATATACCTTAAACAAGTGGGACTGTTTCACGTCGATAAAACGCGCAAAAACATGCATCAAATTGCACCATTTGCAACATCAAAATGAAAAAGTTCTTACCGTGGGAGGGGGGACACCCCCCTCCCACACCCTCCCCTACCCCCTCGCTCGCTCCGCTCGCTCGGGTTCAGTCGCGTTCATGATATTCAGTGAAAAGAATTAATACAAGAAGTGTATCTAAATTATATCCTTTTATAGGCAAATTGTTCAATAATAATCTACATCAAAATAAACTGCTACCATAAACAAGTGGGACTGTTTCACGTCGATAAAACGCGCAAAAACATGCATCAAATTGCACCATTTACAACATCAAAATGCAAAAAGTTCTTACCGTGGGACGGGGGAACATCCCCCTCCCACACCCTCCCCCCCCCCCCCCCCTCGCTCGCTCCGCTCGCTCGGGCTCGGTCGCTTCGCTCCCTCGCAGACTAACCGCCCCCCCCTAAGATGAAATCCTGGCTACGCCGTTGATTAGAAGAACTATGTAACGAATTGTAGGTGGCACATAATGTATTTTCGTTGAAATAAGCTGAAAGAAATTTTTATAGAGATGATTTTTGACTTAACCACAGTACTGTTCTTTTCGATTTGAATATACAATGTACTTTACTTACGTTATAGTCTATAGTGTCAGACTCATCGATCTAAACAAACTTTCAGTTGTGATCCCATATTACATACATGTGCAAAGTAATGCCTGGTTAGAGATTCCATCCTATATGCTTGGATACACAGTTTACAAAATGAGGAACATCCTGTACTTCGATGAATGCTAAACTTCAGAGTACAGAATCGATAAAAAAGACAATGGAAATAATATTGATGTTTCATGTGGTTTTCTTGTGGAATGTACTGCGATAAGTAGGATTGTATTTAGATAAGAATGTGAGTATATTCCTATCTTCATTTACGCACTATTTCAATACAATTCGAAAAGGAACGGCACGTGTGATCTACAATAATCGCATTGTTCTTGGTACTTATGTGTGTATTGTTTGCTGGAAATAAATGCCCTTGAGCTGAAAAAGAAATTAGCACTGACTGCATTGATAATTATCAAACTATGCAGCATGATAAAATTTGTAAGTCAAAAAAAACCCGTGGCCAGATAGCTATCAACAAGAAAAAGTCAAAATGCCTTCTTGGTCTTAAATCTGTGTGGTACATTTACAGTTGGACTGTCTTGAGTGATGTGTATGAGTCATAGGCCTAAGCATCCATCACTTAATCACACACAAACACGTACACACATACACACACACACACACACACACACACTTTTAAGGTGGTCCATTTTGGCCACAAAATCATGAAAATAATGTTTTTTGTGTTGTTATTGTTGTTGTTGTTGTTGTTGTTGTTTAGGTTTTTTTTTTTTTTTGGGGGGGGGGGAGGTGGTGCGACAATCAAACTTCGGGGCCCAGAAATTAAAGAAAGATATGAAGAATGAAATTATTGATCAAACATTGCAATGTTAAATTGAGCTAAGAAAATTATATGAAAATGGCAGATATGTGCTTCAAATACTCTGTAATGATACTATGAATATTTTTGATTGGGATTTATCCTCCCTGTATACCGCACACGGCAGTCTCGCACACAACGCCTGTGATTTCTTCGCCGCTTGGTGGTGATACCCCGAGAATCCAGTCACTGCATTTGCCTTCGAATGTTATCAGTTTATTCTACTCTAAACCGCGATATATTATAGCAAAGACTTATCGCCTCCGTGCTTGCATTGATATGATTACAGCATACATTCGTTGGAAACGAAAGCGCGTTGTATAGGCACAAACTGACTTGCATTCAGTACATTTTTGGGGGAAAAAGGCATCGAGCTCAAATTAATTCAATTTAAATTATATTTTCATATTTTGATATTACAGCAAGCTCTACAGGTGAAGTATTTAAATCTTGCGACTCCAAACTGGCTTCCCATGAGTCTTTGAATACCATCCCCCCCCCCCGAAAAAAAAAATAAAGCTGTCATGCTATTCCCTTATCAGCTTACGAAATAGAATTTTAAAAAAAAAATAATCGGCAATGATTTTGGTAGTTTAGCAATTGCACTGGTTCTTAAATTTATCAACATTAAAACTAATGGATTCCCGCTGCAGTCGTCGAATTGAGCACTTTATCTTTGTTGTTGCTGTTGTTGTTGTTGTTGTTGGAATGTGTTTCTAGGTTGTTGGAATGTGTTTCTAGGACTAGAATGAAATCGGAGCAAACATTAGCTTTTAAAAAAAACGTGAACTTGAAGCAAACGCCAGTCAAACCAAATGAAGCTTTCGAGTGAGAGCAGCAGCAAACTGGTGACTGCTGCCATGGTAACAACTGTCAAATTCGCTGCTGATTGGTCGTCGTATGGCTGTTACCATGGAAAGTTTAATAAATCGCCTCCTATATAATAATCAAAAGGAAGAGATTCCGATTTAGAATCTTATAGATGCTTTTTCAAGTGAGATGAGAAATTTGTATTTTCGATCATCTGCTCTCTTTTACTTTTGTTCAGTATATCTTTCGTTCAAAACAGAATCTGACATGCTTATACCTTGTATTAAGTAAGTGATAAATCTTGATTCATTATCAAACTGATCTTTTAACTGATTAAATGACTCATCGCAAGAACCTCAAAGGGACAACATTCAGAAATCTGAAACAAATGAGCTCGTAAATCGTACCATTGCGAATTGCCTAGTTCACTAATTTCTTTGAGTCTTATGGATGACATCATGCTAAGATTTAAGTGCGTTGTAGAAAATGATGGTGTAGAAAAAAAAACATGTTTGTCTCTGTTTTTTTTTATATTGCCCATGTAAGTCATATTATTATTATCGCCAGAACGACAATGGTTCATCCGCCTACAGCATGTGGCTTATCCGACCCCAAATCTGTATTAGAGAAGAATTTGCTATATAACTGTATAAATGTACTTTTTTTTTTCTCTATGTTTTGGTCAATGTTGTACCCGTGCTCCCCATCTTAATCTTTAACTCGATTTTAACTGGGACCTACGCTCAACAAGCTCGCTTTTAAGTAGGTTCCTTCATATTTCTTTAACATCCATTCACAGATTCAAAACGTCATAGATCGACCACTATATGTTTTATATATTTGCAATATTTTATGTATGTCTCCAGCTTGATATCATGTACTTCATTTAATTTTGTTATATTTGATGTATTTTTTCATCGAGAAATATGAAAATAAATCGAAAATCGAAATCGAAATGTAAGTGGGTGTCTTTAGTTTGAGGTGATCACCTCCCAAATCACTGAGTGGAGGACCAGATTGTTCTATCTACCTGACGGTTTAACTAAGGTCCTATGTTAACATGTGCATTGTACGTTGAATTAAAAGTGATTGGATTCTCAGCTATGTACTGGAGCTCTCCTCAGCAGTGGCTACTATTTAAAGGTAAGTATTGTTTGATGTATTGTCCATAGCCCTCTGATGAAATTTAGGAAGGTTTATTGAAACAAGGCAGTCTGCTCTGTTACATAATGGCGAGACACGTTTTACCACACGTCATAAAGCCATTCATATTCATATTCATTCATATTCATATTCATATTTATTCGTTTTTTTCCACAATATATAACACAAACATAAATTTCACTTTCTTAAGTGACAAAATCAATGCATACAATTGTACAGAGAAAACAACAATAATAGCAAAAAAAAAAAAACTAACAGTAGCGATACATTGCAATAGTTGCTAAGATAACGAAAGTGAGATAGTTTTCAATATATGCACTGTGTGAAAAAAACGGAGGGACCCACTAAAAAGACAGAGCTTGTAGAGTGTGGGCCCCTCTTTTACTAGAAGTCCGATGTAAAAATTGAATTGAAAACAGCAAAAAATCCGCACAAAAATTTCGTCACAAAAAAAATTTGGCAGCCCACTAAGAGACAGACGAACAAACAGTTATACATAAAACAACTACAAACAGAGTAATGAACATGCAACAGGACTGGGACAGCAACAAGACTACTTGTAGGAGAAAAAAACAAGAAAAAAACTGACTTGACGACACAAGAAGAAACAAGACTATAGCGTGATAAAGAGGTAACAAAATAGACAGGAATATGCAACACAGATGACGATCCTCGGGGGTTTGAGGAAGAAAGAGAAGAAGAAAAAAGAATATAGAACAAACCATGCAACTGCGAAGTATAGGTTAAAGAAAATCTTATAATCAAGGCTTGAGCAATAGTTACAATAATAAAGAGAACGGCAATGCCGATATTGCGGATGAGTAACAAAGTAAGTCTATAAACTAATCTGATTCTGCGGGTCGTCATTATAAGATTGTAAAAGAAAAGACTTTAATCTCCTTTTAAATGAGTATATAGATGGAGCAGATTTTAAATCATGATTCAGGGAATTCCAATAATTTGGTCCAGTGTAAATAAGTGTATTCTTTGCTAAAATCGTTCGAAGAAGTGGTAAATGAAACTCGTTAGAACGTCGGGTGGGGTAATTATGGAATGATTGATTTTTTTGAAACATAAAATCAAAGATAGGTGGGAGTAAATTGTTATCATACATATACATAAATTGACCTAAGTTAAATAAGAATAATTCGTTGATTTTCAATAGCTTATAACAGTCAAACAATGCATTTGTATGTGAACGTGTAGGAGAATTAGAAATGATACGGAGGGCTTTCTTTTGCAATAATAACACTCTATTCAGCAGTGTCTGATGAGTATTGCCCCAGGCTAAAATTCCATGATTAAGGTAAGGGAGTATCAAAGAGGAGTATAACACTAGTAGGGTCTTTTCAGGAATATAAAATTTCAGTCTATTCATAACACCTATATTGCGAGAAATAATTTTGCAGATATGATCTATATGTATTTTCCAAGAAAGTTTATTATCTACAAAAATACCAAGAAATTTAAAATATGACACACTTTTTAAATTACAATCATTCAGAACTATTTCTGAGTTCAAAGAATTAACAGTATTGCTGAAAAGCATATATTTTGTTTTTTGAACATTCAGAGATAACTTGTTAGCTCTGACCCAGTTGGTCACTTTTTTCAATTCCGTATTTACATGTTGAACTAGAACATCGATATCGTTATGGGCAAGAAAAACACTGGTATCATCAGCAAAGTGTATAAAGAAAGTAGCTCTGAAACAGAGGAAAAATCATTAATATAAATAATGAATAACAGCGGCCCTAAGAGACTTCCCTGTGGAACGCCACACTTAACATCTCTTATAACTGAATGATTATCTTTAATTGAAACAAACTGTTTTCTGTTAGCTAAATAACTCTTGAACCACTCCAAGGCCTTCCCACGTATTCCATAGTGCGATAACTTATGGAGCAAAATGTTATGATTAATCGTATCGAAGGCCTTGGAGAAGTCCAAGAATATAATGCTACACTGGTGAAAACTTGCACCCACTACTAGAGCTACATAGTTTATATAAGTGGAGTAGCAGAGTGACGGTTATGCTTCTAATGCTCATGATATTGAACAGTAACCAAAGAGAAAGAAACCAATTAGAAAAGAATAAATAATTCTTACTGGTATGTAACTAAAATGGACTTGTTTGTCTTTCAGTCAGCAAAGAGTTGTACGGTATACACTGTATTAAGCAGTACTCCTAAATTAAACAGTGCCCTCTATGGAGAGAGAATAAAAGAGCATCTGATTTGTAATGGAAACATGATCATTACATGTGTGAAAGACTCTTATTAATGTACAGGACACAGTTTGTTAAGAGACAGCCACCCATGCATCTCCATTTCATAAGAATACTAGCAAAAGCTGGCTCATGAATTTATGGTGTCAAATGTATTAATCTTAGTTTCTTCAGCATCACCTTGATTTATTATCATTTTTTATAATATGCTTGCAGCTGTCGATACAGTAGTATTGAGTTTGCAGAAGTGAAAAAGTGCAACACCTATTTTGACATGAACCTAAAAGTGTTTTAAGAACACAGTGAAATCAATTTTTGTTGTATGACCACTGTGAGAATCACTTGATAATGCTTTGGGTGGCATTATCATATTCAAGCTCATGCAGATTTCAGGTCTTTGTTTCACTGTAAACAAATAAGATTCTGAAAGGCAAGGAACATTCTGAGCAAAGAAAGCAGGGAAAGGCAATTTCTTGCATGTCAATAAAGCCCTGTCAGATGGGCAACTGATGACAGCCTCACCAATGAAAGTTTTTTTTTCTTTCCTTTCTTTCTCAAAATGTAGAAAATTGTCTAAAATGCGATACTACTGTACAAGCTCTCAATTTTGCGAGAGTTTAACTTTTGCGAATTTTGCGAATCACTGTTAGACCGTGAATTTAACAACACACAAATATGTGGCCATGCACTAGAGTGATAGTGCGCTTATGATAGCCTCGGTGTCGATTTGCGAAATAACATCTCGCGAAAATGTCCGCAACCTCCTCACTCGCAAAATTATCTGCTTGTGAAAATTAAAACTTATACAGTAGATTAGGAGTAGCTTGTGCTTGTCTGATATATGCAATATACTTCATGAATGTGATGGTTAGAAATTCTCACTGCAGAATCTTTTTGTTCTTTGTCAAGCTGCAGAAATGTGATAAGATTAAGCGACATGACAGCTGATGTCTGTATTACAGACTTGGCACTAGATGACTACAAGATTGTGAATGTCTGACATTTGCGACGCTTCATGAAAATGTCTGTTGCAGATTCTCGTCACATATTCCTTTGTAACCATGAAGGTTTTCTGCATATTAAAAACAAAACAATACTCCCATATCCATAGCAACAAAGAAAATGAACTGATGTAAGATGAGTCAAAGCCGTTTTGTTGATTGATCCCTGTGGGAAGTCATCTCAAAGTTTATAGTTGTAGTCTCTGCTCACGTTCAATTCCTTGTGATGGGGCATTGCTCTGCTCTGCTGTGCATTTTATACATGCACTTTCTATTATGACACTATGTGTCACACTCGTTGCCTGCGTAAGCTGTCATTACAACAACTGCTTACAAAGTTTTTAGGTAATGTTCCTTGCTGATGGTGATAAGAATTAAATCCTTGAAAAGGGTTTACAAAGAGAACTTTAGTATGACCAGTACCGTGATAGTACTACTCTAGCTGTTGACTTCTCATTAATATCTTGACTCAGCAAATTACGCTTTTTTTTGCCAACAGATTTCCTATTTGATGATGACGTCACGATGGATGGACACACTCTACAGTGGAATCATTCATATATTGTAAATAAAGCCTATTTGTGTGTTCAATGTATCTATGTAAATATGAAAGTATAAAGATTATCTACTATGCTATGACCAAGAACAATTAGTAGTCTTAATTTTCTTTTTGTTGTGCTCTGTCCCCCCCCCCCACACACACACACTTTCTCATTGCATTATAGTGTCTTAACCTGTTGAAGACAAACCCCAACAAAATGTACTAGGCCAGGCATCAATGGGAAATGTGGGTTATGGCAAAATAGCTCATCATTAACAAGTTAAGCTGTACAGGTGATTCCCATTATGGCGAAGACCTCAGAACCGGCAATTTTCTTTCATGATATCATTTTTTTTTTTTAATATCTTAACTAATAAAGTGCATGAAGATACATGTAGATGATAATTCGGGTCCCTGAATCTTACTTTATTGTACAGGGCAGTGACAGGGGACTCCCATAATAACGCAGTCCTCAGGACCGGCAATTTTCTTTCGTTATATCGAAATTTCGTTATAACAGAATGAATAAACAATGATAATACATATAGTTGATAATGTTGCGGCCCTAAATTTTACTTTGTTGTAACCGGAATTTCGTTATAACCGTACTCTTTATAACAGGAGTGCACTGTATCTAAAATTTCATAATCTTGGTGCACTACAATGGGAGTGCACTGTACTATATTTGGAGAAAGGAAGGAGTTGTGTTCCCCTCCAGATAGTACTCTTCGGTGAATGGAAGAATTTTAAAGAGGGGAAAGGGTGATAGAGAGAGGGATTAGAAAGGCATCCAGTCAAGGGAGAGTGACCTCGTATCTCTGCCCACGCACGTGGGGGTCCAATGTGAATGCGGGTGTGGGAGATGGGCTAAAGAAAGAGAGAAAAAGAGAGAAAACATGAACAAGAGAGATTGTGTGAAGATATTGGTGTTTAATTGCAAGGGAGTCGTTACCTACATTATAATGATCAAAGATTAAATGAAGAATATCAAAGGATAAAGATGATTGGGATGTACAATGTAGGCCTACCAGGTACATGCATGTGTATTTTATCTATACGTACAGGGCTCAACACTGACTTTATTTATCTGATAGTTCATTCCTGCCCATAATATCTTTGAATATGAAATTTTGATGGCCCCAAACAAATTCTGTAGTGACCTGAAATACAAGTAAAAGTAACAATCCATTTCGAATCTTATGTGCCTGATCGAGCCACCCAAAGATAGATTTGGTGGCCCAATACCAATTTCTGGTGGCCCCAGGCCACCATGCCATTGCTAATATTCACGACTATTATACTATTTAGATGTATTTTAATGTATGTCATAGATAGTATTCTTTTACGCACGAACGCTTGAAATAATGTATCCTTTATAGAGTTTTATGTGATCTTTAGAGAGGTAAAGTTCCGTTATCTAATTTCCAGGTAACTGGAAATGACTTACTGATTGAATGTTGCCAGGCTGTCACAGTGGGAATGTCATGTACTGAATGTCCCAAACGCTGTCAATTGTTTTATGAGACACGGGTCTATAAAGGATTCACAACTTTACCACCCAAATTTGGCACACTTAGAACGTGAGACCGAGGAAAGATGATAAAGATACAGAAAGAAAACAAAATAAAACAACAGTGAAAAACAACAACAACAACAAACCAAACAAAACCCTGACTTCAGCAGCTGCAGGTGGAAACCATCCAACATAGCCCCATCTGAACTTCCCGGCTTTTACAATCATACTATTATCATACTGTGTATGCACCTGTGAAGTGACAGCAGCAACAGCAGCAATGATCAGAAGATCAAAACGTTTTTGTCGCTCCAACATCTCTACTGCTGCTACCACCCTACTTTCCGAACCGATTCTTGCAATGAGGCCTACATGGAATAATGCAGAGTACATTGTTGTAATGATGATGATAAGGGGAATACCGATTGATTAATTGATTCATTCGTTCATTCGTTCATCTATTCATTAATTAATTAATTTATTTATTTGTTCATTCATTCATGCATTCCTTCATTCACTCACTCATTCATTCATTCATTCATTCATGAATTCGTTGGTTGGTTGGTTCATTCATTCATTCATTCATTCATTCATTCATTCATGCGTTCATTCGTTCGTTCGTTCGTTCATTCATTCAAAGCTTCAAAATAGAGCAGGAAGAATCATTTTAAAGATTAAGCCATAATCTCATTTTTCCGTATCATCCATGCATGAAATATTACAGTGGGAAATTCTGAAATCTCGTCAAATTCGTCACGTTCAAATTATGATGTTTAAAGTTTTGAACAATTTAACACCCAGTTATTTGCAAGAAAATATATCATATGTTGATAAACCCTTTCATTTTCGATACAACAATCTTCCTTTACCGAAACCTCGAACAAATAGTTGTAAACGCACATTTTTTTATAGAGGTATAAAGTTGCATAATAGTCTTCCCATCTGTATTCGTAACTGCCCAACAATGTAACATTTAAGCGATTATTGTTAAACAATTAGACTGAATAAGACTCAATGGTGTCTATTTTATGAACAATTCAAAGATTTTTCATGTATGATGTTTATGTATCAATCAGTATATCGATTTTTGATTTGAATAAGAAGATAATATTGAATATCATTACTGTTATTACAAGACGATATTACCCCCTTTCCTCCCTCTTTTTTTTCTATATTTTTTTTTCTTCTTTTTCTTCTTCTTCTTTTTCTTCTTCTTCTTCTCCTTCTTCTTCTTCTTCTTCTTCTTCTTCTTCTTCTTCTTCTTCTTCTTCTTCTTCTTCTTCTGGTCCCCATGGAAGACCAGTGACTCTACAACAGTGCCGCTGAATATGGGTTTTCCAGCCGTTTTCCACTATCTCATCTATCACTTTGTCTTTGTTATTATTGCTTAGGTTCTCTGTTTGTAAACTCACACTCGTACTGTTTAATGATGTTAATTTTCTTTTGTTTGTATGGTTTGTATAACATTGCATTTCTGTAAACTCTGTATATGTGTAAAGTAAAACCAAAAAAAAAAAAACGAAAATAAAACCAAACCAAACCATTCATTCATTCATTCATTCATTCATTCATTCATTCATTCATTCATTCATTCATTCAATCATTCATTTATTCATTTATTCATTCATTCATTCATTCATTCATTCATTCATTCATTCATTCATTCATTCATTCATTCATTCATTCATTCATTCATTCATTCATTCATTCATTCATTCACTTAATACCGATTGTGGTTCGAAGTGTGATTCAAACCCTCTTGCTTTGCCTGTGTAGTTTAAAGACATTGTCACGTAACACAGATTGAGGGCGCGCTCCCAACTTACAGTCGAGAGAGTCCCTTTATACATACAGGGACATACAGACGACAGACATCGAACGACGGTGATGTTGTCATAGAAGTCCCAAAATTACCCCCCCCCCCCCCCCACACACACACACAAACACTTCCTTCGTTCTGTAATTTTCTTTTCCTTTCTATCTCTCTGTTTGTGTTTTGTGGAGCATTGATAAACATATCCACCTTCTCTGGCAACTGAATGTGCCTTTATCATTATGTCGAGTAGCATTCAAATATTAATCTGAATTAGAGTACACGATGGATGAAGTCACTCAAGAAATCAGAGAGTATTTTGAAGACTTTCTGTACTTAGCAACCACAAGAAAACAGAGGCAAAAAAAAAATCAACAAGTTGAGGCGAGGTGGCTCAGTCGACATCATAACATCTGCCTTTCAATAATGGTTATGGTTCGTGAGCAGGTTCGGATCTCGATGAGTCTTGATGTGTGATAACATGCCGTCCGATTTAGTTAGAATCTGAACACTTTAAGTCCCATTTCTAAACATTTTGAAACAAGTCCTTCATCAATTAGAGTAAAATAAAACATTCCAGGTGATAAAGGAAAAGGAAATTGTAATATCTATAATATTTTCTTGGTACATTCTCTTTTTAAGCAGCTTTGGTATAGAATATCTTAACTCAACAGGAATGGAGTTAACTCGTGTAAGTTCAAACTTATCATTGTATAGGCAAAATATAAATGAAGTCCCATGTGTAAGAGAGTCACAACCCGCCCACGTAAAAAATCCCGCTTTCCAACATTCATTCACAGGAAAGAGTAGGGTTCATTACCCGGTGAAATGGTCCACCCCAAGAATAAACAACTGGACACAAAGCCCATTGAAGTACAGCTTTATCATGGAATATCTTATCGTCTTCTCAAATGTAAAATGCAGACAAGACAAAACTCGGGTAAACCTTGGGGGGGGGGGGGGGCGGAGAAACCCGGCGGAAATCCCCACTAACACTTGGTAAATGGCCTAATACTTTAGCGCGAATGCTCAGCTATGGTCATTCAAGTACGAATTGTAGCATAAGTATCGTCATGGTATCGGTTTCTACATGTGGCGCACGTTTCTGATATCACAGTGTGTCCCAAACATTTTGGTCCTGCAGCGATCAATTTTGAAAGCAGTCGTTTGTAAAACCAAAAAGTAAAAGTTTCTAATTCATTCATAGCTTTCAAAGGAGGGTGGTCAATATGTGAAAATTTCATGAAGTTATATTGACGGGTGCACGTCACGAGACCGACACCCACGAGTCATACAGCCCACAAGTTATACAGCTCACAAGTCATACAGCCCACGAGTCATACAGCTCACAAGTCATACAGCCCACCAGTTATACAGCCCACGAGTTCGACATCAAGTAAAATAAGCCCAGGAGTTATACAGCTCACGAGACCGACACTACGCACAAAAGGCTCACGAGACCGACACTACGCACAAAAGGCTCACGAGACCGACACTACGCACAAAAGGCTCATGAGACCGACAGTAAGCAAACAAAGCCCACGAGACCGACACTACACGTAAAAGGTCCACGAGACCGACGCTACGCATATAAGGCTCACGAGACCGACATTACACAAAAGAGGTTCACCAGACCGACACTAAGCAAAGAAGGCCCATGAGACCGACAGGATGAACAGCGCCACCTGTAGACCATGAAATTGTATAGGGTGTCTTGATAATTGCATAGGAAGATATGAGAGATGGAAAAGAAGATTTGCCATCTCCGGCAGGGTGTTACCCCATCAGTTGCCCCCCCCCCCCAAAAAAAAAAAAAAATGATCAGGATCCTTAAAGGGGATGGCTAGTAACTGATCAGTGGGAATCAGTGGGAATGCTGAGGGATGATTGTTCCAATCCTTGTGGGATTCATTTAAGAGTACATTATATATCTACTGTTGTGTGAAAATTATTTGCTTCAGAATGGTCTCATATTCAAGTAATGTGCAGTTTAATGTTTCCAGGTAAGCGTCCCTGGTCAGTGACGTTGCATTAATCTTTTAAAAATTTAAATTCATTTGGTTTTCTATCTCTTTTTTTGGGGGGGATGAAGAATACTAATTCCTCTATTTTTTTATTTTTATTTTTTTTTTGGGGGGGGGGCGGGGGCATGAAGAATACAATTCAATTTTCTACCTGATAACAATGTCGCTCCCTGACACACTTATCCCCCCCCCCCCAGAAATATGCAGAAATACATATTTGATGACGTTCATATAATTATGTAGATGGTCACCATCTTTCAATTGATAGCGTTACGAAATTACACCCGCCAGTATGTTATTTTTCCGTTCATGGAACACCCTGTACAGGTGATTGACATGTAGATGGCGCTGTTTATCCTGTCGGTCTCGTGGGCCTTCTTTACCTACTGTCGTTCTCGTGGGCTTTCTTTGCTTAGTGTCGGTCACGTGAGCCTTTTTAGCTTAGTGTCGGTCTCGTGGGCCTTTTTTGCCTACTGTCGGTCTCGTGGGCTTTCTTTGCTTAGTGTCGGTCTCATGAATCTTTATAGCTTAGTGTCGGTCTCGTGGGCTATGTTTGCTTAGTGTCGGTCTCATGAGCCTTTTGTGCGTAGTGTCGAACTCATGGGCTGTATGACTTCTGAGCCGTATACTAGTAACTCGTGGGCTGTATGACTCATGGACCTATTATTGATGTCGGTCTCGTGGACCGTATGACTCGTGGGTGTCGATCTCGTGGGATGCCCCCATATTGACAGCCCTGATCATGAAATGAAGTGAATTAAGTTTTTTTTTAAATATATTTATAAGTAATTTGTTTGTAAATCATAAATAAAATTCATACTATATAAGTAATGTATATTCCATAAGTATTCGAGTAAGCAAAGAACACGTGAAAGGAAGTGATTCCAAAGATGTTATCTAAATAATCATTCATGTAAAGGACATTCCTTTCAGGGAGGACCCTAATCAGATATAATAGCCGCATTTGATACCAACAGGATACTCCCAACAAAGAAGAGACAAAGGGTGCTTTATACATTCTCAGCTGTTATTACTTCCTACATCGTTTCTTCGTGAAAGGTTCATCGGATGCGTAAAAAATACGAACCCCTTTGCTTGCAGAAGAGGGAGGGGAGAGGTGAATGATTACACAATAGAGGATGGACTATTGAACCCTTCCATATCCACAAACATTGACAAAGACGTTCGCAAGGGTGCCGACACTCTTTGTTTGCTGGTGCGAATAGTGAGCGACTGTGATTCCATCGGGCGCGTGTCAAATGTAACGCATGTAATCATTATACGCATATTCCTCTGGTGCGGGAAAGATTTAGCAACAATCATTGCTATATCATTTACATAATCTGTGGCAGATAACAAAGAGGCTACAGGTTTTATCTCTTGATCCCCCCCCCCTCTCTCTCTCTCTCCTTCTCTCCCTCTCCTCCCCCCCCCCCCCCCTCTCTCTCTCTCTCTGCACCGTCTCTTCCCCATATTATTGTCGGCATGATCCAGTCAAGCCAGTCTCGACAGGGAATGACGGTACCAAAACACAAAGGTAACAAAACACAAGGGTAACAAAACACAAAGGTAATAAAACACAAAGGTATCAATACATATGGAGAGGTATCTGTATTCTCTGATGAGTACAGATAGCTCTAGTTTGGTGGCGGGATCGAGTGTACATTTACCCAACATGAGAACAACAACAACAACAACAACAACAACAAAAATATACACACTGTTATGCAAATACTATGTAAGAATGTAGATCTCTCTCTCTATGCATTCATCGCCAAGAGCAGGGTGCATAACCTGGTGAGGTGGACCTCTCCAAGCACAACACAATTGGAACCCGTGTAAGATCAACTTGTGCTGCTGAATGTATAAGCTATCCGGCCATCTTGTCAGATGGAAAATGAAAACAAGCAAAAAAAACAAAAACAAAAACAAAAAACAAAAAAACAAAAACAAAAAAACAAGTAACAACAACAAAAAAACATGCTCGTGAAGTGCAGCTTGTTCTACGTATTATTTTGATATATTCATGACATATATTTGATATTTGGGTCCGATATTTGCCATAGAAGTCACAACGTCTATGGTAGCTATTCTATATACATCACTTCACAATATTTTCCTTTATTATGCAGTTGAGCTGATTTTGTGTAATTATGTGCGTTCAAAATGTTTTATTGCAGTGCATTCTTGTTGGAGATGTAATGAAGGAGATGAAAAAAAAAAACCCGGCGGGAATCCCCCACCCCCATGGACAAGAGACGTTTGGTAAACGACATCACCTTAATGCGAATCATATCATTCTGTTGTCAATGGATCTATGCAATCGCGTGCCGTACACAATAAAGTTATGTTTATGTGTACATTCGATAACCATTTAAAGAGCAAGTAAAAATATACGAAACAAAGACATTCAAGGACAAGTCCACCTTCATATACATAAGGATTGAGAGAATGCAGCAATATTAGTAGAACACATCAGTGAAAGTTTGAGGAAAATTGGACAATCCGTTCAAAAGTTACGAATATTTTAAGTATCTGCGTAGTCACTGCTGGAAGAGAAGACTACTATGTCAGTGTATGATGTCACATGCGTACAACTATATAAGGAAAATAAAAAGAGAATTTCACAAAACTTTACTCTTTGAATAAAGTGCACATTTCTTCGACTTGCTACTGACGTATGTTAAGGGTAATATCATTCCCCCTGCCTTCTGAAAGAGAGAAGTCGAGTGTTCTTTTGTTATGCGAGAAAAATTGATATATGTTAAATTTTCTTTATTCTTTCTTTATATCGTTGTACTCATGTGACATCACAAGCTATAGTAGTCTTTTCATTTAGCCATGACAGAGCAGAAACTTCAAAAATTCATAACTTTTTAATGGATTGTCCGATTTTGCTCAAACTCTCACTGATGTGTTCTACTAATATTGCTGCATTCACTCAACCCACATGTCTATGAAGGTGAACTTGTCCTTTCAGGAAGAAACACTCTCAGAAAAGAAAAACAAATCCTATACCGCATTTCGCTTTACATAAGCAGCATTTGACATTATTATGCTTATGCCTCCTCAACAAAGAAAGAAAAAAAGGGCTTCTACATCTTATCCTCAGCATTATTATTATAATGTCCTCGTTTTACACGTACGTGGCACATCTGATAGGCCTTATTTATCTTTTTTTATACGTATTCAGCAAAATGATACATTGTCTTTTATACTCGTGAATGTATCACCCTACAACCTTTTTAAAGTAAGTAGGCAGTGCGTCCAAAAATAAATATAGCTGCTGTCATTGCAGATGTACATTTATGTATGTATCATATATATGTATACATATATATATATATATATATATATATATATATCTGTATATATATATATATATATATATATATATATATATATATATATATATATATATATATATATAGAGAGAGAGAGAGAGAGAGAGAGGGAGAGGGAGGGGGGGGGGAAGGGTACCAGAAAAGTTATCATTATGCATAAAGGGTAAAAGTCCAGCACGCGCCTGTTGATTCAGTGTACCGTGTAATGAACTCCCACGTAGTCACTTCTATTTTTGGTGATCGTTTCAATTTCAAGTAAATTCATTTATATTTTATTTTCATTTTTCTTCGGACAAAACACAACATAAAGTAAATCAGGAATTCTGTCATAAGCATACATGTATATACGTTACAAAGTACGAAAAATAAACGATAGTCGATAAACTAATAAAGATTATACATACCGGAAAAAAAGAGAACTGAGGGGTCCACTAAAAAGCAATGCTTGTAGATTATTGACCACTCAAGTATTTCTTCAAAAATACTAACGGTAATTATTCACACAAACACGCAGAAGAATGTTGTTACCCAACGATGTCTTTTGTCAACGGGTGGCGAGGATTCTTTAAAAGTGTATATTATGTCCACAATCTTTACATGCATTTCATTTCCTCTTGTAATCTCTTCCTTCCCTCCCCCTCTCTACCTGTTTATAAGCTTACATAATGGAACTTTGGGAAAATAGAGAATTTACCGATTAATGACCATTAGATTTGACATAATTCATTTTGTGTGAGACTAGACTTCACGAGCCTATATCTGATGCTAAGATAGAGAGGGTTTATACATTTTCACAACATACAACTCTAACATACACGTTTCAGAGGGACTAATGGTGGAGATGACATTGCGCAACAATAGAAAACTGACAACTGTTTGAATAGTAGCCAGCTGGAACTCTATACCTTGATCTTCCTTTATTCGCTCTGCAGGCCCTTTATAGGGCAGGGCTGTATATTTGCACAGGAGCAGCCAGATGGTTTTATGCTGTCAGGTGGGGGTGGGGGGGGGGGGGGGGTGGGGGGAGGGTATTAAGGGATGAGTATGCAGAAAAACGAAAAAAGTAAGTCGGCAGCTGCTTCCCACACCTGACATGCCGAACGGGTTCCTCGAGCGTTGACATTTTGACCGCTGCGCCTTGTACGAAGTGTTGCAGAAGAAAAAGAAAAATCCCCTCTTTTGTTTTATTTCGTGCCAAAGTTCTCCAATGGAACTCTCCTCAATAACTGGCATTGACATGCTAAATTTCGAATTCTCTTCCTGTCTATGCCATTTCTTGTCCCTTTCATCACTTACCTAAATGATGTCTATACATGTGTAGTAACCAACATTGTTACTTTGTTTAATTTCGTGCCGAAATTTTCCCGCGAAACCCCATTCAATAACTGGCATCCTAACATGCCGAATTCAAATTCCGGTCCCTTTCATCGCTTACCTTAACGATGTCTGTACACGTGTATTAGCCAACAATGTCGCGCCAAAATTCTCCCGCGAAACCCCAGTCAATAACTGGCATCCTAACATCCCGAATTCAATTCTCGTCTACTGAGTGGCATGGGAGCGTTGAGGTGCCGCGACCCGGTGGCGGTGGTGGTGCTTTGGCGTCTTTGTATTTCAGCTTAGCTGACGAATTGTTGTTACTCCAAACCCTTATAAATTTGTACCATAATAAAATATTAACTTATATAAGTTGTGAAAGATATAATTGAAATGATCCGTGTACGCGATAACTCAAGACTGGATCAAGCAAATTTCAACAAACTTTGTCCGAGGATGATGTAGGATGGGACAATTAGTTTTTGAGTGAAATTGGACAGAGGGCAAAGGTCAACGATCAAGGTCAAATCCTAAAATTGATCTGTTTACGTGATAACTCAAAACTGGATGAAGCAGCTTTCACCAAACTTGGTCCAAGGATGATGTATGATGGGGCAATCAGTTGAGTAGATTTTAGTGACATTAGCAAGAGGTCAAAGGTCAGAAGGTCAAGGTCAAATGCTAAAAATGTTGCTATTTCCCACATATCCATGCAATGCCCAAAGATATTTTCTTGAAACTTAGTGTAGACATGTACTACTGCATAAAAATTCTCCAGTGAGAGTTTCATGTCATAAGGTCAAAGGTCAAAAGGTCAAAGGTTAGGTGAAAATGTTACAAAACCATTTTTCACTTTTAGTTTGTGGGCATCGCGAGCGCGAGCGGTTACAGGGGATAGCGCGGTAAGCTATGGAGCGGCGCACTGAGGTGGATGCGTAATGATAAAAAACGAATCTGGACTAGTATACCAAATCTGCCAACAAGTGCAACATGA
Source organism: Diadema antillarum (assembly GCF_040938485.1). Lineage (NCBI taxonomy): Eukaryota > Metazoa > Echinodermata > Echinoidea > Diadematoida > Diadematidae > Diadema > Diadema antillarum. The sequence continues at coordinate 365,480 of NW_027271113.1, forward strand.
TTGTATGCATGAAATGTACTTCTTTAAAGCTGTTGTTGCGACCTCTGCAAAAACTCTCGCAAAGTATCGCGAAATCTCGTCAGTCTCAAGGGCACAAACTGCGCAAACGTGATTCTGAATAAAATTCTCGTTCGTGCCTCATTATCGCACGCGCTGCGGACTGACTGGGAAGAGACACCTCACTGCTCTGACTGCTTGCCAGTTTCGACGGGGAATAACCGTACTAAAACACAAAGGTACCAAAACACAAAGGTACCAAAATACAAAGGTACCAAAACACAAAGGCACCAAGTACAAAACACAAAGGTATCGATGCATATGGAGAGGTATCTGTATTCTCTGACGAGTACAGATAGCTCATGTTTGGTGGCGGGATCGAATGTGCATTTACCCAACTTGAGAACAACAACAACAACAACAACAACAACAAAAATACACACACACTCTGTTCTGCAAATACTACGTAAGAATGTAGATCCCTCTCCATGTATTCATCCCCAAGAGCAGGGTACATAAAAAAAAATATAACCTGGTGAGGTGGACCTCTCCATCAGCAAGCATAACACAACTGGAACCCGAGTAAGACCAACTTGTGCTGCTGAAGAAGCTATCCAGCCATCTTGTCAGATGGAAAATGAAAACATGCAAATGAAATTATCCTCGTGAAGTGCAGCTTATTCTACATATCATTTTGATATATTCATGACATATTTTTCGATATTTGGGTCCGGTATTTGTCATAGAAGTCACAACGTCTATGGTAGCTATTCTACATCAGTTCACAATATTTTCCATTATTATGCTGTTGTGCTGTTGAGCTGATTTTGTGTAATTATGTGCATTCAAAATGTTTTATTGCAATGCATTCTTGTTGGAAATGTAATGAAGGAGATAAAAAGAAGAAGAAAAAACCCAGCGGAATCCCCCCCCCCTCCCCCATGGACAAGAGACGTTTGGCAAACGACATCACCTTTATTATCTGTCGTTAAAGGGAAGGTAAACCCAAAGAGCAATGTGGATTGAGTGAAAGCAGCAACATTAGTAGAACACATCAGTGAAAGTTTGAGGAAAATCGGACAATCGATGCAAAAGTTATGAATTTTTAAAGTTTTGGTGTTGGAACCGCTGGATGAGGAGACTACTAGAGGATATGACGTATGAGTGGACAACAATACAAAGAAAATATAAAGGAAATTCAACAAAAATTCACTTTTCTAGAATTATGAAAGAGCAATGGACCAACCGCTTTCAGAAAGCAGGGGGAATAATTGCTACCCTTAGCAAATTCGAACTTGAACTTGAACTTGAACTATGTCAATATCAAGTTGATGGAATTTGTAATTTTCATGGAAAATGGATTTTTGTAGAATTTTCTTTATATTTTCTTGGTATTGTCCAGTAAACATGTTTTTCTTTTCTTCTTCTTCTTCATCTTCTTCTTCTTCTTCTTCTTCTTAAGAAGCTTTAATATATTTGGATCACATAGCAATCACGTTGTTCATGAAATATTATACAGTACTTTAGAAAATTTAATCTTCATCAAATTTCCTGAAGTTTTAATGGCTACCATTAGGTTACAAGATGGTGGGACACTACCTCCTTTCATGTAAGATAGCTCAAAATGATAATCAGTCAAATTTTCTAGTTTTAATAAATTTCCTGGAACATTCCATGGTCCAAATATCCTTGAAAGGGTGTAAAAGTTTTGAAAAATGCCAATATATAAAATAAAGGCAAAATTATAGTTTACCCATTCATTGAGTGAAAACTGTTGGATTCTGTATTGGAGGCAATGTGTACCTGAAAATCTTGGAGAAAATAAAACAGGTTTGGCATTAAAAATTATGATAACATTGCCATTAACTTCCAATATCAGAGGATTTGTACAAACCTGACTCAACTTATGCACAATTTTCATTTGGCTGGTACTAGTTTTAGCAAACTGATTTTGTACTCACACCTACATTGTACTGACCTTTCCACATGAACATTCTGTTTCAGTATTAATAATAGTTACATTTTTTTTTCAGAGTGGGAGAAACACATTTTAATTGTAGTCATTCAGTTTTATGAAAAAAAAACACACTTAGGAAAACATCTTTGTTCTTAGAAGAACCCTAATCAAATCATAATAGTGGGTAGAAATGTTTGCTACAGGGCAAACAATCACATACTGAGGCAAGGAGTCAAAACATGTTGCATAAACATTGGCATTCAAAATACAGGAAACAATCTGTATTACAAAGACATTTTATCATGCACAACTTTGGTAAGATGTCAATTCTCGAATATTAATCACATTGACCAAAGCATTGGTGCATATACAGTACATTCTATTGTTTCTGAACTTTGCACTGAAGTTCTTTGTGTATGTGTGTGAATGTTTCAGTATATATATATATATATTGCTCCATTTTATCATGGACAACTTATAGTAACATGACAATATTTTCATGCTTCAATATTAATCATATTGACCTATTTCCCTTGGCAAGTAATGAGCAGGTTGACTCTGTTGCAAATGATGCATTTTACAGGCAACAAGCAGAACCTGAAGAGCTTCCAGAAGAAAATCTTGATCTTGATGTGAGCGTCTTTGGGGAGGAAACAGATGCTCCTGCTGACGGACCAGGCTCCTCCTTCAGCTATCGTTTCCTAGCGAGATTCAGGCGTTTGCTATCTATAAATCTCTTGTAGCACGTTTCATGGAATCCTATATAATACAATGGAGAAATGAATAGCAATGATCAGCCGTTGGATTTTGTTAGGGGAAAAAAAGGCTAAACGCTAGGGGGAGGGGTTGAACATTACACTCAATATATTATTAAATGTACGGTGGACTATTGACTGCCAATATTTGAATCTTGTAATTACCAATAGGCCCTAGTACTATGCCAGGTATCAGATTAACCATAGCAAATAAATCATTAACAACTCATGATCATTGTCATCAACTACTTCAACTTGTACTTGCAGTGCAATTACTGATTTTAAATCACATCTTCAGCTTTCAGCACCTGATCACAATATCAATTATCATAATTATGAATACAACTGCCTTATCATCATTAATACTAGTAATCCTTGGCCTTTCACTATCACCACCACCCACTGCTTTATAATTTGGCACAACATAATGATAATCATTTGTTTTAGGGAGTTAATTGTTGAAATTATGTTATTGTCATTGTTGGTTTTTTAGACCTATTTATATTAAATATTAATAAGTTAATTTAATGAGATGCTAAATGTGTGTTTTGAGGGGGGATTCGCCAATTTCGGGGTGAGAGAGACAGGATGGATCTTTAATATTAATACTCCATGGCCATGATTATGAAAATATAAATTTACATGCAGTTTAGACCTTTTTCAATTCAATCCAGTCCTGTGTGTCAAGATTTTTACAAAACAATATCACTGATCAGCTACATCAACCTAACCTGGCCCTGGGCTGTACATAGAACAACATGTAAAATTACATCTTATCTTAGGCTACATTATAACGGCGCTATGCCATGCCAAGGTGAATTCAAGATATCTAAAATGTAACAGACACGCTAACGGCTAAGCTACTGCATTAGAGCCCATTATAACATACACCTGCAACGTTCATAACATAGACATGGTCATTAACATTACGCATATGAGAGAGACTGCACTGCAGTGTCGACTGCTACGACTGTACGCACGTAAACTAACCTGTAGGTTGCAGTCAGTCCCTGAACAGCTGAATCACTTCGTTCTGGTCTGCGATTTCACGGTCTCCCCCACTCAATTTGATCCACTCTTTGGCACACGAAATAGGTTTCGTCTATCTTAGGTTTGTAATAGCCGTGAATTTTCAAACTTCATCGATGTTACATGCATAATAACGCATCTTAAAAGTTTCGGCAGAGCAGACGACGTAGACGCGTCGACAGGCTCACAGGGGGCGGCCATTTTGACTCGTAAACAATAATTCTCGATTCGGATTGGATAACATACATCACATGTAGGCCATGGGGTGAGCTGGTTTTTTCGCTTCACGGCTTGTTTCGTTCCGACAACTGCGGCACTAAAATTTCTCCGCAGCTACGTGTAAACAAATAATCAAAAAGGCTACAGGAAAAAGTTCGACACAAACCCTCCTGTAGTATTTTGGTAATTTAGGGGGAAACAGTGAACTTTTTTGTCACTGAGGAGCTGAATATGTACACTTTGCCGTGTACGATATTCATTCGCGAACGATCATGTGATGTATGTTATCCAATCCGAATCGAGAATTATTGTTTACGAGTCAAAATGGCCGCCCCCTGTGAGCCTGTCGACGCGTCTACGTCGTCTGCTCAGCCGAAACTTTTAAGATGCGTTATTATGCATGTAACATCGATGAAGTTTGAAAATTTCACGGCTATGACAAACCTAAGATAGACGAAACCTATTTTGTGTGCTAAAGAGTGGATCAAATTGAGTGGGGGAGACCGTGAAATCGCAGGCAAGAACGAAGTGATTCAGCTGCTCAGGGGGACTGACTGCAACCTACGTAGTAGGATAATTTGCAGGTTAGTTTACGTGCGTACAGTCGTAGCAGTCGACACTGCAGTGCAGTCTCACTCATACATTTATATGCGTATTCTAAATCCTAATGACCATGATGACTACAAGTACAACGTTAGCTATGTTATGAACGTTGCTTGTGTATGTTATAATGGGCGCTAATGCAGTAGCTTAGCCGTTAGCGTGTCTGTTACATTTTAGATAAATCATCTTGAATTTCACCTTGGCATGGCATAGCGCCGTTATAAGGTAGCCTTGATGTAATTTTTCATGTTGTTCTATGTACAGCCCAGGTTAGGTTGATGTAGCTGATCGGTGATATTGTTTTGTAAAAGTCTTGACACACAGGACTGGATTGAAAAAGGTCTAAACTGCATGTAAATTTATATTTTCATAATCATGGCCATGGAGTATTAATATTAAAAATCCATCTTGTTTCTCTCACCCCGAAATTGGCGAATCCCCCCCCCCCCTCAAAACACACATTTAGCATCTCATTAAATTAACTTATTAATATTTGATATGAATAGATCTAAAAAACCAACAATGACAATAACATAATTTCAACAATTAAACTCCCTAAAACATATGATTACCATTATGTTGTGCCAAACTATAAAGCAGTGGGTGGTGGTGATAGTGAAATTAGTATTAATGATGATAAGGCAGTTGTATTCATAATTATGATAATTGATATTGCATGTGATCAGGTGCTGAAAGCTGTAGATTTAATTTAAAATCAGTAATTGCACTGCAAGTACAAATTGAAGTAGTTGATGATGACAATGATCATGAGGTGTTAATGATTTACCTGGCATAGTACTAGGGCCTATTGGTAATTACAAGATTCAAATATTGGCAGTCAATAGTCTACCGTACATTTAATGATATATTGAGTGTAATGTTCAACCCCTCCCTCTAGCGTTTAGCCTTTTTTTCCCCCTAACAAAATCCAACGGCTAATCATTGCTGTTCATTTCTCCATTGTATTAAATAGGATTCCATGAAACGTGCTACAAGAGGTTTATAGATAGCAAACGCCTGAATCTCGCTAGGAAACGAAAGCTGAAGGAGGAGCCTGGTCCGTCAGCAGGAGCATCTGTTTCCTCCCCTAAGACGCTCACATCAAGATCAAGATTTTCTTCTGGAAGCTCTTCAGGTTCTGCTGTGTTGCCTGTGAAATGCATCATTTGCAACAGACTCAACCTGCTCATTACTTGCCAAGGGAAATAGGTTAATATGATTGATATTGAAGCATGAAAACATTGTCATGTTACTATAAGTTGTCCTTGATAAAATGGAGCAATATATATACACCACTGAAACATTCACACATATACAAAGAACTTCAATGCAAAGTTCAGAAACAACAGAATGTACTGTATATGCACCAATGCTTTGGTCAATGTGATTGATATTCAAGAATTGACATCTTACCAAAGTTGTGCATGATAAAATGTCTTTGTAATACAGATTGCTTCCTGTATTTTGAATACCAATGTTTATGCAACATGTTTTGACTCCTTGCCTCAGTATGTGATTGTTCGCCCTTTAGCAAACATTTCTGCCCACTATTATGATTTGATTAGGGTTGAATTATTCTAAGAACAAAGATGTTTTCCTAAGTGTGTTTTTTTTTTCATAAAACTGAATGACTACGATTAAAATTTGTTTCTCCCACTCTGGGAAGAAAAATATGTTACTATTATTAATACTGAAAAGAGAATGTTCATGTAGAAAGGTCAGTACAATGTAGGTGTGAGTACAAAATCAGTTTGCTAAAACTAATACACACCAGCCAAATGAAAATTGTGCATAAGTTGAGTCAGGTTTACACAGATCCTCTGATATTGGAAGTTAATTGCAGTGTTATCATAATTTTTAATGCCAAACCTGTTTTATTCTCTCCAAGATTTTCAGGTACACATTGCCTCCAATACAGAATCCAACAGTTTTCACTCATGAATGGGTAAACTATAATTTTGCCTTTATTTTATGTATTGGCATTTTTCAAAACTTTTACACCCTTTCAAGGATATTTGGACCATGGAATGTTCCAGGAAATTTATTAAAACTAGAAAATTTGACTGATTATCATTTTGAGCTATCTTACCTGAAAGGAGGTAGTGTCCCACCATGTTGTAACCTAATGATAGCAATGGAAACTTCAGGAAATTTTATGAAGATTAAATTTTCTAGTGCTAAAGTAATGTATAATATTTCATGAACAACGTGATTGCTATGTGATCTAAGTTTATTAAAGCTTCTTAAGAAGAAGAAGAAGAAAAGAAAAACATGTTTACTGATAAGCAATATGATCTGTTTAATAGTAATGTCTCATGTGTGTAAATGAGTTTGTATGTGTGCGTGTGAGTGTATATAATATGTCAGCGTTTGTATGCACCTGTGTATGTGTAATGCACTGATCAATACATGTATTATATCATTGTGTGTGTTCATGTTTATGATAATCTTTTTTATGATGCTGATGTGATAAATGGCCAAGGCATGTAGAATATTTTAATACACTTGGGTATATTGAATCTTCATAACTATGTGTGTGCGTATGTGTGTGTGCATGTGAGGGTGTGTGTGTGTGTGTGTGTGTGTACAATAAGATTCTCCCACATGCACGCGGACACACACACAAACAAACGCACCGAATTTTTTTCTTTTTTTTTTGCCTTGAATGATTAGTCATTTGATTAATAACATGTCTTTGAACAGAATATAAGGCATTTGCCTTGACCTTTGACGGTCAGTCAGTGCTCTCTCTCATATGGTCTTGAACCACTTTGCTCTTGTCCTCCTTTGCATAGCCAGCATCAGGAAAAGCTGAAACATGAGATATAATGCAACTATTAAACCAAAACTTCACTTTTTTTTTCTAGGTATATGGCTAAAAGCAGTGCTTTACAAATGTGTATATGTATTTCAGCTTAGAAACACTATGGGAACTATACTGCGGCTAGCAGCCCCATACGCATAACTGCAGCCAGCAGCCCCATACGCATAGCGTCATGGGGCTGTGAACTGTAGCATACAGGATCATGACGGATGTTTTATCGCGGACAAATATCAACTTAAAATCGGGAAAAAATCTTCAATTTGAAGACTTATTAATAAATTTGAAGTATTGATAACAGAGTTCGTGCAAGGTTTGCTTCTGCAAAGAGTTCCTTTCTGTTCAAATTGATGACTAAATGTGACTCGGTCGAGAGGAAACTGGGAGAGCTACACTGAATTGTCGGCCAGCGCATGCACACACAGACATCTAATATCTAGTCAATGGATTCGAAATTTGTGCGCAGTGATGTGTGCGCCTGCGCTGACCGTCAATTCAGCGTAGCTCTCCCAGATTCCTCTCGACCTAGTCATATTAAGTCATCAAATCGAACAGAAAATGACTATTTGTAGAACCAAACCTTGCACGAACCCTGTTGTCAATACTTCAACCTTACTTTTAAGTCTTCAAATTGAAGAATTTTTGTTCGATTAAAGGTTGACATTTGTCCGCGGTACTACCCTGTCATGATCCTAAATGCTACAATCCGCAGCCCCATTACAATATGTGTATTGGGCTGCTGGTCGCAGTTTATAAAATATGGATTTTCGCAAAAACTACAGGATATTTCGAGGAGAACTTTTTACAGTGAATTTAGGATGTACAAAACATCACATTTCCGCATTCAGAAAGTAGTGCCAGTGTTGCTGGAACGAAACCCATTTTCTAAGCCTCTTTTTCAGCTTCACCCCATGGCCTAATGGTCGTGTGTGAATGAATATCGTACACGGCAAAGTGTACATATTCAGCTCCTCAGTGACAAAAAGGTTCACTGTTTCCCCCTAAATTACCAAAATACTACAGGAGGGTTTGTGTCGAACTATTTCCTGTAGCCTCTTTGGTTATTTGTTTACACGTAGCTGTGGAGAAATTTTAGTGCCGCAGTTGTCGGAACGAAACAAGCGAAAAAACCGGCTCACCCCATGGCCTAATTTATGTTTTATTCTCATTTTTCTTCCGACAAAACATAACATAAAGTAAATCAGGAATTCTGTCATGAGCATTCATGTATATACATTACAAAGTACGAAAAAAAAAACACCCTATAGTCAACTAACTAATAAAGACAAATTATGTTTACATACAGGAAAATACAAAGTTACGTTTAGAGGGGAAAAAGAGAACTGAGAGGTCCACTAAAAAACAAACAAACAATGCTTGCAGGCATTGGACCACTCATGAATTCCTTTAAAAAATACTCACACTCACTCATATTCACACATTTCAAACACACGGAAGAATGTTGTTATCCGACGAAGCCTTTTGTCAATGGGTGGCCAGGATTCTTAAACGTATGTCCACATTTTTTATTTCATTTCCTCTTGTAATCTCTTCCTCACCCCTCTCTGTCTGTATATAAGTTCACATAATATTATTGAACTTTGAAGAAGTAGAGAGTTTACTATTTAAATGACAATTTTGACATAATTCGTTGTGTGTGAGACAAGACTTCAATGGCCTATATAACTAATGCTAAGATAGAGAGGGTTTATAGATTTTCACAACATACAACTCTAATTTAAACCTTTTCAGAGAGATAACGGGTGGAGATGACCAAAAAAAAAAAGTTTTATATTTTTACATCATTAGGGAAAACTTCATTTCATTTTAAATGAATAAAGAAGCAAAATATTCCCCATATAGTTCAAAATGAATCTTCTGATTGCTCAGAGAGATGGTAGCTTCAGAGTTATAAAAAAAAACGAACATGAAAGGCACAAAATAGATGTACCTGTGGAATTCTTTTGTGCAACCAAAGAGATACACAACATTGCGCAACCATAGAAAAATGACGACTGTTTGAATGGAGACAGCCAACTGGAACTCTGATCCTCCTTTGAATTCTTGCTCTGCAGGCCCTGCAAGGCAGGGCTGTATTGGCACAATAAGAACAGCCAGATGGTTTTCATGCTGTCAGGTGGGGGTGGGGGGGGGGGGTGGGAGAGAGGGAAGGGAAGGGTAAGGGATCAGTAGGCGGAAAAACGAAAAGGGTATAAGCAGGGAGGTGAGACTCCCTCTCACCTCCCTGGTATAAGCAAGGAGGTACTAGGCGAGCACCTCCTTGGTATAAGTCCGCAGCTGCTGCCTACACCTGACATGCCGACCGACCACTGCGCCTTGTACGAAGTGTTACAAAAGAAAGGGAAAAATCCCCCAATTTTGTTTCATTTCGCGCCGAAGTTCTTCAGTGGAACTCTCCTCAATAAATGGCATTATAAACATGCCAAATTTCGAATTCCCTTCCTGTCTATCACTCACCTACACGACATTGTTTTATTTAGCGCCGAAATTCTCCCGCGAAAAGCCATTTCTTGTCCCTTCCATCACTTACCTAAACGATGTCTATACACGTGTATTAGCCAACATTTTCACTTTGTTTTATTTCGCGCCGAAATTCTCCCGCGAAACCCAATTCAATAACTGGCATCCTAAATGCCGAGTTCAAATTCCTGTCCCTTTCATCCGATGTCTGTATACGTCAAACGTGTTTTAGTCAAATTGTTCCTTTTTTTTTCGCGCCGAAATTCTCCCGCGAAACGCCATTCATATTTGATGGCATGTGTCATTTGTTTTCTCTTCTTTGTGAGTGTTCAACTACTTCAAACGTCATTATACTTTAATCAATAATATTATTCATTGTATCTTGTAACCACCGAGAGATGGTATTGTTATTTCACGAATTATGTTACTGATATTCTGCCCCATCACTTTACGTTATTTCTAATCTGTTAAAGTTGGCTCCCTGGTTTCCATCCCTTCCCTTACAAAAAGCTTATACTAGTTTAAATGTTACGAAATAATTCAGTGTCGAGTTTCGTTTTAGTTTTAGACCTTGTCACCATGTCAATTACCTCAGAATTCAGAGTTTGTGTTCGCCGGCTTCAGTCTACTCTACATTACATGAACGTTTTGCCTCATCTCAGTCAACATTCTTTGAAATTGGTCAATCAACATCTTACTATTTTTTTCTCCTTGTGCCCTAACGCCCAAATGGAATGTTTTAATCGACGACAAAACAATCATTACAGTTCTGACAGTGTTCATTTGCTTTGATTTTTTCCTACTGCTCATAACTCCAACTGTAATTTTCTGTTCCCTGTCTCACCTCCCCCCCCCCCCCCCTCCTTCCCACCAATCGGTCGATGGTGGGATACCAAATACGCCAACAAGTGCAACATGTTTGCATGAAATGTATTTCTTTATTCAATTCCTTTGTAGCTCAGCACCTATTTGCGCACTTCTTATTTCGTTCAATGCACCCAATCAAACATAACACCCAAACATAGAAGTCATGCTATACTAGGCACTCCCGTTTTATCAACAACGAACTCATGCAGACCCTAACTCTCCTGAACAGTGGCGCAACTACGGGTGGGGGGGGGGGGGGGCATGGCAACTGTAAAAATATAAGCAGGATGTGCGCAGTGTACTCACAACATCAGAACGGCAAAAAGAGTCGCTGCAACGTTGCGCAATGTGATGTAGAATGTACACCTTCGTTATATCAAAGCTAGATCATTGATTTTGCAATATTAAATGCTTTACATACTAGTCGATATTAAAATGCCTTGCATTGTCCATAAGACTTGACCTGGGCTATTTACTCACTTTTCCATGTATATTAAAAGCACACACACACAAGCACACACAATTAGGGGATGCTCTAAAGTGCAGCTTTTGGACGTTGTTCCTCCGCTTGGTCACTTCGACGCCCCCTCGCTGGTCATACCTCCCCCAATCATGAACATAGACCGACACCCTTGACTACCAGTGGCGGATCCAAGGGGGGGGGGGGGGGTGGCGCACTGGGTGCCCCCCCCCCTCTTAATTTCCAAAGCGAAAAAAATATTGCTACAAACGGCAGTTTTGGATTGTAAAATGTCAAAAATTTTAAAGCTCGCTCGCATATAATCGCTATGCCATTCTCCTGATGTTGCTGCCAGTAATTGCCAGCAGCTTTGCCCTGTGCCCCCCCCCCATTAATTTCCAAAGCGAAAAAATATAGGTACAAACAGCAGTTTTGGGACTTTAAAATGTCACAATTTTCAAGCTCGCTCTCATGTAATCGTTATGCCATTCTCCTGATGTTGTTGCCAGTAATTGCCAGCAGCTGCGCCCGGTGCGCCCCCCTTAATTTCCAAAGTAAAGAAATATAAGTACAACGGCAATTTCGGGCTGCAAAATGTCAAATTTTTTACAGTAATTTGTCGTTTCACACCGTCATTCCATAATCCATGTAAATGAAAATTCCACGAGGTGCCCCCCCCCCCCCCCCCCAATGTCCTGACCCACGGTACGCCACTGCTCCTGAATTATAAAACCCTTGGACAACGAGTATGATAATGAAATTGGACGATGATTACTGATCCGCTAATATTATTTCAACTGGGATCGCGCCATTATGATCAAGTTGATCAACAACTGAGGATATAACATCTACACTGCAAAAACAGTGGTGTTAGATTTAACACCACAGGTGTTGAATCTAACACCGGCCCAACTTCAATAAAGGACCACACCATCTGGTGTTGAAGTAACACCGTCTCTGGTGTTAAAATATCCAACACCCATGGGTGTTAAAGGGTGTAAAAATATACCAACACCAGCCTCGGTGTTTTTTCAACACTTGAAAGAGTGTTAAGAAGTTGACACCATAATGGTGTTCATTTGACATCCCAACACCAGTTATGGTGTAAGTTCAACACCCGTGGTGTTAAAATATACCAACACCAGCTTTGGTGTTGCTTGGATTATTGATAAGTTGACACCACTTTGGTGTTCTTTTGACACCCTTTAACACCAATGACGGTGTAACTTCAACACTATTTGTTGTTAGAATCTATACCCCAACACCTGTCATGGTGTTATTCTAACACTTCAAAGTGTTATAAGTTTGCATCATTTGGTGTTTATTTGACACCATAGAAGTGTTGATTCAACGCTTCAGAGTGAGAAATAAATTCCAAGTGATGCCAACTTGTTAACAATTTGAAGTGTCGATATCTCGACATCATTTCACACTCTCCACATTCAATCGCACAAAATAACACAATGTAAGTAGGTGAAAGACAGTCACGTGCTACTAGGTTGATCAAAATATTTAATAAATTCTGTCTGTCACAACAAAACACAATAATTCTATTACACGTAATGAAAGCCTCATCTCTACAATATAAGTATCAAAATGGAATACCTTTGACCCTTTCAGTTGGTTCTTTGATTATCTATGCAAATGAGATACATTATGGCTATTGTAGGCTAAAATATCAAATTTAAATACTCACTGAATACCTTTGGCCTTCTTGGCACTTTCAAGTTGAATTTTCAAATGAAATTGATACTAGTATATCTTCTTGGCTCTATCATTCAAATGTTCAAATTGAATTACCTACTCAGCTGTATAATTCAAATATTCAACATAGATCATCCAGTCTGGTTGTAAAATGTTAACATAAAAAAATTATACTCTTTCTTTTGATCAATGCTATTGCAAGTGACGATACAAGCATGTGAAATTCGGATCATTTAAATATTCAAATGACACACATAAGGCCTTCTTGGGCCAATATTTTCAACTCGAACTGGATGTAATTGATACTCCCACCTAAAACTTAGAGAGTTAGCTCAATTCACGATATTCTTGTATGCCTTTTGTTGAAAAAAAGTAACAAAAGTTGTTACCATAGCAAGATTACTCAACAGTGAGATCAGTGTGCGACTCATTCTAAGATTACACTGGTTACATGAGCGAAACCTCAAGTCAAATGCTAGAAAACTGAGGGAGCTCACTCAATTCACAGTATTTTTTGTTTGATTTTCATTTTAAAAGATGGTTGCCATTACATTAGCACTCTGTGCAATATTTCAGGCCAGATGCTCAGAAACTGAGGGAGATTGCATAATCAACTGTTGTGTAAGATTTTAATTTGAAAATGTCATTGCCATGATAACTTTCTTTGACCGATACAAAAGATGACATTTGCACATTAGCGCACTACAGTGGTCACGTGCCAAATTTCAAGTCAAATGCCTAAAACATGAGGGAGTTATGAGTCAATCACAATATCTTCGATTGCTTTGTATTAAAAAAAATAAGTTAGCATGGCAACGCATTGTTTAACATTGACGAGAAAAGTGTTTTGCACATCTAGAATTTATCTTGTCACAATATACACAACGTAGGTGTCATATCTCAAGGTTATTGCTAAAAATTGAGAGAGTAAGCTCAATCCACTTGTAGTTCATACGATTCTCATTACAAAATACCATTAACTTGACAACATACTATTTGACAATGACGAAAAATAAAATTTGCACAGGTACATAATACAGTGATCACATGTGCCAAATTTAAAGTCAAATGCTCAAAATCTGAGGAAGTTAGCTGAATCCACATTGTACTTGTGGATGATTTGTATGAAGATGCTGTTGCCATGGAAACGGATTTATGACCCCCACAAAAAGTGTCTTGCACGATAACATATTATCATAGTGACCATATGTATCAAATTCAAATTTAAATGCTAAAAAAAAAAGAAACTAAGAGAGCAGCGTGATCCACACAATTTTGTATGATTTGTTCAAAAACTGCAATTGCCATGGCAACAGATTTCTGGACAATCGAATTTCAACAGAATTGATTTAAAACTGAGTAGCTTGATCCACATTCTGTATTTGTAATCTTAATGAAAATTTGATGTTACCATGGTAATGCATTACTCCATACTGACAAAAAAGGTGTCTAGCACATGCAAAAATTACAAGGTCGTTGTTCAATGTCCCCCGGACTAAAGGTAATCACCTCCTCATCAAAAACTGTCATCGACTAATGAAGAGTACTGCTTCATCAACTGTATATCATCAGTCTCTATCTCGGTTCCTCCATAGAACTGGACTTGGAGTATCTTCACAGTTTCATTGTCACAGTGATGATTCTTTAAGTGTCTTCTAAAACCATTGAACGAATCAAATTATGTCCGTACACAGGCCCCCTGGGCGCAATTTATTGTTTGTCCATCACTCAGTCCATGTTCGTATGGCAAACAGTGAAAAAAAAAGCAGTTTCAGTGGGAACTCCTAAAGAATGCATCACTTCATTATCTTTTTGAAAGTTTAGATCTCAGTTCACGAACTCGGGGTAATTCCAAATGTCCAAAGGTTGATGAGAGGTTTTGCATACCGTAGACAAAACACATATTTAATGTGCTTTGAACAATGTGTCGAAGGCACTCTGAATGATATCACCAGGGCAGGGTAGTACCAAGTGGTCAACAATGAAGTAATATTGGTACACATGTATGTTATCCTTCTGACATCCTCTGTCAAGCAAGTAGAGCTGCATCTTCTTCTGCTTTCCCTCTTCAAGTGGTGATCAAAACTAGCATCAGGCTGAAAATGTAAGGAAACAATGGAAAACAAACAGACATTGTATGAATCTATTACAAATAAAACCTAGACAAATTTGACTGTGACCTTTATTTCGATTCCAAAATGCAATTTGATAGACTCAGTCATACATAGGCCTACCACATTTTATTCACATTTATGATTATTTTAACAGATTTCAAGCTATCACATACACGGAGGGATGGACTACTCAAAACCATAACAATTCAGGCACCATTTCTTGGCAGAGGATAATAAATGGATCTTATTCCATTTTACTTAAAGATCACTATAATTTCAGAATTAAAACTCACTTATACCTATTTTTTCTTAGAGAAGCTTTGAAATTTATCACTTTTCTCTTATTCGTGACTGATCAAAAAGCAACTTCAAAATTTTAGCCTACATATGGGAAGACAATCTTTAAAGTTCAAGGATCGACTTTGAAGCATTCACGAGTAAAGTTCTCGTCGACATCAGGACATAACCCTGACAAAGGCAAGTGCGCAAAAATATTCACAACATCCAAAAAAAAGGTTAACCTGTGAAACATTGAAAAGTAAGTGATCTAAATAAATTACATAGTCCAACAACACAAAAAACCCAGAAAATTTCCCTTGACCTCTAATTTCTTTTCTAATACAAAAACAGATCATAGAAAGTAGAAAATGCAAAATCAATTAAACTCGTAAAAATCAATTTCATTTTCAGAATACCAAAGTACTGTGAGTCTTAATTGCCTGTCCAAAATGACTCATAAAGGCTTGTTCAGATATGATGAGACAAACTCCGGCAACATTTTAGTGCACAAATCAATGCGATATGAGATGGTAAAAAACAAACAAATAAACAGATCAAAACGCAACAAAACAAAACAAAAACACTGAGGCAAGAGGAATATATTTTGCCACACAGTGGCAAGAAGTTATGGTGCAATCAAGCTCAAAAGTAAGTGAAGATACGATGTCATGAGTTTATCTTTATCTTATTTTTTTTTTTGAGTCATGTGCATTCACTAACATAATGAAAGTGGCGTGGTTCGGCGCACCATATCTGAACACTAAAAATGTCAGGGGGTTTGTCGCATCATATTTGAACAAACCTTATAGTCATGTAGACTTACCTTTTGAAATCGGATAAGGTAGTCTATAGCCAAAGCCACAGAAATCTTGCACAATCCTTGCGCCCTGGTTCACAGGTGGAAGCAGATAGAGTACAAGAAGGATTTGCAGGTTACTTACATTCTATGCTGTGTTGTAAGAAATGCATGTTATATACAATATACTCTACGACTCATTAACAAAGTATCCAGGTATCAACAGAAATTATCAGTGAATTGCACTGCATAATCAGGGAGCATTAAGTAAAACATATGATCCTTCATGTAGGATGAACCCATGGTTTGTTGTGTGGCTTCTATAAAAAAAAAACAAGAAAAAACTCTTCTTTATTTCATCAGCATCTCCAAAATAACAAAATTACATTACATATTGATTTGTGACTGTGAACTTTTATATTACAAGTGAATTTGGTGAAATCCATTCATCTGCCTTTGAAAAATCAAAGTCACAAGATATTTCCTTGCATTTTTTTTTTTTCATAATGAAGGGCTCCTGACCCTTGATTATCGACCTCATGACCCTCATCGACTCCAGGGAAACGTTTAATAAAATGTATTGTCAGATGCAAAGATTTCAGCTACTTATAACAGGTGTCACCAATGACAAGTTTTGTGGAACGCCCCTTGGATTTACCTATATAGCCTTACCAAGTTTCATTCACAGATGATTGTTTTCAAATTGCGGCATGATACACAAGAAACGATATTGGATGGATAGACATCTAGAACATAAAAAAGGGGCTTTCAAAACCTATAGTATTGTGCATACCCTGACTGCTACCAGGTCTGGTGGTACACTATTTGATTGCTCCAAGTCTCATGAATCCACATCAGTTTTCCGCATGTGTTCTCCCAGCAAACTCAACAGCTTGACTGTGGTTTCTGAAGACTTTCCTCTTGCTAGCTTGACAAGACCTTCCACCAAAAACTGGCCACTGCTCAAAAAAGCTTGGCATCGTTGCCTGGGAGAAGGAGTGAGAAGTACTGTTCAACCTGCAAGTGTAAGGACCATGAACATACATAATTATCAAGTGGCTACAAGTCCGCAAACTGTCAAACTGGTGCGCAAGGTGTGATGCACTGGCTTGATAGGATTCAAAGTACTGAACATCCACATAACTGCACTAGTGTATTTACTGTATACTTGTAAGTGCATGAAACAGATTTATCTTGTGTGCACGAAAGACTTGATCAGAACTGCAGAAAACAAAGGGTTTTGTTCAGGTGGCTTCAGATTAATTCAGTCGGTGATTCTATTATATATACCTACTTGAGATATGCTCATAATTTCAAGTTCGTTTTAATTAGCCAGCAAGGGGGGGGGGGGGCAATAATATCCTGCTTCCAGGTATTCATCATCTTTATGCAGTGTACATTTATGCAAATATTATTTGAGGAGTAATGGAAAAATCAAATGCCATTCTGCAATTGATCTACTCTCATTTTTAAGGTTTTTTTAGATAGATAATAAAAGGTCTTTTGCAATTCTGTCATTTTCAAGATTCTCAAGTGTACTATTGCCAATATCATTAAGTGTGGCAATAACATAAGTATGGGGAAGAGGCATATTCCAGAAGGGATTTTTTTTTCAAGAGATTATTTCAACAAATACTACCATCAAAGTAGACGTATATTCCCTCACCTGAATCACGAAAAAAGCGATGATACATGTATTCCATTTTGACTCATTTGTGAAATTTAGGATCAGTTCTCAGACAGAGAACAACTGCCAGTTAGTACTAGGGGCTGTAATTCTGTTTCTCGCTACCCTTGAACTCGTACCTTAGATCTAGTGCACTGTCTTAACATGGACTCGGTGGAAATACCGGTTTTACATGCATGTACGTCATCAACTTTATAAGAGCATATTCTTATATGTATAATGTAACTTTGTAAGCGGTTAGCAAACTCAATACAAGTACTAGTAGTACTCATATTAGAAACTAGTTAGACCTAGTAGATTCTAACGTAAGATCCACGCGCAAACACTAGCGTGCTATAGGCCCCTACTTTCCTACGTGTAGCTACTGAAAACATCACGTAACCTGTTAGTGGTAAACAAAAATCGGGTCGGGAGAACCCCCCACCCAGCCCCTTTAATCGGGTATTTACGCTCTTTTTAGAGCGATATTTGCTACTAGTACCTAGTACTAATTTAAACCTAACAGTGGACCTAGAACAGTTACAGTAGGCCCTACAAAAAACATAGTAGGCCTAGGGGCCTACCAGTATACCTACGAACATGTACAAACCTACGAACATGTACACACAAACATTGTTCGAACTTCGTCTTCGTGCACGTCAGTTTACCGTAACGCCAATAACGGGTCGGGTTCATTGGTTACAAATGATTTGCGCGCTAACAAAGATCCGCACCAGAGCCTCAGAGGTAAGAAAACTACATCAATAACAATACAAAATGCCACGGAACCTTTTATATCTAAAATTTGATGATATTTTTAAAATGCAATTATTGGACAGAGGAACCCTCAGCGAAATTCGGACTCAATGCACTGCTGCAGCGCGTTGGTGTTATGGCCTATTATGTATGGCAAACACTATAGGCTATGCTGCGCTACATAGTATACTATAGTATTATGTGCGTGCAAAGACAAAGTTGTCTATAATATGCGATGAAATCCGTGAAAATCATGCACATCGTTTATGATAGAAAATAACTGGTACAGGAAATAATTACCTTAAAAGATACTTATCCCTGCTGACAGACTTAGCAAAGTCACCATCATAGATTCAATGTCATTTTTTAGCCCCAGACGACATCGAAAACCTGACTATCGCGATGACAGACGTTGACGACTCCGCGCCACAGCAACAAATTTCAGGCATTGGCATGTGTAACCAATGAGATCATCGGACTGCGAACACGTGATCTTCTCTGGTGGACAACTAACACCGATACGGTGTTATTAGTGAAAACCCCCTTTTCATGACAAAACTATAACACCACTTGGGTGTCATTTTAACACCGAGAATCTAACACCCAATGAATGAGAGAATGTTTGTGTTAAATTAACACCGAAGGGTGTCAAATTGTGTCAATTTAACACCAAATTTAACACCCACAGTTTGACACCCGGTTGGTGTTACACTTTTAACACCGCATTTTTTGCAGTGTACAAAAATAACATTTTCTGTGTCATCATAACCATCAGAGTCCGCTTATTCTTTAAGGTAGACATATGTTAATAATCTCGTGTCTATTGACACGAGATTAAGTAAATCTCGTTGAAGTTAAAAAAAAAGCACGGAATGGGGGTTTCGCTGACCTAGATATTTAGTAAAATGATTCTCTGAAGCAAAGATATTTTGAGCATAATTCTCATATATTTTTCAGAAGTAAGTATAAATTAACATTTGTAATGTGAACAGGATGATTATTTGTCTCAACATTCAACTATATCTTTACTCGATACATTCATTTTTTGCTTTCAAACTTTCCATGTATTTTCCATATCAAACTTGTATCTCAGTAATTGTTCGAAATGATACTCTTTATTCGTTCATTCTTTTCCATTTTGTTTTCATAACACAATAATATTTCCCTGTTAATTGAACGAAGAATTAATTTTGAAATTCATCGTAACCTGGGTGTCTTTTTGTAATCTAGACAATTGTTGTTGTTGTTGTTGTTGTTGTTGTTGTTGTTGTTGTTGTTTTTGTTTTGGAATCACATCATTTAAATGATAATTATATTCGTGGAATAATCAAAACATACAAATTGATATCACCACTTCTGAAGACGTACATACATTCAAAACACACAACTTTTTAATAATGTTTTTCCCACTTTCAATGGTAACTGTTTGACAAATAATCATATTAGTTTATATAATGCTGCTTTATATATTTAGTTTGGGGTTTACATTTAGGTACCTTCTACAGTATTAAACGGATTTAAACAATCTTATAGTATTTATGCATATTATCATACACCCGAGAAACTCCTTACTTCCATCAATACGTACGGAATTTACTTTAGTGTGCTTGCGTGTAAACTTTGTGTGACCGAATGCATTTTAAGCGTGGCGGATGTACAGATTCGTCAGTAGCTCCGTGGTTACAGTCAGTAATAAGCCGTTTTGGTCTTGTGCATGGTGTGCGTGTTTACAAGTCTTTGAATAGCCTTTTATCTTTATTATATCTTATGAAGGTATAGTTAAGTATGTCTTTGTGTTTTGTGCTTTTTACGTGCATAATTTTTATGTGTGCATTTTAGTTTGAGCGTAGAGAGAAGGAATAAAGAAAGTTTGGATTAAGAGCATAGTATGAGCGTGAGACTGTTGGCATTGTGGTGGATTGTGATGGAGTTGGGATGCGGGGAAATGGAGTTTGAGCGTAGAGAGAAGGAATAAAGAAAGTTTGGATTAAGAGCATAGTATGAGCGTGAGACTGTTGGCATTGTGGTGGATTGTGATGGAGTTGGGATGCGGGGAAATGGGGAATGATGACCCAAAAAGAGAATGAGAGTTTGCGTGTATGTCTATGTACATCAATTTTGTGTTTTGAGTGTGTGAATCGGTTTGAAGAAGAGAGAATGTGTGTATTTGCTTGCTTACAATGACAATGACAATGACAATGACAATGACAATAGCAATGACAATGTTAGTCACCATAACTGGTATTGGGGATATCTATTCCGTTTAAATAAGTAAGTAATTAACAATAATGATAACTTCCAATATTTACAAAATAGAGTATATCTATAATGGTATACTTACGTCTAACTTTCGAATGCAATCAATCCAATATCAATACTGATTGTAAAGACAACTGTGAAGAGAAAAGGAAAAATTACGTAAAAATAAAACATGGAGGGCGAGATAAAGCAACAGAGCTAGAGGGAGAGAGAGAGGAAGAGAGAAAGAGAGAGAGAGGTAGAGAGTTGTGTATGTGCGTGTGTGTGTGTGTGCATGGAGTTGATATTGAATGAAACTCAATCATAAAACAAAAAAGAGTGTGCGTGTGTGTGTTTTTGTGTGTGTGTGCGCGCGTCTGTGTGCATGCATTTATGAATGTCATTTCATAGTTCTTCTGGGCCCTGTTTTATGAAGAGTTATCATTGATTGTATAGTTGATTTCTGTTGTAAGTCTATGGCAGCCTGTGTGGTAAGAAAATTTACAATCGATTATATCTTTTGATAAAACAGAGCTCTGCTACGCCAAGAAATATTTCCGTTGTTCACAGCTAGTAGACACAACACTTTTTCGTGACGCAATAGGTCCTTGCAGTAGCACTGTTTTATTTGTAACGATATGCTTACCATGAACCAGGGAGGTGGGAAGCCCGGGAAGCCCACCTCCCTGCATGAACACTGTCCAATCATGGAAGGGTCCATGGTCCAATCAATGCACTGCCATGCGTGGGTGTGAAAAGGAGAGGGAGAAAAAAAAAAAGACTGAATTGCCCAACCTAATCTGAGAATATTCCCACGGCACCTGTTACAAGGAGGTTGAACGTGACTGCTGTAATTATCGTATTATACTTGCGCAGGGAAAGTCACCTCCTCACCTTGCAAAATACCTTCTGCGCTTCTGCCTTCTCTTGTGTGGATTTTTTTTCCCTTTTTTTGAGCGGACACCTGGAGCAGGTGCATGATGTGCCACTTATTAAGCCCTATGGGGCATGTCGTCCGTTGTGTCGCGTGCCAGGTCTCCTCATGAATATTCATGCGATATTCGGGTCATCTGTTGGCCGCTGCCACAGCAACACGACTATACTGCTGCTACTCCTTTTTAATAATTACTTGTGTTGAAATTCTTTATTTTTACGTACACTGTGCATTTCATTGATAATGTTGCAATGGAGAAAAAAAATTGAACTGAACTGAATTGCAGTTGAAGGAAATATTTTGAATTTCCTTGAGTCGTCAAGAGTGTCTACACTGGTCCAAATGTTCTGAGGTGATGATGCCAACGGCTAAAATGTCTCCTGTCGACTGGTTATAATAGAATGACTCAAAATTTGCTTTATCACAGCTTCATAAACTGATACAACTGTGCGGCCAGAAATTACGTCCTGTAGATGTTTTCCTTCAAAAGAACAAACGATACACTCTCATTTGGTACCTTTGACAATACATTGCTTTGCTTTTTACGAACTCTGCCCAACAATACGTTTCTGCCCTGCAAAGTGTGACGAGAAAAGAAAGGGAGATCCCCCGTGTGCATTATGAACCCCGGGCAATGTTTACGTACTTTGGTTTCTGCGCAGTGTACGGGAAGCGTTTGGCTCGCTCATGTCGCGTGCCAAGCGCGTGCCTAACCTTATGAATATTCATGAGGTATTCCTCCTCTCGGAACGTCAAGTGCTGCGATCGCGATGATACATCACGGCAGTGATATAGCGATGCTCTGCCACCATATTGCCATTTCACTTGCTATGCTCTATTCGCAAGACAGCTCTTGTGATAAAATACTGTGTATCTGCAGATCCGTGATTATACTACTGTCTCCTCCGTTGGCGTATGAAAAATAAATTGCTGCATACAGATACGACGCTACATAATAGTGAGGAGGCAATGCCCTATACAACTGTAAAGGAGAGAAAGTATAATTCCCGTATCACCGTAGCAGACGTACAGCAGTCGGTGCATAACTGGTCTTGTGTAATTCGGCTACAGCCTGCAAAGCTTGCCCAGATTGGAAAAGAGTGCGTCGGAAATGGCCGTGAGTAAACCGCCATTTTAGATTTTCTATGACACAATATCTATTTCCCCTAACCTCGCATACATTTCATTTAGATTGTTTTAATACCATTATGTATTCTTCTCTGTCTCGTCCTATTTCTCTCTGTCTGAATACAGTATATCTATAGAGAGAGGGATATGCATTTATACGACGTTCTATTCCTCATTAGATAGAGCATTGAATCATGCACCTAGTTAATACTGCGAGCATTTTCCTTTGATTCAATCAGAGAGCAAAACTTCCATTTCTTGTGCATGCCGGCTTATAATTGCGCAATGATGGCATTGACATAACATCATTTTGTTTGATATAATTTCAGAAGTCTGAGCGTAAGATATGAAAAGATGGAAATTATCATATACATGTATACGTCAGTCAGCTTATCTAAACTAAAAGGGATCATATAGTTTTGGTTGAGACCTAATTTCAGGTTTCTAACATTTTTTGGTGAGATAATGAGAAAACTCTTATGAAATATGAAAGAGCATGTAATTCTATGAGGAATTCAATGTTTATTTGATGAAAATTGGTTTTGAAATGGCCGAGATATCCAAAAAAGAGCAATTCTAATAAATTGTGGGACCCACACTTTATTACGATCGCATTGTTTTACTTTGTCTTTGGATGTTTCAGTCATTCTAAACCCGATTTTCATGAAATAAACTTTGAATTCCTCTTAAAATGGCATGCTCTGTACTATATCATAAGTGTTTTCTTGGTATCTCGCAAAAAATTAAAAGCCCAATTTTCATCTCCACCAATACTGTAGCTTGTTGTGTGCATGTCAAGTATAATGAAGGTTGTGTTAGTCTCCGAGCCTATACCAAAACGTGATCAAGGGATCAGTATAGAGATACAAGGTACACAAGGGCATTATCACACGGCATTCTCAAGCCTATGTGCGTGGTGTGAATCCTTTCGGTCATTGTTCGGAAATGATGCCTGACATGTAGTACATCTTTAACCTCGTCTTTATGACACGGACAGCATATAAAGTTATGAGGGGCTGTTTGAATTTCAGGACAAATGGAGATTAGACTGGGAACACGGAACTTGTTTTTCCGCTCCCGGATCAACGAGTTGACTAATGCAGGCGGAGGCGAGATAGTCACTATACCCTCTAATATTTCACACTGCACCCGCATTCTCTCGGTCAGTTAATTAACTGTGCACTTCTATACACATGGTTAACATAAAAGCGCTAATTACTGTTATATATATCTTCGTTCCTCCCTATTGTTGTGGGCGTCACGGCTGCTGACATCGTTGCTTGCTCTGCTAAAGGATGAAAATACACAGGTAAGCAAAGAAATTTAATATTGCCCTTTCAATAATGAGATTGTTAAACAAAGGACCACATCATATAAAACGCAATTCTAAACTTTCCCATCTCTCCCGTCCATTCTCCCTCCCTCCGTCCCTCCCTCCCCCTCAATCTATCTATCTACCTATCTATCTATCTATCTATCTATCTATCTAATTATCTATCTATCTATCTATCTATCTATCTATCTATCTATCTATCTGTGTCCACCTAGTTTGATATGAAAATGAGTAACATAACGCGTCCTCGTTAAACATAAAAAGAATATGTAAACACTTAGGTATGGTAAATGGGTTTATGTGTGTACATAATTATTCAAATGCATTTCATGTAAATGCATTTCATGTCATGTCTGCAATGATTTATGTTTACATTTCACATGAGAACATGCAGTCTATCATTTTTGTTTACATAAAATACTCTAAAATATTTATTCTGACGAGATTTGCTATTATTACTGTATCATTCCAAATGACGCATACATGTGTCTGCGGTGTGCGATATGCGTGTTATTCTTTTTTTTTTTGGGGGGGGGGGTGGTACTGAGCTCTTATACGACATCTAGTTCAGGACCTTTTTCAGCTGATATGCGTGTTGATACAACTCCAGCTTTCATAAGAAGTATATAAGGCGACTTTGTCAGTGTAAACCACTGTACAAAAAAAAAATGCAATGTGTAGTTCTGATAATATTGGGCAGCATCAAATACTTACAGATCAGCAGTTGCGATCTTAACAAATTTTCATTTGTAGAGGGAGACAAACTGAAGAAACTCCAAACCTGAGCCTTCACCCCTCTGAATAATACCTTTCTTTCAAGTTTCTCATTATTTCACCAAAAAAAAAAAAACGTTAGAAACCTGAAATTAGGTCTCAACCAAAACTGTACGATCCCTTTAAGACAAAATTCATGCCCTGACAACCAGCGTCAAAGCACCGCAGAGAGCGACCAAGAGCAAACAAACAAGAAAACGAACAAACAAACAAACAAAAATGCAGTCACACTTTCTGTATAAGTGACTGGTACTTCCATGGTAAAACATAGCCTAACAATGACGTCACAAGGGATATCAGGTGTATGGCCGAAATCGAAATGGTGTATTTTTTCATTGTATATATCGCTATTGCAGTTGGAATGACTGTGTTTTATGAGGTGAAATATAACTTAGAAAATAACACTTTCATTAGGTACAGTAAGGTATTCGCTCTAATAGATGGCATGTTTCATTAAGTCAACCTAAAAACTACATGTACAATCAATGTAGCAGCGAATGCTGAAAACCTGATTTGCCAATAGGACCAGAAAAAGCCAATAGAAAAAAAAAGAAAGAAGGAGAAATCATGTTTTGGGAGAAAATCGTCGACGACAGTCATGGTAAATCTTAAAAAACTAAGACAACCATCATATGCTGTTTTATTCAGATGGAAAGTCCCCCTCCCCATGTTCTAAGCTTCTGCCATTAGTAAAGCAAGTGATTTAGGTCTGTCTTTGGAGCTGAAATAATTTTCTCTTTTTTTCAGGAACGCTACAACAATCCCTTTTGTTTTGACTTTTATCAGGAATGCTAACTTTATCTTTTAATCAAATCTCATGGCAGATGTCAAAGAAGAGAAGGGCTATTGTCGTCGGCATCGGTGTCCTTTTCCTCGTTATTCTTGTGGCCGTCGTTGCTGGAGTCTTCGCGACGCGGAAGTGACGTCATGGAAACACAAGAGGGTGGAATGCCTGATCGGAGATTCGGAACGTGATCCAGGGAAGAACTTCGTGATGACGCTCCGCTCAGCTCAATAGACTGTGCGTAGGACCAACGGGCGGCCTTCACTTCTCCAGCATCGAGTCTTCCTGCGTTGAATCTGCAACTGAGTAGGCCGAGTTTAAAGTACTAATATTAGTACTATGAAAATTATTATTGACTTGTTTCGATCGATAATGTTAAACGCCTTTCCATAACTTGAGTGAAGGCCTTGTATTTCTATACGTCTTTCATGGTTACAAAATATACATCTCACTATCTCTCCAAAATATGCACATATCAATTTGAAAATGATGGCGTGACTTTGTCCGATGCCACAGTGTATATACGCATATGTGCATCCTAATGGGAGTGGGGGT
Organism: Diadema antillarum; assembly: GCF_040938485.1. Lineage (NCBI taxonomy): Eukaryota > Metazoa > Echinodermata > Echinoidea > Diadematoida > Diadematidae > Diadema > Diadema antillarum. Next base: position 391,730 of record NW_027271113.1, read on the forward strand.
GGGGGGGGGGGGCACGAACTTAGGTAGATGGTGTCGAATGTACACTACAATTATTTCTTTATCATTTATCTTTATCATTCTTGGAAAACACAAACTACATTGTACTTAGCAAGTTACTCAGTACTTTTCACGATTTGGAGAAGCCCAGGTGGGGGCATCTCATCTACAATAAGACGGTACAAGATACTGTTAGCCTATTTTTTATTATCATTATTATTTTTTTTTGCAGCATGCTTTGGTCAGTCCACAGAGAAAACGCTGGTAGCAAAAAAAAAAAAAAAAGAAAGAAAGAAAAGAAAGAAAAGCAAGGGCAAAAACAAAAACAGAACAACCTGTGAACAACCAGATAAGTTAGCACCTCAGGAATTGCCCAATTGTGCTGGTATTCATACGTCGGCTTTTGTGATCCTTTTGGGGCTGTTTTATTTGCACAGTTATAGAATTGACAATGTACCCTGTCTTTTTGTCGAGTCGCAAACACTATTAGCCTAGGGTGCGTTCGAGCGCTCTCCTAAAGCGAACTGTACTGTACCGTACCCGCGCCAGAGGAGCGTTCGAACGCTCCTAAAGTGTACCGTACCGTACTGTACCGAGCCAAAAGTGGACCACTTCCCGATGTGCTCCAAAAGCGTACCAAAACGTACCAAAGTTCGTTGAAAAGCATGCGCGTATCATACGCATACGTCACAATGCAAAGACATCAGTCTCTTTGTTCGGGACAGGTGTAAGTACACTTGTAGTTCAAGCGCCAGGTGAATGACATTCTTGCTGCAAACAAACGTGACGCTTTGGTTCAGTTCGCTTTGGTTCGCTTTAGTATGGAAGCAGGAGCCCGTCAAAAACCCGGATATACGACACAGAGTAATTGGAATTGCTACACGACGTAAATAATTACATCGTGTCGTAATTCGAATTGCTACGCAACGTAATTATTTGCGTGCGTAACAACTCGAATTACTACACGACGTAATTCCGAATTTCTGCTCAACGACTTTACGTCACAACATTAAATGAATTAGTGTCGAGTTGCAATTCCCAATGCTACACGACGTAAATAATTACGTCGTGTAGTAATTACAATTACGACGCGACGCAAATAATTACGTTGTGTTGTAAACAATTACAACACGACGTAATTCCGAATTACTGCTCAACGACTAACGCAGCGAATTAACGTAGCGACGTTAGTTCAACCAGGGAGGTGCTAAAGCACCTCCCTGGTTCAACCAATGGGATCGTTCGTAATAGCGGGTGAAAAACCCAGGAGTGAAGCGTATGCAATCCGCTCACTGTGTGCTGGTGAAAACCGAAGCTGGCTATACAGCAGGGAGGTGGAAGTTCCTTTCAACCTCCCTGCTATACAGCGAGCCATATGCATTTCGTTGACTGTACAATCCTATGAAATGTTTATAACCAAAATTATAGGGCCCACAGTGTATCAGAAAATATGTATTCAAGGTATATCCGCTAACCAAATACTGACAAACATGCTGTAGGAAAATGAGTGTCTAGCCCTTTGGCACGCGTGCACCGTGATACATCACTGAGCAAATAACGAACGATTTCATTCGTTGATTTAACGTCACTACGCTAATTTGATTTCATTCGTTGATTTAACGTCACTACGCTAATTCGCTGCATTGTCGTTGAGCAGTAATTCGGAATTACGTCGTGTTGTAATTATTTACAACACAACGTAATTATTTGCGTCATGTCGTAATTGGAATTACTACACGACGTAATTATTTACGTTGTGTAGCATTAGAAATTGCAACACGACGCTAATTCATTCAATGTCGTGACATGAAGTCGTTAAAGGGGTCGTACAGTTTTCGTTGAGACCTAAATTCAGGTTTCCAACATTTTTTGGCGAGATAATGAGAAACCTCTTATAAAATACGAAAGAGCATGTAATTCTATGTGGAATTCAACGTTTATTTGATGAAAGTTGGTTTTGAAATGGCTGAGATATCCAAGAAAGAGCGATTCCAATAAAGTGTGGGACCCACACTATAACGATTGCTTTGTTTTTCTTTGTTTTTGGATGTTTCAGTCATTCCAAACCCGATTTTCATCAAATAAACTTTCATTTCCTCTTAAAATGGTATGCTCTGTACTATATCATAAGTGTTTTCTTGGTATCTCGCAAAAAGTTAAAAGCCCAATTCTCATCTCCACCAATACTGTACCATCCCTTTAAGCAGTGATTCGGAATTACGTTGTGTTGCAATTCGAATGGTTACGCGACGCAAATAATTACGTCGAGTAGTAATTCGAATTACAACGCCGCATAGTAATTCGAATAACGACACGACGTAATTATTCACGTCGCGTCGCAATTCGAATTACTACGCGACGTATTATCCGTGTTTTTGACGGGCTCCTGCTTGCATACTTTAGAGCGCTCGAACGCACCCCTAGACTGGTTGTGGGTAGCCGGACCGCCACAACACTATTGAAAATGCACCAGTGCCTGGGGGAAAAATTGTAAAGCGTTTACAAATTGATGATAGATCTCTTTGTAGCATTATATTATCTGCGTATGGGAATAGGAGAAGGAAAGACCACCACTTCAATGTGGGATGGCTAGTAGCTGATCACTGGGAATCAGTGAGAATAATGGGGATGATTGTTCCAATCCTTGTGGGATTCATTTAAGAGTACATTATATATCTATTGTTGTGTGAAAATTATTTGCTTCAGAATGGTCTCATATTCAAGTAATGTGGAGTTCAATGTTTCCAGGTTGGCATGAAGAGAAGAAAACTATTTTAGCAGGAAAATGACGCAGTTGTGTACATTTTTTTTTACACATACATCTGTAGTTATGTGTATAGGTCTTCATATTTATAATCCGAAACATGTCGTTTCATCTTATTAATGAAAATGGTATTGTTGATGCCTCTTTCGCTCTTTCGCTCTCCGCCGCCCCTTCTTCTCTCTCTCTCTCTTTCTCTCTCCCTCTCTTTCTCTTAAAGGGATAGTACAGTATTGGTGGAGATGAGAATTGGGCTTTAAACTTTTTGTGAGATACCAAGAAAACACTTATGATATAGTACAGAGAATACCATTTTCAGAGGAATTCAAAGTTTATTTGATGAAAATCGGGTCTGGAATGACTGAAACATCCAAAAACAAAGTAAAACAAAGCGATCGTAATAAAGTGTGGGTCCCACACTTCATTAGAATCGCTCTTTTTTGGATATCTCAGCCATTTCAAAACCAATTTTCATCAAATAAAAGTTGAATTCCTAATAGAATTACATGCTCTGTCATAAAAAATGTTAGAAACCTGAAATTAGGTCTCAACCACAACTGTACGATCCCTTTAATCTCAAGTGTGTCGTACGGCTTCTCCGTAGTTTGCAGACACATCCCTTGTTGGTCGTAGAGGAGTCTGCGCCAAGACTACTACATGCACCAAGAAGCAGCAATACGCTGGGCCTATGGGACAGTGACGGTGCCAGTCGTGAGTGCAGTGGTGCATGAAGTAGTCTTGGCACAGACTCCTTTACGACCAGCAAGGGTATTTGCCTGCAAATTAAGTTTTCCGAGTGTTGACAAGAACAACCGCTCGGCCTATTGTATGTATTTACGGCTAACCATATTTTACATGCAGCTCGATGAAATCCAACCATGCTTTTAGTGTACAGTACAGTCCAGTAACGCTCAGAACTAGCATTGACATCTCATGCAAAGAGATGTTGTTGGCAGAAATGAAAAGTGCAATACCGAAAACTAGTTACCTCCTACAGTAGTAACATAATATTTATTCTTAGTTATAGCAGACAATAATATTCAACTTGAGAATCAAATTTTAAAGCTGTCCGAATTATCATGTTCGAGTAACGACCCTCACTACGCGCGGCAAATTATCATGTTATGACAAGCTTTTATAATATAATATGAATTATATTTTATGATAGGCTCATCATGCGTTGCCATAGTAATGTTCGGAAGATTCAGAGGAAGAAGGAAAACGAGATGTCATTATCATTTAATAGGCTGACTTCTTCTGATATCAGGTAATGAACATTTTCGAACTCTTTGAATTTGTCATCTCTTCTTATCCACTATGCTCTCCTTGCCATTGTTCGTCATACCTTCTAAAAAAAGTTCCAAGACTATCTTCACTTAACTTATTTTTCCCACATTTTGATCTAAAAATGATAGTCTATTGTATAATGCTTCTGCCTTTGCAGCTATCATTAAATACCATAATAATTATTTTTATTTCTATTATTGATTATTATCATGGTTATTATTACTATTGTTATTATTGTTGTTATCGCTGTTGTTACTATAGTTGTTGATGTTATCATGATAGTGGTAGATAGTCTCCTCTGACTCTTATTTATACTGGAAAGTGATGGAAAGGAACCCATATGAACGATACGTATAATAAGGGTATACGCAGCTTTGATCAATTTTTTACCTATACAATGTTGTACTTATTTTGATATGAACTACAGTTGTGTATGTGGTTTTTTTGTTTTTGGTTTTGGTTTTTTAGTATACGCGATTTATATATATATATATATATATATATATATATATATGTCGATTATGTGTAGAATACATATAGTTAGTGTGCAATATGATATTGTAAGAATTGTGCATTATTTGTATTTGAAATTTTGTTTAAAAAAACTCATGTTATCATATCTATATATAAAAAAAAAACACGTTTAGCTTTAGAAGCTAAATTATCACGGTGGTGGAAATTCTTCATTTTGAGACAAAAGTGGCATAAAGATGCACAGACATGGAAAGGCTCATCACTCACACAACTCTCGAAATAAAAGTTAGAATAAAGGATCAAGTACATAACGGAACCAAAGAATAGAATAATACCTAATTGCATCTATACCTTATATTGGTGTGTCTCAATATTACAGAAAATTGTAAAGAAATTCATTTGAATTCTGTGTGGTTTGTTGACATAAACTGGCCAAAAAGTTTGTATTATGTTCGTCAACAGCCCGATACACGCGGGTGGGCATGTGTATCATGTGCTAGTATATATATAGTAAATAATATTGTTTTATATAATAGCCTCAGCCCAATAATCGTGAATTTATTAAACTATACAATGACAGTTTTCAGAGCTTCAGGCTCCTTTCAAAAAGGAATGATATCACGTCTATTCTTTATTCAAAATTTTTTGACGAAAATGTTAACTATAAATGTCTTACTTTTTATTCAAAACAAGGGGATATGAAATGTTACATGCACATGGTGCATAAATGTAATGTTGACTGACTATGAAACTATAATGAAATATTTACGGTGAACAGCCTCAAAATGGATATTCCGAAATTCAATGTTATTCGTTCGCTTGATTTTCTTGACCACCAATACCCTCCTATACACACGCGCACATGACGTAGGTGCACGCATCCTATATTACACTGAACCTTTTTTTTTTGTGATGAATTCAGGAGGTAAATGCTGCATTTTGCTGTAGTCTTGGTATGTATTTTAATCAGATGATAGTTAATGTTTCCAAAACAGAAGAAAAGAAAAGACCAAACATGTTGTAAGACACACACTTTTTACCTTGTACCCACATATTATGTACCCATTTAAAAGAAATAATATGGCCGAATAAATATAATAATACTTATTTGTGTCATTATTCACCCTGAAAAGGAGAATGTCTTATCCTTCTATGACATTCAGTGTGTATTAATGATGGCGCTGATCTTTAGGAAGAAGAAATATTGAGTGGTCATGTTACTCGAAGAAGATGTGATTGGCAGAAGTGATGGAAAAGAGTATAATAGTGAGAGAAAGAACGATACTTTATTTTAGTGATCAAGAGGATCACACACTGACAGAGAAATTCGTGTTTAAAGGAAAACGGGCGAGAGATTCGTAAGGACATTATTAAACTATGAAATAACCAATTTACATTAATTCAGATATGATGAATTGGGAAAAGTATGTATGAGCAAATATGGGTATGTGTGTGTTATCTATGTGTGTGTGTTCCTACGTAACGGTAAAAAGGGAATTTAAGATGAGAAATGATATAAACAGGAAAATGGTGCGAATGGTGTGAGGGTCGTTATCATTTTTGCTAGAAAATTATTCATTAGAAAATATACCACATTTTTGTTTGATCCGACCATATAATGACGAATGAACTACAAGCAGATAGACAATAGACATTAACTCTACAAAGGCCAAATGTACAGACACATATAACACACGCTCTATCGTCTACGTGAATGATTTTGTTTTTGTTTGCGCTAATATTTGAGAAGAACCTTATTCATTTCGTCAATACTTACTATCGATCTATTATACTTAAACAACCATTTTGAAACTTTTGATAATTCCAATACTGTGGTCAGTGTATGTAAGCTTCTAAGAAAGAGTGAAAAAGACGCTCGTATCATCTCTAACAACATAAAATGGAGCATAATACATAAACTGAAGGTCGTAAAAAACGAGCATGCAGCATTGGAATGCAACGAACTGGTGTATTTTTTTTTTTTTTTTTGGCGAAAGCGTATGAGGGGGATCCCCTTCGACACGACGTAGCTTTTGCCTTTTTTTTTCTGCATTATTTTGAACAAAATAGATCCTATCACCCTATGCGCATGATGGGTGCTGCCTGGTAAGTTTTGGTGAAATCTGTTGTGGTTTTTTCCAAGAAAGAGCTGAAAACATACAAAGTTACACGACGCACTAAGGACAACGCACGACGGACGACGGACGGCGGACGATCAATGATTACAATATCTCATTTCATATCATGATTTTTTAAATCATATTACCTAATATATCAATTAGTTAACCTTAAATGGCACTGGCAATGTATAGAATGAATGATATCCGAGAAAGAAGATGAACCATTTCGTGTCTGATGAGATCACCCTACACGGAAGGCCGCACAAGAAAATGTTTAGGGCACACAATTTTACAGTTAATGGTCACCAGCAGAGTTGCAAAACAGAGTCCAGAGGTTTCACTCTCTGTATAGACAAAGAGCAGTCAGCGGCTAGGGTGTAGCCAGTGAAGATGACTGATCAAGCTCATCTATCAATATCGACAATCAAAAACCCTTTCAAAGAACGTGCACAAAATAATTTTGAATGCTGGGAAGATTGTGAAGGAAGAAGGATATTGTGTTTTGTGCAAATTGGTGACTATTAACATATCAGTCTCCTATGTGAGATTTCATGTTGTTGTTTTTTCCTTACGATATCATGTTGTGAAAATTGCACCAGTCCAAATATGGCGTTTCCCTATAGCGATTCCTTGTTGTTCGATGCCCTGCACATAATATACGTGCAGCCGGGACATCAAATTCCATGTGATATCCAATGCCAATGACTCCATTACTCTACAGACAAGACAGGTTAAATTTGGCTCTGGGCCTATAATCTATAGCATGCACCTATGAAAGATCTGTCCTCCCAAGCGAAAAAATACATAATTGAATTATATAACCAGGCCTAAATATGCTATAAAAAATGGCAGATTTTTTTTTATTTCAAATAGAGAGAAAGACGGGGGATTAGAAGAACTATGTAACGAATTGTAGGTGGCACATAATGTATTTTCGTTGAAATAAGCTGAAAGAAATTTTTATAGAGATGATTTTTGACTTAACCACAGTACTGTTCTTTTCGATTTGAATATACAATGTACTTTACTTACGTTATAGTCTATAGTGTCAGACTCATCGATCTAAACAAACTTTCAGTTGTGATCCCATATTACATACATGTGCAAATTAATGCCTGGTTAGAGATTCCATCCTATATGCTTGGATACACAGTTTACAAAATGAGGAACATCCTGTATTTCGATGAATGCTAAACTTCAGAGTACATAATCGATAAAAAAGACAATGGAAATAATAATGATGTTTCTTGTAGTTTTCTTGAGGAATGTACTGCGATAAGTAGGATTGTATTTAGATAAGAATGTGAGTATATTCCTATCTTCATTTACGCACTATTTCAATACAATTCGAAAAGGAACGGCACGTGTGATCTACAATAATCGCATTGTTCTTGGCACTTATGTGTGTGTATTGTTTGCTGGAAATAAATGCCCTTGAGCTGAAAAAGAAATTAGCACTGATTGCATTGATAATTATCAAACTATGCAGCATGATAAAATTTGTAAGTCAAAAAAACCCGTGGCCAGATAGCTATCAACAAGAAAAAGTCAAAATGCCTTCTTGGTCTTAAATCTGTGTGGTGCATTTACAGTTGGACTGCCTTGAGTGATATGTATGAGTCATAGGCCTAAGTATCCATCACTTAATCACACACAAACACGTACATACATAAACACACACACACACACACACACACACACACACACACACACGCACGAACACACACACACACACACACAGATAGTAAGGATCGACTTTAATTTTTTAAGGTGGTCCATTTAGGCCACAAAATCATGAAAATAATGTTTTTTGTGTTGTTGTTGTTTTTTTTTTCTTTGGGGGGGGGGGGGTGGGGGTGGTGCGACAATCAAACTTCGGGGCCCAGAAATTAAAGAAAGATATGAAGAATGAAATTATTGATCAAACATTGTAATATTAAATTGAGCTAAGAAAATTATATGAAAATGGTAGATATGTGCTTCAACTACTATGTACTATGAATGTTTTTGATTGGGTTTTATCCTCCCTGTATACCGCACACGGCAGTCTCGCACACAACGCCTGTGATTTCTTCGCCGCTTGGTGGCGATACCCCGAGAATCCAGTCACTGCATTTGCCTTCGAATGTTATCAGTTTATTCTACTCTAAACCGCGATATATTATAGCAAAGACTTATCGCCTCCGTGCCTGCATTGATATGATTACAGCATACATTCGTTGGAAACGAAAGCGCGTTGTATAGGCACAAACTGACTTGGATTCAGTACATTTTTGGGGGAAAAAAAGGCATCGAGCTCAAATTAATTCAATTTAAATTATATTTTGATATTTTGATATTACAGCAAGCTCTACAGGTGAATTCTTTAAATCTTGCGACTCCAAACTGGCTTCCCATGAGTCTTTGAATACCACCCCCCCCCCCCGAAAAAAAAAATAGAACTGTCATGCTATTCCCTTACCAGCTTACGAAATAGAATCAAAAAAATAATCGGCAATGATTTTGGTAGTTTAGCAATTGCACTGGTTCTTAAATTTATCAACATTAAAACTAATGGATTCCCGCTGCAGTCGTCGAATTGAGGCACTTTATCTTTGTTGTTGCTGTTGTTGTTGTTGTTGTTGGAATGTGTTTCTAGGTTGTTGGAATGTGTTTCTAGGACTAGAATGAAATCGGAGCAAACATTAGCTTTTAAAAACACGTGAACTTGAAGCAAACTCCAGTCAAACCAAATGAAGCTTTGTGAGAGCAGTAGAAAACTGGTGACTGACTTTACTGAAAGATTTATAAATATAATCAGCAATGATAAACTCAGTTGCCATGGTAACAACTGTCAAATTCGCTGCTGATTGGTCGTCGTATGGCTGTTACCATGGAAAGTTTAATAAATCGCCTCCTATATAATAATCAAAAGGAAGAGATTCCGATTTAGAATCTTATAGATGCTTCTTCACGTGAGATGAGAAATTTGCATTTTCGATCATCTGCTCTCTTTTACTTTTGTTCAGTATATCTTTCGTTCAAAACAGAATCTGACATGCTTATACCTTGTATTAAGTACGTGATAAATCTTGGTTCATTATCAAACTGATCTTTTAACTGATTAAATGACTCATCGCAAGAACCACAAAGGGACAACATTCAGAAATCTGAAACAAATGAGCTCGTAAATCGTACCATTGCGAATTGCCTAGCTCACTAATTTCTTCGAGTCTTATGGATGACATCATGCTAAGATTTAAGTGCGTTGTAGAAAATGATGGTGTAGAAAAAAAAAAACATGTTTGTCTCTGTTTTTTTTTTATATTGCCCATGTAAGTCATATTATTATTATCGCCAGAACGACAATGGTTCATCCGCCTACAGCATGTGGCTTATCCGACCCCAAATCTGTATATTAGAGAAGAATTTGCTATATAACTGTATAAATGTACTTTTTTTCTCTATGTTTTGGTCAATGTTGTACCCGTGCTCCCCATCTTAATCTTTAACTCGATTTTAACTGGGACCTACGCTCAACAAGCTCGCTTTTAAGTAGGTTCCTTCATATTTCTTTAGCATCCATTCACAGATTCAAAACGTCATAGATCGACCACTATATGTTTTATATATTTGCAATATTTTATGTATGTCTCCAGCTTGATATCATGTACTTCATTTAATTTTGTTATATTTGATGTATTTTTTCATCGAGAAATATGAAAATAAATCGAAAATCGAAATCGAAATGTAAGTGGGTGTCTTTAGTTTGAGGTGATCACCTCCCAAATCACTCAGTGGAGGACCAGATTGTTCTATCTACCTGACGGTTTAACTAAGGTCCTATGTTAACATGTGCATTGTACGTTGAATTAAAAGTGATTGGATTCTCAGCTATGTACTGGAGCTCTCCTCAGCAGTGGCTGCTATTTAAAGGTAAGTATTGTTTGATGTATTGTCCATAGCCCTCTGATGAAATTTAGGAAGGTTTATTGAAACAAGGCAGTCTGCTCTCTTACATAATGGCGAGACACGTCTTACCACACGTCATAAAGCCATTCAATGCTACGCTGGTGAAAACTTGCACCCACTACTAGAGCTACATAGTTTATATAAGTGGAGTAGCAGAGTGACGGTTATGCTTCTAATGCTCATGATATTGAACAGTAACCAGAGAGAAAGAAAGTTGAAGCTGAAACAAGAGAAAGAAACCAATTAGAAAAGAATAAATAATTCTTACTGGTATGTAACTAAAATGGACTTGTTTGTCTTTCAGTCAGCAAAGAGTTGTACGGTATACACTGTATTAAGCAGTACTCCTAAATTAAACAGTGCCCTCTATGGAGAGAGAATAGAAGAGCATCTGATTTGTAATGGAAACATGATCATTACATGTGTGAAAGACTCTTATTAATGTACAGGACACAGTTTGTTAAGAGACAGCCACCCATGCATCTCCATTTCATAAGAATACTAGCAAAAGCTGGCTCATGAATTTATGGTGTCAAATGTATTAATCTTAGTTTCTTCAGCATCACCTTGATTTATTATCATTTTTTATAATATGCTTGCAGCTGTCGATACAGTAGTATTGAGTTTGCAGAAGTGAAAAAGTGCAACACCTATTTTGACATGAACCTGAAAGTGTTTCAAGAACACAGTGAAATCAATTTTTGTTGTATGACCACTGTGAGAATCACTTGATAATGCTTTGGGTGGCATTATCATATTCAAGCTCATGCAGATTTCAGGTCTTTGTTTCACTGTAAACAAATAAGATTCTGAAAGGCAAGGAACATTCTGAGCAAAGAAAGCAGGGAAAGGCAATTTCTTGCATGTCAATAGAGCCCTGTCAGATGGGCAACTGATGACAGCCTCACCAATGAAAGTTTTTTTTTCTTTCCTTTCTTTCTCAAAATGTAGAAAATTGTCTGAAATGCGATACTACTGTACAAGCTCTCAATTTTGCGAGAGTTTAACTTTTGCGAATTTTGCGAATCACTGTTAGACCGTGAATTTAACAACACACAAATATGTGGCCATGCACTAGAGTGATTGCGCTTATGATAGCCTCGGTGTCGATTTGCGAAATAACATCTCGCGAAAATGTCCGCAACCTCCTCACTCGCAAAATTATCTGCTTGTGAAAATTAAAACTTATACAGTAGATTAGGAGTAGATTGTGCTTGTCTGATATATGCAATATACTTCATGAATGTGATGGTTAGAAATATTCTCACTGCAGAATCTTTTTATTCTTTGTCAAGCTGCAGAAATGTGATAAGATTAAGCGACATGACAGCTGATGTCTGTATTACAGACTTGGCACTAGATGACTACAAGATTGTGAATGTCTGACATTTGCGACGCTTCATGAAAATGTCTGTTGCAGATTCTCGTCACATATTCCTTTGTAACCATGATGGTTTTCTGCATATTAAAAACAAAACAATACTCCCATATCCATAGCAACAAAGAAAATGAACTGATGTAAGATGAGTCAAAGCCGTTTTGTTGATTGATCCCTGTGGGAAGTCATCTCAAAGTTTATAGTTGTAGTCTCTGCTCACGTTCAATTCCTTGTGATGGGGCATTGCTCTGCTCTGCTGTGCATTTTATACATGCACTTTCTATTATGACACTATGTGTCACACTCGTTGCCTGCGTAAGCTGTCATTACAACAACTGCTTACAAAGTTTTTAGGTAATGTTCCTTGCTGATGGTGATAAGAATTAAATCCTTGAAAAGGGTTTACAAAGAGAACTTTAGTATGACCAGTACCGTGATAGTACTACTCTAGCTGTTGACTTCTCATTAATATCTTGACTCAGCAAATTACGCTTTTTTTTTTTTTTGCCAACAGATTTTCTATTTGATGATGACGTCACGATGGATGGACACACTCTACAGTGGAATCATTCATATATTGTAAATAAAGCCTATTTGTGTGTTCAATGTATCTATGTAAATATGAAAGTATAAAGATTATCTACTATGCTATGACCAAGAACAATTAGTAGTCTTGACTTTTCTTTTTGTTGCGCTCTGTCCCCCCCCCCCACACACACTTTCTCATTGCAATATAGTGTCTTAACCTGTTGAAGACAAACCCCAATAAAATGTACTAGGCCAGGCATCAATGGGAAATGTGGGTATGGCAAAATAGCTCATCATTAACAAGTTAAGCTGTACAGGTGATTCCCATTATGGCGAAGACCTCAGAACCGGCAATTTTCTTTCATGATATCATTTTTTTTTTAAATATCTTAACTAATAAAGTGCATGAAGATACATGTAGATGATAATTCGGGTCCCTGAATCTTACTTTATTGTACAGGGCAGTGACAGGGGACTCCCATAATAACGCAGTCCTGAGGACCGGCAATTTTCTTTCGTTATATCGAAATTTCGTTATAACAGAATGAATATACAATGATAATACATATAGTTGATAATGTTGCGGCCCTAAATTTTACTTTGTTGTAACCGGAATTTCGTTATAACCGTGCTCTTTATAACAGGAGTGCACTGTATCTAAAATTTCATAATCTTGGTGCACTACAATGGGAGTGCACTGTACTATATTTGGAGAAAGGAAGTTGTGTTCCCCTCCAGATAGTACTCTTCGGTGAATGGAAGAATTTTAAAGAGGGGAAAGGGTGATAGAGAGAGGGATTAGATTAGATTAGTGGGGGTCCAATGTGAATGCGGGTGTGGGAGATGGGCTAAAGAAAGAGAGAAAAAGAGAGAAAACATGAACAAGAGAGATTGTGTGAAGATATTGGTGTTTAATTGCAAGGGAGTCGTTACCTACATAATAATGATCAAAGATTAAATGAAGAATATCAAAGGATAAAGATGATTGGGATGTACAATGTAGGCCTACCAGGTACATGCATGTGTATTTTATCTATACGTACAGGGCTCAACACTGACTTTATTTATCTGATGGTTCATTCCTGCCCATAATATCTTTGAATATGAAATTTTGATGGCCCCAAACAAATTCTGTAGTGACCTGAAATACAAGTAAAAGTAACAATCCATTTCGAATCTTATGTGCCTGATCGAGCCACCCAAAGATAGATTTGGTGGCCCAATACCAATTTCTGGTGGCCCTATGAACAGGCCACCATGCCATTGCTAATATTCAAGACTATATACATTTAAGTGTATTTTAATGTATGTCATAGATAGTATTTATACTTTTACGCACGAACGCTTGAAATAATGTATCCTGCAAAGCTTTCCTTTGTACAGTTTTATGTGATCTTTAGGCAGGTAAAGTTCCGTTATCTAATTTCCAGGTAACTGGAAATGACTTACTGATTGAATTTTGCCAGGCTGTCACAGTGGGAATGTCATGTATTGAATGTCCCATACGCTGTCAATTGTTTTATGAGACACGGCCCTACAAAGGATTCACAACTTTAACACCCAAGGTTGGCACACTTAGAACATGAGACCGAGGAAAGATGATATTACAAGATACAGAAAGAAAACAAAATAAAACAACAGTGACAAAAAAAACAACAACAACAACAAACCAAACAAAACCCTGACTTCAGCAGCTGCATGTGGAAACCATCCAACATAGTCCCATCTGAACTTCCTGGCTTTTATAATCATACTATTATCATACTGTGTATGCACCGGTGAAGTGACAGCAGCAACAGCAGCAATGATCAGAAGATCAAAGCGTTTTTGTCGCTCCAACATCTCTACTGCTGCTACCACCCTACTTTCTGAACCAATTCTTGCAATAGGCCTACATAATAATGCAGAGTACATTGTTGTAATGATGATAAGCGGAATACCGATTGATTGATTGAATCATTCGTTCATTCCTTCATTCATTCATTCATTCATTCATTCATTCATTCATTCATGCCTTCCTTCCTTCATTCCTTCCTTCATTCATGCATGCATTCGTTCGTTCGTTCGTTCGTTCTTTTATTCATTCATTCATTGAATACCGATTGTGGTTCGAACATTTTTTAGTGTGATTCAAGCCCTCTTGCTTTGCCTGTTAGTGTAAAGACGTTGAGGGCGCGCTTCCAACTTACAGACGAGTGTTAAGGTCTTAACAAAAGTGTAACCCGGTCTTAAAGTGTAACTCGGTGCCTAGGCTTCTGAAAATGTGTCTCGCATATAGAGCGCCACCTGTGGTTTTGGATAAGTTTATAGGCCAGTTCTTTCTGTCGTCTGCTCATCACACACTATCTGTGGTTTTGAGTACGTTATCAGCCAGTTCTTTCCGTCTTCTGCTCGCTGGCTATAAGAATTGCACTTTGAAAGTTTCGAAAATGAATCGCAGAGTATTGTTATTGTGGTGTTAGTTCCTGTTTACATCGCTATTTGAGTGTCAGTGTCAACCACGTTCAGGCAGAAAATCACATGATGATGCCTATGGCGAAGAAAGGCTCGGCGAATGGCAAGGAGATGGACAGTCATTTGCGTGTCGAGGCAGTGGTGATGCTGGCATTCCAGCTGCAGTATTTCAAATCCAACCTACTCGGCGTTAGCATTCCAGACTCATTTTTTGTACTTGTTGTAGTAGTGTGCGATGATATAAAAAGCAATGGATTGTACATATAGGACCATAATCATATCGATGATTGTTCAACTTGAGTTGTTTTCAGTTGCCAAATAACGTCTGTGACTTGGAAGTCATTCTGACTGCTACTGTAACAAGTCTCCCAATCTTGCCATTTCTGATGTATACATGCATGTATAATAATGTTGATTACATTCCAGCTATTCCACTGCCAGTTGACCTATTCAGTATTCTGGTATTCCAAGCTGTAGTATTGTATTTGTTGTAGTAGTGTGTGACGGTATCTAAATACACTAATAATCTGTACATATTCTATGATCGTCAAAATTTACAATGTAAGTTGCATTCAGTTGCCACAGTATCCTCTTAACATGAAAAGTTTTCTATTTTAACATTTGTTAAATATCTACTTTGGAGAGTCATTGTACCTGGGAGTGTGACAAGGTTTCAATCTTGCCATTTCTATAGTCATTTATTTTACGATTTCACGGGTATTTCAGCTTTTTATCAGCAAGTATTTGTTTATCCATATCATTCCTTTTTTTTATTTGATGCATTAGTGTGCAAAAATATTGTATGTAAATGTTCACTGTTACCATTAGACACAAGCAAATTCGGAATTTTTTGCTCTTTATGTTCTCAGTGTCTTAATAGATATTCGCTAAAGATATTTTCTCAGCTTTTGAGTAATCATAATGGAATCTTACACATTAGAGCCTTTGAGGGCAGATTTAGAAACATATAATATGCATTGCATTATCGAAAAGGGCATTATCAGTGATGGCATATGACGCTATACTGTCGATGTGTAATTCAAAAGAATAGTGTGGCAATCCTCCCCTCCCAAACAATGCTCAGGAGGGGACTGTGAAATGGGCTCCATAACATACGTGTGTGCAATGTTTCCCTTGAACTATCAAAGTAGATTATTGCACACTGTATACGTACATACCTGTATTGTCACTCTGAGGTGACCAACCTTATTTATGTATGATGCACGTCATGCCAAGATACATTTTAATATTGTATTGTTCGGAAAGGATTTGGTATACTGTGCAGTGAAGCGACTGTCAGCAGAATCACGTTATATTTTCATAGCTTACCAACTCATTTATATCAGAACTTTTATATTTGCTATGGCTTTAGAATATAAAAAGTACATTCATTTTGCATGCCTATATTTCAACATGTCATAAAGAAAGAAATATAATTTTCTTCCCTACTTACAAGATTCCATCATTATATGAAGTGCGCTTATTTCTTAAGAGGCGTTATAGATGAAGAGGTGGATGACAGATGAGGAGATGACGGATTAAATAGCACTGAAAGGGGGGGGGGATGGAATGACAGGTATGTGTGCAAACCATCATACTGGCAACCTAAATTTAAGAAGTGAAAATTGCCATCTTTTCACAATTTGGTTTGGTAGCTAATCTATGTATAACTTGATATATGTGAGTGTCTCGTGTCAATGTGTTAACGCGTGATGTGCGAGTGTCTTGTATGACTTTAAGCAGCAATATGACACGTGTAGATGTTAAAACCTCTACAATAGTATTTGATATACCAAGCAACTTTTCCTTATCATAGTGACTTGTAAAATTTTTGTACACTTTATAATCACAATAGGGATAATTTTCTGTATGCAGGATATTTTGTGGGGTGTTTTCGAGAACAATCATGTGCAATAAACCGCACATTACGTGGAGCAGATACCAATATGAAGGCCTACACGTCAGGTCCTATGTGAGCAGTCCTTTTCATTATTATCATTTATTGTTGTTTCTGTTTGGTATAATGTATCAACAAACACCTTCGAAAACATACTTATTTGTTCACCATTAATCATGGCTAACTTTGCAAATGAGAAATAAGGAAATCATCAAGAAAGAAAGCAGAGATAAAATAAAAAGAAAAGTGAAAGCATGGGGAATGAAGTTTGCATTTCCAGATAAAATTGTGGATTTTACCATACAAGCAGTAGATACCTCACCGATCAGAAAAAAAAAGAAACACAATAAAAATGATGAAATCACTTTCCTTCGCTGCATCAGTGGCCACCATCTGGGGTTTCAAAGTGAAAATCCACAGAGGACCTTCCTCGTCTTGGGATGTAAAACAGTCAGAAATGTGCTATAGGCAAAAATTGAGCCAATAAAAGTCCACAAAAAAAAAGAGTTACAAGCCAGCAAAACCGTTACATTGTTTATGTAACAATACAGTGTTAGGTGTTGAATTACTCTGGGGATGCTACCTGCCATGCAAAGTAAAAATCTTTTCAAGAAGATGTAAAAAATATGAACATTACGCCGCCCTCCTCCTCCCCCCCCCCCCCATCCGACATAGCAAATAAAAAGAAATCATTCATACATTCACCTTCTAATATAGCATTGCATCAGCTCTGTTACTTCTGGTTCTGGAGAAGATTTGGGTGTATTTTGTTCAAACAGTCCCGTATATGTTGAGGTCTTTGGATTTGGTGCTCCTTCAAACAAAGTGGGATTCCTTTACCCAGGGATGTTATCTCCCAAATTTAAGTTTAGTGGAAATGTATATGTCATAATTATATTTTTCAAGAAGATGCTGGAAATGTGAAAATTCCACCTCCCTACCATGGACACGCCTGGATACCGCCATAATCTAACATGAAGCTTCTAACTTAACTTTACTATTTGCCTAGCTCTATCACTTGGTTCTTATTATTGAAGAAGGTATAAAAAAATCCATAATTTCTTATGTAATTATTTGCACATTAATTTTGGTAATGCAATATATTTTGATAATAGAATTATTGTGCACATTCATTCTTTTTTTCCTTTAAATCATGTACATAGTAATCTGATATTTTCTGAGATTTCGCTGAAGGCTGAAAATGATTTTGATTCATAATAGCAAAATATGTTGAAGAAAAATTAATAAATCTTACAAACAAAATATGAAATACATTATGAAAAAAAATCGTAATTGTTCTATTTATCGTTGATTTTGCTCTTTTTTCTTCATTTTGTTCTTTTTCTTTTAAAGTATCAAACCTATAGCTCATGTCTGCATTCCCCTTCCTATTATAATAATTATTCTGAAGTACAGGCATCTTGTCCTAATATTGTCTGTGCTCGTATGTCTCGAGATGTGGTGTGCTGCGTTGTATAGTGCGTTGTATAGTAACTATTTTCATTCCTTAGTTCTTTGTGCAAAAAAAAAGAAAGTTTGTTTCCTTTCTTTTCCTCTCTCCAGTTGCCCTCTAATCTATTTCTTTAGAAAGGTTATACTCTGAGGAGTACATGTCAAGCTATTGCTTTCTAGTGAACTCCTACGTTCTTCAGGTACCGGTACGTGTTATCAATCTGTAATAGTTTGACATGAATTTTGTTATTTCGTTGGTCCTTTGCCTTTAAGTAGTTTGTATTCTTTAAAGATTTCATTTGTATCATGTTGAAGAACAAGTGAATTCAATTGAATTGAATTGAAATGAACGTGCTTGACTATGACAAATGTATTATTTATCATGATATACCGCTAGTTTGCAGGCACACACCCTTGTTGGTCGTAAATGAGTCTGCACCACAGGACCACTGGCACTGAGCCTCTCTCCCATGGGAGATTGGCACAACGAAATGTGTGCTCGACCGCTGCCTATATGCATCGCTCTGACACATTTTCAGAAGCCTAGGCATCGAGTTACACTTTAAGACCGGGTTACACTTTAAGACCGTAACAGACGAGAGAGTCCCTTTATACATACAGGGACTCTAGTACGGACGACAGACATTGAACGACGGTAAAGTGATGTCATAGAAGTCCCAAAATCATCCCCCACACACCCACACACACACACACACACACACACACACACACACACACACTAGTTTCATTCAGCTGAAAAGGGTCACGGCTAATTTCTTTTGCAATGGAAGTAGTACCCATCGGATATCCAAAATACCAAAGTCAGATATTTTATATTGTACGGGGCCCCAGACAGTAGCTCCAAAGTGCTTTGCCTTTTTCTCTTCTTTGTCTTCATCTCTTCTTCTTCTTAGATATGCGAACCTTCGTCTTCATTTTCGCGACAACGACAACGTCCTCCTCATCATCATCAGTTTTGCTGTTCTGGCAAACATTTTCCAGCGTATCGGCTACGTTTGATTTTAGAGCGGCGAGAGCGGAAGACATGCGTAATTGAGTCTAGGAAAGCGTAGGAACAGCGTAGCTAAATCGGCCAACAGCGTTATCGAAGCAGAAATGAAGCGTCGTAGGAACAAGACTTGATTTTATACGAGAGTAGAGAACTTAGTGAGAGCGTCGTTAAAGCGGGAAGGTCGTGCTGAACAGTCAGTCCGCAGCGCGTGCGATAATGAGGCACGAACAACAATTTTATTCAGAATCACGTTTGCGCAGTTTGTGCCCTTGAGACTGACGAGATTTCGCGATACTTTGCGAGAGTTTTTGCACAGGTCGCAACAACAGCTTTCATAGCTTTCGCAGTGCATTGTTTGACCCAGGATGGTTAGGTAAGTTATAGAGCTGATTATGCTCATTAATTTGATACCTAATTTCCATATTTTCGATCTCAATATAGTAGTCCATTTTAGCATCAAAGTAAACGATTATTTTGCCAGTGTTCAAGAAGCTTTTAGATCATAGTTTGATGTTTTGCTAGTTCCTGACTGGTATTGAAAATAGATCTCCGTAATTTCTTCGATTTCACAATCGTGAAACTTGAGCGAGTATGATCAATTAAAAAACGAAGAGGGGCATCATTTTTAAGGTTGTGAATTTTCCTGTTGAAAACAAGGCAAATTATGTTTTCTTACCGGAAGTGGGGTAGTGAATGAACACGCGTGAGAGCGATGTGACGTCGTAAAATGAGACTACACCTGTGCAAGTCGCGAGTGTGTCATTATTTCGAAGGTATGCATTGTCACGCAGTTGTTTTGTATAGAGATTATATTACATCTTGCACATGTGCATGTGTGTGTATGTCGTCTTTCAGTTAATGTTCCATGTTATTCTTGTTTCCCATTTTTTGGAAGAGTGTGAATCATATTCAATGTACTGGGTGTTACAAAAACATTTCCCACTTTTGATCCTTCATAGTTCAAAAACTATAGATCAGATAACAATAACATTGATATGAGCAATAGCTCAATAGTGTACAATTTTGTTGGAGGTAATTTGAAAATGAAAGCATGATTCAGTTTTTTTTTTTATTCAACATTGATTTTTAAGTTAGGTTTCAGATTTTGCTCTATTTTCAACCCTCTGTACTAAACTTAACTTTGCACAGGGGTTATTGGTGTGTATAGGAGTGTGTTGTTGATACCCAGACAATGGTCGTGGACAATGACCAGGATTGGAATGCTTCATGAGGAATTCCACTATCGCAGCTAGTCTTTGTTCATTCTGAAATGTGGTGTGTGCAAGCACATGGAAACATGTGCTTACTTCTTTCATGTGCATGCATTTCACCCTGTGTCAAGAATTCAGACTAGCAGTGCTCAGGGCAATCCACATGAATAATTGATAAAGCATTCATGTGCCTTGCAGCAGAGCTCGGGACAGGTGGTAGCCAGGTCCATTGTTCAGGGTCATTGTAAGTGCACACTCACATACACATCATTGGTTCCTGTGTAAAGTTCAAGTTTTGTATAGAGAGTGAAAATTCGATCACAATCTGGAACCTAACATTAAAAAAAATCATGGATTTCATGAAACTAATATAGGCTTTCATTTTCAAATTACCTCCAACTCAATTGTACACTATTCAGCTATTAGGGCCTACTCATATCAATGACACTTTTATCTGATACATAGTTTTTGAACTCACAGCATTGAGTCAGCAGCCAATGGATACTACGCAATGCGACACGCCGCGTCTTGCGACAGATTTCGACCAATCACAGACCCGGAATTCCGGTGCGAACGCGAGGATAATCTTTTTAAACTCGACGCTAGACATGTCGCTGAATTTTGTTAGTTCCTGACCCGTATTGAAATGAAAATGAGAAAACGTGCCCTTATTGTGATACTATATACTTTAGCGGACATAGTCTTCACCATATTTTAGAGGGGCATGAAAGATTTCAGGTTAGTTTTTTTGGTATCAAACGTGAAGGAATATTTTTGAATACAATACCGAACTTCGAGAGAGATTTTGATATTCTATATTCTTCTTTTCCGTTTTATTTTGATCATGAGCATATTTGCTAATGTTTTCTCTTTCAGTCGATGCTAAAAGTGTCGAAAACTGACAAGAAATACTCGTTCTACACGGATTTATTCATGACCATGTATCTGCTCATTACGTATGCAAGCACCGCTCAGCCGTGCATACGACTTGAATAAATACGTGCGTTTTCGCTCGCGCTGCGGACTGACTGTGAATTGATCAAGAAAGCGGCGTAGCAGCGGGACCACGTCGGTGTCTAATTTAGACTACTTCCCGGTCTTGTGCCGCTGTTACACGGTCAGAAAAACCTGGAATTGTTACGCTCTTCCCGCGGTATTTACACTGTCACTGCTCTCTCCCCGTTTGAGCTACGATTCAAAATAGGTCAATCTTGATGGGGAGATGGGGAAGAAATTTTGAACAAGTTCAAAATTTCTTCCCGATCTGTAAAATTGCCAGATCCAACCCCATCACCCAAACGCTGCTGCTACGATGCTCCCGGTCCCCGTACACTTTTGCCGCTCTCTCCCGATCTGACAGATTGAATAGATCGGGATGCAGATCTTGATAGTGGAATTACATGTGGGGACACTTTAGGAACACTCCGTGGGACCCCGTACAGCTATAACTGGTTTCGGTGTTTTTGATACCTCGTTGAGTACTGCTTCCATTGCAAAAGAAATTATAGCAGTGATTCTTTTCACTTACAATAAAATAATACGGGAACACTTTCCAGCTACTGGCTGGGGGCCCTTAAAGAATAAAAATAACTGGATGGGTTTGTGTTTTAGGTATCTCGGCTGTTAAATCCACTGCCAAGGAAAATAGGCATACATGACTCTTTTCACCTAAAAACGCTTAATTCATATGGGGTGGGAATACCTTGGGGCTATACCTGTCAAGGGCCCTGCATCCGGGCCAATTTCGCACCTCTTTTAATCCAATTCTTTAATGCTGAATTAGATTTAGCAAAAGTTTCGCCTAGATGATAGGGTGGTTTAATATCATGATCTCTTCATTCAAATTCATTTTGAAACATTCACATTACCTCTAACCTTATTCTATATAACACTTTTTCAACTGAAATTCATAAGACAAGCACCATTCCACTATCCGTTCATTCATAAATTCATAATGATATAGTCACGTGATCACATGCTGCGATCGTTCATTCACATTGATTTCTGGGTATCTAATTTAACATGTTCTGCAGTCAATTAAACAGATATGTTCATGCTTGACCTCTTTCCTTGTTTTCTTTCATCGTAGCTATTGTTTTGTAAGCATCATAACATTTCATGTTTTCGTATTCGTTTAAGAAACTTTGACTACAGTTTTTTTAAACGTGCTTATTGAATCCGAAGAAGTAAGAAGCCACAAATTATCTGGCCGTTACGAGCGGGCGGCCAGTTCCAGGAAGTCAAGGTTATGATCCTCAAATGTTTTTTTTTAATAATTCTTTCTATATCTTCTAGAGATATACGTCTGTATCTATTGTGCTGTCATGACCATTAAAAAAATGAAGTTAATCTGCATTACTGGTACACGTATAGTCCCATAATGACATGTATGAAAGAGAAGGAGCGTTACAGAACAACCAAATCCAATTATACTAGATAAAAAATATGATACTTTTACTGCTTTATAACAGTAATTTATAGATGAAACAAAAACACATAAGTAGTGTACCCCGTCTATATGTCAAAAATTCGACCTTGATTTTTCCGAGAAAATGGGAAAAAATGAGAGTAATAAATATAAAAATAGTATCGCTATGTATTTTGTTGAAAATCAGGTCACGTACTTTGGAGAGGTCAGAGAGCTTATAGTAATAATGTAGCCTTGAAAATAGGGAGGAGCGGGCAAATCAGACAGTGAGAAAAAGAAAATTATGAATGTATCGATAAATTTATAGTATTGATGCTGAGTTGATAAAAATTTGTTTTGACGGGATAAAGCCTGTAGAGCTGCTGGAGGAACGAGAGCAATGTGAGGAAGAAATGTGCGGGTACGAAGTGTACACTGATGAGCGCCGGACATATCAGACAGTGACCGACGGTCAGAGCAGACAGCCAGTGAAACAGTATATCATGAATGGACGAAGTCTAAGCGAGTGAAACAGTATCGTCTGCTGGAGGAACGAGAGCAATGTGATGAAGAAATGTGCGGGTACGAAGTGTGCACTGATGAGCGCCGGACATATCAGACAGTGACCGACGGTCATAGCAGACAGTCAGTGAAACAGTATATCATATGACTGGACGAAGTCTAAGCGAGTGAAACAGTATCGTCTACTGTAAAATGTGAGGGTAAGAGGTGTACTCTGATGACCGACGGGCATATGAGACAGTGACTGAATATAGAATATGACTGTCACGATAAATACGTAGTATTGAGACAGAGTTGATAAACATTTGTTTTTGTGGGAGTATATAGGTATTGTGGACGTGCTCGCACTGACACGTTAAGAGTGACACGAGAGAACATGAATCGATATCTGAATGACATTTATTTCAATCCAGAACACGAAGCCAGTTTTGGCGGGGTAGAAAAATTGTACAAGTTCGTGCGAGAAGATGGTCGATATCGCTTAAGTAGGAAACAAATACGAGAATGGTTAGAGGGTATTGACACCTACACATTGCACAAACCGGCCAGACGTCGGTTTAGTAGAAGCAGAGTCATTGTTGGCGGTATGGATGATCAGTGGCAAATGGATTTGGTAGATATGTCTGCGCTCTCCCGTTACAATTCGGGGTATAGGTATCTCCTTACATGTATAGACATTTTGTCTAAATTTGCCTGGGTAGTGCCCATCAAAGACAAACGTGGCAAAAGCTTGGTCAGTGCTCTGAAAATTATCTTCAAAACGCAGAGGTCTCCGCTAAAGATTCAAACGGACAAAGGCACTGAATTTACCAACAGAATATTTCAAGCCTTCTTGAAAGAGAAAGACATTGAGTTTTTTACAACTGAAAACGAAACCAAGGCTAGTGTCGTTGAACGTTTTAACAGAACGTTGAAAGAAAAGATGTGGAAATATTTTACTCACTCCAACACGTTGAAGTATACCCGCATACTCCCGAAACTCCTCCGAGCCTACAATAATGCCCAGCACCGTTCGATCAAAACAAAACCCGTGCTCGTCACCAAGAAAAATGAAGGTATCATCTGGCAGCGATTGTATGGTGATCAATCATGGGCATTACGTAAACAAAACAGACCTCGCTACGAAAAAGGTGAAAGAGTACGCATCAGTAAGATGAAACGAACTTTTGAAAAGGGGTACCTCCCCAACTGGACAGAGGAAGTGTACACAGTGTCTGGTCGTAAACATCGTGATTTACCCGTCTATCATTTAACCGATGATAATAACGAACAATTGAAAGGTACATTTTACGAACCTGAATTGCAGAGGGTGCGTAAGGACAAGGCGGACATGTATAGGGTGGAAAAGATACTGAGACGGCGAAAGCGAGGGGGTAAAACCGAATATTTCGTGAAATTTCTAGGCTATCCAGACACGTTTAATGCTTGGGTAGATAACATCGATAAAACCTATCGCAATTGAGGGAGGGCATCATTTTGACGAAAGAATCAGTATGGAAGGCGAGGAACAATTTTACGTGACTCTACCCAGTAATAGTTCGTTCGATTATTTTCCGGATAATACAGTCACCAGTTTTAAGACTAAATTAGCCGCGCCGCTCATATTTCACGCGCAGTGGGAGGTGGCATTGGTGGAAATAATTTATCCCTATTCTTGGTATAACGTGAATATTACGAACAACACATTTCAATTTCTACTGTCCGAAGAGGTGGTCAGCCATTGCGTTATACCTGAAGGACATTACAAAGATATAGGTAGTATATGCGAGGCACTGACAGCTGCTCTACCTGAACGATTTCGTAACAACTTCACTGTACAACGCGATTCGAGCTCGGGCAAAGTTATTTTTGATTTCGATCAAGTCAGCGCCATACAGTTAAGCGAGGGATTAGGTTACCTGTTGGGATTTCCCCGCGGCATCATTCGCGGTCACGCACAGGCGCCTTTTTCTCCGAACGTGAATGGAGGGATCAATACACTTTATCTGTATACGGACGTGATTTGCAATCAGCCCGTGGGTGACATCAGTGCCCCTCTCCTGAGAATTGTTCCCGTTCCCCACAGAAGGGCTGGTGAGATCGTCACGTTTACTTACCAAACCCCTCACTATCTGCCCGTAAAATCAAAATACATAGACACTATACAAGTTGATATAAGAAGTGACTTTGGGGAAAAAGTGCCATTTCAGTCCGGAAAGTTGGTAATTAAACTCCATTTTAGAGCTTGTCGTTATCTACATTAACGGTGTAATGCCGCGCCATCGAGAACAAGTGTGGTCTCATCCCCAGTATGGGAGTGGATCTCTGCCCTATTTTCGAGGGGCGAGAGTGCAACGGGGATATGGGCTGGGAAGTATGCTTAAAGGTATCTGGAAATCGGCCGTACCACTCCTGAAAGCTGGTACAAAGTACTTGGGGAAAAGAGCGTTGCAAACAGGTGTTAATGTAGCTCAAGATGTCATGGCGGGAAAAAGTTTGAAAACTGCTTCGGCCGCACAAGCGAAAAAAATTAAACGTCGATTGGTCGAGAGTATGGACGCACCTCCTGTGAAAAGAAAGACGAAGAAGAAGAATGACAAGAAAGTGAATAAAAAGACCAGACGTAAGAAGAAGGCATTCATTTACACTGGCTCTCGACCGGTGAAAAGAAGCAACGATATTTTTGATCGGTCCTGATCACTCTATTACTATTTTTAACCGAAGACAGAGAGTGAAAGCTAAAGTTGAGGGCATAATGGAAAAGCTACACAAGTTATCGTGCGACTGTTCTAAATCGGAAATTGACCTGTTCAGCATCCCCCCGACTCAGACGACCATAGAGCAAGGAAAATGGGTCGAGTTCTTCCCCGTGACGAGCATAGCCGATGCCACGCCCATACAATTTCATCTGCAAAGTTCGCCGGAAGAGTATACTGATCTTTCTCAAACGCTGCTACATCTCAAGGCGAAAGTTGTTAATGCGGATGGTACCGCCCTCACCGATGAATCCTCTGTAGCACCAGTCAATCTTTTTCTACATTCGCTCTTCAGCGAGGTAGATGTGATGTTCAACGATACACTCATCACCCCTTCCACGAACACCTATCCTTATAGAGCTATGTTCGAAAATCTTCTCACCTACGGTCGTGATGCAAAATTGTCGCAGCTAACTTCGTCCTTGTTTTACAAAGACACGGCGGGATATATGGAAATCAATGACCCTCTGGCCTCGAGTAATACCAACGAAGGGCTGAATAAACGCCACGAGTTTACCAAATTGTCTAAAACGGTAGACATGGTAGGAAGGCTACACGTGGATGCATCGTTCCAAGATCGGTTGATTATGGGAGGGGTGGACATTAAATTCAAACTTCATCGCAGCAAGAACGCATTTAGTCTCATGTCGTCTACCCCTGAAGCAAGCTACAAAGTCAAAATCACCGAAGCCAGTCTCTTGGTGAGACGCGTGAAATTGAGCCCGACCACATCGCTACTGCACGCTAAAACATTGGAAACGGAAACGGCCAAGTATCCTATCAGACGAGTCGTGACAACCTCTTTTTCTATTCCTAAAGGACAGTTGTCTTTTACCCGAGAGAGCCTGGTTATAGGACAGATTCCCAAGCGAATGGTGATTGGTTGTGTCAGTAACACGGCTTACAATGGATCTTACGCCAGAAATCCCTTCAATTTTCATCATTATGACCTGAATTACATAGCGTTGTATGCTAATTCAGAACAAGTTCCGTGGAAACCGCTCCGTCCTCAGTTTACTGGATCTTCCCCCAATTACATCTTGGCCTATCAGACTCTGTTTTCTGGTACCAATAGTATGTTTCACGACAAGGGAAATCATATCACTAGAGACGACTACGGAAAGGGATACGCCCTCTACGCCTTTGATTTGACCCCAGATCTGTCGACCGACGATTACTTTCAACCCAAGACTTCCGGATCAGTTCGACTGGAATTGACTTTTGCTTCTCCCCTGTCCGAAACTGTGAATGTCGTCGTTTATTCCGAATTTGAATCTATCTTAGAAGTTGATCGTAATCGTAATGTCACTCTCGACTATGGTAATTAGATATCTGTCGAGATGAACACGCGTGAACTCTTGGGAGTTGTTCAGAAAGAACCCAAACTAAACGGGACTTTTGTTGGTGTTTTTCCCGCCGATAAATTACCAGTTTTAGCCACGAGAAGAAGAAGGAATGGAAGAAAAAGAAGAAGAGAGACTGAGAAAAAAACCGTGTCATTGATTGCGAATGTAGATGGTCACAGAGAAATAGGTTCTCATTGGATTGCTATTTACATCGACAGTAGAGGGCGTGGTGAATTTTTTGATTCATATGGTAGACACCCTACTTTATGTTCGCCTTACTTTACCAAGTTTTTGAATGTCAATGCCGATGTGTGGACGTACAATAGAAAATCGCTACAATCCAGCTGGTCTACAGTGTGTGGGCAGTACTGTCTTTATTATCTTATACGTAGAGCCAGAGGTGATTCGATGAGTAGCATTTTGTCTGAATTTAATTCTCGCACACGGGGGCAGAATGATCAGAGAGTGTACCATTACATCAACAATTATTTACACTCTCCGCCACCACTAGTAGATGCGAATTTTCTGTACAATCAAATAGCAAAGTCGTGGATGTTGAAATAGATGCTATGCTATGAAAGATATGCTGGTTCTAACGTGGTACGTCAAAGCATGCCGTAGTAATTAGATGTCTGACTGTACTGCTACATAATAACCTAACGAAGCGTGTTGTCTTTGGTACCCTCATAAGTACCGCGAAGCTGTTCATATATGTTCGTAGTTTGTACGTATAAGATATAGCTCTTTCTCTCTCTCTCTCTCTCTCTCTCTCTCTCCCTGTGTCGTCTTGTACACTGTAATGATTATGTCGTGACGTGACTTGATCCTATTTAACTGACCGCGATATAGTAACTTGCATTCTGTTAGCAATGTCACACGCGTGCAGAATAATGTCATTGTCTGATATGATGGTATCAGTAAGAAGTATATTCGTAGAATATAAATCGTACTGTCTTGTCAAGAAAATAAAATCTCAAATACACACACACACACACACACACACACACACACACACGTAGGTATATTACGCTATGTATCTTCTGATTATATTGCTAAGATTTTTATGTACATAGGTGCCATAAAGTCAGGCGTAGATATTGTATGCTCAAAATGTATGATGTATAGCTCTGTCTCTGTGATAGTTGATATTATTAAGAATTACGGCGTGAATGTTATAACCTGAAGACTATTTGTATAGTTATTTTTTATCTTATAGAGTTTATGGTGTTGCATGTTAACAATAATATATATATATATATATATATATATATATAGTAAATGTACATTTTTGTACGCTATAATGTATTAACCTAACCACATCAGCACACACACACACACACACATACACGCACACACAACTTCACATAAGCTACACGTTTATAATGTATTAGTCTAACCGTATTAATCAACACACACTAACACACACACACACACGCAAACATGCAAAACCTCGGTTGTGGGAATTATTGCAGCTTAGTCTATAAGATTATAGAATGTGTAGCATAGACTCGGACAAGAGTGATACAGTTGCAAAGTTTTATACGCTGTACATGGTAGATTTATTGTCTGTACATGTTTGACTATAATACACGATTGTGGTCTCAATAAATAAATAAAGCGTTTACAATTCATATTCATTTGTCTTCATCTTGCTTGAATTCACGTGTACACGTCTTACGTAGAGGTTCGTTATGTATTGTAACATTCAGTGAATGCATAAAATATGATTATGATAATCATTACCAACGTCATTTCACAATACCATCGGGTAGGCTGAAAAAAAAAATCAGTCGTCTTCACATAAAACTTGACGATCGTACACAAGTGTCATAAAAGTCAATAGGTACCGTTGTACTCTCGTTAAATCGTTTCGATGCATGTAAGGCATCAATTGTAATCTATCCTATAACAAAACATTACACCAAACAATACACGGCGAAGGAGCATAAAAACGTTGCGATACATGTATGGTATCAATATGTGTGACCTATCATGGCCATTCGTTTCCTCTTATTCTACCGAGACGCGGTAGGGTTAAGACGAGAAAGATAATATAAAAATGATATAACACAATACACATTCAACAATTGTCTTGATGTATCAACGTATTCAGTAACATTAGCTTAGACATTTATCGTCAAGAAAATACTATACTATTCATTATCATAAACACATTTCTCTCAAATCTCAATGCATTAGGTCACAATAATTCAGAGACTTTCCCACTTGAAAGGTAGAGTTCTCTTCTTTTTTTTCTTTGCACGTGTAGTCATCATCATCATTGAGCTTGCGCTCTTAGACCCTTTCTTAGTAACCCTCTTGTCTACAGACGTAGGTATGAACCCTTTAATTTTCATGTCTTGCATTGCGTTGCGTCGTGCCGTATTGACAATAAGTGATTCGGGCGTATTGCTATTGATCAGAATTTTAAGAAATTCTTTCCAACCCGCTGGTTCGTGCGTATTGCGTACCCTCATGACATCGTATATTAGATCTACTACATTTGAGCCTGGTACAATGGAATCACCAACGATCAACTCTCTATTTTCATTCAGCCAGTCGGTGCTGTCTTTCTTTTGCAGTAAATGATCTAATAACAAACTCCCTCGATGTTTTACCGAGGGGGGTAAAATCTTTTAACACATCCTCCTTCAAGGTAGCGTATTGATGGTCAGACAATTCGTCGGACTGTGCTTTTGTAGATGTCTTTCTTGGTGTTTTGCATACTACTACTACTATTAGCCATGACAAGTACCAACAAGTTTAACAAAGAGAATCGATTCTGACAATCATACACTCGTTCGACACCTTAAACTTAATCTATTAGTATCACTTTGATTAGAAAATACATCATTTTAATAACATTGACAAAATAGGTCCCAGCAGAGATGTGAGAAAACCTCCTCTCTGGACTAACATTGATTTTCGAGCTTTATAATCATTGCGTTTGTTACCTACGAAGCGCAGCTCTTTCTTGTGCCGCGATAATGCCTTCTTCTGACTCTTAGTTAATTGAACGTTACCTTTTAAGCAGTTTGCGCAACATTCGGATAGACATAAAATGAGATCTTTGTTGGCGTATTCTAAAAGAGCCTTTCTCTGTTTAGAATTACATTTATTCAAGACTTGCAGCTCCGGCAAGTGGTTCTTTAATCTACGAGACATATTGAAAGAGTGACGCAAAAATGCTACAAACGTCTATTTTATGGCTACCTGCCAGTCACAATCAACCACCACGTATTATCGTGATGCACAAAAGAGAGTAATTCTCTGATCTTACGTTTTACAAACGTACACAACGGTCAAATCGGGAGGAAATATCTTACTACGTAATCTATACTCTTCCTGCGTTTCGGGCTTTAGATCAATCAACAAATATCCATAAGGATAACGAGTGGCATCTTGGTACGCTTCTTGCAAGTATTTGCCACGCCCCGGGTATAGTTGTTTACCTAGATGAGCAATTTGCAATTTATCTCTGGGGTTCTTAAACACAATCAGATAATGACTGTTTAAACTGATGGTTCTGAGTTCTTTGGCCTGGTGAAAAAGATTTTGTACTATGAATATGACGGAGAGGTTGCGATGATGAGAACCGCGAGTGAACAAATTGGTGATTCGCGCGTCATTACCGCATTCCGACATTAAATCATCTATGATAATAAGATTACAAAATGTAGGATCTATCAGCTCGTCCAGATTGCCCGGTATGCCTTCTATTAACTGTACAAAAGGCATTTCTCGCATCATCTCTTCGTAAGCTTTTTGATAAACCCCGTAACACCATATTATCTTTTCTGGAGGCGGATCGATCATCTCGCGGTGAGAGTTTAGAATTTTCCGGACAAATACTGTCTTACCACTCCCCGTGGGTCCTGCCACTATGCAGGTAAATGGATGAATGAATTTTAACGACATGACGATGACAGTGTTTTTTCCCCTCTTCTTTCGAGAAATCGCGTCTGAACTAACGCGGTTTAGTGTCATCGCAGTCTATTATATACTCTGATGAGATGGACATTATTTAGTGTTGCGTCTTAATAGCTAAACCAGGATGTTGGATGCGTTGAAAAAGAATGAACGTAAAGGCTTAAAGAGGTCAGTATCTGGAATTACACCATTTTGGAGGAGTTTTAAGATTTTTTCTTCCGAATGATAAGTTAAACTAAAGGTGACTACAAAAAGAAGGGTTAGGAAAGCAGATAGAAAAACTGATTTCCAAGGCATATTTCGCTTAACTGTCAAAATGTCACGTTCCGTGAGTTCTACCGGATACTCCACTTCTCCTATTACCTCCTCCTCCCCCTCGTTCACCCGTGCGCGAGAATCAGACACGTTCATCATTCTTGAGAGGCATACGCCGAAATGGCCTTTCTTGTTGTTAAGAGGTATGATTTATATTATTATTCGTGGGGAACCCATCCGTATGGCACGGTAAACAGGTTATCTTGAATGACTCTCTTGTCGTAAACAATGCGGTAGTCTTTGCTGAGTGGTTTAGACAAAATGCGCTGTCTTTTGATATCTCTCGTGATGTGATGATTATCGGTGACCGTTACTTTGTAAGTTTCTTTGGTATTCAATTTTTTCACCATGCGATTCAAGACATTGTAATTCAGGACTTGGGAATTTTTGTAATTTAGAGTGATCCCTCTGATTTTGCACACAGTACTACCATCGTTCAATTGATAAGCGTAAGATTTTGGCCCCCCTGCCACAAAAGTCACAATATAACGACCATCCAATTCATCAGTAAGATCACCGAGGTAATCTCCCAAGGGAGGCGACCATTCGTCGGGAATATGTCCTCTTTCGACATAAATGATGCTATCCGTGTCATAATAGAGCACCCTATCTCCTAGACGATCTAAGATATGAAACAACTTAAGCCTGGCCTGAGCGGTAGTGAAGGCAGCTATGACCACGTTAGATTGTTTAGATAGTTCCTCAAATTCCTCCGCCACTTGCCATCTTATTTCTACCAATTCGTCAGAAACGAAGTTTAAATCTAATATTTGCTTGTCATCCGCTGTGAGAAACTCGTATAATACTGCAGGATCCTGAGTTATCTCTATTTTGGTCAAGTTATTTCTCATACCCCACCTACCCCAAAATGAACATAATTGTAATTTCGCCAGCGCGCGCATGCCTTCATTTCTCTTGATGTTTTTGTCTCACTTGAAAAGAGATGAAGATCTTTGATGCTTCATAGATTCTACACAGGTGAACATGTTAAGCAAGCAGTATTGTAATGGAATTACACTTATACATTTCTGAAATATGTGAGGCTCCTATGTCATCAACACTGTTCAGTGTCATTTGTATAAGATTTTTCAGAGTACCGGTATTGGTTTCTCTGCTCAAGGACCACAATAAATTCCACAATATGTATACATGGAACTGTCGATTTACAATTGTAGGTACTATATAATGTGAAATTACGAAAATCGACTGGAATGCTCCTTTAATATGTTTAACACGCACACCGTTCAGGAGCAGAAATGCTAACACCCTTACCAAGAATCACTGAGTCATATTTTTAAAAAGTCAGCATTTTTCTTACTCACATTCAATGACATTTATCATGTAATATCCTCTTATGATGCACTGTGTTCCCAGTTAAGATAGGTCATTCACCTCTCTTTCCATCATACAAAAGGGCACACCTGATGTCTCCTTTAACCCAATGAGGACGGGCTGATTTTGCTATAACGTGCATTTCCCATAGACACCTGCTGGGACTAGTCTTCAAGGGGTTAAAGGTGTGGTTTAGTTGTGTGAGTGGCATGTCGGAACTAATGGGCGGTGTAATGAAGAGTATTGCTTCACATGATCTGTGAAGCAAGGAGCCATCCATGGTCTGCGGGGTCTGTAATTGTGGGATATTTCTTCCTGTCCGTAATGACAGACATGTGTGAAAGATGGCAGTCTGTGAAAGTTTTTTTCTTTTTCTTTTTCCCCCTCATGCCATCATCTTGATGGAGCTGATCATTGCAGAACAAAGTATGGCATCTCAGAGCATCATCAACAAATCATATATGCTACGTAATCATCAAAAACATCACTGAAACTAAACATCAGCACAACTTCTAAATTTTTTTTTGGGCAGATTCATCCATTTTTTTTTTTTCATTGGTTTGGCTCACTTTGCAGGGCAATTAATTTAGGATTCTCTGCAGTAAACATCAAATTGGCTTTTTATTAGAATATTTTCCTGCATTTGGCCCTATTGAGATATTTATTGATGATATGATAAAAAATGTATTTCCTTATGGCTGAATTAAAAGAAGGGCAATAGTATTCAGTTCCATTTGAGCTTTAGAGCATTCTCCCTCTATAAAAGGTTGTGACCATGTAATTTGTTGTGATGTTGTTATTATTTTTCCTCATTTCTTTTATGGAAAAGTCACCAAATGCATGTCATGTGAACGTGTGTATTTCCTTAACCCCAAAGCACGTACCAGAATTGCACGAAATCAACGTGCAGCCGCAAGTCATGCAGTCATCTGGCGAGTGACGACGACTGCCAAGTCAACATCAAGAAGAGGCGGATATGCCATGCTCTCAAGTAAGTTTTATCTTACTGATTTTTGCTAATTTCATGAGCGTGCACAGTGAAGAGTGTGTTCATGTACTGCACAGCAGGTATCCCTGCACAAAGTCACTTTTGTTTTTTTTGGTTTGTTATCATTTTTCATCGGAAAAGATGGCTGTATACTGTATACGCCGAATATTTTGCGAGGTT
The DNA here is from genome assembly GCF_040938485.1 of Diadema antillarum. NCBI lineage: Eukaryota > Metazoa > Echinodermata > Echinoidea > Diadematoida > Diadematidae > Diadema > Diadema antillarum. Next base: position 426,007 of record NW_027271113.1, read on the forward strand.
TTTATTTTTGCGAATTTTGCGAGTCAAGGTGCTATTCGCGAAATTAAAGACACGCAATAATATTGACTCTGATCTTGATGTTCAGTACAGGACTCTACGATCGCGAATTTAACCACTCGCGAAATCGTCAGGAATTCCCGATTCATGAAAATTTAGACTTGCGAAATATATGGCATATACAGTAACCCATACTCAGCTGGGCTAGCTGGTCTTCCATGTGTATGAGGTCCAGTTGTGTGTACTTTGGGCGGACCACTTCACTGGGGTATACACCCTGCTTCTTATAATTAATGAATGAAGCGGGATACTTTACGTGGGTGAGATGTAACTCTCTCACACATGGGACCTCCATTTTATGTCCTGTCCGAGGAACAGAGTGTTTTGCCTCTACTAGAGGGGACGGCATGATAACACACAACATTGCCCAGTAAGGCTTGCTGGGATTCAAACCCATGCCCAAACCTGAGCCATTTGATTGAAAGGCAGACGTGCCAGCAACTGAGCCACCTTGCAATGAACAAATAAGTTTGTTTCACCACAATCCATCTTCATTTTGATGTGGTAAAGTTAAAAAATGCAAATGTTTTGTGATAATTGTGATAACAAAGGGACAGGTTCAGTGAAAGACATTCAAAAACAAAATTTAAATGCGAGAAATAGTATTCTTATGTGTGGAAATGTAATCAAAGTACTTCGTTAATGGAAAGATTTCTTTCCAGATTTGGGGATGTAGAGTGATACTGCCAGCAATTTTCTGCCCTTTTTTCGGGGGAAACCTATCACTGATTTGTGGTTTATCATGCGTCCCCTCGCTCTAGATTCTTGGAATCCCATCGATCAGGTCACATAATGTCACTAGCAGGGGTCTTAAAATGAATTGTTTGGTCGTTTCTTGTATGCACAAGGTTACTCAGAATGCAGCTGAGCAAGGGATTCTATGCCGTGCCAAATGATGTGGGCCGTTGATGATGATGATTGCCTTCTACGTAATTGTAAACTACAGTGATTGAGTGGGTAATTAAATGCTTCAAACGCGCATTTTCCTGTGTTTTCCTTCTTTTTTTTTATTACCCCCCTCAATACTCCGGCATGTATGATCGGCAAACAAACACAGTCGTATGTCACCTCTCGCACAGCTCCTGGATTTTGTAAACAAGACCGAATTGTCAATTAAAGCGGAGAAGAATGACCATCAGATTAATGAAACAGTCCTGAAGGGGTAGCAAGATATCACAGCTTGAGAAAAGGGAGAGAGAGGGGACAAGGCATAGAGATAGAGTGAGAGAAAGTGTGACTGTAGTGAGGGGGTGTGTTTATTAGACGTAATTAAAAGTGATAAAAGACGGTGTACCATGGTCACAAAATATTTGCCCAGGCCTATTGATGTGTCCTCCGTCAAATGACGAGTGTGCTGGTTTGTTTACTGCTAGCAGCTCTATTTGCTTGCTTGGCAAATCGGAGTTATATTTTCTCCTTTTCCAAGACTTTATGTGCGGGCCATGCATTTAGCAGAAATTCTTGGTATTTGTCACCTCTTTCTCTCTCAGTGTATTCCTTGTAACCCTTGAGTCTTACTGCAGTAGGGCGTAGTGTGGGGAGGGGGTAGAGATGAATCTTGTCATCAGTATATCGCCATCTATTGAGGACGAACGGTCATTAGTCTCTCTGTTTATGAATGGTCAAGTGTTGTTGGGAGCAGCTGTACTACAATGAGTTTGCGTGGTCGGTCGTATCGCTGGGGATGATGAAAAGCAGGTTCATGGCATCCATGGGGAACCAAAAGTGAGAGTGCTAGGGAAATGAGGATTATAAATTCTTACTGAAAAACTCCACTCCATGCCCAAGTTTACCCCCCCCCCCCAAAAAAAAAAAAGTTGTGAAAGTCAAACAAAATAAATAGAGCAGTAAGGTTTCCCACGGCACGTTTCTCAATTCATGAGAGGTCCTTCAATGTGTTCTTTATTTTTTGCCTGAATTCCTAGAGTGGGATGCATTGGCTTTCCGAGAATGAAGCCCATTTTTACTGCACTTGCCAAGTTTTTCTGTGAACTCTCATTTAGAATTTTGTCATGTTCAGCCATGAATTATCATTGAGTGCTGTCATTTGGCATTCAGTCGAGCACCTTACACTGAAGATAAATATATACTTGTATGTTAAAAACTACATCCATTTGCACTGATGTAGCTTAAGATAGTATGGATTTAATGTTTAGTCAGAAATCAAGGTTTAACATTTTCTTTTTGTTTTAGGGCTACCATATGATGCCTTCACATTTTAAAATCATGTAACTGTATATGCGTAGTAATCTTGAGTGACATGAGTAAATTTGCTTTCTTGGATATACTCATACAGCACATTTGCAGGGTAGAAAAAAAGAGGAAGAAAGTTTAAATCAAACATATTTCAAGACCCTTTGCGAGGTTGGAAAGCTTGTCGTTCTGCTCGAGAATGAGGTTAAGATGACGACCTACTTCTCTCTACTCATTCCTTCTTTCCACGCTGCTGTCTGCATTGCCGATGGCACACACACACACACACACACACACACACACACACACACACACAAACTCATAGGACATTCATGAATACCCGCATAGCCCGCAGGTCCTCCAAGCTACCAGTGGAGATTCAGGAAAGCAGAAGTAGTTTTCAAGCATTGCTAGGCTCTTCTTTCACTCTCTGGTATTCGTTTCTACTTGTGCATTCAGACATTGTGTCCCGCCTCGATCAGTCAGATCTCATAATTCACTATACTTTTTTTTTTGCGTCATATTTGAGGTCACCACACACCCCCACTTCGATACGGCGCCCTTTCTCAAAAGTCTAAGCCAAACACGTTTCAGCCAAACTGTGTTAAGCTGTGGAGGAGAGGTTGGATTGTGTTTTATGAGCAAGTGACATGTATAAGGAGGTGGTATTAACAATTCATGAGTGTCTGGGCTGTCTTGGATGCTGGGTATTGAACATTACTGCTCAATAAATGTCACAAATGAGATTATGCATTAACTGCTGGCAGTGGAGGAAAAGTGTGTCCTCATGCAAGAAATGCAGCAGCAAGTGTATTCACATTATTGGTATATCGATAACCAATTTGCAGTACTTTAACTTGGATAACTCCTAAGGTATGACTGTGAATGTAACTAACATAGTTTGTTCCCACTGGGAGATTTGCAGACTCTGTGTAGGTAGGAATGAATTAAAGTTATCTTATGCAGATATGAATATCCAGTGATGACGTACAAATTTGGTGAGTGCAATCTGCAAAAGACCTTTTTTTCCATTTTTTTTTCTGAGGAAGCAATGCTGATTAACAAATTGCCCTATGTCGACATAAATTAGTACCGAATTAATCATCGTTTAGTAGTAGGGATAATAGAAAGTCTTGGGCAATCATACTCAGGCAGGATTTGAACCCATAACCTCCTGATGATCGGACAGGTGCCTTTTCCACTAGACCACCGAGCTTCCGCCCGATAGGCAGTGCTGGCTCTTAATTTAATAGCATGTGGCGGGTACCATGTGTCCATCAAAATTCATGAAATTCTTGTGTAGAGTTGTTTTCTAATTTCAGCTGATTGACAAATTTTGATATTTAGTAATTTGATGAAGCAGTGCTATTCTCAACCTTTTTCGGAACACAGGCTATACTATATCCAGCAGTGAGAGATTTTTTTTTTCTCTCTCTATAAAGACACATTTGGGAATGCATTAGTCATGTCAGCAGCACCCATTTTTCTCTCAACCCTCAGTCTGATTAACTTTTCTGGAATTCTTTTTTAGGGGAATGCATTCTCAGTCCCCCCCCCTCCCCCACAAACCCTCCTCCTCATATACAATGCTCCGACACATTCTGAAATTCCCAGGACAGCGTACGCCCAACCTTTGACTTGATGTCTCTAGTTTCAGGTAATGTCATTCTCTGTCTGTCTATCTCTACGACTCTTTCTCTCTTTCTGCTTTCCTCGTCCTTCCCTGCCAAGGGTGTGAAAAAAAAAATGCCATGGGACACCATTCCATGTGTAATCTATCCCTCCCTCGTCAAGCCCTACTCTTTCTGGCCGTGCCCGGGAGTGGAGAATTTCCCAGCGTCTCTCGGCCTAAGCGCCCGTCTAAACCCCTAAATCTGTGGGCAGAGAGGGAGACACGACCCAGAACTTGAAGGTGAATTTGTCCCCGCCAGCAATTTGCAAGATTCCTCGCTGCCCGCCCCACCCCGCCCTCGCCCTCTCGCCCTCCTCCCCTCACCCCTCTTCCTCCCCCCACCCCTCCCTGCCTGCCCCTCCGGACGACGGAGAAGAAAAACGTAAGGAGACGAAATGGGAGCAAGCCGTCTGATGTGACGACATTGCGAATCCCAGGGTAGCTTGCCAATTGATGGGGATCGTTGTTTAGGAAGTGTGTTTGCGGCCCAGACTCGGAAATTCGGTGTGTGGCAACTTGATCTCTTTCTCTCTTACTCTGTCTCCTCTATCTCTTTATCTCTCTATATCTCTGTCTTTCTCTCCTCTATCTCTCCTCTGTTTCTTTATATTCCTCTCTCTGTCTCTTGTTCCTCAAGAGCACAATCCACTTGCATTCAAAAATGGAGTAGAAAAGACAAAGAAGAGGAGTATGGTGTAACCCAATGACAGCACTAATTCTTTAAAATCAAAGAAGATGTCCTGTTGAGGATGGATTTGTAAGTTATGATACCTAGTGGGAATACATGTGTATTTTAGTGAGCAAAACACCATGTACAATCATTGACAAAATATTTACTAATCTTATCTATCAAAAATATCGTTCTCCATGATTAAATTTTGAGCACTTCCTTATTCAAAACTTTAATCTTTTTATCATTATCCTTATTCGTTTTCCTTCTTGCCACGTAGCAGATGCTATGGCTTAAAATTTTCCCCCTTTTTTTCCAAAAAACAAAACAAAAACTAATTCATGCTTATTTGTGTGATGATATATTCTAGGTTAGTCTAGGTCATTACGAAGTGGTGATATCGAAAATGAGCAATTTAATACAAGGCTTTCCCTAGAGTAATGGTAACCTAATGCTGGTGATATCACTAATTCCAGGAAAATGTGTGTATTCATGCATAGATATGAGATTGTGGAAATTTTGCGAAATGCACAACCTATCTGAGTCTTGAGCACAACTACTGTTCTCGAAGAATTTAGTCTACCATTGCAGGTATATCAAAAATTACCCTATGTGGTTGGATTAATTATGGTTAGGAAAAGAACATTCTTAGTTTCAAGTCCAGTCATCAAGAGTTGAACTGATTAAAAAGAAAATAAGGATAGTCATTTCAAATGTCATTCTAAATCTACGATTTGTGGTTTTGCTAGTTTTGCACCTTTGTTTTATGAGGCTTTGGAAATATTCAAGTTTTGTTTTTTCTTTGATGAACTGTCAGGTGTCATTCTACTAGCATTATATTGTGTTTTATTTATTATGAAATATCTGATACTGATGGATAATATTTATAAAATATTAAATATACAACCTGTTCAAAGTCAAAACAATGTGCACTCTGAGTTTTTGTAAGGAGAAAGATAAGGTGTTCAAATCATCAATTGTCAACAAAATCTTCTGAAAAGCATTTGCTATGGGCAGAAAGATTGTTCTGTTCAGAATTGGAGATTAGAATTCATTTCCTCGTGTCCCACCTCCCTTCCTCTCACTCTGCCTCCAGCGAGCTATGCGACCTACAAGGGACATGCAAAATTAATAGACAAAAGATTTCATTACGTTTGTCCTCCGTTTGCGAGATTGTACTCGATTGAGCGGGAATTGACCGAGCGGTTATAAGAGGCCGTTACTCCTCTGCGTGGCCAGAGGGCTTTTGTCGTTGCGGCGCTTGCGCCTTGCAGTAATCCCGGAGCTAAAATTGGCAAAGCTGGCGAGCAGTCGGTCTGATCTTGATTGTCCCCTTGATACAGATATTAGAATTACCATATTCATCAGTGATCAGGTCACACTATTTTTCACGGTTCTTCTCCACATTACATGCTCAATTATTCGCCAATATCCTAAACACAAAGCTTGCATCATTTGGTTAGTACCTGTAAAAGAAGCAAACAAATTAAAAAAAACAGAAGAAAAAGCGGATAGCACGATAGTGGGAACCCAGAAAGCAAAGTCTCTGTTACCGACCAAGCACAATTTATTTCAGATTCCATTGATGCACAGTTTTGTGACATGCATTGTATACCTTGTGACATACACAGACGTTCAGACTGTCACAATTCTGAAAATTAGATTTCACTCGAGATATTGCTGCTTTGCATTTAGATCAGAATAACTTTTTCTTTGAGAGAAATTCTCCCTTCAGGGCACTCGCTTGTGACGTGATACGTTTACGGTACATGGAAAATAACCAAAAACATACAGACAGCTATCAATACTTACTGCTGTGAAGAATCCGCCTATTTTTTTCTTCTTCTTTAAAAAAAAAAAAATCATTGCCATTATTTGCCATTGATTGCGCCTCTCTCTTGTTTCATAACACCAGCCTGTAAAAAAAAAAAAAAAAAAGAAGGAGAAAAGATCGCTCCACTGGCTGGGGTACCACCTCCTTTGGATTTCCAGCAATCCCGAGAACGTCTCATTTAAGATTTCAAGTAGTGCTTGAGTAAGTGGGGCATCTTGGCACAGAACTTGCAGCATCCTTTTCCTCTCGTCATTCGCTCTCCCTCTCTCTCTCTCTCTCTCTCTCTCTCTCTTTTTCTTGTTTCCTCCTTTTTTTTTCTGTTTCTTTCTAGTGGCTGCTTTGATATTCTGGCAAATCCCCAGGTCAGCCGACGACGGTTTCTCTGCATAGTCTGGAATGATGTGAAGCCACAGGATTTGATTTGTTCTTTTCCTCTCCTCGGGGGATGTTGAGGAAAAGAACCAGTCTGGGAAGGGGGAAAAAATCTCCCTCCCTCTCTCTTCCCCTCCCCTTCCCCTCTGGTAGGTCTCTGGTAGATCATTGTAGCATGCAAAGCTTCTGTGAAAGTGGAGGGGAGGGGAAGGGGAGGGTCGAGGACGAACGACGATCTCTTCTTGTCTCTTCAATTTGCATCACCAGTGGATGACCATATGCATCAATAAAGCTTTGAGTTAACACAGAGATTACACACGGAGTAGTTTGAGTTTGCTTGCGTGCATAAAGTGCTTTCCCAAAAAAGGAGAAGCAAATGCTGTATAGCATCTTTTATGGAAACTTTGGTAAGAGTGCAGACGAAGGGGATTGATTTAGCCGCGCTGGGTGCACAAACTTTCTATTTCTCTTAAACGTGATAAAAGAAAGACAAGAATCTCAACAGCACATCTGTCTTACATGTAAGTGTTTCCTGCCAATGCATCAATGCACCCAATGCTTCAAATTTTCACAGATGAAGAACTTGTGTGATTTCATTGTGAAAGTATGGCGTAGGCTATATAAGGAGATGTCACTTTCGAATGACGATATGAAAACGCATTTTCCACAATCAACTCTAGCTTTTGTGTGTGTAAAGGTAAACTGCATTGATTTTTACAACAGAAGCTCGCTTTCCTGAAAATTGTGTCCCTGAGGTCCAACAAGCAGCATGCCCTGAAATCCATAGGATTGTAGAGCACTCTTAATCAATTTTGCTCTGATTGGCTGGTGGCTGGAGCACTTAGCAAAAAGGAATTGAGCTTGACTGGTGTTTTTAGGGAGCCCTTCACGAAGGTGAAGGTCGTGTCGATTAAATCTCCAACTTGCTGCCTCAGAGTGAATTGTTCACGTCGTGTTCATCGATTTTATGCGTGGGGACATCAATTGAAAGTGTGGCTTCTGTCGATTCCTGCGAAATGTGGGATCACTGTGCTTGTCTTCTGTTTTTTGTTTTGTTCTTTGTTTTTTGTTTTGTTGTTGTTGTTTTTACCCTGTGCAGGGGAGTCAGAGGAGTGGGTTGAAGCTGATGAAGAAAAAATTAAAAATCCAAGACATACTCTGAGGCGTTGACCATGTCCATATCGTCGCTGGGGCGATAAGACCTCATATCTACAAAATGTCCAATGTTCAGGAAAGCCAAAAAACATGGCGGCCAAAGCACTGTGGCGAATGGGATAGCCTTTCCTTTGGCATGCCGTGGTGGCTTCATTTTTGAAGTAAGACAGTTGGGATTTGGACAGGACATCACTTAACCCATTATTTGACCAATAATCTAAAAAAGTCATTTTCACCAAAATTGCGGATACAAGGTCTTATCACCCCAGCGACGATATGTTTAACCATACTTCGAGTTTGGGCAGTAGAGTGGTTCCACAGCTTTCTGTTGACCTCAAGTGGAAGTGATTGCTATTGTTTTTGTCATTGTGATTATCTCGCCCCATTTACCCCAGCAAATGAAACTGTGGTTAGAGGTGTACCCAAGCCATGGCCGTCGTTCTCTATCGCTACGCTGTCTGCTGCACATCCAGACAGATAGACTTCTCATTGAATATTTTGTGCACTAGATTGGCAATTTCAATAGCAATTTTGTCCCTTTATTTGTGCTCCAGTTTGCTGTGAATGTAGAACCAATAAGGCCATTCTAATGTGAGGCAAAGAGACTCATCGTCGTACAGCCATTGATTTTGATAGGAATGTGTAATGCTAATTAGATGTGCATAGATCTACTGGTAGCTCAACAGACAAGAGCACTGACCTTGGTGAGACTCCTGTAGTTTCCATAAAAGGCTCTTGTTTCAAACTTTTCCACTGTGTGTGTGTGTGTGTGTGTTTGCTTATTTCTTACTGATGTGCATTCCCAGTGAGCTTATAGAGAGAGTACTCGTATTACTACACGGACAAGTAGACGAACACACATGGCAAGTAGCTCTTGTATTAGTTCAAGTGCACTTTTTAAATCCATGGTCCTTACCACTTGTGAAAAGACCAAGTAGTGTTAAGTTTGTTTGTAGCCTTTAAAGCACAAGTTTGGCAAAGAAGCCAAATCTTTGACTGAAAGTAAATTTAAATTCTTGTCTAAATTGTTGGTGAGATGAAGGCTTTATAGAGAAAATGACCCATACATTGTAAATGTTTGAATTAGTAAAAATTGGATGCTTTTCCAGGAATTTCAGGAAGGCACTGTTTGTCAGAACAAAGAAACGAATATATAGGACTAAGGTGAATTTCAGATGCAATTAGTTTTCAGGTACTGACATTCATATCAGTTGTCCATTGCATTTTTAGAGGCTTTAGAGTGATTGCATGGGACTGTGAGAGAATTGCAATAAAAGTGACAAAGCAACATCTAAAACAGACAAAGTATGCCCACATAAAACAAGGTTCTTGAGTACAGAGTGGATATAAAGTTGATTAGTTTGCTGTTTTATGATTTTAAAGAAGAGATTTGACTGTGAGAGAGAAAGGAAGAGGGGTCAGATAAAGAGAAGATGGGTAATGTGTCATTGTCCTTCTGCACTTGAATGGACAGAAATACTGTAACAAGATACACTGGACTGAGATGTCCCCCCTGCTTGAAATCTGAATTCAATATCGAATGTCATCACAAATTTCTGTCAAAAATCGCACATCATAAGCAAAGGAAAGGGAGGGGAGAACGGGATATCGACACAGACATATATATGAAAAAGAAAGAAGAGAAAAGCAGAAATATGGCAATAAAGAACATAGAATCATGTTGTGTTTGTACAAATTGTAGGAGTGGTTTTCCTCTCAGTGGGCCTGCCTCAGGAGACATTTTCATGTATTCTCGTTACTCTCGCGGGACATCTGAAGCTTCTTTTTCTGGAATGGCTCTCCTTTCCTCCTCTCGTAGAGAGGTGAAGCACAGTTGCTGAATTTCACGTCGGAAATTGTCCAGAGAGAGAAGAGAGGGGAAAACAGTGTGCTTACAGCTGCAAATTGGACACATATTGATTTTGTTGACTTTCACCCCTGTCTTTAAGGCTGGGTCTAGTGTATGTTTGACCCTTCCTACCAGTTTGGATGCAGGGAGGTTGGAACCCACCTCCCTGTTGGAAGCAAATGTGGATTCCGCTACATAGCAGACAGATGGTACTTAATCCGTTTCTTATTAAGATATGATGATATTCCATTTAATGTGTGGTACACCCAGGATCTGGTGCTTAAAGGCCCCATCGTATATATTCCACTGACCATCGGAGGCTCATTCATCTGATCCCCCAAATGCAAAAATTTTGGTGTACCAATGAGTTCCGATGAAATCTGATCTGACAAGCTCCATAGACTCATCGAGGGTAATACCAATGCCCAGAACTAAGACTCAAGTTGACCTGTCGCGTCCGATGACAGTTTAATCATCGGACACTCAACAGACAGTCATAGGACACCAGCTAGTATGGACACGCCTGAAAGCTACACAACACTAATCTGACACATATCCAACTATCTCAACTCTCACTGGACTGACTCTCCACTTATCCGACACTGACTCGAGTTGCGACTGCAAATTGCGTCCGATGACGAACTAAGCTCCGGTGAGCTGAGTTCCTTCACTGGACGATCTCGCCTCATCGGATCACGCCCAACATGCCTGACACTGACCTGATAGTCAACCAAGACAAGTCGGATTCATCAAACTGTAATCCAACTCACTTTGGTGGATGGCTGGAAGCAAAAAACCTGCTTCCGACGAGTGACCGATGCGAAAAAATCTCTGTGGAACGAGGGTACGTATAAGAAACAGGTTGATTTTGCCGAGTGCTTGCCAGTGTGAAATACACCACTGGAGAGTTGAAGGTGAGGGCGGAATTCCTGGCACGTGAAAGGTTGACGCACACAAGGCATTGACTCTCGAGGTATGACACTGCCAAATAATTTCTGTGAATGTTAATGATCTCTGTCAGCAGATGTCTATGTCACATGGTATAAACCATGTGACAACAAGTTTTGATTACAGGCTCACAAAAGATGAAGTCATATTTCTAGGCTGTACTGCGTCAGTTCCTATTTAGTACCCTTCCATCGTGATCTGAGGTATATTGCAAACGAGGATTAATTCTCTTTTTCTCCATCTCGCTCTCTCTTGCTGTGAATGTAAGGATCGAGGACCACCCTCCAATCTGCGGCACTCTCAACTCGTATAGTGTTCCCTCTTGTTTCTCGTCACACAAATTCCGCCAGCACATACCTGGCAGTCCATGTACACATGCTACTGTGTGAATTCAACTTTGAGGAATGTGCCCTGTACACAAATGTGACAGGCCCTGCTCTATGGCAGGTCACCCCCCTCGCCATGCTTAAAATATCTGTCTCCTACGTATACATGTGCAAACAGTGCCTGTATGTCATCGGCATCGATGTGGGGCGGTTAGACATTCGCATTTTGCCTCTCCCCTGCCTTCCCCGAGTCAACGCTCTCTGATTGCTCGATCTGAGCCGCGGAAAGTGGGGAAAAGCTTGCTTGCATGCTCTCTAGCAGTACCGACAACGAAGCCGGTCATCTTGTTGCTTGTCGCTAGTCACTTGGGCATGTCTCGTATTCCTTCGCCGGGGTTCACGGTGTAATCAGGCGAACGAGACATCTCCGCCGGGAGTAGGATGCTGTAAACCATCACAAATTTCCTCTCTTTCTTTCTTTCTTTTTTACAAATTAATGCACAGTGGCATGTTTAAATGCATTGTGGACGAGAGAAGAGAGATGATTTCAAACATGGTGCAAGAATGAAACTTAGGACACCAGGGAAAGAGAGAGAGGGAGGAGGAGAGAGATATGTAAAGATAAATTTTGAAAGGAGGAAAGAAGAAATTTCAAATACAAAGCAAGCATAAAACATGGAAAGAGCAGGAGAGAGAGAGAGAGAGAGGAAGAGATATATAAAGAATTTCAAATGAATGTAGAGACTATTCCAAACAGGGTGCAAGGATACTACAAACTGTAAAAGTGGAAATTTTTGTGTGAGCAATTTTTTGCGCCAGGCCAGGTAAGATGAATTTTATCTAGACATTGTGTTAATGCACAATCAAATATTCACATGCTCCTATTTTTGGCACTAGTTTCTGGTTGAATGAAATGCGAGAAAATTTCCACATGGCAAAGAATTTCCACATGGCAAAAATGTCCACTTTTACTTTAAGGAGTTAGAGATATGGGGAGAGAGAGGGAGTGAGAGAGACGTAGGCTTTGATGTAGAAACAAGATTTGGAAGAGTGAGTGCGATTAAAAGGATAAAAGTCAGGGATACGTCTTAAAGAGGTTTGAAGAAATGTAGAAATGTTTTCTCAATTTTTCTAGTTTGCATTTTCCAACATTCAAAGAAAGTTTGAAGAGTATGGCAGCTAGAACAAGTCAAAGGATCACCTTGGAATGTCATGCATGGTGCGATGAAAAAGAATCACTCAATCGATATTTTGTTACAGCCTACTGAATGTGAAACGATAATAATGGCGTTGGGAGAAAAAAAAATGTTCAATTGAACAACAAAGAAGAAGTAGAAGAAAGTAAAGAAGCATGTCAGTGCAGAAGAAGGTTACATTGAATGGTGGCTGATGCAGCTTTGTGGAGACCATGTTAGAACTGAGGTGTGGTTTTGCGTGGGAATAAGGGGGCCCCTGGAAAGAAGACAATTGTGTGACTGTTCATGCAGTCTGCCCAGTCAAGCTGCACTGGGCAAAGAAAAATTTGCAGTGTTTGAAAAAAAACCTTTATATTCTTTTTTTCTGGCACTTTGCATCGTCTTTACTTGTTGTGGGTGATTTCATAGAAATTAGGTTATCAAAGTGTCTTTTTTTTTTGTTCACTCTGTGTTTCATTCTCCACTACCTCTCTGTCTGTCTGTGTATCTATCTATCTATCTATCTATCTATCTATCTATCTATCTGTCTACCTATCTATCTATCTATCTGTCTATCTATCTATCTATCTATCTGTCTATCTATCCCCCTCTGCCTTTTTTTTAAACCCCAAAGATTCAAAGAAACCTCAGATCTAACTAGGACGATGTGAATGTATGGACACTACAGTAGAAAGCAATTCTTTATTTTTTGTGTTTCTCTCCCCCCCCCCCCCGCATTTTTTTTTCATTTTACTTACTATGTCTCTATCCTTGTATATCGCTCTTCTATCTATTCCTTACCCTCTCCCTCCCCCTCTTGAAACAGTATAGTGAATAACACCAACAAGCCTCATTTGTCCCAAGATGTCTATCCATTTCATGTTGCCATTTGTTTTTCTTTCTGTAACAGTAATTGCCCACATATTGTGAGAATAATTTGACCGTCTAACTTAAATGTGAAGGACAACACTGTCAAAGAATATTGCATTTAATCAAATGCAAATTTAGGCAGAGTTTATTGTGCGTTGCATACACTAAAAAAAAATCCTGGTTCAGTAGCTACATTTATTGTTCTTTAAGGCATAATTTGCCATTTGCAGATGAAACAAAAACCCAGCATTAGCGCTTTAGAATAGTTCTCAAATGTGAGTTATGGATAGAAATAACCACTGTAAAAATTTGAATCCGTACATAATCAATGTGAAGTATTGTTAAATACACAAAATGTGAACAATGATTATAATGAAAGTGTTTCCAGACTGAACCGTCTACAGCTATGGTATATTGAGAAGAATACTGATATCTCCTTATATTTTAGGCTTTAATGCAAACATTTTATACGGTAGGATGTTTTGTGATACAACAGACCTACACATATGCAGCAAATGTAATATCTTGAAAATATTTTAATCACTGCTCCCAAAGGTAAACAGTACCTTTAAGGTTACATCTGAATGGAAAAAAACAATGTTTTGTTAATAGTGTACTTCTTTATGCAGTTGTTATGGTTTTGTTTTGTTTTGTTTTTACTGTAAGTCTCTCTATGTGAAATTGCTTGTGCAATCTTAAGTAGGACAGACCAAGTGAAAAGGAAAGAACTAGCCTGGGATTTGAACCCATCACCTTGTGCATACCAGGCAGTAGCACTTTATCAGCTGTGCTGAAGTTATAGGTTCATGGCAGTGAAGTACTGTAATGCACTTTGGACCTGATTTAAGCAAAAGCACATCACCTCTGCTTCTTTCTCTCTGATCATATTGATCATTCAGTGAAATGTTTAATCTAACATTTTAAATGTTGTCACTTCTCAAACCTTTTGTAAATGTTGAATTAAACACTCAAAATTTTGGATTTGCCTTTTCATTTTTGAGATCGTACACTTTAAAAAGAAGAAATGAAATGGTAAATCTAAAATTTTGGGTGTTTTTCACTTTGCAGTGTTTTTAGTGATATGAACATGTTTGTTTTGATTATAAAAAAAACACTGCCCCTGGGACGACATGCTCACAAGTTTGCCTCACTGTTTTCAATCCCTGTTGTCTAAGGTTAAAGAAGCCATTTCATTTTACATTGTGTCATCAGGTCCTTTATTATATAGTCATGTTTTTGTCATCTGTGTTGTTACGCTACCTCCCACTCGTCCTTTCCATACTACAACGTATCAAGTCTGTTTTGTACAGACTTTCAGAATTGCTTTGACCTCAAATTACCTCAGCTTTTTAATACAATGTACACTTGAGTGTGTAAGCTAGGATTCTTATGTGATGTTTTCTTTCTTGTATTTCACGCCAAAGTATTGTTTTGATGTTTTTGTGGTCATCTCTTTGTGTCTATCTTGCTTTTAATAACAGTTATATAAGCTCTTCATCTTAATGATTTTTTTTATTTTTTTCATTTCAGCCATGTATATTCGGACATGCATGCATTTTAAAGGCATTATTGCCACTTGCAGATGAAATAAAAACCCAGCTTTAGTGCTTCAAAATAGTTCTAAAATGTGAGTTAGGAATAGATACACCCATTGTAAAAATGTTAATCAGTATAATCAATGTTAAGTATTGTTACGTACACAAAATGTGAACAATAGTTGTAATAAAAATTGTTTCTAGAATAAACCATCTACAGTGATGGTTTATTGAGAAAAATAGTGATATATCTTTATATTGTAGGTTTTATTGCAAATTTTTCATATGATAGGATGTTTTGTGATACAATTGACCTACACATGTGCATCAAATGTGATAACTCAAACATTTTTTAACTCACTTACTCCCAGTGGTAAACAATACCTTTAAATTTGGCATGCCTTCATTGTTATTTCTTATGCTGTATAGCCACATTCCCAAAGAAGTCGATTACCTATTTTTCACGTTTCACTCTTCTCATTTTATTCACTGCAGATTTTGGATCATGAACTTTCCCATGCACTTTGACCTGGACCAGGGCCTGGCAGGGGTCATGAGTCAACTGCAAAAGATTATCCAATCAGAAGGCAACACACAACTAAAGCATGTGGTTGACATATCAAATGTGTAAGTCATGTGTGTGTGTGTGTTGGGGGTGGGGGTCTAATATCTCATGCTGATGTGCGAACTTTGACAGACATTTATGAATTAAGTTTGAAAAAGTAAGTGAAATTGGTCTAATAAGTCTATGCAGACGGAGAAAAAGACAAATCCACAAATTATAGAGTTAAACTGAACAATTTAAAGCACAGCACTATCTAAAATGGCACATTTTCTATGTTCTTGTATTGTTGTCTCATAATGATTAAAAAAGTTTCTGTTTCACACAAACTGTTGCATCATATTAGATAAAGTGTATGGTGAAGAGGAGTTTTGGGAAGTTTTTGTTTTTAGAGCTTTCAATCCATGGCATTTAAGTCACTTATGTCCAGCAAAAACAAACATTTCTACTCAATCACAATGAATTTGACAAACATGAAGTTGCAAGTAATTGTGCATGGGATTTATCTTGAAGCAGCAACAACAACAAACTGGCTATAGCAGGCTGAGATGTAGGTACAATATATGTATGAATGTAGTAGATGTACCGTGGTAAGGTTTCTGCAGATCCTAGAGGCCATTAATATTTCAGTTGTATTGTCACGCTTTCTATGACCTCTGATAACCATTGGTATACCTTTTTGTACACAATGTCAACGGCAATGAGAGATAAAGATAACAGTCTTGATACATGAAGAAAATAAAGAAATCACAACAGCAAAAATGAGGAAGAACTGTATGCACAGGACAAGAAAAACAAATCAAAGCAATTAAATGTGCGGACAAATGAAAGTTGTTACATGCAAATCAAGATGGCGCATCTGTGAGATGTATGATTACTGGTTTCTTGAGAGCATTCCCTTATTCCGTCATCCTCAGGCCATCGTACGACTGGATGAGGGTCATCTCCGTGAGGAATCCATCGGTCAGGACCAACCGGAAGGTGTCCCTAGTCTTCAACCACCTGGAACCCAAGGAACTGGCTGACCATCTCACCTTCCTGGAGTATAAGATCTTCAGGAGGCTCAATGTGAGTGGAAGCCAGGTGTCTACTGGCTTAGTCCCATACTGTGTGTTTATGTGTGTGGGTATGTGAATGAGAGAGAGTGTGTGTGTGTGTGTGTTCTGGCTTAGTCCCATGCTACAGTTTGTATGTGTTTATGTGTTTGTGTGTGTGGGTATGTGAACGAGAGAGAGAGTGATGTGTGTGTTTGGTTTGTACGTTTGTGTGTGTATGTGTGTGATGTGTACGTCTTTGCGTTTGGGAAAATGTTAGTGATCGAGGTACGTCTATGGTTTAAGACAAATGAAGAGTATGGTAACGATTAAAGCTAGAAACATTGTATCAGTCCTGCAAGCGAGCTGTTTCCTGAATATAGCCCCATGTCTTTGATTTGTGTTGGTTTCTTATCAAACCCTTCGGATGGATTGTTCTGTCAGTCCCTGCAATGCTAGTCATCATCTTATTGTACATGTACAGCTGTATGTACTGTAAAACCAGACATCGTACATGAAAGAATTTATACAAGATGCCAAGATTCGCGAAAGTAAAATGCATGTGAAAAAGACTAGCTGTCAGCTCCAATTTGTGAAAGTTTCATGCTGCAAATGTTTTTGGTTTTACAATATACCTGTATAATCTATCAATTGTCACTCTGCTGTGCACAACTTGTGTAGATTTTTAGACTGATAAAATTCTTTCCTCAACCCCAGTTTGCAGACCTGAAGAGTTACGCCCTCTCTGGCCAGCTGAAGGACAACCTCAAATTGGAGCGCTCCATCGGTCTCTTCAATGGGCTGTCGCTATGGATACAGTGCATGGTCCTCAGTAGGCACACGCCCAAGCAGAGGGCGGAAGTCATCACCAAGTTTGTTCATGTTGCAAAGGTGAGAGTCTCATTGACGTAGCCAGTGCTAGCTTTCCGTCAATGCATTTTCGTAAAGATGTTATCTCAGAGTCTCTACGTTTTGATTGGTTACTTAGCACTGTGGGATGTTTTTTTACGACTCAGCTCCACAGGATGCTAGAGACATTTTACAGTGCATGTGTCTGGGTTGTTGGTTGTAAATTTAACATATTTTATGACTTATGTTCGTAAAAGACTGATAAAAGTTCTTGAGCGTTGATTTCCCAGATCTAGTATTTTGAAACTCTGTGTAATTTTTTGTCCATCCAAAGAGACATTGCTTGTCCCACTTTATTTCTGGAAACCAACCAGAGTAGCAATAAGAAATCCTGTGACCAAATAAATACAGTCTTTTAAATAATTGCTTTCAAATTGTAGATGAGTACAAGGTTGCAGGAGTTCAGGCATTACATCAAATACTCTTGTCGATTCAGCTTAATATAGTAACATTCTTCATGATGAACAGGATATTGAGATTAAAAAGAACTCAAAACATTCAGAGACCTTACTTGACATTGGGACAGCAGGTAGTCGGGATATTCAAATTTTAGCATTTTTCAAGTCAGAAATGTCTTATCTTTGAGCTCCCCAAACTACCTCATGTTGTAAAATTTTCTCTTATGCCTGTGCCATTATCAGGATAATGTGTTGAGAAATCATTTATATGTTTTTGTTTATTTTGTGACCTCATGATGAAGCGAGAAATTTTACCAACTGCTGCCTTACTGACAGAAGACAGTTTGTCACGGAATGAGTTCTGCTTCTCTTCACACGAGTGTCCCCGATCTGTCAGGATCAGATTCCTATTAATCTAGGGCGTCAGGCAAAGTCACTCACGAACTACAAAATGCGTGAATATGTGTGTTGGGAATTGCGAGAGAAAGGAACTGAGGTACATGGTGACGAATGATTGGAATGAGGGTGGTGGGTGGTGGGGCCCAATGATGAGCAATAGACCCAGATTGAATTTGAAGCAGAACACTAGACAGAGTATAAATGAGTAGATCTGTAAAGACTAATGTCAAAATGTTCCTCAAACAGTAAGGCTAACTTTATGTAGATGCCACATATGCCTTGTACTCAGTTTACACAGCAGTTGACATTCAACAGCGATTGGGTTGACAAAAATTGGTTCATCTGCTTTAGACTCAAACCATCTCATCTGTGAAATTCAAGAAATGCCCTGCATATTTTTGATCAATCCATCGAAGTGTTCAGCAGGAGGAATTACAATCCCCAATGTTGAATGTCTTCCCATATTCCATGTTCACTTGATTCATCTCTTCAATTCTAATGGTACATGTCAAAATGATATAAAGACATCATTATCATGCAAGTATTGATGTATGAATGATTGTTCAATAGTTGCTATCTGTTTGCAAATGACTTGTCAAGCTAAACAGTATTTTGCCTCCCCAAATCACCCACATTATGTTTTGACAGTGAGAGTCACTCCCGACAGGTAAATATAAAGAGGGAAAAAAAATGAATACGTGGAACCAGGGATTTGGAATGTGAGACCATGTTTGTGTACAGGTTCTCGGTTTACGATTCTCACCTGAAACCATGACTATAAACAGAATTAAATGCTTAATGGCTGAGCTCGCAGAACACAGGATGCGAGAATGCCTTGTTACGACCAAAATCACTCCGAGAATGATCGCACAAAAGAAACAATCAACTGATGTTCAGGCGGTTTATTAACAGTGATATTGTGGGTACAGACTGGTAATCGGCGTCATATCAGTACAACAATGATCAATAGAAACAATTACAAATCGATAGTGGACTCACTTACACGTATTAAATAATCCTTTGAAAGTGTCCAAATACGATGTTCGATGCACAGATGAATGATCCTTGACGCACCGATGAATGATTCCTCCGACGTAACTCCAGAGGCGCAGGTTACGATAGTCCACGGTATAGATCCGGGGTAAAATCCACGATATATGTCCACGGCGAAACATGCAGAGTCCAAACGTTATGACGACCACGTCCAGTTGATGCGTTGAATAATGATTCACTTTACATTGTCCAGCTAGGAATCCAGCCCGTCACAGCTTTGCCGTAGCAATGTCCGTTGACATTAAAATATGGAGTCCAATGAAGGCACATTAATTCTCTGCAGGCAAAATGTCTACCAGGCCTTATCTCCACAAACATAACAGGTCAGCAGGTAACACAGGACTGACTATAACAAGTCGCTTCAGAGCCAGAAGTGACGTAACTCTCAGAGCAGAGGTGTTGGGTACTCTGCCTACTGCAGAATTTCTCTGGCTTATATACTATCCATTCACCCCCTTCTAGCACATTCTATAACTCTCTCCAACCTACTAGCCAGTCCAAGTTCCAGGAAACCTGGATGACTCACTGCCTAACTATGTACAAAACATCATTACCAAGAATAACTACCAATCACATTGGGCTACAGGGACAGTGCCTCACTCAGCCAAACATGTAAGCACTTCCCAGAACTTTCTGGAATGGGTGAAATCATTCTAGATTGAGTGAGCTATAATGTATTTCCTGCTACAGGCATGTACTGTATAGCTACATTGTATACCACCTAGAAAATTCTCCACTGATCTGGTCAGCCTGTATGTACAATATCTATACCACATAGAATGTTCTCCATTAATCTGGTCAACCTGTGTACATGTATACACATTAAAACAACCATGCATGCAGTACATCACACATGCACATAACTACTAGTGTGTACATTTGTGACACCATCCCCCATGGGAAAAAGAAAGCCTTGCCGTAGCAAGGGTTTCTTTTGCCTTCACAATATCTCATTATTATTTACAATGAATGTGA
Organism: Diadema antillarum; assembly: GCF_040938485.1. NCBI lineage: Eukaryota > Metazoa > Echinodermata > Echinoidea > Diadematoida > Diadematidae > Diadema > Diadema antillarum. The sequence goes on from NW_027271113.1 coordinate 445,993, forward strand.
GGTAAAATCCAAGTCAAGCTACTATAATCACATACTATTACATGCCTTTTTGATAGCTGTATTAATTCCATGTTCTCTTGCTTGGATTCTCGGAGCTTATACAATCATATCAAACTGTTTTGCACACATTAATGAATATGCTAAACACATACACTGGAAATGATATGCGGTGAAAACTTCTCACCTTTGATACTCTCTTCATGTTACACTCTTGACAGAGCGTCGGCAATTACATTGTTTTTGCCTGCCACATGTTTGATTTTGAGTGCATATGGCTGCGTCATCATGCTCCATCTGAACAACCTGTTGTTCTTCATTTTGAACCGGTCTAAAAAGACCAAGGGGTTGTGGTCAGTATAGACCGTGATCTCCCCTTTGCTATTTGTCAAGTACACTTCGTATTGCTGGAGGGCAAGGATGAGACTGAGAGCCTCCTTCTCAATTGTGGAGTACTTCTTCTGGTATGTGTTCAATTTTTTGGAGAAGTAGCTAACTGGTCGTTCAGTGCCTTCTTCATCTTCTTGGAGCAAAACTGCTCCCACTCCTACATCGCTAGCATCTATTGCCACCTTGAATGGCTTTGCGAAGTCAGGAGCTGCCAAAACAGGCTCATTAGCAAGGACTGCCTTTAGTTTCTCGAAGGCTCTTTGACATTCATCAGTCCAGGTGTACTTTGCCTTGCCCTTCAACAGGTTTGTTAGGGGGGTGACTACAGTGCTGAAATTCGGTACAAATTTCCTGTAGAAACCAGCCATGCCCAGAAATCTGAGCAACTCCTTCTTGGATTGGGGGATGGGAAAGCCTAGTATAGCCTCTACCTTGGCTTCTCTTGGCAATACTTGTCCCTGACCGACTACATGCCCGAGATACACCACTTTGGCCTTTGCAAATTCACTCTTTGCCAGATTAATCACCAATCTGGCCTCCTTGAGTCGATCGAAAAGTTGCCGCAAGTGTGTAATGTGCTCCTCCCACGTGTCACTGTACACTAGGATGTCATCAATGTATACTACACAGTTGTCAAGTCCGGCAATGATTTGGTTTGTCAGCCGTTGGAAGGTGGCTGGAGCATTTTTCATGCCGAATGGCATTACTTTGCATTGGAACAAGCCATCTGGTGTAGCAAAAGCAGAAATCTCTCTGGCTTTGTCGGTCAAGGGCACTTGCCAGTATCCCTTTAGAAGGTCTATCTTACTGACATATGCAGAATTTCCGACCCTGTCAATGCAATCTTCTAGTCTGGGAATGGGGAAAGAGTCTGTTTTTGTCACGGCATTCACCTTTCTGTAATCTACACAGAATCTTTGAGACCCATCCGGTTTGGGCACCATGACGATTGGGGAGCTCCAACTGCTTTTACTCGGTTCTATTATGTCATTGTCTAGCATGTATTGAACCTCTTCCCTTACTTTTTGCAGTTTGCTCGGGTTTAGTCTGTAAGGGTTCTGCTTGATAGGGTCAACATCTCCTACATCAACATCATGTACAGCCAGAGGGGTGCAACCTGGTTTGTCTTTACACAGTTCTTTGTACTCATGTAACAGACTAGTCACATCTTTCCTCTGATTTTCAGGTAGGTAGTTCAGTGCCTCATCTACTTTCCCTAACATCTCTGAGTTAGACAACCTGGCACTAGAGGGCTCACTTCCATTCTCATCTTGAGCTTCTCCCTCTTCATCTACTTCTTCTACTACCACCTGAGCTACGCCTACCGGCTGACTAGCCTTTCTCTCGTAGTACTCTTTCAGCATGTTTATGTGACACACCCTCTGATCTTTTCGTCTATCTGGCGTACTGATCACATAGTTCACATCATTGAATTTCTTTTTGACACTGTACGGGCCACTGAACTTGGCTTTCAGTGGTTCACCTTGTATGGGCAGCAGTACAAGAACTTTGTCACCTGGGTTGAAAGTTCGGGCTTTGGCATTTTTGTCTGCCTTTCTCTTCATAGAGTCTTGTGACACTTTCAAGTGTTCCCTAGCTACCTCACAAGCCTTTGAAAGCCTTTCACGAAACTTTGACACGTAGTCAAGTAGGTGGACCTCATCATCCTCAGTCATGAATTTCTCTTTGATGAGCTTCAGTGGGCCCCTAACTTCATGACCGTACACCAACTCAAATGGGCTGAAACCCGTCGACTCATTTGGGGAGTCCCTCGTTGCAAACAGCAGGAAAGGGATGCCCTTATCCCAATCCTCGGGATACTCCTCACAAAATGCCCTAATCATTGTCTTTAGGGTCTGGTGGTAGCGCTCCAACGCACCTTGGGATTGGGGATGATAAGCTGACGACTTCAGCTGCTTCACACCCAAACGATACATCACCTCTTGAAATATGCCTGACATGAAATTTGACCCTTGGTCAGACTGCACTTCCTTGGGCAACCCATACCTAGTGAAAAACTGCACTAGAGCATCTACCACAGTCTTAGCAGTGATATTTCGCAATGGAATAGCCTCTGGAAACCGTGTAGACATATCCATGATTGTCAAGAGGTACTTATGACCTGACCTAGTCCTAGGCAAAGGTCCAACACAGTCGACTAAAACCCGACTGAATGGTTCTTCAAACGCAGGTATCGGAATCAATGGCGCCGGCTTCACTGAATGCTGTGGTTTACCAGCCACCTGACATGTGTGACAAGTCTTGCAAAACTCAGCCACATCCACATTCAACCTTGGCCAATAGAAATGCCTCATGATCCGATCCTTTGTCTTTCTGACGCCTAAATGGCCGCCAACTGGTAACTCGTGAGCAATCCTCAAGATCTCACCGCGGTAACTAGGAGGGACAACAACTTGACGGACCACCGTCCAATCCTCATCAGCTGGCCTATGGGGAGGTCTCCACTTCCTCATCAAAATGCCATCTTTGACATAATAGCACTCAGGGACCTTTTCAGCCTCAGCCTCAGAACACGCCGTCTGAGACAAGCCTTTCAACTCAGAGTCTGCCTGCTGTGCTTCAACCAAGGAAGACTTGCTAAACAGCCCATCGCTGTTAGCCTCGGAGCCTAATACAGCAACCCCATCATTCAAATCCTTGAAAAAGGTTTCTGCCAACCAAACACCGGAATTCTCCTCCACATCAACAGAATCCGCATCATCTTGAACAGCTCTACGAGCCTGAAACCTAGTCACAACACAATCTGGGAAAATCCCAGGAAATTCCTCCTGCAACTGCTCAGTTTCAGCAACCACCACTGGTTTATCCGAAACAACTGGAGACGCAACCACCTTGTCCCCAGCCAAGTCATTCCCCAACAGGAAGTCAATGCCTGCCATAGGCAACTCAGGAACAACTCCAACAGTCACAGGACCAGAAACTAGGTCACACTTCAAATCCACTCTATACAGTGGCACTGACATATAACTGCCATCAACAGTCTGAATCAAAACTTTTGCATTCACTGCACTATCTGGTGGAAAAGTCATACCACCATCCACCATCAATGACTGAGAGGCCCCCGTATCCCTCAGGATGACCACTGGCTTACCTGCCTCACCAGAAGTACATGGGGTCACCTCACCATCAAACAAAAAGCTACGATAGCTCTCATCCACCTGCTTCATCCTATCTTTGAATTTGGGAGATTGACTTTCAATGGCCTGTGTTTCACTGAACGGGACACTGTTTTCGGGTAGGACACTTTTTGACATGACAAATCCCAAGTCCTTCTTTGTTTTGTTTTGCAACTTCCAACACTGTGACTTTACATGCCCTGTCTTGTTACAGTGAAAACATTTGATGACATTTGCACTTGTACTGGACCCTTTGTCAGATTGAGGCTTTGGTGCCAATGAAGTTTCAGAACTCGTGCCTTTTTCAGAACCAGCATTCTTTGGATTGCTCGACTGATTTTTGTCTCTCTTGTTTCCAGAGAAATTCCTAAAAGGTGGTCTGTTGTCATTTCTGTGGGTCAGCTCATACTCATCAGCCATCAAGGCTGCTTTATGCAAACTTGTCACTTTGTGATCATCCAAATGCGACCTCACACTGAAAGCAACACTCTTTTTGAATTCTTCCAAGAGAACAACCTCACGTAGGTTATCAAAGTCCTGATCCACTTTCAGGGATCTGTACCACCTATCAAACATCATTTCTTTTTCACGAGCAAACTCAACATGTGTCTGGCCTGGTTTGCGGTACGAATTTCTGAACTTATGTCTGTACGCCTCTGGCACCAATTCATAAGCATTCAACACTGCTTTCTTGACTGTAGCATAGTCACGTGATTGCTCTTCAGAGAGAGATGAGTACACATCGGCTGCTTTGCCGACAAACACACTTTGAAGGAGCAAGGGCCAAAATTCCTGTGGCCAGTTCAAACTGTTAGCCACCTTCTCAAATGACACAAAATATGCATCAACTCTGTTTTCTTCAAACTTTGGCACCAATCGAATGTTCTTGGCCAAATCAAATTCAGAGGGAGCCCTTTCCTGAGTTCTTACAGTCTGTGCATGAGCCAATTCCATCTCACGCAATTTCAATTGTTGCTCAAGTTTCTTCATTTCAATTTCTCTTTCAATTTCTAATCTCATCTTCTCTTTCTCCATTTCCAATTCCCTTGCTCTTTCTCTCTCCTTCATTTCCAATTTAGCAAGCTCAAGCCTCGTTTGATCTGAAATTTGAGCTCGATCTTGAGTGTCTATTTCTTCTTTGAGCTCCATGTGACCAGCTACTAAGTCAAGGATCTCTGCCTTTCTTACACCTTGTGGAACATCAACATTTAAATGCTGTGCAACAGCGGTCAAATCACATTTGCGTAACCTTTGCAAATCTTTGAGGGACAAATCTGTCCTCTGAACAAATGCCTGAACATCCATTGTACTGATTGACATTGTGACAATGTGTAACACACAATATACAATTGAACAATCAACTCAACTGGTATTATGTCTGTACCAATATTCTGGATTCCGGAACGTTCCAAATTCTAAGTTTTGGCTTTAAATTCACTTCTCGGACACAAGCCCCCAATTTTGTTACGACCAAAATCACTCCGAGAATGATCGCACAAAAGAAACAATCAACTGATGTTCAGGCGGTTTATTAACAGTGATATTGTGGGTACAGACTGGTAATCGGCGTCATATCAGTACAACAATGATCAATAGAAACAATTACAAATCGATAGTGGACTCACTTACACGTATTAAATAATCCTTTGAAAGTGTCCAAATACGATGTTCGATGCACAGATGAATGATCCTTGACGCACCGATGAATGATTCCTCCGACGTAACTCCAGAGGCGCAGGTTACGATAGTCCACGGTATAGATCCGGGGTAAAATCCACGATATATGTCCACGGCGAAACATGCAGAGTCCAAACGTTATGACGACCACGTCCAGTTGATGCGTTGAATAATGATTCACTTTACATTGTCCAGCTAGGAATCCAGCCCGTCACAGCTTTGCCGTAGCAATGTCCGTTGACATTAAAATATGGAGTCCAATGAAGGCACATTAATTCTCTGCAGGCAAAATGTCTACCAGGCCTTATCTCCACAAACATAACAGGTCAGCAGGTAACACAGGACTGACTATAACAAGTCGCTTCAGAGCCAGAAGTGACGTAACTCTCAGAGCAGAGGTGTTGGGTACTCTGCCTACTGCAGAATTTCTCTGGCTTATATACTATCCATTCACCCCCTTCTAGCACATTCTATAACTCTCTCCAACCTACTAGCCAGTCCAAGTTCCAGGAAACCTGGATGACTCACTGCCTAACTATGTACAAAACATCATTACCAAGAATAACTACCAATCACATTGGGCTACAGGGACAGTGCCTCACTCAGCAAAACATGTAAGCACTTCCCAGAACTTTCTGGAATGGGTGAAATCATTCTAGATTGAGTGAGCTATAATGTATTTCCTGCTACAGGCATGTACTGTATAGCTACATTGTATACCACCTAGAAAATTCTCCACTGATCTGGTCAGCCTGTATGTACAATATCTATACCACATAGAATGTTCTCCATTAATCTGGTCAACCTGTGTACATGTATACACATTAAAACAACCATGCATGCAGTACATCACACATGCACATAACTACTAGTGTGTACATTTGTGACAGCCTCCGCATTCGATGTGACAGTGTCATGAAAATAATGCTTCTGCTGTCCCACAATGTGTCCTGTTTTCAGGGAAGTACCACCAGATTATGAAGAAAATTATGGCTCCTGATTTATTTATTTATTTATTTATTTATTTTATTATTTTTTTTTTTTGGAGGGGGATGGTGGTTAGGTTTTCTGATATTCAGTCATTCCAAAGAGCATCTATGTAAATAAATGGTAGTCATTAATAGGCGGTTGATTTAATGAATACTGACTGTGATTTGACATTAAGGGTATATCATATTACGATGATAGTATTTTCGTTTTTAAGAGGATTTAGTGTGTGGCATGGTATGCCAAAACATACAACTGTTAAAGGCTCGGAGAAGATTCTACGGATGTAAATGCTTTTGAGTCTATGATTTGATGTTTGCAGCAGTCATATGTTAATCCCTTCAGTGCCTGTTAGGACCACTCCCAAATGCTTTCTTTCATCTGCTTTCTGATTTTATGTCGTGGTGAAATACTGTATATGCCATATATTTAGCGAGTCTAAATTTTCGCAAACCAGGATGTCCCGACAATTTCGCAAGTGGTTGAATTCGCAGTCGCGGAGTACTGTACTGAATGGAAAAATGTATATGTGTGCGTCACATTCATATCGGGCTTCAGAGTCATTATTTTCGTGTGTCTTTAATTTCGCGAATAGCATGTGACTCGCAAAATTCGCGAAAATAAAAGCCTCACAAAATATTTGGTATATACAGTACTTAATCTTGCTGTGGGTATTCTTATTAAATCATTTGTCATTGTCTATATTTAGATTTGTCAAAAAGGGGATATTGTGAAGCTATTAGTCCTGCAGTACAATATAAAATGTGACCCGCTACAACAAAAGGATCCTAAAGTTGCTGACGAGAAAATCGAGTTTGAAGTCACATCATCAAAATTGGTCAAAACAATCGGATGTCTGTTTTCGGCATAATATTGTAGTCTAATGTTTTGTCTATCATCTGCCGAAATTTCGAAGCTAAATGATCAAAGGAAAGGCAAGAAATCAGTGGTTTCCTGGGCCATGATTTTCCAACTTTCAACGTAACAGAAACGTGTCCGAAGATTTGGATTTAGCGCCGCAGCCAGACTCTGCCCCTAACAACGAAGGAGTGATCTTATTGGTCAGTGCATGGCATTCTGATTACTGATTGGTCGTGCGTAGACCGCTGGCGCTAAGCTTGAATGAACATCGCGGAGGTCGCTAGGAGCATACCTTCTATTGCCAAACGGTGAAAACTGTCTCACCTCCCCTTGATCATGATAGCATCGGATGGAAAACTTTGGAGGCGTTTTTCTTGAAACTCTGATTTCCACAACAACTTGACATGCGCTAATAAAATCATTGATATCTGTGCAACTGAGTACTTTTATGGGTTGTGCTAGAAGAGGAAGGGAGTAATAGCCTGCAATTTTCAGAAAATTGTACTCCCCCGACTTTCGGATCCTTTTGTTGTAGTGGGTCACAAATATATCGTGTTGCTGTTTTACTTCAGCTTTTGGCCTGCAGTAGCCTTGTAGTGTAAAGGTATAATCTATTATGAGGCTTGCAATATGATGTGCCGGTAAATTGTTTTGTGTTAGTTTTCATGGAAGTCACGTCTTTCAATTGTGCAGATTTAAAACCGTTTATCCCTCCCTCTTTCTTCTCTCCCGTTTCTGATTTTTGAACCGAACAGAGGTTGCGGCAGCTCAACAACTTCAACACCCTCATGGCGGTGGTCGGGGGCCTGAGTCACAGCTCGCTGGCGAGACTACGGCAAACGTACGCCCACGTCTCGTCCGAAACGCAAAAGGTGAGATCCCCGTCCTGTCCTTGCCAGCAACCTGCGTATGCGCTGCTGCATTCTCACTTGACAGGTTTACTGGAGGATTTCAGATTAGGGAGTCTGGTCATGTCATTCCGGTAATCTGAGCTTCTCTGAAAACTCATGAGAAAGCGATCGTCATATCATACGCAATTCTTGGGGGAGGGGGAGGAGGTGGGGAGTTTTTTTCTGTATATGTGTGCATTTGACTTTAAAAAAAGAATACTTTGACCTTTGTGGGTTTCTGAGAAAATGTACCATTTCTTGGTAGTATCACTTTGCTAAACTTGTAAAATCCTTCAATGAAATTGTACCTTTGGGACCAACCGTGAATTTCATTGCTTTTTCTTCTCTTTTTGGTCATTATGAGTTACTTTAATATACAATGCACAGACTCTTATACTTTCTGTGTGCAGGTGTTGTAACTTCCAGGTGTACAAAATGTAAATAACTCTGAGAGCTTGATGGGTGAATGTGCTCTCTAATTGTGATTCTTTCTATGTGAAAATACTTTTATACATGGTAGTGAGGTATTGAATTCTATAAGGACTCATAGGGGATGACATGAACATAGTTTCTTTTTATGTCTATCTACAATGTAGGTATGTATTATGTACATATAGTGTGTATGTATGTATGTATGTATGTATGTATGTATGTATGTATGTATCTATCTTTCTGTCTATCTATATGTCAATATATCTACCTATCAGTTTGTCAATCTGTATGTTTATATGTACATCTATGTAGCCATGAAGCCATAAATTATATGTCCATGTAGGAATGAATGTATTTATGTTTAATAATGTAGGTACATTGTATATAATATGTGCATGTATGTGTATGTAATGTGCATGCCTGTGTACTGGGTGTGTTTATTTTATGGGCAATTGACTTAAAATATGTATGTGCATATTTGCATGTATATGTATGCGTGTATGCATTTTGGTGTCTACCTACCTATTTGTTTCATGCTTGATTCTTGTGTATTTGGTATTTGTTACACTTGCCAAGAAACGTGAACACATAACCCCAATCCTTCAAGATCTGCACTGGCTTCCTATAAGATATCGCCTTCAATACAAGATCCTCCTCATCACTTTCAAAGCGCTACATGGAACAGCCCCGCACTACATTACAGAACTCATAACCCCATATAAGCCTACTAGATGTCTCCGATCCTCTGCTCGAAACTTACTTGTTGTACCTACCATTCAAACAAAGTCTTATGGGGAGAGGGTTTTGTCTTTTGCTGCACCTACTCTGTGGAATTCTCTGCCAGACCCACTAAGAAGTCAGATGCCAATAGACAATAACTTATTTCAAACAAAAACTCAAAACATATTTTTATGAAGTAGCCTATGATTGTTAAATTTGAAGTCATCTCTCAGTAATACTGGCAACTCTGACCTTTAATGTATGTATATTTAAGAAATAGTGATTGCAGAGTTATATATTGTGTTTGGTAAATTGTAATTTTTGTTGCTATATTTTGTATTATGGTATAATTTGTTTGTTTGTTTGTAAAGCGCATTGAAATTCTTTTCAAGTCTGAAATGCGCTATATAAGAACTTGTTATTATTATCATTATTATTATTCATATGCAATGTCTATTTCTCATTGTGCAGGTCATCTCAGAGATGACGGAGCTACTGTCGTCGGCGAGTAACTTCAGCAATTATCGCAAGGCCTTCCAGGAAGCAAGGGGCTTTAAGATCCCCATTCTGTGAGTACTGCCCTCGCTTGTTGACATTTTGCTGAACACTGATTAGACTGTCTGTCCGCCTTCAAGGAGAAATGTGTGAATCCTTTTGCTCCAAGAATGTTTAAAGTGTGTGTGCACTATCAAGGAGGTACCTACAAGTATAGTTTCGTTAAGATAGGCTAGCCATTGTCAGTTGCAGTGGTGTTGCTATTGTATTGTGGCAAGAGTTAAAAACACTGTCAATGTCTTGACATAGTATGTGTGAATGTTGTTGCTGCATTCATGCTGCAATCAACTAGAGTTCCAGCATCCATTTTGGATGGACTGCAGACCTCTCTAAGGGTGCGTTTATAAGATTTTTCTTCTGGCCAGAAACAGTGTTTTGAAACACTGTTTCTGGCCAAACAGTGATTCTAGCTCGAAAAAAAATCTTATAAACGCTCGCCGTGATTTGAAACAGTGTTTTGAAACACTGTTTGTAAACGCACAAAATAGTGCGTTTACAAACAGTGTTTCTGTAGAATCAGTGTTTCAAAAATCTTATAAACGCAACCGCGATCGCAAACACTGTTTATAATGACGTCACAATGCCTTGCGCGCACCCTGTTTGACCTTTTGCCAAAGAAAAACTGCGCAGAGTGAGTTGCGCAATGGCACAGTCTGAGCGAGAGCCCCAACACGCTCGGAGAAAAAATCTTATAAACGCTCTCCTGACGAAAGTGTGATTTGAAACAGTGTTTCAAAACAGTGATTCAAAACAGTGATTCTAGGCCCGCAAAATCTTATAAACGCACCCTATGAGCAAGGTAAAGGGAAGTTTTGTTTTGATTTTTTTTCTAGTTTTGTAGAAGGTATTGTCACTTCAAGCACATATAACAATGTGTATAATTGTTTGCATTCAACTGAATATTCAATTGTCCATTCAATTCTCCAATAATGGAACTTATTTAAAGATTGAATGAAGCACCATAAATTGCTGCATATTTTACAACATATAAAAAGATTCTACCTCTTTGATTGGTCAATTGCTCCTCTTGTGACATGCACTTTGAAATATCACTGAATGCTGTCGCTGTTGAGCCGTGCACTTTTGGTCACGCAAAAATGTATAGAGCACGGCTGATGTCACCAATTTGCGATGACTCCCATGTGAAACTCATTTATCAATTCATAGTTTTTGCACCATATTGCACACCTCTGACATCACAATAAACATTCCCTTACTTAAAATTCTTTAAGATAACGCTCTCATGATTATTCGGACGGAATGTACTTGCAGTGAAAAGATATTTAAGTATGAGATTGGATATTTCTTTTGTGTCTTTGAAGTGGACGAAACATTATTGCGCTGTGTGTACGTATTTGAGCACAGACCAAATACAGGTGATGTTGTGATTGCTATAAAAAGAAAGATATAGAGCCTGCATGGGTTTAAAAGAGATTTCGCGCCCTTATGGGATTCGAACCCGCACTTTTAAAAGGAAAAGAGCATAAAGTCCATGAATCCAATGCAAATGAAAGCTGCGAGTGATTTTGTTTTTTATATCACGACACAGGCATTTTGAGTTGTGGGTGTATATCAGTGGCAAAACCCTTAGGATTGCAAAACAAATTTTATTATCTGCATTTTTTACTTCTTTTTTCCTTAATTTTTTTTTTCTCTTTTTTAATATAATTACAGCCGGACATACATGGATTTTGAGTTTGGAGTAAGGGAGGAATTTTGATGCAGCCAAGCTCATAAATATGTATAGATCATGCATAATTGAGAGAAAAATCTTGGCAGGAAATCAATACCACTTGACATGTTATTGCATCCATTCATCCATACTAAACATGGAGCGTGATGTTCAATTGTGTATTCATCTATTCATTCATTTGTTGTTGTTGTTGTTGTTGTGCTGTATATCAGGGGGATAACCATGCTCAGTAAAATGATTATACGCAGGGTACTCCACATGTACTCTGTGCTGAAATTTCTAAGGTATTCATGAAGAAGTTGAAGGATATGAACATAAACACAGCCCCAGCTATATCATGATTTCTTACTGTGTTCATACATACTGCGCTACATTCCTACCCATAGCTACCAACTATTAGTAAACTATTAGTAATTATTAGTAATGCCAGCATATGATTACTTTTCTGACCTAATAAAGTACTGCTTTATTGGTATATTTTTCGTGATAAATTATTGTGTGTTTCTGCGCAAAACAATCCACTATTAGTGAATTTTATGAGAATGATTAGTAAATTGTGCATAAACTTCTAGGCATCTTTGCTTGCCTAGATGTTTGGGATGAAATTTAGGAGATATGTCTGAAAGGCTTGCAGGAGGTGGCTACAACAAAACTTTTTTTTTTTTTAAAGTGGAGGAAAATTAAATCTTTAAAGTATTCTTTAGGGCATCTTCTCTTTGTTTGTTTTTTTTAATCAGGAATAGAAAATATATAGATCTAAATTAGATAGATCTAAAGGGTTCTATGTCCTTGTTCTCTCTGGAAGAGTGACTGCACCCTATGTGCAAAACTTTGAAGGAAATTTGAGGAGCCTTGAGAGGAGCAGTATCCCACCCTCTGTCAGAAAGGTATTCTCTGTATCTGAGATAGATAATTAACTCTTCATATGCCATGGTGGTCATGCTTTGGGAAAACATTCTGTTTTTCACATATAAACTTTAACAGATTTCTGTTAAGCTGGACATGTAGTGAGCAAAGTTGTAGAGAAAATGTCAAGCTTTGCTTTGATGTAAATTGTATGACACATCTATTCAAAAATGACCAGTAGCTACATTATTGTACACAGGCAAGACTTTTGCACACAAAGCAGTGGCTGAAACTTAGAATAACACAGGCAAATCTAGTAGTGAACATCGCTTGCTAGTCAATCACTACATAAAATGGAAGCTATATGTGAGAGGAATGGAATTGCGAGAAACGTTTTCATTGTAGTGTGGCATTTGGCGATTTATCTACCGTTTTGGGCGGGTTTGTGCATTTGAGCAGAAGAATATGCGAAGTTGGCACGCCGTCGACTGAGTCGGGTGTGCGAACGTGGCACTTCAGCCCTTTTTACACTTGTGTTTCTTAACCCCGTACTTTCTCTGACCCAGGACTATTGTAGTCCCGTACTAATTTTTTCAGCTTTTTACACTCGCCAATAAGTCCCGTACTAAGCTTTTGTTCTGGGCTAAGGAGAAAACTGACCTTTTTACACTCGTATATCTTAGTCCCGTACTTTCCAAACCACATGAATATTCATTTGCACTTGATTACCTCATTTTTGATTGGTCAATGGGGGTCGGACTTTGTCTCCTTCGCTTAGCCCCGGATTATTTTTTCGTTCTGTTTACACTCGCTTGCTTGGCACTGCAATTGCGGGGTTAGTACCGCAATTGCGGTGCTAACCCTGCTTTTTTGCAGGGCCAGATAGTAAGGGATTATCGGTGGAGCTAGCCCACTTTGGCAAAAACAAGTGTAAACAGAAAGTGGGCTAAGGAAAGTCCGGTACCAACGGTGGGGCTAAGGCCCCCCCCCCCCCTTAGCCCCACCGTTGGTATGGGACTGAGCAAAAATTTGCAAGTGTAAAAAGCCCTATAAAGAATTAATGCACAGCGATGTTCATTAGTAGTGCATAGGCTACCAGTCTGAGCACCAGTCTTTTCTGGAGCGGTGAAATACAGTAACACCACTCTCTGTACCAGCCTGGTCTACGTCAGAGGGATCGAGAGGAGGGGATGATTTATGCCCTTGTTTTGATCGCGGCACACTCCCGTCGCCTCGCCTCATTGGGCCCTCCTTTGGCCACTAATGATTTGTTGTCATTTCCCGGCTCTGTTTATGGAAAGTGCAACCGTCCCTAAAAAAAAAAAAAAAAAAAAACCCGAGCTGTTACGGTCGAGTGGCGAAACAAGAGCGGGTCATTGATGCTTGCATGTTCCTGCTCAAATGCTGTTGGCTCGTGTGACTATTTGTCCTGTAAAAAAATGTTGATTAACATGGATGATATGTCCAATGTCAAGCAGGCATAAGGCAGTGACAGATTTAAGGTGGGGTTTGGGGATCTTTTTTCTTTGTAGCATTAAAAAGTATATAGTGACATGGTTATTATTGTTCAAAAGTATTTGATATCTTGCTATGGAAAGTTTTTATCCTGTATGTAATATATGTGTGTATATATGTATTCATACCAACAATTTGAATGCTGTGTTGTTAATAAAATTTTGATAAATTAGATTTAGGTGATAAAAAAAAATGAGTGTGAACACCATTTTCATCATGTTTTGATTATGATAGAATTGAGGAGTAACCATTTCCAGAGGCAGATCCAGGAATTCCATAAAGAGGAGGCACCTTCACAAAATTAAAGGGATGGGCGCACGTACTCCTCCCCCAATTTTTCCTTTTTATTTCTTTTGTTTTAACAAAAAATAAAGAGGGGGCGCATGCCCAGTGCGCTCCCCCCTGGATTCGCCACTGATTTTTTTGTTTTTATTTTGATGCTCCAAAGAAAAATTTGCCCCATGTCACAGTAACCCCCTTGGTAATACTGACTGAAAACTTCCATTACTGGTGCACATGATACACGTAGTCTTGCCTTTTGGGTGTACTAAGCTTAAAACACAAGAAATAAACAGGACTTGTATCTAAGCAGACGCTGCATTCCTGTAGAGCAATTCATTTTTCCTAATCACCTGTGAGTTGATCCGAACAAAACCAGCTCATCCAGTTTCATAGGGGGTTGAAAGATTGGATTTACTTGTCTTTTGTTGCATCAATATTAACCAAAAGGGATACATAATTATATGATCATCTTATTATTTTGCTATTTTTTACTGGCAGTATGAATTCTACTGCTACTACTGCTGCAACTTCACTACTATTACATTTGCAATTCTTCTGCTACTACTACTACTACTACTGCTGCTACTACTACTACTGCTGCTGCTGCTACTGATGCTACTACTGCTACTACTACTACTACTACTACTACTTCTACTACTACTACTACTTCTACTACTACTACTACTTCTACTACTACTACTTCTACTACTACTACTACTACTACTGGTCTACTACTACAATTACTATAATTAGTAGGCCTACTAGTACTACTATTACTACTACCAATATCACTACAACTACTCCCACTACTGCTGCTAACATTACTACTACTACATGTACTGTAAAAGTGGATATTTTCGTCTGACTCATTTTTCGTGCTCAGCCGGGTAAGAAGAGCTTAGCGTGTTTAATTCCACGGAATCAAGACTTCAACTTCTTGAACATATGACAGCAAAAATATTTGCATGTTTTTGATTTTGCGCTAGTTTCTGGTCGCGCGAAATGCACACAAATTTCAACACCGCGAAAATTTCCACTTTTACAGGTACAGTACTTCCACTGCTACATTGTAGTACTACTACAACTACTATTTGTACTTCTGGAGCTGGTACTACTGGGACTACTAACCACCACTATGACTACCACTACATGGTTGCATCTGGTAGTCATATGAGGATGTGGAAACAACAATTTTTGAAATTATGATTGTCATGTTGATGATAATCGTAATAATTGCCATGATATTGCTGTAAATGGAGCGGAAATGATGATCCAAGGATTTTCAATCTCACAAATAGTCTGCAATTTTTCTCATGTTGAGTGCCAACTTGGTAATCAGGGGTCACTAACCTTTGGAAGTGGTTTACTAACACTTCTTTCATCCTCTGTTATTTTCCTTCTGCTTTCTCCCCGCTGTTGAAATTTTTTGCGGTGTTTAGAGGTAAGTCCCTTCTTATTTTTGATATTGAGAGCATGGAGTAGAATAGTATTGTCTTCTGTGCTAATCTGTTATTTCTAGAGCTGTTTACACCTACACGTACTTGATGCATGCTAGCAATCTTCCTTTTCAGTTGTTTTTTTGCACTTCACTTTCCTTCATTTGCATTTGAGGTGAGACACTTAAGCGTTCGGTGCAGAAGCCTATAAGATTGTTTGGTATGTGATTGAAAATATGCAGAAGATTTTAAAAAATGTAATAACAGTGCATGAAAATGCATATACTCAAGCTTGTGCAAATGAAGTTCATTGGTTGAAAAACACAGGCCCCACATTATATGATAGCAAAGTTAAGGATTAAAGTGAAGTGTTGATATGGAGCACAGTCAGAACTGAAGTGGGGTGTCAACCAGTCCATTATGTACCCTTGCATGTTGCTGTAACCCACTGAGCTATTATTCCAGCAGTCACTTGCAATAATTGGTTCCTCCTCAAACTTTGGCTGTATTAGAACTTAATTATACTTTAATAGCTTTCCCAGGTTAGGTTTCTGTGTACGCCTTATATTTTGTAAGAATGTTTTATTGTGCAAATCTGGACTTTCATAAAACACATAAATCAGGACTTGAAAGACATCTTTGCGATAGTTGAATTCATGAACCAAAGTGACGAAATGAGAACTAAATAACGTCCCATTGCAAAAACAAACAAACAAACAAACTTTGGATACAATACAGCATGCATGTATGCGTAAGGCAGTATTTTTGCAAACTGTTCATTTTTTTAATATGTGTCATCTCACAAAATTCACAAAAATTAGAAATGCTGCCAAATGTACCTCATATACAGCATGTGGTAGGCAGCTGTAATACAAGAGGAGACAAATAGGTCTGTGTATTAATACCTCTGCATGTTTAGAGGCACAACATCTGTGTTATAGCAGGGAGGGGAGACGTCTCACCTCCCCGGTTATAAAGATCTTTCGCTCAGTATATGAGTTTAATTCCAAGTGTGTGAAGATGATGTACCTGTCTGTATGATTTTGTGTATATCTTTGAATGAGGAGGGATCATAAAGAATGCAACTGCTGCACTATAGAAATGAGAACGGTTGAATGATGAAAAATAGAACCTGTATGTTTCTATGTAGCTTCTGTGCACTATAATGCATTCACACCCCCATGCAGATTTGGAAGCATTTAAATAGTAGAAGAAGAAAATTATCTACGGTAGTCTACTAACAAGCATGTCTGTAATAACTTTTCTTCTTACTATTATTATTATTACTTTTTGGCTTTGCGTTAATGGTCTTAATGAGAATTCATTTCATAGGAAACAGCCTTGGGCATGATGGTTATTTCTGTAAAGTTTGCATGTAAGTTAACAGCTGTCGATTGACATTGAATTGTTTTGTTTTTTGTTGGTTGTTGGTTAAATGGAAAGTGCTTACCTGGTGGGTGTGCCAGATAGCAATGATAAATCTTCAATTTTGTAGTCCTGAGGTAGAAGGCCTGTGTTGTTAAACAAGAAATATAATTTCTGCCCTGCCACATTCTCAGATGCGAGTTCTGTCTATTCATATGCTGCAGGAAAAGAGTTTGGTAATTGTGTTTTTTTAATCTTTTTTTTGGTTGTCATCCCCTAGCTCCCTTTCTCGTACTGCTTGCATGGCACTTAATTGAGTTGATAGTAATGTGATTAGGCTGCTTCCAAGTTACATGAGATGTCTTTATATCAGTGTCGCATGCAAATATCAAATTTTCTAGGTCGCGCCTTCAGTTGTTGAAATTGATGCTGGCGTAACGCTCTCTCCCTTCCTAATCCTCCCGTGGGATCACTGTGGGATTATTGGAATCAAATTATGATAATTAAAGAAAAAGGGATCACAGAATATCCAAAAACATGTACAGTTTACTGAAATGTTAATCTATCCACCTTCACATCATTTCTGTAGACTTTCCCTATGTCTGTTAAATCTAACTTTTCCCCTGCTACCCACTTCAAAGCATGCTTTTTTTCTGTTGTTCTGCGTATTGGTATCTACTTTATACGCTATATATTTCGCGGGGGTTTTATTTTCGCGAATTTCGCGAGTCGGGAGCTATTCGCGAATTTAACAACACGCGAAAATATTACCTGCCAAAATGAATCCCTTGCCTTGATGATACGAACATTTCAGTACTAGTATACCATGTCACGGCTTACCGAACAGACCATACTGGCTAAGCTTGTTTACGCACGTCCACGTCTACTTACGAATACTGTAGAGAGCCAATCCATTATCGCAAGGGGACCACTCGTCAGAAATCTAGCGCGATGGACTTAACCACTTCAAAAATGTTGAATTCTAACTTATTAGTTCGCAGAGTTTGGCAAGTCTTTTTCATGCAGTGTATAACTAGTATCATTCTTATTTGCTAGTAAGTTGAAAATTCACACTTTCTTTGCCACTTCATATTTTCTTTGGTCCCCCAATCGCGAATTTAACCACTCGCGAAAATGTGTGACAGCGACAATTCGCGAAAATTTATGTACGCGAAAATTATAGCGTATACAGTATATCAAACGAAATATGCTGCAAACAAATTAGAAGTGTTCATTAGATGACTCACAAATCATTCAGGAAGATTTTATTCAAACAAAGAAGATGTTAAATGTCCTCATGCTTCAAATTCATTGGTGTGAGACTTCTTCAAATTTACCAACCAAACAGGGACAAAACTAAAACAAAAGATCCATGTGGGAAAAAAAGATATCAGTCCTGATCACTCTAAACGTTGCCATGGCAATTTCATTTTTTGGTGGATTCTCTTTTGCATCTGCAGGGGTGCATCTCAAGGATCTGATTCTGCTCCACACGGCTCTACAAGACAAGATGGATGACGGTCAGCTGAACATGCGCAAGATGGCGCAGCTCTCGGTCACCTTCGCCGAGCTGATGCAGCTCCAGAATGCCAAGCCGCCGCTAGCCGCCAACATGGACCTGGTCAACATGCTGAGGGTGAGTGACCGATGAGGGACTTCCCCTGCCTACTTGTTTCTCCTTGATTTTAGTTTAGTGTTTAGTTTCTTTCTTCTGATGGAACAGTGTCGTTTGTAACCTCGATGGGGATGTTGCCGAAAGGGTTGTATGCAGCAATCCCCAAGATTAATCTCAGGATTTTTGAAATATTTTGCACCAGGTAGGGTGCTGTGAAAGTGAAATGTGCTGCTCAGGTGAGCGCTATAGACCACTACAGCTCTAGGTCCGTCATTATTACCTCCGCCAAGGGAGGAGGTTATGTTTTCGTTACCGTTGGTTTGTTCGTTCGTTCGTTCGTTCGTTCGTTCGTTTGTCTGTGCACAAAATAACTGAGTATTGAACGGATTGGGATGAAACTTGCAGGAAAGGTTGAGAATGACACAAGTACCAAACGATTAACTTTTGGTACCTAGTGATCCGAGAATTTTGGGGGAATTTATGAAGGATTTTTGATATTTTAGCAGGTAGGGTCAATGAACTTGCGAGTTCAGGCTGCGCGCATTTGAGGTTTGCATGCGCGCACTAAAGTGCGTGCTCTAGTTTCTGTTAGGGTGAAGCGTGCCGTGCAGCTGAGGGTTTATGACGCAACAATTGCTTCTATATTGGGATTCGGGCGACTCTGCACACAATGCAGTACGTATAGGTGGAAATAATAGAAGAACAAGATCAGTGGTGGAAATGAGCTGCATGCTTGGCGGAGGTCTGCACTCTCAGAGTGCTTTTCTAGTTGTTGTATGTATCTCTAAGGAAGTGACGATAAGATGTCGAAGTATTTGCAGCAGGAGAGGTTAACCCATGCAGAAGCACCATTTTCAAATCCTTTTGACATTGTAAAGAATGTGTTGCCCAGTGGGACAAAAAGAATGAACCATGTCCTACAGTTTTGCCCTTTGGACATCTCAGTTTTGTGTGGTTTCAATAACTTCATTCTCAAAGATCGTGCTACAGCAGTGATACTTGTGTGTGAGAGTGAGCAGAAGCTGCCATTCATAGTTTTACCAATTAAAATGCTGCCATATATGCCATTTTATAGGCATGTAATGTTTGAATTGTAACGACTTTGAGATAACCCAGATCATCATGTCAAAAGCTTGCACACTCTCAGAAGTGAATGTGTGGGGGATGTGGAGATCACGTGGATCCCAAACAATCTGTCGGCCCATCAGGGAGCTTTGTAGCCGCAACAGTCGCATCTCGCTCTGCGTTTCGTAGAATCCCACGAGAGAGTGCGTGATGGCCGCAACATATGGTTTTATGTCCTCTAGGACATACAGCACAAATTCATTCTATTTTGGACGAAATGTGTTTGCTGTCTGCTCAATGCGGTGTTTACACAACTGTGTAAACGTGTCATGTGTGGGCTGTTCAATAATATTTCAACAAGCCGACTGGATTGTTGTTACAGCGTGTCCAAAACCACGTTCACACGTGTGTCCTTACATTTGTTCAATATTAAGCAGCAGGTCATATCAGAGATACAAGGACAGCAGAAGGATAGAGGGCATTAAACTATGGTGAAGTAATTCTCATTCCCATTGAAAACTAAATGCATACACCTACTTACAGTATACACGTATTTTTAAAGGTGCCTTCACAGTATCATTGGCCATGTTCGTACATACATTGTATATCTTAAAAGCACACACTCATACAAACTTATACACAATTAGACGAATATCTACCTATCTATCTATCTATCTATCTATCTATCTATCTATCTATCTATCTATCTATCTATCTATCTATCTATGTCCATCTATCTATCTATCTATCACTATGTGACTGCAGGACATAATACATTATCTGTTTTGCTCCCCCCCCCCTTCACAGGCATCACTAGACCTGCAATATACAGAAGATGAAATCTATGAGCTCTCCCTAGCAAGGGAACCCAGGAATTCCACGAGCACGGTGAGTAGGCCAAATTTTTCTCCCTTGCATGTTGCCACTTGTCGCAGATGAGTAGAAATCATCATTAAGCTCTTCCTTATATGACGTATATATTTTAAAAAAAGTGAATTTATAGTACCATCAAAAAAAGTATTTGCTTTCATCTTGTATAGTGTATGTAGTTTATTCTATTCATTGTGGGTTGTTGAACACTGTGGTCATTTTAATCAGTGACATTTTTCTGGAATTCTCTGACAAAATGGCGCCTGCACCACAGACTTTCAATTAACATAGAACGATCTTGTGGTGAAGCGTGCATACGCCATCTTTGTAATCATTGTCAATGAAATTCATGGAGAAAACATTGTTGATGAATCACTTTCACCTACATGTATGTTCCAGCTAGTATAAACATACAGTGCACTCCCGTTGTAACGAACATGGTTAAAACGAAGTTCTGGTTACAACAAAATACCAATTCAGGCCGCAACATTATCTTCCCTTTTTTTTTATTGTTATATTTGTTCGGCTATAATGAAATTTCGATAGAACAAAAGAAAACTGCCGGTCCCAAGGACTTCATTATAATGGGAGTACACTGTATAACAAAACAGATACTGTAGATAAAGCTTCCCTGAGGATTCTTTCCATTTGGAAGTCAATGGCAAGTTCATAAAAAAACTTTCATAAATGACCTTCGTTTTTCACATGCGCAAATCACATATTCTGTGAATTGGCTTTGGCATTTGCTGATCTGATTTTTGTTTTTTTGCACGGCTGCCTTCAGCAAAGTCAGCAGCAGTGCATATATTCATGAGATTCTTGAAATGTGGTCATTACAGCTACAGTTCAGAGATAAATTGTCTGGATGTGAATAGGAAGAGCTGATGTCAATGACGTCAATTAGTCTATTCGATGAATCCACGTCATTTGATCATACGCAACACCGATCATTTTATGGCTATTTCCATTATAAAGATTTCATGAAATTATGCTGAACTGCAGATTGCTTTGCTGAGAAAAGTGCATTTTATGTGCACTATAAAAGGCAGCGGCATGCAAAAATGCTGAATACTTAAAGTGTAAAATATATTTGCAATGTCCAAATTTTTGCATATTTAATTCTCCACTGAACTATCCAAAAAATGACAATAATTTATGTAAACCATCTTTAAATTGGCAATGATCAGGATTGGCAAAATTTTCTGTCGAGTCCACATTTTCTGAAGTTAATCTTACAGACATCCACAGACATCTAAAATCTCATTTTTTTCCTCCTCTTTTTATTATTAGTATCATTATTATTATAACTTTTTTTGTACACATTTTTGAAACAGCCGCCTACCCCGACCAAGCCAGCGATATTCCCAGAGTGGGCTGCCGGCGGGTCAAGGCATGCAGACCAGGAGACGATAACTAAACATGTGTCGGCCATGGTGGAGGTAAGCCACACCTTTGGAAGATTTCCCTGACGAAAGTGGATTAGTGGTGACAATCCCTTTAAAATCCATTGATTGCTTAAATATAAGACTACCATAGACTTTGCAGAGGATCTACAAAGTTTCAGTCAACAGTGGGTTAAAGGAACAGTGCTAGCCTGGCCTTTTTTTCTCCACGCATTTTTAACAGCACTGTGGGGTATCAGATTTGATCAGACATTACATGGTACCTTCAGAGTCCATTATCATATCATGCATACATAGTGTAGGATAATGTGTGCATAAGATATATGAAGATATGATTAAGGATTTTATGGATTTTACAAGCAATCTAGGTCTTAATGGCAGTAAAGAGAAACTCATTTTAGGCAGATTTGAAGGAAACGATGTTCATCAACTTGTGTATTACAGGCATCATGTCCATGCAATTCTGTTACCAGTATATAAAAGTGGTCTTCTCTCAGGTAATAGCAAGTACAGATGATATATTGTTTAACCTGGTGAAGACGAATCCTGACTAAACTCGGGCAGGTGTCTATGGGAAATGCGTGTTGCAGCAAAATCAGTCCGTCCTCAACGGGTTAAAAAAAGAAAAGAAAGAGGTTTCCGAGGGACCTCCATGAGCTCTGTCCTATTTTCTAATCCATCTGGAAAAGTTGGAAAAGCAGATCATCGTCCTAATTCAAAGAAATCATGAGTGGAGCCGCCACATGTAGGCCCGAAGTCTTACAGCTGTCTGTGAATGTTGCAGAGAAACGGGGACGTCCAGCGACCCTCGGCAGCAAGATATAAATTATCTTTTAATGACGGCTCGTGGAGAAAGACCTAAAATTGGCGCCTTTGCTCGTCTCGCTTCTTGCGCGATGCAATCACGCCCCCGGGATGCGCAGGTACAGAAACTGGGTTGAGGCCGAGAAAGTTCAAGTATTGTACGCTAATGAGAAAGGAAAAGGTGACTTGATTTGATAAAAGAATTTCTTCATCTCAACATGCAGTTGCAAAACACACACACACACACACACACACACACACATTTTGCCCACTAGACTCATGGCCCGAGGGCACAATAGTCTGGTGTAGTAAATTAACTTCCAAGGCTTGATTCAAAGAACCCTGCGACCTTTTACCAGAAGGTTTCCCACCTCGTAATGCAGAATTTCCCGCCCCCCCCCATGCAAAAAAAACCCACTAAAACAAAACAAAACAAAACAAACACACAAACAAACAAACATTGAAAGCAAAAGCATTGAAATAAAAGTTACAAATCATCATCAGCAGAGGGCGTAAATATCAGACAAACAAAGAAATAGTTGATATGAAAATTATGACTATTTGAATGTCAACGATGAATCAACCACCAGGTAGCGTGAATATATGGCTGAAGAACTGCGCATACTCCATTCCAAAACTGTCAGTTGTTTTACTCCTCTGCATGCAGGGTGTGTTCAAGAACTACGACCACGACAAGGATGGCTACATCACCTACAGCGAGTTTCAGAGCATCGCGAGCAACTTCCCCTTCATGGAGTCCTTCTGTGTGCTGGATGCTGACAGGTGGGTTGATTCTCAATGTCTGATCATCACTGCAGTTTAGTTAATGTTAGTCCCCAGGCTAGTGGAGACTGCGCCCTCTGTTGACGACTTTTCAAACATGACGGAGACAATACCGTAAAACCAGAAACATTTGTGGCATGAAACTTTTACGAATTGCCCACCATGACAGAATTACGAGTAAGCTACATGTACGGGTTTGCGTAGACAAAAACTTTTGCATGCATTTGTAATTTCGCAAATTGTTGCTTCTTTGCAAAATCTGCGAAATTTTCACGCAGGTGAAAATGTCTGGTTTTACTGTCTTCTTGACAATATTTACACTACAGCTGATCTCTTTAATGCCAGTTAAAAAGCAACTAGTCCTAGAACATACATTTCTGAAGTTTTGTTATGTATCTTCTTATGACAAATGTTACAACTTTTTGCGAATGTTTAATAGGGTCACCCTGTGAAATATAAAAACATTGACAATGACAAATCTCTTCAATTTGACCACTTTGATGTTTGTGAATAATTGTTCATGTTGCAAATTTTCATTAGTTTCTTAATTGCTATAAGTATAAATGATCTATAAATTGGCAACACAATAAAGAAATTCTCTCAAATTGGCAAATTTTGTGAAAATTTAATTTTGTATCTGTTTAAAGAATCAATCCAGTTCCACCTAATTTCTCTCCAATACATTATGTGCAGTGAAACTCAGATGGTCATTCTAGTGATTACAAATTTCTGTGGCAAAATTCTTTAAGATACCCTGTAATATCCTCATGATCATTCCATCATTCATCCCTAACCCATCTCCGTTCCCATCTCCTCCTTCTCCACCCCCTGCAGGAGAGATGGACTGATCAGCAAGTCAGAGATGCAGTCTTACTTTGTGCGGGCCCAGAGCCTGGCCCTCAGCACCAGCTTCAAACACAATTTCAGCGTGCACACCTACTTCAGCCCGACCTTCTGCGTGCACTGCACGGGCCTGCTCTGGGGCCTCATCAAGCAGGGCCACAAGTGCAAGATCTGCGGCATCAACGCCCACAAGCACTGCAAGGAGCGTGTCGTCATGGAGTGCCGCAGCAAAAAGTCGCAGGGCCTCAACGGTAGCGTCATCGTCTCCTCCGCGTCCGCCTCGGCGGGCCTCTCGCAGTCCTCGCCCAACGCCGGAGCGCTGCAGCGCCGCCACACCATGGACGGCGGGGGCCCCATAGTGAACGGGGTGAACGGCATGAACGGGCTGAATGGTCACAAAGAGACAAGTAATGGTGGAGGTGAGAGACTGGTCTTTGTATTCAGTATTGTCTATTAAGCTCGAATAAATCGGGACTTCCCGACGATTTCACGAGTGGTTAAATTCGTGATCGTGGAGTCCTGTACTGAACGGAGTAGTGTACACGCATTCGTTACATTCACATCGGGATCAGAGTCAATATTTTCGCGCATCTTTAATTTCGCGAATAGCACCTGACTCGTGAAATTCATGACAGTAAAAACCTCGCGAAATATTCGGCGTATACAGTATATGTTTCATTTTCTTAAAGGTTCTGTTTACCATTGGGAACAGTGATTTTAAAAATATTTGAGATATCACATTTGATGTGTATGTGTAGGTCAGTTTTGTCACAAAACATCCTACCATATAAAGATTTTGCGATAAAGCCTAAAATATAAGGAGATATCACTATTTTTCTCAATAAACCATAACTGTAGACGGTTTAGTCTAGAAACATTTTTATTATACCTATTATTCACATTTTGTATATTCAACAATACCTAACATTTACTGTACTGATTCAATTTTTTACTTTGGTTGTTTCTATCCTTAATTCACATTTTAGAACTATTTTGAAGCACTAAAGCTGGGCTTTTGTTTCATCTGCAAATGGTAAATAATGCCTTTAATCTCCAAAAATGTATTCATCAAAAAGACCAAGGAGGAATGTGTGTCAACTTCAGATAATTGAAATGTTGAAATTTCCTGGGAGTACAGATGAATGATTTTCATTGTGCTATTTATATTATGCTTACATCTCTTGTTTTTGCATAGAGTAAAGGAGTGACAAGTGTGTCAAGCAAACCATAAATTACTTGCAGAGAAATGAATGAGAAGGATGTTAGCTTTATTTCATCATTATACTTTAGTTTACTAAGAAAGATACTGAATAAGTTGATGATATGTGTATAAACACAAAACGTAATTGCATTTAGAAGTCTTGATGAATTTTCACTACCCTGTACTCATCTATAAAAATATTTTGCATTGTGTAGTTTTATGGAATGAAAAATCTTTTCACACTTACGTATACATGTTTATAACACGGAGAGTTACTTTAAAAGTTTTATCTTGACAACCATATGCTCCATGAAGGATCAAATGAGAGAGTGTTTTATTACAAATATCCTTTAAAGTATGTACAAATTCCATGCCTCTTTTGTTTTTCTAGTGGTAAAAGTAAAGAACATGTCATGGGAGGACAAGCGGCGGATCTCCCTGCGGCAGAAGTCGTCCCGCCTCACGGAGACGGCGACTCAGACGGAGGACCTCATCCCGAACACGCCGCCGGAGTCGGACAAGGAGAGCGACGACCACGAGATGGACATCGAGCACCCCCACGAGCACGGGGGCATCATCTGCAACGGCCGGCGGCTTAGCGAGCTCAGCGAGGACGACAGCAGCAGCAGCTTCGGCGACCACGGGAGCACCGCGGGCTCCGACTCCAGCGTCTTCTTCAAGGCCTCGAAGACGGACCTGAGAGAGAAGCTTGTGGTGGCCGAAGGGGTAAGGGTAGCCTCGCTCTTCCAAGCTGGGCCTGTTATACAGGAACCGTGCTTGTGGTTATTATCATTATGCAGTCTTGAATCCTTTTGTACACATGGATGCGACACTGCTTGTGGAGAAAATATTTCTTCCCCCTATTTTTTTTATGCCTCCGCCAACGAAGTGGCCGGAGGCATTATGTTTTCGGGTCGTCCGTCCGTCCGTACGTCCATACGTCCGTCCCGTTTTGTTTTTGTCGATATCTCAAGAACCGTGTAGTGGTTTTACATCAAACTTGGTATAAGGGTATATCCTGGGGGGATAATACTTTATTTGGATTTTAGGGTCACGGGGTCAAAGGTCAAATGTCACAGATTATTTTGTGAGAAAATAGGTTGAAATTTCATGTTTTTCTCCATATCTCGCAAATGGTTCAAGGTATCTTCATGGAACTTAGTATATATGCATGTACTGATGGGCAGTGATTATCTAGGGAAGTTGGGGGTCATGGGTCAACGGTCAGGGGTCAAAGGTCAAGGTCAACTCCTCAAAATATCACTACTTTCCTTATATTTATGCAATGCCTGAAGGATTTTTTTTAAAAACTTGATGTATGCATGTATTACCCAATATTATATTCTGTGGGAAGTTTCTTGCCCAAAGGTCAAAAGGTCAAAGGTCAAGTGAAAGTGCTAAATTGCACTTTTTCCTCCATATCTCGAAAGTAACTCAAGCTATCATCATGAAACTTACATATTTATGCATGTTCTACCTAACAGTAATTCTCTTTGGAACTGTGAGGTCAAAGGTCAAAGGCCAGGTTTAGATAATACTATTTTACCATTTGATACTGAAATTATACTTTTTCTTAATACCTTGAAAATTACTCAATGCATAAACTTATAAAAGGGTCAAAAGTCAAGTAGAAATCATCAGTTCCCCCAAATACCTGCACTCTGACATTTTAATCATTCACCCAATTGAACCTAGTTCTAGGAAAGTGAACATTCAGCACATTTGTGGCAAACCTGTCATTTTAATATTTTGCCAATTGTGTGAAACTGTCATCACACATTGTCAAGACATTGTACTATAGACCTATTAGGAGAACCATGCATTATGGCGGAGGCATACCAGTCGCCGTAGCGACATTTCTAGTTTCTTCATGCGTTTAGAGTGAATGGGAAAATCAAAAGAATGTGTAATTGAAGGAGTCAGTTTTGTATTTACCACAAAATATGTAACGACAGAACTTTCTTGGCTGGCCTTCAGAGAACTTCACTCATTGAGAAAATGTGTGACTTGAAACAGTAGAAAGAATGCATGATTTTAAACCACAAATTGATGAGGAGTATGACGTGAAGAAGGGTATACACTGTAGTTTGAGATGCCAATTTTGTGTTAGATATCGTAATTATGATTTGCAACATTGCAATTGGTTGTCGTTTTCTCCTATATCCAACTCTGTTCACTTGATTATTGTTGTACAGAAGAGGCATTTCTCCTTTGATGACATGCTTCTCTAAGCTAAAGCTGAGCATATTCTGCCAACAGATTTAAGTGCTGCAACAACCAAAACCGTACTGAAAAAGTTTGCTTTATAAGTTACTTAATAATAAAGGAAGAGAAAGAAACTCACAGTTTTCACAAGTACAGAGTATTGAGTGTATTAAAGTGACACCATAATTTCTCAGTTGTCTTACTGCTCTTTCTTGCTCACTGTTCGTTTCCTGTCAGGACCGTGATGCACTGAGGGCGGAGAACACCAAACTGAAACAGGAAATGTGCAGCATGCAGCAGCGAATTCAGCAGCTAGAGCGCCATCTAGAAACAATCAAGAGACACACGGTGTCCTTCATTATAGACCAAATGGACTCGCTTCATGTGCAGAAGGACACAACAGTATAGACGTAAACCCCAAGGCGTGGGACAGCAGTGTGATCTTGACGATTTCTGCGATGGAATTCCTCGACTCAATGGCTGAAAGAACAACAACAACAAATAGAAAATACTCTTTTAAGGTTACAATGCAAATATATATATAGATATAAATATATATATATACATTCATGTACAAAGTGATGGAGTGCACCTAGTTTTAATGAAGACATTCCTCACCCTAATTCGGAACTGAAACCCAAGTGTGCTGTGTGTCATGGTACATGTGCTAGCAGCATTAACGGCTGATCTACTGACAGATGCTGTCTTGCTGAGCAAAGGACAAGAACTGCTCTTTCATTTCGTCATTATTATTATTATTTTTTTTTTTGATTCTGGTGGTTTTGCCCAGAAAAAGAACATTTATTTTGAGCGAGGCTGAACTTCTCATTGTTGTTTTGTTTTGTTATTTTTCATTTTCAAAAATCAGTGTGCTGGAGACATTGACAGATGTTTTGTAGATAGAGAAAAGCAGAGATTTTATAACACTTGTATGGCAAGACAAGCAGACTCTGCTGGAGGGAATATATGCAAGAGATGCGACCACGCTACGATCATTCCTTTCGAGCCAAACCATGCGAACTCTGGGACCTTGACGCTCCTCACTGCTGGAGGTGCATCACTAGATCCCGTACAGACCACGCCCTTTGGCTCTGAAGATTGCAGCGTACTGTTGTGCCTGGCGAAAACACCAAAAGCAGGCAAACAAACAAACCACACTCATGAATAGCACAATGTCTCCCATGGTGCATTTATGTGGACTTTGATGGTGGTTTGTCGACAATCTACTTCCCAGTGCGCTGTCTCCTGACGAAAAAAACAAGAACAAGACTAGTTTAACCATTGGATGCAAAACATGAACAAGTGTCTAAGCTCGCAAAGCTTTTACCATTCAATGTATGAAGTCTCTCTTTAACCTCGTCTTCGGGCTGACTCTGAGTTATTTTTTTTTAATTGACCAGGGTAAGAAACACAAGATGAGAGGTATGGTGTGTAAAAGTTGATGAAATGTCTTCGTAAGTTGTATCGAATCTCAAGAGCAAAATTTGTGCCAGTAGATGTCTATTTTGTAAACGGAAGGTTCGTTATTTCATGTTTTTGATAATTTGTCATTTGAAAGATGCTGCGTGTTAAGATCTTTAATTTTCTGAAGTTGTGTGTAAATACCTCTTCTATGGACAAGTACTGCTGAAGGAAGGAAGAACTGAGATTTTTTTTTGTACCTATTTATGAATCGCGCTCGAGTTCCAAGATTGGAATAATGAGTATTATTTTCTTCATTTGGCAGGGGATACAATGGCTTTTATGAGTTCCTTTATCAGCATGAGGGACACTTTGACTTAATTTTGGGGCATTGGTTTGCTGGGGTTAGGTAGTCATTAAGAGTTGATCGGCTTTGCTGTAGGACCACTTGACAATCTGCTTCAGCATCACAACAGTCTGTCTTAGGCACAGTGCCAGCACATGTCACATCAGAGCCAATGCTGGAGTGTGAATTTCTGACATACTGCCCAAATTGCTTACACACACTCACAATAATAGCTCTGTATTGCTTTTCTATCTCAAGGAAAACTGCATACACTTTTTAGATGCTTTTGAATGAAACAAATCAGGGCCCTGTTTCATAAAGCTGTTCATAAAGTTATGAACAACTTATGAGCGACTGGTGATCAGTTCTGATGTGCTATACTTATCAGAATTCCACAATTCAGCACAAGAACTGATCATCAGTCGCTCGTAAGTCATTCGTAACTTTACGAACAGCTTTATGAAACACCCCCCAGTTATCTTTTTTCACTGGTGTTACTTTATGTGATAACATTGATTGTACTACACCATAATGCTGCGAAAGAGATGCAATGATAAGCTTTACGAGGAAGGAGAGTTGGAAGGCTTGTACCGGCTCTTCCGTGAATAATATCTACCTGTTATGTAACATTTAGACAGTTTAAGAAGCAGAAAGATGCTAATGCTGTGTGCAGTTTAAGAGAGATCCTTTTCCCTCTCAACTGATCATTTCATTCATTGTTGTTTTCAAGACAGATCACTTCATTTTTACAGCCTTCACTCTTTCTGTTGGGCAGTTTTTTATAATGCTGTAATAAAGGTTCTGTTCAAGATCAGGGTTCGGACAATTACATTTACCTTCATACAACATACATATGCAGAAAAAGATCCAAGCATCTAATTTTGATTCATTTGGGGTCGCGGTTATGTGGGTGGTGGGTTCTTTATGGCTTAGTATTTGAATCTGTAGAACTTGTGTAGTATGGCTGATACCATACAACCAACAGCCTTTGTGTCTGTCTGCAGAAAAAAGAAAGAAAAAAAGTTATACAGAAACAAAAACCTAAAAGCATTTATTTATGTCTGAAGTGTGCTTTGCGTGGAGCCAGATTCACAGCATACCATTGGAAGTTACATGCCTCAAACTCACTGCCAATTTTTTGCAGTGACATCACAGCCCTTCTGTTCAACAGATTCAGACCTTTATCTTTGAAAGGAAATAAAATGGAGGGAAAATATCAAACTTTAATCCCCATCCTTTTGGAAGGAACACCACATTTTTTTTTTTTTTTTAAGTGCAGTTCATACAAGAATTAAAGGAAAAAGAATGCATTGAGACCAAAATTGTTTCAGATTTTTGACAAAATCATTTGTACGTGAAAAATATCTGTTGGAATCCCACATTCCTGAATATATGTTAGTATATGAAATTTTATTAAAGTGTCTTCAAACTACCGGTAATTTTTGTGTCATTGTTTTATGACTTTTTGAAATTGTTCATGTCAGTATAAACCAAAATACAAGTTCATAGGATTTACGAGTTAATCAAACATTCAGAAAGAAGAGAGGTTCTCCCTGCAAAATAATAATCTGTCACCAAAACTCTCCTGGGGGCTTTGATATCATCGTTTACTGGAACCTGAAATTGGCACATTGTCGCCAGTGCTCATTTTATGGGGTATTTTGTTATTTCAGGGATATAAACAAAAGAATACCTAATGAATGGGACCTGCGAAAATATCTTGCAATATTAGATGTCTAGCTGTATCTGACTTTGTAATAACTAGATTGCCCTGTAGTGGATAAAGGGCCAGAGAATATCAGCAATTAACATGTCCGTCAGTCTCTCTTGCTTTAATCACTTTGGGTGCATACAATTGTATTTTTTTAACATTCCAGAAATCGTGAATGCAATGCAATGGCAGATGTTGACAAATAACCATCCACTTTCTTCTCCTACTTACAAGATAAAGGTTCAGGCCTTTGGTGTTAAGAAAATAATTGGCAAAAACCAACTTACCCAGGTGTTACTGTCTGACACAGGCAAAAGTGTAGAAGGCAAATACAGTCGACCTTGCCCAAGTCGAATCTATTTGGACTGAAGAAATTGCTTCGACTTATAGAAAATTCGACTTATGAGGGGTTAAAATCAATAAAATATAAAAAGAAAAGGACTTGAAAAGACCTTCGACTGAGGCCATTATTCGACTTAAACAAGGTTGACTGTAATGACCATGCCTCCTGTCCAACTTGTCGCTGGCATAATTGTAAGAAGATGCTCGCACACTGGTGATATCAGTGGTCCCAACTTGGCATGACTATTATCAAGATTCATACAGCGTGAACTCCATGTACCTACATAGCCTTTTGCAAAGGCAGCTGGCAATGGACTCGCACACAGCGAGTGGTGGATTCGCACACAGCGAGTGGCGGACTTGCACACAGCTGGGTCAGAGTGAGCTCGCTACGCTTGCAGTTCGCCGCTCGCGCACTGCGTGTGCGAGACCACTGCTCTCTCTGTGCGTGTCCTCAAATCATAGTGAGCTGCCTTTGCAAAAGGCTAGTACCTACAGGGAAACCTCGATATAATAAGCTTGCTTACATTGAGGTACAGCTTTTAATGACGTGAATTCAGTGGTCCTGATTTTCCTTTACTATAATTAGCTGATCCCTTTTTTTAAAGCACATTTTCAATGTGGTACCCATTGTAGTGAGGTAAAATCGGTGGTTATGATGACTTTGTTATAACGGACATTTCCTGTACTTGAAATTTGTAATTTGGCAGAAAAAAGAAGAATGCACTAATCGTCCACTGCGTTGTAGATCGTGTGCCAGGACACTTTGTTGGGGTCGCCCCACTTACATTCAGGGATTAAGGCACCGTGTGATGTTCAGGCACACGAAAAAGAGTGAATTAAAGAATTGTTGCTTTTTTGGTTGCAGCAGATCTGGTCGAAGTCAGTACTACTGATATTACAGCGAAATTAGATATTGTGCAGGTCTGTTTGGGGGACAACTTATCATAACATGCACTCTGATTGCAAAAATAGAAGTGAGCATTTCTGCATTTTTCAGAATCTTTCCTCATGCGCCGGTGGACTACTGTACGATTGATATCTCATCCATAGAAACTATTATTATATCAGGTGTACAAAGGTCAACTCATTTTTCTTGTTTTGTTTTTTGCACAAACTCCACATGACTGTATATGTGAGTGTATATGAAATGAAATGAGAGGTAAATATTCAATATCTTCAGCTGGCCTGAAGAGGCAAATGGCTTCTACGTTTATGAAAAACAAAAACACTGTCTTTGTTTATATGTGTTACGTCTTGTCATATCTGTGTGAAACCGGTAAGATCTTTTCCCCCCTTTCTGTTCAAAGTCTTGCGGTGTGCTAGATCTGGGAGAAGGGGTGGGTGGGGGGGGGAAGGGGGGGTGTCTGGTTTCACAAACACATCCGTATATCTCTAGTGTGTGCCCAACCTCCGGTTTGTTCTCCTGCGGAGAATATGTAGTTGTTTCCAATATGATCAATGTCAGAAAGGAGATTTTTCTCTTGGCATCAATATGTGTAATACCACAAGACAGGTGGAGAATCATGTCATCATGGATTTATTATTTGTTTATCCAGGGCTCCACACTAACTTTTATTATTGGTGGCCCAAAGGCAAACATCTGACCTTTTTTGGTTGCTCGATCAGGCCACCAAATTCTTCCTTTCTGAAATTTTGGTGGCCCTGGGCCACCGGGCCACCGGGCCACCGTTAGTGTCGAGCCCTGGTTTATCCTTTTTTTTTCGTACCCTTTTTTTTTGGGGGGGGGGGGGGAGGGAGAAGGGAAGTTGATTGTTCAAATTTTGACAAATATTTATGTACATGTATCACTGGTCATTCTAAGGTGAAGACCTGGGTCCCATTTCATAAAAGATGTTAGGATAGCAACTCTTGCTAGAATGGCAACAGCCAGTCAGGAAGCTTGATTCTTGTCGTTACAGTGACAATTGCCATTCCAGCAAGAGTTGCTATCATATCAACTTCTTATGAAATGGGGACCCTGCAGTTTTTAACCAATTCCTGTCCAGGTTTTTGATATCTCTTACCCACTCCGTTGTACCAGTACTCACCACATGCCAGCCTGACTGTGTGTTTTTATACAGCAGTGAGGTGCAGAATTGTTTCAGTGAAAGTGCATGGAGTTTGGAGGGAAACGCTTCGAGTTTCTAAAATAAATTTCAGTTCACCTTGCAAGTCTTAAGCTCATGGCAGCAATATCAAAATAATAAAGACACTGCTATGAAGATCAAGTTAAAGCCCAACACATATTTTTGCTAGCATACACATGTAACTCCACCACAGCTGTAAGAAAGCAAGAAAACCTCTCCATTTGCACACACTGTTTGCTACACAAAGTGTATCTGTCAACTGAAACCACGGTGCAAGGTCTCTATGTAATGCTATGATACATATGTTTTTTTCTGTACTGTACACATGAATACCAAAGCTCAAATAATTATACACATTATCCATCTGCTCATAAAGTCTAATCTTCTGGTAATCATTTTTTTTTTTCTCTATGGAATCAAAATATTTTTAATAAGGCTCTTGACTCTCTATACACATAAGGAAATCTCAGTGTGGCTTTTCACCAAAGTAACTGGATATTTCATTTATGAATTTTTATCACGTGGTGAACAAAAATGGAGGGAAAAAAAAAGAAAATGTTTAGGAAAAACTCTTTTGATATTCAGGTGGTGGAGCATTTGGTGTTTTTGCAACAACTCCCAACATAAACAACTTCTGTGGTCTTTATCAACTCATTTCATGCTGTAAGGTGCTAGTAGATTAGCAGTGTGGGGAATGTAGTGAATTCCGAAATAGAGATAATACTTTTCCTTTCCTGTTCTTCTTGTAAATGCTGAACTGAAACAAGTGTTGGCACAGTACTTTACTATTGGAGACCCACAAGCGTTAAATGCCGCACAAGCCACAGAATTCAAGTCTGTTGCACCGCATATCATGGTGCAATTTTATTCGTAACAAACGAGAAGTACATTTCACTGCAATACTTCAACTTGCCATGATTTTCATTAGGGTCGTTTTATTTCAGGGTAAATACATTTCCTCTTTCACAACTTTATTTTTATACTCTTTAGATTTGTTTGCCATGTATCCCGTCTGTTTTGTCGTGTTCTTTTATTTCAATCATACATTATTTATACATGTAAATGAAATATTTCAATAAATACTATAAAGTTCATGAAACTATGGTAAGCTTTGGTCTGAATATATCTGAGTCTTTGTGCATTGCATAACAGGGTTTTATTTCATTTTTTATTTTGGTACACTGTATACATGTAAATATCTTTTTAAAACTATTTGCACTTCACAAGCTTTCAAGAGTCTATTGCACTCTGTATGTCAAGCACATGTCCTTGAACAACCATTCGATTTTCATCATTTTACACCCAAACTTAAAAAAAAAAGAAGCAAAAGGCTGTACATGCCAGATATTGAGTGCCATCATGGCTTAAAACGGCTCTGTGGTTCTCACAAAATGACTTGTAGCCAGAATTCTGTGAAACACATGATGCAATATCATGGCAGAACGTGAAAATGTACTCAAACACCTGGATGGTAATCTCACATGCTAAGCAAACAAGGAATTACAAATGTATCACTACATTGTACATGTACTACATCGAAACATGCCTTTGTGCAAACAGCAGTCTGGAAGACACTGGGATAGCATTATTACATCCCGTGCACCACAAATGATGCAGAATAACACCTTGTTAGTGCAATACAGTATCACACATGATGAGTGGCAAAAAGGGTGAACGAGTTGTGGATAGCACAAACGATAGGGGGACCAGGAAAACTACTGTCTACGCCAAATATTTCGTGAGGTTTTCACAGAGACTCCAACCCCAAGCACCTTCTGATCTGGAGATTCTCCCGCCCGAAACCCCTAGCAAACGGGAGACTCCAAGTTGATGTGTGCGAAGTGCGAAGTTCCTAGGATTCTAGATGTTCTCTGGTGCTATCTAAGGCTTATTTTTTTCAACATACGATAGAAATAAGTAAGAAATCCTTTTCACCGGGAGACACAGAGCCAGGGCGGGAGAAATCAAATCTCAAACGGGAGAACGGGAGATTGTGCAAAAATGGGCTTTCGGCGGGAGATCTCCCGTCGAAAACGGGAGAGTTGGAGTCTCTGTTTTCATTTTCATGAATTTCGCGAGTCGTGTGCTATACAGTAAATTTGAAAACACCCAAAAATATTAAGCTCTCATCCCAATATGAATGTGACGTGCACGCATACATTTCTATGTTTAGTACTGTACTCCACAATCGCGAATTTAACCACTCGCGAAATAGTCAGGAAGTCCCGATTCGCAAAAAATTAGACTTGCTATATATATGACATGTACAGTAGTCTTCAAACATATGCAGTGGGAACTTGGTACATGTATACATGTACAAAGGTGCCTGGAGGATACAGACTTTAGGATTTTTTTTTTTCAATTTATGAAGGGAACCTTTTTACATCATCAGTGGAAAGAATGCATGAAACAAGGGAAGTTTGGTACGTTTGGATCACAAAGAAAAGAGTGCTGTATGGCATTATTAGATCTCTTTATACCAGATTTACATTGTACACTACTATTGAGATAACACAACTTGCACTTCCCAATTCAAATTATGTCAGCGGGCTTTCGGCAAGTTTTATTTACGGCAAAAGCATGAATAAAACTTGTCCTCGTTCCAATCTGCAGTTTGTCTTTCAATCAAAAATATTCCTCTGATTCGATCAGATGATAGGAATAACTGAAGACACTGAAATCTCTGTTTGACACGACTCCTAATCTGAAGAACATTGCCGTTATGAATCCATCCCCTCTGCAAGGCCCCAAGGGGACGGATTCTGATACAGTGTAACAACTTCTGTACAGTTAGTCCCCCAATGGTGGTCTGATGAAATTCTGCTGCTTTGTAGAAGTGCTCCTAAAAAGTGATCTTGTATTGTCCATCTTCCCTGGTTATCAAGAGATGCCAACTGCTACTTTATAACAGTCTTGTGTATTTTGTTCTTTCTCTCTTTTCTTTTTTTTTTTTTTGGGGGGGGGGAGCAAAAATACATGTACAGTAGGTTTTGTGAAAAATCTTGATTTTTCCAAAATGTATTACTGCCAACATCTATTGCAGGAGAGGTAAAAAACTTTTTTCACCAAAAATACAACATTTCAGCCCTCAGAATGCTGCAATGCTGTTTATAGGGTTGGCATCCATGATGTTAGCCTAAATCGTTATAAATTTAACAGTAGTGCACCAACTTATGACATGCATGATAAGACATTCTTTTCCCCAAATTAAATCATTGCTACATGATTTGTTTGAAATCACACTACAATATATACATCATGTCAGATAGGATATTATTAAGTCAGGACTGAGCAAGGAATGACTAATAATTTTGATCTGATTAGCTAGCAAATACTGTCACAGAACTGCACGACAACTTTGAGAGTGACTACATAAGTTCTTTACAGCACCGGATTGTTCACATTTGCCCCGGTGTCTCAGCAAATTGTAAGAGCACACCAGAAATTTGCTCCCATTGAATAAACATGATAGAATGGTGCTCGAAGGAGGTAAGTTTGGCATTGACATCGCAATTATGGTTTGATAATTTTGTGAGATCAAGAGGCTTGCACTTGTCATTATGAAGAAGACTACTTGCCTTGGTTAGAGCTGGGTTTTCTAGTATGTATATACTATATACAAAGCCCTGAGTAGAATTGTGCACAAGAATTCAGAATATGTTTAAGAATAAAACCAGTGCATACCAAAGCATTGCAAATCATAAATTTATGAACCTTTATAATTTCTACAATACCGTAAAAGTGGAAATTTTTGCAAATTTGGTGCAATAGGAATCTCACGCGAGTACAAGAACATGCATTTTTTTTTTTTTTTTTTTGCTCGTTGTATGCAACACAATTTTATATTTTGATTCTACAAAATTCTTCTTACCTGGCTGAGTGCAAAAAATTCCTCATGCAAAAAATTTCCGCTTTTACAGTATCAAATATTATACTATATTCCACACACCCACACGCAAACAAACACATGTTCATATGTATATAATTATACTTTATATATACAGAGAGAAATATACAAACATATATGCATACATAAATACACACTGCATCAAACTTAGTTCCTGCTAATCAGTATTTGCTGTAGTTACATACTGTGACAAAGGAAATATCATATATTTCATATAATGGAAAGGATAAATATTATTTCTGACTGGAATAAATCAGACATGAAGAAGGAGTGAAGGCAAGACCATTAAGTTAATTGCAGATTAACAATAAATCTCTACCAACATCACACCCATCAAAAATCAAGAAAATTAAATTAATGCAAAGGAGCGAGACATCAAAATTATACTTGGGCTCCATCTCTATTTTGGTTTGAAAAAACTGTGCAAGGTGCTGGTGCCCGGTCCCGAATTATCTGTGCCTGGTCTTGCCTTCTTTGTGCCGTTCTTCGAACCGGGCGGTCTACCCCTTTTCTTCCCGATCCTGATTGGGGGTGCAGGCCTGGGCTTGGAATCGGTTGCACCAGCGGACGCAGATGTCCTGGCCCCGGCTCTCTCGCTCTCTTGCAGTTCCAGGGCTACGTGATAGTCCACATGCTCGGGGTAGTCCCACACAGGGACTATCTCGTGGCACTTTTCACACCGGATCTCATCTTCGGTCGGCTGAGTGCGTTCCGCAGCTGTCCTGTTCTTAGATGCTGCAGGGCCGCAATCC
The DNA here is from genome assembly GCF_040938485.1 of Diadema antillarum. NCBI lineage: Eukaryota > Metazoa > Echinodermata > Echinoidea > Diadematoida > Diadematidae > Diadema > Diadema antillarum. Next base: position 484,114 of record NW_027271113.1, read on the forward strand.
TCCTGGATTTGGAAACTGGCACTGTTTTGCTTGCTGTTCAGATCAGTCAAACTTTTGCCTGAGCAAGCTTCTGAAATATTGCATTGACTGTGATGAACACTGGCAGAACTTTTAACATTATTTCCTGAATATTTCCTTCCATCCGCAAAGTCGTCATCACTTGATAAGTCCATGGGTTCTGGGGGTTCGTGATATCTCATTTCGATTTTGTCTGCTCCAGCACAGTTAGCCTCTGTTAGACGCCTCTGGGGATTTGACAGGGCATCTGTAGTTGCAACCTTGCTGATATCCTGGGAAACACAATTATTTTCATGTCTCGTGCTCTCCTTACGAGCCTTCTCCCTTTCTTGCTTCTGCTTGAATCTGGCGAAAAATGACTTCCCTTTGATGGGCTCATCTTCATCAGATATCTTGTCTCCGGATGTGACGTGTCTACCGCAAAGACTGTTGGTTTGCACCAAGTCCCCACTCACCCTGCTCTTATCCACGTTCATATCTGACACTTTGTTTGCCACGCCAAGATGCTCCTTACTTTCTCCATCATTGCTCTTCATATTGCCATCCTTGGAATTAAGTTTTGTTTTGCCATCACTGCCATCAATCCCTCGATCCGTCCGTGGCGAGAAGAATGTCTTAATGGTGCCTCGCCTGGGGCTTGCAGGCTTCTTTCCCTGCAATGTTTCCCCGGCTGCATCCCTGGGAATCTCCGTCTCCCCCTCCCTGTCTTCTGGCTTGGGCTGGGTGAGGAACCTTTCGATGGAGCTCCGTTTCCTTGATGATGCTTTTGACACGGTTCCCTTCGGTTCTTCTGGCTGATCACTTGACCTGCTTGGAACTGCTTTCAGGAAGGCATCAATGGATGCGGCTGCAGATTTTGAGCCGCGCAGGTCAACAAACTTTGATGCTGAGATCCCAAGGCATATAATGGCAGGTGACCTAAAATGTATTAAAAGACAGGAAAGGAAGATCGCATACTGCCAATTGTCAGCTGCAAGCACAGAATATTTTACAGCATGGAATTTGTCACAAAATTTGCTGTCGACTGAACCATCACAGAAACAACAACATGCATAATTTTTACGAGTGTTTAAATAGATTTTGTATTGAACCACTCATCTGCAACAGTACAAAACACAGCAAAGTTAACTGAAATTGACTCATATTGTGTAAACGTTTTTACTGCTAAGGTATCATTAGAAGTTTTGAAACTTCTAGGAACACGGGGCAATAATGCAATTCAAGCAGTGAACTTCTCGCAAGCATGATCATTAGTTCAGTAGTGATAATTCTACACTCAATTATGTGCCAAAACTTCAATTACTTTTAGCATTTTGAGTGCAAAATGAGAATTACAGGGTTGAAAGCAGATAAGCTGCTGATGTTTCACAATGAAATAATTATGTATTGTGAGACTTTGGATACAGTTCGACCTTTCCTATCCTGACATGTCCGGACCGGCGTTCATCTGGATAAGGGATTTGGGTAGTTAATGTCTAAATGCATGTTATTTAGATGAAAATTATGTTGGGAATAATTTGTGAGTTCATGCAGGAATTTTGTCTGAGTTTGGAATCCCCCTTTTCCCTGTGATTATAGATTGAAAAACAAAAAACAAAAACAAAACAAAACAAAACAAAAATCACGGCGAGATCGTATTTGGATCATGGAGAGATCCAGATAAAGGGAGGCTAGATAGGAGAGGTCAGACTGCAGGAGTCCAATTCAGCTCTACAATATAACTTGATCAGACAACAAAATTTCACAAATGCCTCAATGCCCCTCCAGTTATTTTCTTAGAACCATATTTTTCGGACATTATTCGTTCAAGGAGCCCCCGAGGAAGAGGTTCCCCCCCCCCCACACACACACACATACACATACACACACACTCACCATGCCGCCTGGTGATTACCCGCCTGGTTGAGGTTCTGAATGACCATGTAGCAGTCTCTAGCGATGGCCTCACTGCTGATGTGGCAGATGGCACACGAGCGACTGGCGGTAGTGGGAGGAGTGCCTGCCTGCCGCACATAAACTGCCAGGTGTTTGGCTCTGCGGTCATTCTGGATGGGCAATGTAATTGAATTGGAGTTTTAAAGGGATCGTATAGGTTCGGTTGAGACCTAACTTCAGGTTTCTAACATTTTTTGGTGAGATAATGAGAAACCTCTTATGAAATATGAAAGAGCATGTAATTCCAAGGGGAATTCAACGTTTATTTGGTGAAAATTGGTTTTGAAATGGCCGATATACGGAAAATACAGCAATCCTAATAAAAGGTGGGGCCCACCTTTTACCATGACCTCTTTATCTTACTTTGTTTTTTGATGTCTCAGCTATTCCAAAAATCGATTTTCATCAAATAAACTTTGAATCCATCTTAGAATGGCATGCTCTGTACTATTTCACAAGTGGTTTCTTGGTATCTCTCAAAAAGTTAAATGCCTAATCATCGCCTCCACCAATACTGTACCATCCCTTAAAGAAATACACAACTTTAAATACATTAAATTAAAATTCTGCAAATTCAATCATGCTTCAGTAATACAGTGCTACCATACCCTCAGTTATGTTTATGTTTTTCTTTGAAACTACGGAATTTGACTGTCAATGACCTTCAAACGTCCAGATATGTAAATAACCGCAATGGCTTTTTAGAGCTGGCGCTCTTGAGAATATGTATCTAAAGCTTTGCTTTTTGGCAAAACTCTGGTGTCTCTATGTGTGTGCATGGGTGTGCATTTGTAAGTCTGCCTTTCTGTCTTTTTGACAGAACAAATGCAGCCTACGCATTTACACAGGGTGTGAAGTTGAATTGTATTTAAAAGACACTGGCACTTCTGATTGTAATTTGGGAAACTATCAGGATAGAGGAAATATGGTTCCCTGTCAATACTTACCAGTTCTTCCTCTCTTTGTAATCTGTGTTCCACTTCTTCAGCAAGGGATCTCAACCAGTACTTGACCTATTCATGGATTGAAAGTATGGTAACAAGAAACCTTACATGAGAACCTATATACATCTCTTGATTGCTTCAATTTTCCTTTCTTGTTTTTTTCTCAAAAAAAAGAAAGAAAGAAATTGTACACAAAAACCATCATGACCCTTTCTATGTAAAAATATCCCAAAGTTTTCGCAAAGCATAATTTTTATCTTTCCTATGTTTATGGCCACGCTTCTCAACTGGTGGTCCATGAATCTCTCGCAGATGGGCCGTAATGTTAACCAAAAAAAAAAAAGATTAAAAAAAAAAGATTATTATAGATCTAACTGGGCCGCAAAAAAACTTGCAGGAGCCAACGTGGGCCTCGAAAAAAATTGTTGGAGTTAAAGTGGGTCTGGAAAAAATTTGTAGGAGCCAAAGTTGGTCCTGAAAAAAAGAATTGTAGGAGCCAACATGGGCCTCGAAAAATTTGTAGTCTAAAGCTAAAGCATGCCTTAAAAAAATTTGTAGGAGCCAAAATGGGTCCAAAAAAAAAAAAAAATTGTAGGAGCCAAAATTGGGCGTCGGCTTATTAAGGTTGAGAAGTGCCGGTTTATGGCAGTGTAAGAATGACTGCCTGTGACTCACTTTGTCTTTGGTGTCGAGGGCATTTTTGCCAGTGAAGTTCTTGCTGCAACCCGTAGACTTTGGCAGCTGCCGGGGTCTGACTGGCTCGTCATCGACGCCTCTGCATATACCAAACAGCCAGGAACTAAATTGGGAGAGAGAAAACATGACTAGTAATTATTGTAATTAGCAGCACCATTATGCAGCACAAAGATTTTGTTCAATACTTGGACACTCTATTCCTTTTGACTACCCTGTGGATACATCACATTGAACTCCTCAGGCTCAGGATTGGATCCTTTGAATGACCCTCTACAAGTCTTTGACTTACTGAGCATTATCATAGGTAATTTAGGTAATTTGAGTAATTCAAGTAATTCCACTTTTTGAAGGTCTAAAAGGAGTTGGCATCTCGTAAATATTTGAAATGAGAGAATGTGTGAGCAGTGAAGTATTATTTGACACAGATGTGCTCCTTAGTATGTAAACACCTTCTTCATCTGTATGGATGACTACTGAGCAAAGAAAACATTGTATCCTACCCTATATCTAGAAGATATGATATGGAAAGTCAGAATTGATTTAGGGAATTGTACAATCAGAATCAATTCAGAACACTGTTATGACTTCATAAATTTCCAAATGGGGGAAAAAAACCCCAAAACAATCCGACATTATACAAATGTCTATCTATGCTCCCTTAAAGGCATTATTTACCATTTGCAGATGAAACAAAAACCCAGCTTTAGTGCTTTAAAATAGTTCTAAAATGTGAGATAGGGATAGGAACAACCATGTAAAAATTATCATCAGTATAATCAGTGTTAAGTATTGTTAGATATTCAAAATGAGAACAATACAATACAATCATTTCAAGAATCAACCGTCTACAGTTATGGTTTATTGAGAAAAATTTGTGATATCTCCTTATATTTTAGGTTTCATTGCGAAAAATTGTATATGGTAGGACGTTTTGTGATACAACTCACCCACACATATGCATCAAATGTGATAACTCGAACATTTTTTAAATCACTGCTCCCAAAGGTACACAATACCTTTAATGCATTCATTGGATGACCACGATATAGAATATACTAGTAGCAGTGAAATGATGTTTAAAAAAGTACTCTGACTTGTGAGGTCAACAAATGAATATCAGCCTCACATCGTAAAGCAACCCATTTGACAAATGCAGTGCATTTTTTTTTTTTGGTAACGATAATGATATGAAATGAAATGATGACAAAATGTCAATGTCAAAGCCAAACCATACCTTGTGCTATTTCAATATGTAAATGGCAAAATTTATGGCACAAACGAGTTGGAATGCAGGAAACCAGTGTATCAGAAACCTAAGCTAAAACGGAAGAAGTAGTCTCCTTTCATTCTTCCTTACCCTGTTTTATCTCCATATCTCATCTGCAATTGCTTCTCTGTGTACCGCAAAAGGTCACCCATATACTCCACGCCAAGATCCTCTGACAATGAGTGGCCAAGTTTCCCTCCGAGATTACGACTGCAGGACAAAATTTCATCACAGCCACGTTAATCAATCACATTATTTGAAAAATGAAAAATTCACACCCTGAAAAGCACTATGCACTCTAGTACATCTTTCCTCCATTCAAACAAAAATGGAGAAAAGAATAAACCTGCTAAAAAACAACTTCATCCTTTTTTTTTCACATTTTCTTGATACAAGGTTACTCCTGACAACCAGAAGCATGCCAAAACCTTGTTGAACAATTATGACAACTGGATGCAGAGCATTGCAACATATTTTGTGATTACGAGTCGACTGAAATCTTCCTGCTACCAGATTCTGGAATGGGTAAAAGAGCATAAATGTTTTGAATGCCATGGTAAACTACTCTGTTGGCAGCAGAGCATGAAGTACATTCTGTAGGTTACAAATTTGGAAACAAATGTCTTACCCCAGGTTCACAGGTTTATTTTGTCATACGTACACTACGTACATAATAGCAGCGAGTCTTTCTATGCTAGTTGTTACCAGAATTGTCAATCTCGTATACCTTTAACTACCATGATGTAGAGTATCCCTCTCCTTATCTTTTCCTTTCACTTTTCTTTCTTTTTCTCTCTTTCTCTCATCTTCCTATCTATGAACAAATTGAACGCGCATAATACATTAAAAAAAAAATTGATGTTTATGTACATAATAATATGTGTACGTTATCCATACTGGACGTCCCAGTCAAGCTTTTCATAGCTTATGACGATCCAGACAAAATGTGTAATATGTTTCATGTACAAACTATGTGCATATTTGTATATGTATGTATATGCATTTTGTGAATAAATCAAATCAAATCAAATCAAATCAAAAAGAAAAAAAAAACTCACAATTTTCTGACAGGAACTGTTTTGAACACTCCCTCTAGAGCTGCCGGTGGTAGAACTGACTGCCGGTTGGGTTTGTGGAATCCACAAGCAATCTTTGCAAGCATCTAGATGGAATATAAAGTATTTGTGAACTTTACAATATCAGTACACGACTGAGCAAAATTCCAGTAAAATCATGACCACCAATACGCTGAAGGAGTCACTAAATGAGGAAATATCACTTCACTTTCAGAGCCAATCATTCCTCAGGAAGTTTATGGTCAATAGCCATTTTCACTGGGGTTTGTAATGCTGCATAGAGAAGTTATGTTTTTTCCTGGCAGGTACTTATTTTCAAGAGGAGTGAACTGTTCATAGACTTGGGGTGCACACAGTAGGGGACTTTCTTTTAGGCTGGAGCAAAGTTCATTGTTGTGTTATGGGAACATGCAGCAAATTCCAGCAGTCAATCCCTTCAAATGCACAAAAGCATCATCAGACTTGTTCTCCAGTCGTATGAAAGGATCTATCATACAGAAAGCTGTGCTGCAATGCAAAACATATTTCCTAAGCACAAAAACAAAACAACAAATGCATCTAAAGGAAACATGGTAGGCATATTTCTTGTGATTTTGAAACTACATTAAGCATCTTCTATATTGATACGACACTTTGTGTTGATGAGGGGCAGCGTTGATAAAAAGTTATGCAAACAACACCTCTGCTGAGTCCTTACCGTTTCTAGTTCTTTGTTCCAAACGTACCTTGTTGTGAGAGATGCCAGCTGAGCAGTGGAATCCCGTCTCCTTGACAACAGCTGTTCTCATCTCTTCTGCTATCATGGCACCAACAGCCAGTTTTTTCATCTCAACATCATCCGTTTGCAGCCAAGTCTCAAGTCCTCTTCTTCTTACATCTGCAAATAATATCCAAAATACCTTGTTTCTTTTTACATCATGTCACTTTGCATTCCCCCAACACATGAACACAGTAATAATGCAAAGAACAAACAAACACAAATTTCGGGGGGGGGGGGGATCCATGAATTTCAAAAAGGGGAGGCGCCTTCACAAAATTAATTTTTTTCTTTTTATTTCTTTTGTTTTAACCAAAAACAAAGGGGGCGCGCACCCAGTGTGCCCCCCCCCCCCCCGATCTTCCACTGATTTTGAATACAATTCACAGCCCTTTCCATCTTAAAACACACAAAAATGAATCATTCACCAGTAAACTTTCTGCACATGACTAATGACCTCACACACTCTCAAACCAAGATTCAATCAATTTCAGGATCAATGCTAATATCGATCAAAATTTCAACATCAATGTTCGAGGAAAGATGACCCAACAGATGTGTATCTTATTTCCATATCTGCAACTGCTTGTCCATGCAAAACAAAATTAAAAAAAAAAAAGATTTCAATCAAACAAAGCTGAACAAAAACATGATGAAATAATTCCTCCATGTTCAATGTGTGTGACAAACTTTTGCCATTGCAATATTTTTAAATGAACAGAAAGATGTGTAATACATTGTAACACCAGAAAACAAAATGCTTGCCCGTGTAAGACCAACTTCAGACTTGAAAAAAATGGCACACATCTACAAATCTCCTGCTGCCTATAAATGGTGGTTGTTGGTATGAAAGCAACATTGAGCTGGAAGAGGACATCTGCCTCACCTTCAATGTCGACCCCATCTTCAGCAGTGTCGTAGCCTTTGATAAATGTCTGTGGGAGACTGGATGCCTCAATGCCCCGACCTTCCCCCATGCACGACAGCCTCTCCTGTACCTCCTCCGTGACATCCACGTAGGCCTCATCCACGCTTGCCCTCTCCACACTCTTGCTGTACTTGCACAGGACTGTGATCACTTCTGCCCCTGCTTCACGATACCTGCAGAATAAAAAAAGTGGTGGATAGGGAGTGTGGGTGAAGATAATACCTGTATGTTAGGGTACAGCGTGTGCACGTGTGACAGCTTACACAGTTAAGTGGATGCAAACGTTCCTATTAATTCACAGAAATGTAAACAGCACATAAATCAGGATGGAGCAGGACAGTCACCGTTAATGAACTCTCCATCCTGTAATAAGCCCTATTGTCCAGAATCAAAAGCTCACGGCTATCATGTCAGTCAAGAAACGATTTGGCTTCTTCGTTCCGCTATGAGTACTCCATCACGTATATGGTTCTGCTCCCTTACACCTCTAACTCGGCAAAAAATTTTCACTCATTCTGATGTTCATGTAGGCTCTCCTTGACTGGCAACTGTTTTTGATTAGCTGTTGCTAAATCTTCACTGAAGCTGTATTTTCGACAACTTTGGTATTAGATAACGCATAACGCAGAAACTATTCTCTAGAGTTTGATATATAAGTCAGTATTTCATCATTTACTCCTGTCCAACTTGCGAGCATCTATTCCTGTTAAAGGGTTGCTTAATACATAATCTCATTTTCTTATCAACTGCAAACACAGCGACTCACAAGTGAAGTACTGTAAAACATGATATAATCGCGGCATGAATTTTTCGCGAATTGGAGCCAACAGCCTTTTTTTGCGGCATGAAATTTTCGCAAACTGTCACTGGCATTCAAGTCATATAGTGTAGACAAGAACTTTCGCATGCATTTTCATTTCGCAAATCTCGGCGCTCGCGAAATTTGCGAACATTCCTCGTTACAGTATACTTCAATCTATTCCGCAATATTATATCAGTAAGAAATATTTTTGTATCATCACAAATAATCACTGATGATACATTGTAATTCTTTCAATCAGCTGCTTAACAGAGAGATGGAGAAATCATAGCAAGAAGAAAAGAATCAAGAATGCTATTTGTCAATTTGATATCTGCAATTATGTGTACGCATAATGCAAAACTCACCTAGTCAGGTCTGCTTTCCCTCTACTCTCTGGCACTTTCACCAGCTGGATGTCGGGACACTTTTGACGTGCCTCATCCCCGCGCATCTGACGGGTCACACCAAATTTCCGGGCCTCGTAACTCACTGCAATAATCCTGTCACAAGGAGCAAACTTACAGTAGACATCACTAACATTAAATACATTCGACATTTCATAAAAACTTTAAACTAAACCTCAAAGCCTCATTAATCACTTGGTCTGACAAACACTTACACATATGACATGGCACACATATAAGACTTCAGCATTCGCTACACACAGTGTAGTCTACATACTTATTTGTGTTTTCCTCTCTCTTTTTTTTTCTACCTAACGGTTAACACTAACAGTTAGAGACGCTACTACAGTATACATGTCATGTGAGTGCTCAATCAATATGCCTTTAACGTTAGCTTTTCAGATCCACCCACCCCTCCAGCTCCCCCCCCCCAAAAAAAAAGACATAAAAGTGATCAAACCAATAAACATAAAAACAGATGGAGTAACTGCGGCAGTATGCGGCCGTGCAGCCGTTCGCGGCAGGTACAACATACACGGTAATATACCGCTAAACACAGCACTGCACTGTTACATGCACACTAGATATATACTAACACACTAGCAATCAACAAAAACCAACTGATAAAATGGGCACGATCTCTGACGAAAAGGAAATTTTCTCACCTAAATGACAACATATCGCATCCAAAATGAAATTTTCGGTACTTCTTAACATAACAGTTAAGAAACAATGGTCCAAGAAACGGGATTTTTTGTCGTTTTCTCGATGTTCATGGATTTTGAAAACATATCCTCATGTAAAATAGAACTTTCGCGAGCCGATGTGGGCCGCCATTTTTTTCGGAAAGTGGATGTTACCATCGAAAAAAAATGAGAAAAACACGAGAAAGACATCAACAACACCGCCAGAATTGCGATCTTGTTTGCGGCCAATGCATGTGCGCCCGCTATTTTCGCGTGCTTTCGCAATGGGAATTGGCGCTTACGCAATGTTTGCGAGACATGTGAAGGCGTTCAGCTAAAGATCGCGGAGCACGCGCGTATTGCATAGGGATTGTACATCGTGCCGCAAGCAGAAATACTACGTCTCATATCGCCCTTATCGGCGAAAATTGTGCCGGGTTTTGCCCTGGTAAATCACGAAAACTGCGTTGGTCAATGGTAAATTTCTTTTATGAAAACAATTGCGTTAATAAATAATCTTGTCTATGATATATGAAATGGTCGAAAATAATTTGCCTGATTTGTTTACAAGTTGGAAAAACCCTTAACAATGCTTAAACTGCCGCAAACGGGATGTTTTACTCTAGTAGATAGCCGATCTAGACCGTTTCTAGAGTATAAAAATTTAGCAGAATAATTAGAACTCTACCTAAGTCTTATCTGTAGACTATAACACCAAGGTATTATCATACTGTCAATAGTGTAGTAAAAACAAAATATAACGGGGATCTATCTAGATGTCTAACGTTACGAGTACGTTACTGTAGCACTACAATTAGAATCTAACTTTTATCATGTTTATGTTACACGTCTTGGGTGATGTTGGCGATTGGAATTGACGACACCAACTTCAACGCGTGGGACTATACCATTGTTCGGCATTCTTGGATCTTAATTTGGATGTAAATACATAAATTCTCACCCGCCACCTTTCCAGGCATTATACTGGACAACTGCGGAAGGCTTTCCTTTGATGTGAGGATTATGTCGCTGCTCAACCTGCACGTAAAAGCAATCCATGTCAATCAGGATCACTACCCGAGGTTCTCGAGCCATCTTTCGACGTTTCGTAACTTCAATCTTGATTGAAATTGCCGCGTCGCGCTAGCGCTCCTTGTTCATAACGCGCGCTGGTTCATCGGCGTACCGCCGCGCCGCATCAATGCGAATGTGCATTACGAGCAACCTCAACCCCCTCCCCCCCCCCCCCCCCCCCCCCCCCCCTCGATCGGCCCCACAAGAGGGACGAAACCTCCCTGGCTCAACCGAACCAACCTTGCGCATACTGGCAGTATGTTGAGTAGGCCTATAGAAAAGTAGCATCCATAACAACTGATTAATAGAGGCATATCGCTAATATTATTGTGGAGTTTTAAAAGTAAAAAATAAGTACAAATTGTACGTGCGTAGTGCGTGATGCGAGGGTATAACTCCTTATTTGGACCGTTATTGGTTTCTTCAACTTTCGCAGCTGCTGATTCTGCGCTCATTTATTCATATCATTAAGACATCTGTAATCTATATGTTCTATTTGTTGTAGAGACATGACGTACTATACCACATTATACTTCAGTTGCAATTGCTGATATTGACACCTTTTCGCTCGTTTCTTCTTCCTTCTTGATTTTGCTGTTTTATGTTCCTCTTTGATGATAGGGCCTTTACTTAGGTCCGCCTTTGCTATGCTTGCACACACACATGCATCCACACCCGCAAACATACCCACATAAGATAATCATACAGACATCAGTAGTGTAGCCCGTCTATATGTCAAAAATTCGACCTTGATTTTTCCGAGAAAATGGGAAAAAATGAGAGTAATAAATATAAAAATAGTATCGCTATGTATTTTGTTGAAAATCAGGTCACGTACTTTGGAGAGGTCAGAGAGCTTATAGTAATAATGTAGCCTTGAAAATAGGGAGGAGCGGGCAAATCAGACAGTGAGAAAAAGAAAATTATGAATGTATCGATAAATCTATAGTATTGATGCTGAGTTGATAAAAATTTGTTTTGACGGGATAAAGCCCGTAGAGCTGCTGGAGGAACGAGAGCAATGTGAGGAAGAAATGTGCGGGTACGAAGTGTACACTGATGAGCGCCGGACATATCAGACAGTGACCGACGGTCAGAGCAGACAGCCAGTGAAACAGTATATCATGAATGGACGAAGTCTACTGTGAAATGCGAGGGTACGAAGTGTACTCTGATGACCGACGGTCAGAGCAGACAGCGAGTGAAACAGTATATCATGAATGGACGACGTCTACTGTGAAATGCGAGGGTACGAAGTGTACTCTGATGATCGATTTGCATATCAGACAGGGAGTGAAACAGAATATGACATGTAGTATGGAGGCTGTGTCGATGAACATTTGTTTTGACGGGATAAAGCCATAACTGTGAGAGGTACTAGGGTAATTAAGACATGTGAGGGTACGAAGTGTACTCTGATAAGGTCAGAAAACTTACAGTAAAAATATGACATTGAAGAGGACGTAGTTGTACAATAGGAGAGGAAGGAGATGTTTGATAGAAGAGGGATAATTATGCAAGAGTGAGCGAAAAATACTCTGATGAGGTCAGAAAACCGATAGTAAAAATATGTCCTCGAAGAGGAAGGAGTTGTCTGATAGAAGAGGGCTAATATGCAAGAGTGAGCGAAAAGTGCACTGCTGAGGTCAGAAAACTTATGGTAAAAATATAACCTTGAAGCTGTTAAAAATAGAGGAAAACAATGCAAAATAAGCCGATTGTGATGAGCTCTGATACATTTATAAAGAGTGAACATGAACAACATCGATCATTCTACAGGTAAAATCAGTATTGCGATCTTTGTCTTGAACGTGTAGCAGTTTGAGTTAACTGAGAAAATGGCCTCTTACAGTTATTCTGATGCCAGTGCCTATGTGAATGATGAGGGGGATGTTGTTGGTGTTTCCAAGGGACGAAATGAGGATGGTGACAGTTCGGCATCAATGGTGAGTACATTATCGTTGTTTTTTTTTTTCGATGGATATGTCTAACACAGATGATTTTAGAAAAGTTGATTGTCACAAAATTAAAATACAAATTAAGTATAGTTTATTACGTCTATCACTTAATTACAGTGCCGTAGGGACATACTGCATTATTATGAGTCTACGTTTCAAACGATCCTACGTTTTAGTTATTTCTATTCCTTTCATTGTTATTTTTTTTGTAGAATTCCTCCACGAGTGGATATGCTGGAAAGTCAGCGACGTCACCATTTACTTTCGAGGAAGGAGCCATTCCCTTTCACTTGGGTTCAAAACGCTTTGTTGTAGTGAAAATATATCAAGGCACTGTCTACGTGAACATTCGCGATTATTATCAAAATCATCTTGGCAAGATGTGCGCAGCTTTGAGGGGTATAAACCTTACTGTGGAGCAGTGGGAAAAGATGCGTGATGCGATGTTTCCAATTTCGCGTGCGATTAACCAGTTGCAAAAAGAGGCCAAAAAGCAACAACTACAACAACAGCAGAAAAGGAAGAGGGAGAACAGCAACTCCCATTCATATTCTCGCAGCACTTCTTGGCAAGGTCCCGATTATTATCATTAATGGTCTAACAGAACTCGCGCTTCTATTTTTTACCCACCCCCTATAGATGAATATCCACTATGACTACTTCTACTGCTAATAATAATAATAATAATAATAATAATAAATTTTTCGATAGGTCAAAGCTGAACTTACCCACCACAAGGAAATGAGAAGCATAAAACCATTGCCCGCTGCCAAACACGTGTCGGTAGATGAGATTCGGGAGATGGTGACATCGAAGAGGGCCAGTGAGACGAGCGGAAAGGACGAGAAGGAGATGGGAGCAGATCAGGACGGCGAGAAAAGGAGGGAGAGATCAAACCTGATTGATATTCCCAATGATATCCACTGCATCACCCGTACGACCTATGCCGGACCGTTCATCACAGCCACCAAAGTGATCATGAAAAAGATCAACGAACTTGTACTGGAGAAATGCTACGGTTGTCAAACGAATCATCCTAGTCAGAAACACCACGAGTGTCTGTGGTTAGACTGGGAAGCGAAGATAGACACATACATGGATTCAGCAATATCGCAACTGACGGAGTCGGAGTTCATAGAGAACTTGGACGCCGTGTACGACATGGACAATTTGTGGGAGGATGAACGTTTGATAGTCCTGTGCGAGGCTGTGGAGTTTTATCACTTTTACTTGCGTACACCAGAGGTGGTGGAAGAACTATCGCAATACATAAAGTTACACTGCTAGTCACTTTTGGCACGAGTGTATGATAATGTTACATTATCGCGATGCACTATGCCTTGAATAACAACAATAATTCAATTGCCTATCTGATCTGTCAATAACGCATTAAAAATTGAAGCCGAGCAATCCAATTGGGATCGAATATGAAGAAGAACTACAGTTTCGACGTGTCATACTGTTGGTATTTTCTCGTCACATGAAAGGTTGAAAGAAAGAGAGAGAGGAGGGGAAGTAGAGAATGATATTTTGTCTTTCGTTAAAAATTGCACATATATATATATATATATATGTATTGTTTGCCTGTACGAGTGTTCGGTGTGATACGTTCAACTAATTATCCAAACGGGATCTTGTGTGAGAACCTATTACACACACACACACACACACACACACACACACACACAAATAATGATTGATAGAGAGAGAGAGAGAGAGAGAGAGATAGGAGGGGAGGAACAGAGATGAGTTTTCGTGGTTCGTTAGAAATTACACTGTATATTATATATATGTATATATATATATATATATATATATATATATATTACTTGCATGTACGAGTGTTCAGTGTGATTTGTTTAATTAATTATCCAAAAGGGATCTTGTGGACATGCCATCCCATTACACACACACACACACACACACATACACGCAACCCTGAAAAATTATAAAGTACGATAGCCCAGGGACATCGCCCTTTGCTCCTTCGAAAATACAAAGTTCAAACGTCTCAGAGTGCACAAACAAGTTTTAAAAATAAGGGTATTACAGTAAGGTGACCGGCGGATGTCTCTTTGTCTTTCTTGAAAAACACAGCCCTAAAAAAAAATTATAAAGTACGATAGCCCATGGACATCGTCCTTTGCTTCTTCGAAATACGAAATTCAATCGTCTCAGAGTGAACAAACAAGTTTTAAAAATAAGGGTACTACAGTAAGGTGACCGGCGGATGTCTTTATGTTTTTCTTGAAAAAAAAAAAAAAAAATCTAAAGTACATTAGCCCATGGATAGCGTCCTTTGTTTCTTCGTCGAAATACAGAGTTCATACGTCTCAGATTGAACAAACAAGTTTTAAAAATAAGTGTACTATAGTAAGATGATCGGTGGACGTTCCTTTTCCTTTTTTAAAACAGTCCTTAAAAAAAAAAAGTTTACGCAATATGATGTAAGAAGCTAGTACCATAATCACTGTACATAAAGCCCCTTGCTCTGACCAGTATAAATATAACTTGCGAGAACTGGAGTACAACCGTTCGAAAAAAAAATGGACAGTCAAAGCAGTGACGGAGCTGTTGCTGGCTGAAGCCAGACCATATCCCCGCGGGGACTATGGCTTTTTCCTTACCCCCGGGAGTCCAAATACCAATGTTCCAAGGACTGCCCCGCAATGGGGATGGTGACATCATCATCCCCTTAGAGCTGCTAATGGCAGTTCAAACGCCAGATGAAGAAGATTACATTTGGTAACTCTTCTTCTTCATCACACACCACGTGAGTATACCCTTACCTGTGTTTTTTTTTCCTAGAACCGTGTACTATTTTTGTACCTTGCATGTTCACTCGAATATAAATTGACAGTCCGTGTTCTGACGTATCATCATTATCATTCTAGCAGCATGGATTCCAATACATTTAACGAGAGACTGACAATATGCAATTCGCTTGACGATTTGAATGCATTGTTAATGGAATATGAACAGTACCAGGGTAAGTGTCATACGTTCATTCATCCCTACAAGAAATGTATGGTTTCTTGCGTGTTTGTGTCTGTGTCTTTGTGTTTTGCCAGTCATTCTCTATTTTCTTTTTTATCTTTGTTTTTTCCTTCTTTTTTACCTTCACATATAGACCAACGTCTGCCACCAACACCACCACCACCATCACCATCACAACTCACATCACCCCTAGCGACCGAAGCCGGCCCCCGGACCAGCCAAACACATTTTCCACCGCTTTCCACCGAACCACCACTACCTGACATCTCTGCTGCTCCTGCCCAGCAAGGCGGCACCAACACCACCGCGGAGGAGGAGGAAAAGGAGGAGGAGGAGCAGCAGGAGCAGCAGGAGGAGAAGGAGGAGGAGGAGGAGGAAGCAGATACACCCAGCACTTCTCACGAGTCGCCATCTCCCTCATACTTTCTTCGACGAGTGAGTCAAAGAACCAATAAGAAATTTAAAGCCAATGTTGTTGATTACACCGTCTCTTTTCCTACTCATAACGAACTGACTCCACTGATAGATGCCTTGCCGCGTGCCAGTAGTTTGTTTCAACGTATAGTAGATGATATGATAAGAGATGCTCGTGATCACGACATGATTCGACTCGTTTTTAATACTCCCAAGTTAGACAAGCCCGTAAGTCTTCCTTTTGTGAGAAAAGATCAGCTAAGTCACGATGTGTTCATGCAAAAGTTAGAGGCAACCTTACAGTCCCACGAAGAAATAACCTTGGACGAAACGGTAGCTTTCAACGTGATACATATGGAAATGCCAGTAGGTGGTAAGAGGAATAGGAGAAAATGTTCGGATTACGATGAATTACTGAAAACCATGCGATGTGTGTTGCGCATTAATAATAATACTGACAATGACAGAATGTGTTGTGCAAGAGCGATCGTGACCATGATAGCCAAAATTGAAAATCACCCCCAAAAGCGATCTATTCAACTCGGTACTAGATTACAGAGACAAATGGCTAGACAGTTGCACGAAGCTGCTGGTATACCCATCGAGCAGTTGTGTGGTATTCCGGAAATTAAACGTTTCGAACAAACTCCCATGATGACCAATTACAGAGTAGTGGTTGTTTCCAGAAGAGCCTGTAACTACATCACCTATATTGGTCCCGAAGATAGAGATCATACGATTTATCTTCTGCAGACAGACGATCACTATGATTTAATCACCTCCATGAAAGCCTTTTTGAACAAAAGCTACTATTGCGAGAAGTGTATGAAAGGCTACGATCACAGGCGCGAACACTCTTGCCAACGCATTTGCAAATTGTGTTACGGTTCGACTTGTCCCGCAGTCAGCCGAGCGGACGAATATGTAGAATGTCACAAATGTAATCGTAGATTTAAGAACGCTACTTGTTTGAAAAATCATGTCGAAAATAAAGTGTGCGAGACCATGTACAGGTGCGTGACGTGTGACAGAAATGTCAGCGTGGAACTCTTAAAAAAACACAAGCGCGAGCATGACTGTAGCAAGAAATTTTGCAAACACTGTCAGGGCTTTTTTCCGTTCAATCATCAGTGTTATGTCTCACCCGAACCCCTCGAGAAAAATAAACAAAAAATTTATATATTTTTTGATTTCGAGTGCACTCAAGAGAGTGGGATACACGTGCCCAATTACTGCGTGGCCCAAATTACCTGTTTTGAATGTCGTGACCAAGCTATCGACACTCCTTGTACGCATTGTGGAGAAAAGAGACAATTCATTTTCAAAGGACCCACGACTGGCGATGATTTTTGTAAATGGTTGATAGACGAGCATTCCAACGTCATAGCAGTGGCCCACAATATGAAAGGGTATGATGGGATGTTTGTTCTTGATTATCTCTATCGCAATTGCATCATTCCCAAGATGATTTTGAACGGTGCAAAGATCATGAGCATTGATATCTCCTTGAATGACATCAAGATCATCGACTCCCTCAATTTCTTACCAATGCCTCTGGCGAACATGCCCAAAACTTTCGGTATTGAAGAACTGCAAAAGGGATACTTTCCTCACTTTTTTAACACGACCAAAAACCAGGCGTACACGGGTCCCCTACCCGATGTCAAATATTATGGTCCCGATAGTATGTCTTGCGCCAAAAGGCAAGAATTTTTGAAATGGTACGAGAGCGAGAAATCCAAGAACAAGGAATTTATCATGGCAGAACAATTACACGCATATTGCGTCAGCGATGTCGACATCCTGCGCAAATGTTGTATGCGCTTTCAGGACCTATTTTTTCAAGCTACCAAAGGCGTCATCCCCTTTGAGAAAAGCATCACCATTTCCTCGGCCTGCCACTATGTGTACAGGAGAAATTTTCTCAACGAGAATACCATTGCTGTTCTTCCCCCTAAAGGCTACAATCTCCGTTACAAGCACTCTAAAGTCTCAATAGAATGGCTAACTTACATGAGTGAGAAAGAGAATGCGTACATACGTCATGCGAGGAATGAAGGGGAGGTAACGGTGGGTAGATACAGGGTAGATGGTTTTTGCGAAAGCAACAAAACTATCTATGAATTCTACGGGTGTAAATATCATGGATGTCCCAAGTGTTACCAATTTGATACGCCTAGTCCAGATTATGAAGATAGGATTATGGGTGAATTATTTCTAGACACTCTGGCTAGAGAAGCGTACATTGTACAAATTATGAAGGAGTATCAAGTGGTCACTATGTGGGAATGCGATTGGCAGAGAATCAAAGACGAAAATCAGGTACCGCCCCACATCAAAACACTGCCCGGTATCGATGACTATGTACCACTTGACCCAAGAGAGGCTTTCACGGGAGGTAGAACCAATGCTACTTGTCTTTTGTACGATTGCAACGAACACGAAAAAATCAAGTATGTGGACTTCACCTCTCTATATCCATGGGTGAATAAGTATGGTGTATACCCCTTAGGACATCCCGAGGTAATTACGAGCAATTTCAAACCTGTTTCCAACTATTTTGGTCTTATCCGATGTAAAATACTACCTCCAACTGACCTCTTTCATCCTGTTCTACCTAGTAAGATCAATGGTAAATTAATGTTTCCATTGTGTAGAACGTGCGCTGGAGATTACAATCAGCAAACCTGCCAACATTCTGACGAAGAGAGGATGTTACACGGTACTTGGGTTTCTATCGAACTGAATGAAGCCATAAGAAAAGGTTATGAAGTTAGCTCGATCGAATCTGTCTGGCATTTCCCCCGTAGAACGCAATATCAGAAATGCGCGGAAGAGGAGGAGGAGGAGGAGGTAGAAGAAGAAAGAGAGGTCTGGGTTGGGAAGCCACGCGACGAATCAAAAACTGGTTTATTCCGGTATTACGTAGATCAATTTTTGAAAATTAAACAGGAGTCCTCGGGGTGGCCAGATTGGTGTAAGTCAGAAGCCGATCGAGATAAATATATCGCGGATTATCTTCGTCACGAAGGTATAGCGTTAGATAAAGAAAACATCAAGAGAAATGAAGGCATGCGCGCGCTGGCGAAATTACAATTATGTTCATTTTGGGGTAGGTGGGGTATGAGAAATAACTTGACCAAAATAGAGATAACTCAGGATCCTGCAGTATTATACGAGTTTCTCACAGCGGATGACAAGCAAATATTAGATTTAAACTTCGTTTCTGACGAATTGGTAGAAATAAGATGGCAAGTGGCGGAGGAATTTGAGGAACTATCTAAACAATCTAACGTGGTCATAGCTGCCTTCACTACCGCTCAGGCCAGGCTTAAGTTGTTTCATATCTTAGATCGTCTAGGAGATAGGGTGCTCTATTATGACACGGATAGCATCATTTATGTCGAAAGAGGACATATTCCCGACGAATGGTCGCCTCCCTTGGGAGATTACCTCGGTGATCTTACTGATGAATTGGATGGTCGTTATATTGTGACTTTTGTGGCAGGGGGGCCAAAATCTTACGCTTATCAATTGAACGATGGTAGTACTGTGTGCAAAATCAGAGGGATCACTCTAAATTACAAAAATTCCCAAGTCCTGAATTACAATGTCTTGAATCGCATGGTGAAAAAATTGAATACCAAAGAAACTTACAAAGTAACGGTCACCGATAATCATCACATCACGAGAGATATCAAAAGACAGCGCATTTTGTCTAAACCACTCAGCAAAGACTACCGCATTGTTTACGACAAGAGAGTCATTCAAGATAACCTGTTTACCGTGCCATACGGATGGGTTCCCCACGAATAATAATATAAATCATACCTCTTAACAACAAGAAAGGCCATTTCGGCGTATGCCTCTCAAGAATGATGAACGTGTCTGATTCTCGCGCACGGGTGAACGAGGGGGAGGAGGAGGTAATAGGAGAAGTGGAGTATCCGGTAGAACTCACGGAACGTGACATTTTGACAGTTAAGCGAAATATGCCTTGGAAATCAGTTTTTCTATCTGCTTTCCTAACCCTTCTTTTTGTAGTCACCTTTAGTTTAACTTATCATTCGGAAGAAAAAATCTTAAAACTCCTCCAAAATGGTGTAATTCCAGATACTGACCTCTTTAAGCCTTTACGTTCATTCTTTTTCAACGCATCCAACATCCTGGTTTAGCTATTAAGACGCAACACTAAATAATGTCCATCTCATCAGAGTATATAATAGACTGCGATGACACTAAACCGCGTTAGTTCAGACGCGATTTCTCGAAAGAAGAGGGGAAAAAACACTGTCATCGTCATGTCGTTAAAATTCATTCATCCATTTACCTGCATAGTGGCAGGACCCACGGGGAGTGGTAAGACAGTATTTGTCCGGAAAATTCTAAACTCTCACCGCGAGATGATCGATCCGCCTCCAGAAAAGATAATATGGTGTTACGGGGTTTATCAAAAAGCTTACGAAGAGATGATGCGAGAAATGCCTTTTGTACAGTTAATAGAAGGCATACCGGGCAATCTGGACGAGCTGATAGATCCTACATTTTGTAATCTTATTATCATAGATGATTTAATGTCGGAATGCGGTAATGACGCGCGAATCACCAATTTGTTCACTCGCGGTTCTCATCATCGCAACCTCTCCGTCATATTCATAGTACAAAATCTTTTTCACCAGGCCAAAGAACTCAGAACCATCAGTTTAAACAGTCATTATCTGATTGTGTTTAAGAACCCCAGAGATAAATTGCAAATTGCTCATCTAGGTAAACAACTATACCCGGGGCGTGGCAAATACTTGCAAGAAGCGTACCAAGATGCCACTCGTTATCCTTATGGATATTTGTTGATTGATCTAAAGCCCGAAACGCAGGAAGAGTATAGATTACGTAGTAAGATATTTCCTCCCGATTTGACCGTTGTGTACGTTTGTAAAACGTAAGATCAGAGAATTACTCTCTTTTGTGCATCACGATAATACGTGGTGGTTGATTGTGACTGGCAGGTAGCCATAAAATAGACGTTTGTAGCATTTTTGCGTCACTCTTTCAATATGTCTCGTAGATTAAAGAACCACTTGCCGGAGCTGCAAGTCTTGAATAAATGTAATTCTAAACAGAGAAAGGCTCTTTTAGAATACGCCAACAAAGATCTCATTTTATGTCTATCCGAATGTTGCGCAAACTGCTTAAAAGGTAACGTTCAATTAACTAAGAGTCAGAAGAAGGCATTATCGCGGCACAAGAAAGAGCTGCGCTTCGTAGGTAACAAACGCAATGATTATAAAGCTCGAAAATCAATGTTAGTCCAGAGAGGAGGTTTTCTCACATCTCTGCTGGGACCTATTTTGTCAATGTTATTAAAATGATGTATTTTCTAATCAAAGTGATACTAATAGATTAAGTTTAAGGTGTCGAACGAGTGTATGATTGTCAGAATCGATTCTCTTTGTTAAACTTGTTGGTACTTGTCATGGCTAATAGTAGTAGTAGTATGCAAAACACCAAGAAAATGATATTGGTGCCTCACGATTTTGCTAGTTCTTTGCAAAAAGTATCTCCACAGCGTGAAACACCTACGGGTAAAGCTCTGTCTATATTGGACGAGTCTATTCGTGATGTGCTAGAAAATCACGCCTTATCGGATAGAGAAAAATTGCAAAGATACAATGACATCTTGTATAGATACTTGCAATTGCAAAAGCAAAACAGTCGGAAGAAGCCGATCGAAGTGCTCTTAGGAGAGCGACACGCAGATACCCATGATCCGACATCTACAAAAGCACAGTCCGACGAATTGTCTGACCATCAATACGCTACCTTGAAGGAGGATGTGTTAAAGATTTTACCCCCCTCGGTAAAACATCGAGGGAGTTTGTTATTAGATCATTTACTGCAAAAGAAAGACAGCACCGACTGGCTGAATGAAAATAGAGAGTTGATCGTTGGTGATTCCATTGTACCAGGCTCAAATGTAGTAGATCTAATATACGATGTCATGAGGGTACGCAATACGCACGAACCAGCGGGTTGGAAAGAATTTCTTAAAATTCTGATCAATAGCAATACGCCCGAATCACTTATTGTCAATACGGCACGACGCAACGCAATGCAAGACATGAAAATTAAAGGGTTCATACCTACGTCTGTAGACAAGAGGGTTACTAAGAAAGGGTCTAAGAGCGCAAGCTCAATGATGATGATGACTACACGTGCAAAGAAAAAAAAGAAGAGAACTCTACCTTTCAAGTGGGAAAGTCTCTGAATTATTGTGACCTAATGCATTGAGATTTGAGAGAAATGTGTTTATGATAATGAATAGTATAGTATTTTCTTGACGATAAATGTCTAAGCTAATGTTACTGAATACGTTGATACATCAAGACAATTGTTGAATGTGTATTGTGTTATATCATTTTTATATTATCTTTCTCGTCTTAACCCTACCGCGTCTCGGTAGAATAAGAGGAAACGAATGGCCATGATAGGTCACACATATTGATACCATACATGTATCGCAACGTTTTTATGCTCCTTCGCCGTGTATTGTTTGGTGTAATGTTTTGTTATAGGATAGATTACAATTGATGCCTTACATGCATCGAAACGATTTAACGAGAGTACAACGGTACCTATTGACTTTTATGACACTTGTGTACGATCGTCAAGTTTTATGTGAAGACGACTGATTTTTTTTTTTCAGCCTACCCGATGGTATTGTGAAATGACGTTGGTAATGATTATCATAATCATATTTTATGCATTCACTGAATGTTACAATACATAACGAACCTCTACGTAAGACGTGTACACGTGAATTCAAGCAAGATGAAGACAAATGAATATGAATTGTAAACGCTTTATTTATTTATTGAGACCACAATCGTGTATTATAGTCAAACATGTACAGACAATAAATCTACCATGTACAGCGTATAAAACTTTGCAACTGTATCACTCTTGTCCGAGTCTATGCTACACATTCTATAATCTTATAGACTAAGCTGCAATAATTCCCACAACCGAGGTTTTGCATGTTTGCGTGTGTGTGTGTGTGTTAGTGTGTGTTGATTAATACGGTTAGACTAATACATTATAAACGTGTAGCTTATGTGAAGTTGTGTGTGCGTGTATGTGTGTGTGTGTGTGTGTGCTGATGTGGTTAGGTTAATACATTATAGCGTACAAAAATGTACATTTACTATATATATATATATATATATATATATATATTATTGTTAACATGCAACACCATAAACTCTATAAGATAAAAAATAACTATACAAATAGTCTTCAGGTTATAACATTCACGCCGTAATTCTTAATAATATCAACTATCACAGAGACAGAGCTATACATCATACATTTTGAGCATACAATATCTACGCCTGACTTTATGGCACCTATGTACATAAAAATCTTAGCAATATAATCAGAAGATACATAGCGTAATATACCTACGTGTGTGTGTGTGTGTGTGTGTGTGTGTGTGTATTTGAGATTTTATTTTCTTGACAAGACAGTACGATTTATATTCTACGAATATACTTCTTACTGATACCATCATATCAGACAATGACATTATTCTGCACGCGTGTGACATTGCTAACAGAATGCAAGTTACTATATCGCGGTCAGTTAAATAGGATCAAGTCACGTCACGACATAATCATTACAGTGTACAAGACGACACAGGGAGAGAGAGAGAGAGAGAGAGAGAGAGAGAAAGAGCTATATCTTATACGTACAAACTACGAACATATATGAACAGCTTCGCGGTACTTATGAGGGTACCAAAGACAACACGCTTCGTTAGGTTATTATGTAGCAGTACAGTCAGACATCTAATTACTACGGCATGCTTTGACGTACCACGTTAGAACCAGCATATCTTTCATAGCATAGCATCTATTTCAACATCCACGACTTTGCTATTTGATTGTACAGAAAATTCGCATCTACTAGTGGTGGCGGAGAGTGTAAATAATTGTTGATGTAATGGTACACTCTCTGATCATTCTGCCCCCGTGTGCGAGAATTAAATTCAGACAAAATGCTACTCATCGAATCACCTCTGGCTCTACGTATAAGATAATAAAGACAGTACTGCCCACACACTGTAGACCAGCTGGATTGTAGCGATTTTCTATTGTACGTCCACACATCGGCATTGACATTCAAAAACTTGGTAAAGTAAGGCGAACATAAAGTAGGGTGTCTACCATATGAATCAAAAAATTCACCACGCCCTCTACTGTCGATGTAAATAGCAATCCAATGAGAACCTATTTCTCTGTGACCATCTACATTCGCAATCAATGACACGGTTTTTTTCTCAGTCTCTCTTCTTCTTTTTCTTCCATTCCTTCTTCTTCTCGTGGCTAAAACTGGTAATTTATCGGCGGGAAAAACACCAACAAAAGTCCCGTTTAGTTTAGGTTCTTTCTGAACAACTCCCAAGAGTTCACGCGTGTTCATCTCGACAGATATCTAATTACCATAGTCGAGAGTGACATTACGATTACGATCAACTTCTAAGATAGATTCAAATTCGGAATAAACGACGACATTCACAGTTTCGGACAGGGGAGAAGCAAAAGTCAATTCCAGTCGAACTGATCCGGAAGTCTTGGGTTGAAAGTAATCGTCGGTCGACAGATCTGGGGTCAAATCAAAGGCGTAGAGGGCGTATCCCTTTCCGTAGTCGTCTCTAGTGATATGATTTCCCTTGTCGTGAAACATACTATTGGTACCAGAAAACAGAGTCTGATAGGCCAAGATGTAATTGGGGGAAGATCCAGTAAACTGAGGACGGAGCGGTTTCCACGGAACTTGTTCTGAATTAGCATACAACGCTATGTAATTCAGGTCATAATGATGAAAATTGAAGGGATTTCTGGCGTAAGATCCATTGTAAGCCGTGTTACTGACACAACCAATCACCATTCGCTTGGGAATCTGTCCTATAACCAGGCTCTCTCGGGTAAAAGACAACTGTCCTTTAGGAATAGAAAAAGAGGTTGTCACGACTCGTCTGATAGGATACTTGGCCGTTTCCGTTTCCAATGTTTTAGCGTGCAGTAGCGATGTGGTCGGGCTCAATTTCACGCGTCTCACCAAGAGACTGGCTTCGGTGATTTTGACTTTGTAGCTTGCTTCAGGGGTAGACGACATGAGACTAAATGCGTTCTTGCTGCGATGAAGTTTGAATTTAATGTCCACCCCTCCCATAATCAACCGATCTTGGAACGATGCATCCACGTGTAGCCTTCCTACCATGTCTACCGTTTTAGACAATTTGGTAAACTCGTGGCGTTTATTCAGCCCTTCGTTGGTATTACTCGAGGCCAGAGGGTCATTGATTTCCATATATCCCGCCGTGTCTTTGTAAAACAAGGACGAAGTTAGCTGCGACAATTTTGCATCACGACCGTAGGTGAGAAGATTTTCGAACATAGCTCTATAAGGATAGGTGTTCGTGGAAGGGGTGATGAGTGTATCGTTGAACATCACATCTACCTCGCTGAAGAGCGAATGTAGAAAAAGATTGACTGGTGCTACAGAGGATTCATCGGTGAGGGCGGTACCATCCGCATTAACAACTTTCGCCTTGAGATGTAGCAGCGTTTGAGAAAGATCAGTATACTCTTCCGGCGAACTTTGCAGATGAAATTGTATGGGCGTGGCATCGGCTATGCTCGTCACGGGGAAGAACTCGACCCATTTTCCTTGCTCTATGGTCGTCTGAGTCGGGGGGATGCTGAACAGGTCAATTTCCGATTTAGAACAGTCGCACGATAACTTGTGTAGCTTTTCCATTATGCCCTCAACTTTAGCTTTCACTCTCTGTCTTCGGTTAAAAATAGTAATAGAGTGATCAGGACCGATCAAAAATATCGTTGCTTCTTTTCACCGGTCGAGAGCCAGTGTAAATGAATGCCTTCTTCTTACGTCTGGTCTTTTTATTCACTTTCTTGTCATTCTTCTTCTTCGTCTTTCTTTTCACAGGAGGTGCGTCCATACTCTCGACCAATCGACGTTTAATTTTTTTCGCTTGTGCGGCCGAAGCAGTTTTCAAACTTTTTCCCGCCATGACATCTTGAGCTACATTAACACCTGTTTGCAACGCTCTTTTCCCCAAGTACTTTGTACCAGCTTTCAGGAGTGGTACGGCCGATTTCCAGATACCTTTAAGCATACTTCCCAGCCCATATCCCCGTTGCACTCTCGCCCCTCGAAAATAGGGCAGAGATCCACTCCCATACTGGGGATGAGACCACACTTGTTCTCGATGGCGCGGCATTACACCGTTAATGTAGATAACGACAAGCTCTAAAATGGAGTTTAATTACCAACTTTCCGGACTGAAATGGCACTTTTTCCCCAAAGTCACTTCTTATATCAACTTGTATAGTGTCTATGTATTTTGATTTTACGGGCAGATAGTGAGGGGTTTGGTAAGTAAACGTGACGATCTCACCAGCCCTTCTGTGGGGAACGGGAACAATTCTCAGGAGAGGGGCACTGATGTCACCCACGGGCTGATTGCAAATCACGTCCGTATACAGATAAAGTGTATTGATCCCTCCATTCACGTTCGGAGAAAAAGGCGCCTGTGCGTGACCGCGAATGATGCCGCGGGGAAATCCCAACAGGTAACCTAATCCCTCGCTTAACTGTATGGCGCTGACTTGATCGAAATCAAAAATAACTTTGCCCGAGCTCGAATCGCGTTGTACAGTGAAGTTGTTACGAAATCGTTCAGGTAGAGCAGCTGTCAGTGCCTCGCATATACTACCTATATCTTTGTAATGTCCTTCAGGTATAACGCAATGGCTGACCACCTCTTCGGACAGTAGAAATTGAAATGTGTTGTTCGTAATATTCACGTTATACCAAGAATAGGGATAAATTATTTCCACCAATGCCACCTCCCACTGCGCGTGAAATATGAGCGGCGCGGCTAATTTAGTCTTAAAACTGGTGACTGTATTATCCGGAAAATAATCGAACGAACTATTACTGGGTAGAGTCACGTAAAATTGTTCCTCGCCTTCCATACTGATTCTTTCGTCAAAATGATGCCCTCCCTCAATTGCGATAGGTTTTATCGATGTTATCTACCCAAGCATTAAACGTGTCTGGATAGCCTAGAAATTTCACGAAATATTCGGTTTTACCCCCTCGCTTTCGCCGTCTCAGTATCTTTTCCACCCTATACATGTCCGCCTTGTCCTTACGCACCCTCTGCAATTCAGGTTCGTAAAATGTACCTTTCAATTGTTCGTTATTATCATCGGTTAAATGATAGACGGGTAAATCACGATGTTTACGACCAGACACTGTGTACACTTCCTCTGTCCAGTTGGGGAGGTACCCCTTTTCAAAAGTTCGTTTCATCTTACTGATGCGTACTCTTTCACCTTTTTCGTAGCGAGGTCTGTTTTGTTTACGTAATGCCCATGATTGATCACCATACAATCGCTGCCAGATGATACCTTCATTTTTCTTGGTGACGAGCACGGGTTTTGTTTTGATCGAACGGTGCTGGGCATTATTGTAGGCTCGGAGGAGTTTCGGGAGTATGCGGGTATACTTCAACGTGTTGGAGTGAGTAAAATATTTCCACATCTTTTCTTTCAACGTTCTGTTAAAACGTTCAACGACACTAGCCTTGGTTTCGTTTTCAGTTGTAAAAAACTCAATGTCTTTCTCTTTCAAGAAGGCTTGAAATATTCTGTTGGTAAATTCAGTGCCTTTGTCCGTTTGAATCTTTAGCGGAGACCTCTGCGTTTTGAAGATAATTTTCAGAGCACTGACCAAGCTTTTGCCACGTTTGTCTTTGATGGGCACTACCCAGGCAAATTTAGACAAAATGTCTATACATGTAAGGAGATACCTATACCCCGAATTGTAACGGGAGAGCGCAGACATATCTACCAAATCCATTTGCCACTGATCATCCATACCGCCAACAATGACTCTGCTTCTACTAAACCGACGTCTGGCCGGTTTGTGCAATGTGTAGGTGTCAATACCCTCTAACCATTCTCGTATTTGTTTCCTACTTAAGCGATATCGACCATCTTCTCGCACGAACTTGTACAATTTTTCTACCCCGCCAAAACTGGCTTCGTGTTCTGGATTGAAATAAATGTCATTCAGATATCGATTCATGTTCTCTCGTGTCACTCTTAACGTGTCAGTGCGAGCACGTCCACAATACCTATATACTCCCACAAAAACAAATGTTTATCAACTCTGTCTCAATACTACGTATTTATCGTGACAGTCATATTCTATATTCAGTCACTGTCTCATATGCCCGTCGGTCATCAGAGTACACCTCTTACCCTCACATTTTACAGTAGACGATACTGTTTCACTCGCTTAGACTTCGTCCAGTCATATGATATACTGTTTCACTGACTGTCTGCTATGACCGTCGGTCACTGTCTGATATGTCCGGCGCTCATCAGTGCACACTTCGTACCCGCACATTTCTTCATCACATTGCTCTCGTTCCTCCAGCAGACGATACTGTTTCACTCGCTTAGACTTCGTCCATTCATGATATACTGTTTCACTGGCTGTCTGCTCTGACCGTCGGTCACTGTCTGATATGTCCGGCGTTCATCAGTGTACACTTCGTACCCGCACATTTCTTCCTCACATTGCTCTCGTTCCTCCAGCAGCTCTACGGGCTTTATCCCGTCAAAACAAATTTTTATCAACTCAGCATCAATACTATAAATTTATCGATACATTCATAATTTTCTTTTTCTCACTGTCTGATTTGCCCGCTCCTCCCTATTTTCAAGGCTACATTATTACTATAAGCTCTCTGACCTCTCCAAAGTACGTGACCTGATTTTCAACAAAATACATAGCGATACTATTTTTATATTTATTACTCTCATTTTTTCCCATTTTCTCGGAAAAATCAAGGTCGAATTTTTGACATATAGACGGGCTACACTACTGACATCATTGCATATTCATTTGCATGTATGTATGACTATGTATCTATACTGTGTATGTATGTACGTATGCATGCATGCATGTATGTATCTCTCTTTCTCTCACTCCACTTTTCTACATGGTTCAAAAAAGTAAGCTGTAAGCTGTAAAATGAGACATTAGTTTGTTAAAATTGTACCATCCTATCCCATTCAAAAAGTGATTGAAATAAGAGAGTTTGGAGGTGCAGTTTCATAGAAAAGGGAGAAAAGTAGATTAGATATGACTTGGGCATGCTGTACAGAAGTATCAATGAAAATGTATTCTATTTCCTAGTGAGGGTACGCCATGTTTTGACAGTACACAGGTAGGTGGAAAAAAGATTGGTCAACTCTAATGAAATAAATGTATTTTGGTCCACTACAGTGAATCCCAATCTGCGACTTTATGTGGGTTTTGAGCTGGGCGTTCACATATACTGTATAATATAGATATACATAACAGTACACTGTATATACTTTGTTCATGAAATAGAAATACATTATATATCAAAATGCTCTCGTTGAAATGTATGATCTAGCTGCTTTGCAAAGCTATGAAAATTTAACATGTCTGTTTCCTCTCAGCAGATATAAGATAATAACAAAAACTTTAAAATAGAAAAAAAAATCCTCTCATTCCTCATGAAAGAGATAATGAAAAAAAGAAAGAAAAAAGAAGGCACTTCAACGTTTCTGGACAAGTTTTTCCAAATCAACTTCCTGGCGTGAACCTTTGTACTACATATGCTGATATTTTGACGCACTGATATTTTCATGATCAGACATTTTTTGTGAGTTGATAATTTTTGCATATTTTATATCATTTTGCAATAATAATAATAATGATGATGATGATAATAATAATAATAATAATAATAATAATAATAATAATAATTAATATTATTATTATTATTTTTATTATTATTATTATTATTATATCATTATTATTATTATCATTATTATCATATCATTATTATTATATCATTATTATTATCATTATTATTATTATTATCATTATTATTATTATCATCATCATCATCATCATTTTCACTGTTGTTCAAAAGAGAGAGTGATTTCTCAAACATACTGCTTTATTATGCAAAGTAAAGCTGTGTTAAACTGCCACAGTGGTACTGCTAGTAGGTAGACTATGCCAGAGACTGTTATCAATAATTATGTCTATGGCATTGGGGCTCTATTACTGTATACCGGGTGTCCCAAAAAAAGCGGAACGGTGGATTTTCAGTACTTTGTGTTCTAAAAGTGATATATTTTTTGACATCATTAGGAAGAACATCTTCCGCAGAAGACAATGATATCAAAATCATTAAATTTGGTTCAGTACTTTTTATTCTACGCCAATTTCTGAAAATGCAGTAATTGTCAAATTTCGCCGGATTTTTGCGACTTATGAGATAATAATTTGAGTGCGACTCGCGATCCATACGGTGAACATTGTGTAAGCTCGGTGATCCATGTCAACAAAAGATACAGCTTTCACACTGGGCACAGGCCAGGAAAAAAACAAGTGTGTGTGTGTGTGTGTGTGTGCGCGCGCCCAATATCAAAGCGTTATCTTTTGTTGACATGGATCAACGACCTCACACAATTCACCATATGGAACGCGTTTCGCCCTCAAATTATTATCTCATAAGTCGCCAAAAATTGAAAATGACTGCATATACAGAAATTGGCGTAGAATGAAAAATACTGAACCAAATTTAATGATTTTGATATCATTGTCTTCTGCGGAAGATGCTCTTTCTAATGATGTCAAAAAATATATCACTTTTAGAACGCAAGGTACTGAAAATCCACCGTTCCGCTTTTTTTGGGACACCCGGTATACTAGCAGTCATAGCTACTTGATATTACAATGCTAATGTGCTGGTCTGGGACACTGCATGCAGGGCATACAGTATTTTTGTTTTCATTTTTGTCAATATTTTCGTAATAGAGGACCTTTTTTGCCACATTTGAGGTAAAAACTTCAGCGTACGCAATATAAATGTATCATTTTTACTGACAGTCTATTTACTGACAGTCTAAATGCAAATTAAGGATAAAATTTACACAGTACAATGAACACAAAAATATACTTTGTATTTTAAGGCACTCCTGACTGCACAATTTATTGTCTGATGGTTATTATGGATTCTCAGCTATATACATTACTCTGTACAACCATACATGGTGAAAATGCGACACATGGTGATGTGTATGACTTCCTACTTAAATCTTTTCTGTACCAGCAACTTTGGACAGTGTGTAACATTGCAGTGCAGTTTTCTGTGCCCACTGGCAAATGGTTCGCATCACAAAAGTTACTACATGCGAAAGTGTACTAATGTACAGACACTGCCACATCTCAAACAAATCCTCAAAGCTACCAGTGATGATTGGCAGATGCTGGGAGAATCATTAGATAATGAAAATCTCTTTCACATCAGCAAAACGGAAATAAAAAAAGGTTATTTTAAGACATTGAATCAAAAGAGAAAGAGTGACATCTATGGCCTTCTACACTGCAAGCAATTCTGCCATCTACAAGCAGTACTCATGGACTTGGTACACTGTACATGTTTATCATTACTGCAATAAATACAGTTTCAAATATGATTTCATCCTTGATCATAAGCAGAGGAAAACAAGCACAACTGAAATGACATGAAAAAATGTTCATACCTAATAGTAAATGACTTACAGCTTTCTTTCTTTTTTTCTTTTTACTTCTTTCCAGATAAAACAACTATGAATGGAATCATTCTAAAAGGATAAGAAATTCTTTTTAAAAAATTGCCACAAAAAAATGTGAAAGAAGAGATGATTGTGCTATCATCAGCTCACATCTGTCTCACAAACAAAATGTGGCATCTCATTTCTACACTTTCTATCCCTTCCCTAATTGCAAACAGAAAATAATCTGGAATATCTGTATACAAGTTCAACATGGAACACTGTCATATGGATAGACAATATTAATACATGTACATTTGTACTTCTCTTTTACTACAAGTTTTATCTGCAGTGCATACAATGCATCAACTAAGTCTGTACATATCTACATTCTCTACTTGCTAATAAAAAATAATGCCATATTGCCAATAGTATATGTAATGTCTTTAAAACTAGAGAAAATATAGTTCATACCAAACATCTTTCTTGGTAATGCATGTTCTTCAAAATCCTCTCATATTGAGCTCTTTCATTTCCCTTGATTGCATAAGATCATCTCATTCAAATTTGTAAGTAATGATCACCAAACATTTGATTCTGCAGATGTTATCATGATTAACACTCTGATTTTCCTCAACTTGAGATCTTTGCATAAAGTCCTTACTTCATCACTCACAAATGTACCAAAAAAACAACAGCACATAAAACAGAAAAATATTTTTCTTCCTGTGCCCTCCAAGGAATCTCACAGAACAAGGTCTGAACTTCATTGCTGATAAAATAAGTCGCATTAAAATAAATTACATGATCCTGTGATCCTTTACGTGTAAAGAAAACAAATACTTCATTAGTGAAATAAGTATACTATGATATGTACAAAAATTTACAACTGTTCACCTTCCAGCATCAAAAAGAACCCTGCAATAGACAAAGTAGCCCAAAAGAAAATTAAGTCAGATGATCATGGGATTCTGCACACATTACAGTATGTAAAGAAATCCCTGGAGGTTGAGCCTCTGAACAGGGCAAGAACAAATATACGTATTGTACCGCCATTTGTCCTCCAGAACTCTGGCTGCAAAAATGTGAATAAAGCCCTGTCACGTATTACATGGCACTGCCTTGTACAGTAATAGTATACAAAAAACACTCTGCAAATGAATATCACAACATACAGTGCCCCCACTGTCACTGCCTTCATGTCAATGCTAGGATACTACAATAATCAAGCGAGCACATGCTATCATACACAACATATAGCTTGAACAGTCTTGGGACATACAGTAGTTGGTGGCCCCATTTTACCTCCTTTGTAAACAATATAGTACAGAATCACTGTACATGTATATCATACCTGTCCATACAATGGATTTTGTTGGGAAATTCATAGACACTGGACTCCTCTCCAATTGCTTTAAAAAAAAAAAAGAACAAGTGCAAGAAGCAACTTGTGGCAGTCCACAAGCTGAATCTTTACCATCATTGTTCTTTCATACAGCAGCACTCCAGTGCAAGAAAGTGATCTCAACACATTTCAAAAAGTGTGGCATCAGCATGTGCATCACAAGCATCCGCTGTACGTTGGCAGCATCCATGATTAGGAGCAAAGCATTCTACAAAGCAATGTCTTCTTCCCAGAGGGAGTACAATGTAGCTCTTTGTTTAGATCAGCCGCAGATGGGTAGATGCATGAACATCGTGTCCCCATTGGTCCATATATATTTTTTTCTTTTCCCCAGAAGACTTCTATATTCACTCCACGGTGAGTTCAAACATTTCAATGTCGTCAAACTCGGTACTCATCTTCAGGGCCCAGGCTTCCTCCTCCTTTTGCTGGAATGGAGAGAAAAATAAAGTAAATGGCTATCAACAAGATGACATGATAGAATGCATTGAACTACAGCTATAGTATAATTTGAACAATCAATAAACAAGCTTGCTACTTATTCTAATAGTAGCACTATGCATGCAAACCCACATAAATGGCATAATAAAATTACCTTTCACCACAATGCACATACAACACTCTTATGGTGGCGTATGGCTTAATGAATAACATACAAATCTATAAAAGCTTTTCTTTCAATGTCACGTAAAATCATTAAGGGCATAAAGTTTAAAATATGAGAGCATGATATGAAGGTTAATGACATGGATATATGATAAAGTGGTTTACGTGTCTACCTGTGTCAAAAACCACAAGATTTCACTAGACTTTGCCTAGAAATGTTGGACAGCACTTCAGTGCAGATATTCCCACTGTAAACCCAAATTTCCAACAGATTCCATGACCATGACCCATGGATTATTTGTAAAGCGGAGTGGAAGAACTTTACAAAGACTGATACAGCAGGTTGACCTGAAGTACATACCTTCTTTTTCTGTGGTTTCCTCTTTTTCGAAGCTTTCTTTGGAGGACCTTCCTCGTCATCCTTTGGCACGAGGCCGGTCAAATCGATGTCCAGTCTTCTCTTGTGACTGACCCTTGAAGGCTGCATTGAGGCCGACATGGAGGCGACGGAAGAATACATGGTGGACATCGACGATCTTGTGTCGTGATCGGGAGAAGGCGGCTCAGGGGATGGCGATAACCGGAGGACCAGGTCTGGTGAGGGTGACGGCGATGGTGACTGGTCCTCAATATCCAGCCGAGCCTTTGACGCAAACGTTTCACCTTTTTCGGCGGGGAAAGAAGGGGAGTCTGGTAGGACTGGGGAGAAGGGCAAGGCTGGCTGGGGAGAGAGGAGACCCTCAAAGCCAAAGCATGAGTCGTTGGCATCCGACTTGCTGTCTGCTATTCCCGACAACGGCGTAGAGCTGTCTGAGCCATTGGGATTTGGAAACAGGTGCATCATTTCCGGCGAGGTGAGGAGCGCGGCGGTATTGGCGGGAATCGCAGGCTGGCCGACAGAATCCAGGCTGGCAGTGTCCCTTTTCATCTTACGGTGTCCACGCATCTTGACATCTTTCTGACAGTGGGGTGCTGGACTGCATTGAAGAGTATCTTGCACCAATGCTTTCCGACTTCTTTTCAGAAGTGCTGCTTTTTGAAGTTTCCCTGAATACAGGAGAAAATTAAAGCGAAACAAACAATACAGTGTGCGACTACACAAGACATAAAGCATTTTCTTGCATATATCACAACTCATGTGGGGAAATTTCAGCTTTGTTGCTGTGATTTATCATGATTTTCCTTCCCATCTAAGGTCACTGTTTTCTTTGCTACTGCAGTTTTGCACCAATTTGCTGAAACATCTTAAGAATTAAGCTGATAACATTTCAAACTGCAAGTCTAGACAGGTCTCTTTTGAAATCTAAGCAACACATACACAATGCAATGTTATGAACCAAAGCTTCTCTAAGAAGGGAGCCAGTAGAAAAACAGACACAAAAAAATGAGAGAGAAAAAAAAACACCATGAGATCAAATACTGGAGCAAATTTACATGGCAGCTTACCTTTACCAGTGCTCTTCTCTTTCTTGTTGTTGCTTGGGTGTGCAGATAGGACAGATCTGGGGTCAGCTACCTTGCTGAGGTGGGGTTGGCTCTGGCAGTCCATGTCACTACCAGCTGATGTCGCATCAAACTCACTGGTCTCGAAGTCGGCATCATAGCCATCACAACCCTACAAGCAACGGATTGTACATGTTTATTAGATCATCCCATGAAAGTGTTTTATCCATCCCCACTGGAACAAACAATTATCAAATACAACTTCATATCCTGGATTCATGTTCAAAGCTAAGTTCTATGTTTTTTGTCATAAGATATTTGTACAAAGTACACACAAAGACTCTCAATATGGAATTTCAAAGTAAAATTACCTGTTTGTAAATTATAAAATTGTTCCATGACCAGTTCAATAGAGGAAAATCTGAACTCCAGATCCGATATTTTAGATTGCCATCTTTTGTATGCCCAGATGGAAGCAGTTCAATAAGCATCACACTGGCATTTTTGAGGTTGTTTTTAAACACTAATAAAAGATTACATTATCTCTCTGCCTTAGATACATAATGGCCATTTCCGTTTGTTTGTTTTTTCCTCAGTATTTTACATGTAATATATCAATAAAAAATTGGACTTACATGTCTTTTGAAATTTTCCTTCTGCTCATGTTGCTCCACCTCAGTATCTGTGCTTGATTTCTGCCAGGACAAACACCACAAAATAAATCCAGTTGAGAACAGTAATACAGACCTTTGTAATGAAAGCATGAAATAGAGCCCAATTCTTCTGACAAACTAAAAAACAACATGAAACCCTCCCCCCCCCCAAAAAAAAGAGAAAAAAGAATGAACTCATGCATATCTATTAAAAAAATTCTTGCATACACATACCATGGACCCTACCACGTAGGGTCCATGCACATACATTGTATTTGTGAGTCACTTTATATACACTACAATTTACAATATACAATTGTACCTTGTAACGTATACCAGAACTTACAAAAAACAAGAAAAAGTAAACTTGTCTCTTTTAACCCTTCCTGTACCAATGAGTCAAATGCGCACACATTTCACACACATACAATCGACCTACAGATGGTCACTGACAGGAAATGAATATCGCACACAGAGAGTCAACAGACGAAAACATTGGGAGTGGATGTGAGCACGTGAATAGAACTCTGGATCATGCATGCAGTGTGTCTGAGTCTGACTCACCACCAATCTCTTCTTGGCAAGCTTGTCTGTGATATCGCTGAGCTGTTTCAGTGATTTCTGACTCGTACAAGAAGGATGGGAATCCATATCTTCTGAAGAAACATCTGCATCAGTGGGGGAAGTATAAAAACGAAAATGAAGAAACAACATTTCAAAAGAAATTGATGAACATAAAAGCCCTAGAGTACAGCGTATAGAGCATACAGAGGCAGGATTAGGGTTGGGGTTGAAGTTTGGGTTGTACTAGATGTGATAAAGTCTAAGTCACATGAAGAGAAGCTGTACTGTGCACAACATCTGGTCAGGCTACAGTTGTACTGATGCAGCAAGTGGGTCCACAAATCATGTCATCTCTCTCCATTTTAGGTCATGGATCATGCTATCAACAATTGGCTAAAGACTAATGGTTAAATACTAATTACTAATAGTAATACTAAGTCATGCAACTATTAATTAGTAAAGTAAAATTTGGGCCGAATTTACATTGTGTCAGCAAGTACTAACGTAAAACCAAAATACCCAACAAAAGGATTTAAAGACAGCAGTAGATCCCCTGTATACCACCAGGTACGGCATCTACATTCTTACAGGTAGGCTGAGCTAACCGCACCATCACCCCAACACATTTGTGTTGGGGTTTAAATGTGTTGGGGTTGCAGGGAAACCCTATCGTTTTTGATGTAGAAACTGTATCTCCCTGATACATGTACAGCTTTTAGTAGTACTATGTAGTACCAGGGTGACCACAGACCAAAATGCCGGGTTTTATACTAAAATTCGCAACCATGTTAGATAAGATACTCTTAGTCTTACAATCATTAGCCAGGGGATCTATCTACTATATGATCTGAAGAGCCCAGTGAAAGATTTTATCTGAACTGTCAGTCTTTAAGCACTTTATATTGTTGAACTGGAGCTGGTTACATGGCGCATGCGTGAACAGCCCAGTTATTGTCGATCATACATTTAGCATGCATGGACTGACAGAAAGTATTAATGGATAAAATGCAGAGCTCACACATTATTATACCCTTACTTGTACGTTCGTATAGAAAAAAATGGGAATATTAATTTGCACATGTGCAGTTGAATATTCTTTGTCGATTCTTACTTTCAATATTTAATTCATAAATGGCGAATTGGTTGAGAATTGGTATCCTGCAGTACTACCGTGGTTTGGAGATCGTCTCAAACTAAAGATTATGACAGTTTAGCTTGTTTTCAGAGGTAACAGTCGGTGGGGTAACATCCCAGTATTCGGTCACTTAAAGGACGAGTTCACCTTCACAGACATGTGGGTTGAGTGAATGCAGCAATATTAGTAGAACACATCAGTAAACAGTGAGAGTTTGAGCAAAATCGGACATTCTGTAAAAAGTTATGAATTTTTGAAGTTTCTGCTCAGTCACGGCTGGATGAAAAGACTACTATAGCTTGTGATGTCACATGAGTACAACGATATAAAGAAAGAATAAAGAAAATTCAACATATTTCCATTTCTCTGTACTCTTAAATCTGGGCCTTATCCGTGCGCGCTTTTGGAAAGTAGCGCTGATTCTGCACTTCTGATGGTAAAATTTAGGATTTTGGATGGATTTTTGGAGGGGGCCAAGGGAGTTTCCTGTTGTGAATGAGTGTGGAAGTATGTGAATTGATGTGATTTGCGTGTGTTGTGACAGTTGAACTTTACAGGCTGGTGATTGACTAGTGATAAATGACCGAATACCGGTAGCTGACCAAATACTGGTGCTCTAAGTCTTACCCTCTACTCCAAACGTACACAGCCTTTTATGACATTCAGAGCCATATGCTATAATACAATATGTTTGGTCATATAGTGTCGCAATGCATTGGCATTGCACACCATTTATTATTCAACAAACGTCAACTGCACTTGAAGTCGTTGGTAATTGGGGTGCTTAGACGGAAAGATCAATCCATCTGTCTGTCTTTCATTTTTTTTTTTGGACGTTATTGGGTATTGCTCTCCTCGGCCCCGGGGTCCGTAAAGCCAGACGCAATCTCCGCGGAACATATCCCCGACGACCAGATACAGACCGATCTTTCGATCAATGGGGCGCTGTACAGCAATGGCAATGCCATGGCAATCGGCCTAACAGTTAGCGCCTGAGCATGCATTGGCCATTATCATTAAATTTACACAAATGTCAAATGACCAAACGGGCCAAACCAAAGCCAAAGGCAAAGCATGTGTGCCAGGGCAAGCCATCATGCTAGTCAGTCTGATTTTTCGTAGGTAAATTTAATAATTAACGTTAGATAGGTAACTATAC
Organism: Diadema antillarum; assembly: GCF_040938485.1. Classification (NCBI taxonomy): domain Eukaryota; kingdom Metazoa; phylum Echinodermata; class Echinoidea; order Diadematoida; family Diadematidae; genus Diadema; species Diadema antillarum. The sequence continues at coordinate 522,712 of NW_027271113.1, forward strand.
GTTTACCACACACTGCACACGTCGTCAGTTTCACGAATCCATCGGTATAAATTATCGGATCGGACGGCGCGGCCTGACCGCTTTTAAGACAAACTAACGGCATACTTAGTTAATGGGACCGAATGGTACGTTTTGTCATCTTTTGAACTAACTTACAATTCAATAACGTTAGGAGTTTATAGATCTACAGTGTGCTTAACTTGCAGATATCTAGTTGAAAAAAAAGGAGAGTCTCACCTTTACTGCGGCTTTGTTTCCCACGTACTTTCCCTTTCTGTCGTCTTTTCGTCGGCATAATTATAGTTTGTTCGTGGGTTTTTGTCAGAACTTCAGGCTGCTGAACGAGCTCGAGGAGGACAAGACTGCGCCGTGTACACTATACATGTAATTATGCTACGCGTAGCTCGCGATATATTTTGCATACATTTTATGCACAATCGAATCAAACCGAACCGCCTTTCACCGATGTCTATTTCTAATTGGTCGTTGAGGGCGTTGCTTCTCTAATTGATTGGGGTTTCGCGAGAGCGGCTCAAGAGTGGGACTCACAGAACTCTTCTGTGGTGGGACTCCCCTCAAGAGTTCCGTGGAGCGGCTGGAATTTCAATAGCACATCAAGGGGGCGAATAAGGATAGGCCTACTGTCACATCTTTATCTTCTTCTTCTTCTCCTTCTTCTTCTTCTTCTTCTTCTTCTTCTTCTTCTTCTTCTCCTCCTTCTTCTTCTTTTTCTTCTTTTAATACATGTACTTACTTTATCAATTACGTATTTATTTTTACTTTTCCGTGACCTATGATGTAGGGTGGGACCTGTTCATCGATCAGGGTTGAGTAACATGTATCTTCTGCTGCTCTCCTATAAAGTGACATGATCGTAACATTTCGAAACATAATGCACACGGATTGGAAGGGGGTGTATGTAAGTAGACCGATGGCATCTGTCTCTTCTCGTTTGGGCTTCTCTTACATGTGACATGGTCACCGACTAAGATGGTCAGCATGTTACACGGGATGCACGTCTTTGGGGCTCTGGCGTCACGGGACCAACACCCACAAGTGATACGGCCCACGAGTCACACAGGGCCCATGAGTCATGTACAGCTCATGCACGAGTTATACAACCCAACAACCCACGAGCCATACAGCATGAGTTCGACTCTAATACCAAACAAGGCCCAAGGGACTGACACATTTAAGTCCTGTGTTGTAATGTCGAACTCGATCGTAATATGGGCTGTTTTTATCTAGTATCGAACTCGTGGGCCTTGTTTGCCTAGTATCGAACTCATGGGCTGTATGGGCTGCATGACTCATGGATCTTTCTTATGTCGAACTCGTGGGCTGTATAACTCCCTGATATCGGTCTCATGGAGGTGACCCCTGTTACATGTACAAACGTATAGAAAAGAAGCCCAACGAGAAGAGAGATACCATGGGTCTATGAGTGTAAGCTGCTGGAGACCAAGGACCTTGTGTAATTATTCATAGTCAAATATAACATCTTTCCAGTGCTTCCACTCGGATCTGTTACAAAAATGGGTGTTGTTCGTTATTCCGAAGGTTCATTATTCCGAAGGTTCGTTGATCCGAAATGATAGTCCGCGACGAACCTTCGGAATAAAGAGCTTTGTTTCATTTTCGGATTAACGAACCTCCGGAATAACGAACCTTATTTCATTTTCGGAGTAATGAACCTTCGGAATGACAAACCTCATCATATTTTCGGATTAACGAACCTTCAGATAACGAATATTCGGGATAACGAACCTTCGGAATGACGAATCTTCGAAATAACGAACCTTCAGAATGACGAACCTTAGGACTAAAGAACCTTCGGAATAACGAGCTGTAACCACAAAACTAGCGCCTAATAAAGAATACCTCCTCACATCGAATCTTCCACCGCTGTTACGACACAACATGCCAAACTTAGTGTAATATTGACAGTCCAAGTACTTGTGCGCGTCAATCATGCCCCCTCCTTTTTTCACCTATAACTGCATGAGACAGTGGCGTACCGTGGGTCACGACATTGGGGGGGGGGGGGGCACCTCGTGGAAAAGTAATTTTGAGGGTGTGTATACTAGTTTGTGCGTGCGTGCGTGTGTATGTATGTGTGCGCGCTGTCAGTCTGCAAACTTAATGGGGACTACATTACATAACGGAATGTGATACATTCCACAGCGCAGTCATCGAGCAACACTGTAAGTTTTCCTTACATGGATTATGAAATGACGGTGTGTAACGACAGATTACTGGCAGCAACATCAGGAGGATGGCATAACGATTAAATGCGAGCGAGCGAAGCGAGCGAGCTTGAAAATTTAGACATTTTTCAGTCCCAAAAGTGCCGTTTGTAGCTATATTTTTTCGCTTTGGAAATTAAGGGGGGGGGACGCACCTGGCGCAACTGCTGTCAGTTACTGGCAGCAACATTAGGAGAATGGCATAACGATTAAATGCGAGCAAACGAAGCGAGCGAGCTTGAAAATTGTGACAGTTTACAGTCTAAAAACTACCGTTTGTAGCTATATTTTTTTCGCTTTGGAAATTAAGGGGGGGGGGGCTCACCGGGCGCAACTGCTTTCAATTACTGGCAGTAACATCAGGAGAATGGCATAACGATTAAATGCGAGCGAGCGAAGCGAGCGAGCTTGAAAATTTTGACATTTTACAGTCCCAAAACTACCGTTTGTACAGGGGGGGGGGGGGCGCACCGGGTGCAACTGCTTTCAGTTACTGGCAGTAACATCAGGAGAATGGCATAACGATTAGATGCGAGCGAGCGAAGCGAGCGAGCTTGAAAATTTTGGCTACAGTCCAAAAACTCTCTTTCGTAGCTATATTTTTTCGCCTTGGAAATTAAGGGGGGGGGGGCTCATCGGGCGCAACTGCTTTCAATTACTGGCAGTAACATCAGGAGAATGGCATAACGATTAAATGCGAGCGAGCGAAGCGAGCGGGCTTGAAAATTTTTACACAGTCCCAAAACTACCGTTTGTAGCTATCAATATTTTTTCGCTTTGGAAATTAAGGGGGGGGGGGGGTGCACCGGGCGCAACTGCTGGCAATTACTGGTAGCAACATCAGGAGAATGGCATAACGATTAAATGCGAGCGAGCGAAGCGAGCGAGCTTCAAATTTTTTGACATCTACAGTCCCCAAACTGCCGTTTGTAGCTATATCTTTTCGCTTTGGAAATTAAGGGGGAGGGGCGCACTGGGCGCAACTGCTGGCAATTACTGGCAGTAACATCAGGAGAATGGTATAACGATTAAATGCGAGCGAGCGAGCTTGAAAATTTTGACATCTACAGTCCAAAAACTGCCGTTTGTAGCTATATCTTTTCGCTTTGGAAATCAAGGGGGGGGGGGGCGCACTGGGCGCAACTGCTGGCAATTACTGGCAGTAACATCAGGAGAATGGCATAACGATTTAATGCGAGCGAGCGAGCTTGAAAATTTTGACATCTACAGTCCAAAAACTGCCGTTTGTAGCTATACTTTTTCGCTTTGGAAATTAAGGGGAGGGGGCGCCCGGTGCGCCCCCGGATCAGCCACTGGTAGTCAAGGGTGTCGGTTTATGTTTATAATTGGGGGAGGTAGTTACTATGACCAGCGAGGGGGGCGTCGAAGTGGTCAAGCGGGGGAAGGGTGTCCAAAATCTGCACTTTAGAGCATCCCCTACATTGTTTGTGTTTGTGTGTTTTTTATACACATGGAAGAGTTAGGAAAAGCCCAGGGCCCCGTTGCAAGAAAGTTGCAATCAATTGCAAATAATTGCTAATTTTGAAACAACCATTCTGATTGGCTCAGGGTCTGCCCTATTAAGAAGACATGCATGTAACAATGATTTTGATTGGCCAGTGACAATCAGTTGCAAGTTGCGTTTAAACGCAAAGTTTCTAGCAACGGGGCCCTGGTCGTCTTAAATATGATTGGCAATGCAAGGCATTTTAATATAGACTATAAAGTATGTAAAGCAACACCGCAAAATCACTGATCTAGCTTTGATATTATTATTTGTATAACGTAAGGTACAAAGGTGTACATTCTACATCACATTGCGCAACATTGCAGCGACTCTTTTTGCCGTTCGGATGTTCTGATTACACTGCTTAAATCCTGCTTATATTCAGAATGCCAACCAGGAATCACGCTGAATCACAATCTTTTGTCGGCTCCGGGCTTTCTTGAACAATGTTTTACACTACATACCTCTATAATTGTGGTTAAAAAAAAATCTTAGAAAAATATCTTATTTCTTGACCACACTTTCATGTCGATTTCAAAAGCAGTTTACTAACCTTTGAATTACCATTTTGGTAAGGGTTTTTTTTTTTCCAGCGGATTGGGGGCACGTGCCCCCCCCCCCCCATCACTATCAAACAGGCTCCTGCATTTCTTTTCCTCTTTACCTGGAAACAAGTGTTTAAACTTTAAAGATTGTGATTATCATACTATAAATGAAATATCATTTTTTCCTATTCTGTTGTCAGATACACGTGTTGTCATTATTTTCATATTATTTCCTTGAAAAATGCAGAAATAAAATCGAGCTGACCTGAACTGAACTGCTGTGTTTTCCTTTCCTGCTAGCTTTTATTTCTAAGAAAGACTAAAATATGACGGGGGGGGGGAATCCAAGTAAGAAGTTTAAAAAGGTCGGTGCGCAGAGTTGAAAGAGATTGTCAAAAAATAGACAGAGAGAGAGAGAGAGAGAGAGAGAAAAGAACCGCGTGTGTCTGTGCTTTGTCTCTCTCCCCCCCCCCCCCAATTAAATCTAATTGTAGTCGATGTCAGGAGCGAGGTTTTACAATTGAAGTCCATAAATCATGCAGTTGCATGGCATTCCGGTATCCACAATAATGCAGTCTGCATATTCGGCATTTCTCTCAAAACAGCCTGTTATCACGTTGGCTTTTGAAAACATTTCTATCTAATCCAAATGACATGAGGTCAAAAGGTCATTACCTTAGAGTATAGAGTAGAGACGCTCTTGTAGGTCTCCTGCAGCAGAGAGATTAGATCGGAATACCAGTCTGGAAGGCCAACCTCATTTGGGAGAAAAAAACCCTAAGGGAAGCCTCACTCACACGTTCAAGTTAGCCTTAAAGTGTAGATCAAAATTAACCTTCACTGATATTGGACAGAGTAAAACGTCCTTGATTCCTAAGGTTTACAATACTGATTGTTGCGAAACAGTGACACAATCTAAACATGCTTAATAATAGTCAAGGCGCGATGATTTCATCTGCAGATAAATTTGATTCCTATTTTGGGTTTGACACGAACGCAATCATCGCATTATTCAAGGGCGAAACCGTCGAAGCTTAGGAACAATCTGGAATATCTGAGGCAGAGATCAGTTTGTGTATTTTTCTGTAAGGGGGAATTTCAGAGAGAAGATTTGCAAGCACGAGAGTCATGCGCGAAGCGATGGCGATTACCTTTGGAGTGGCATGTCCTATTCTACAGATCTCTCTTTTTTCTTCGTCGCCCCTTCTTCTGTCCTTCTGTAATCTTTTTTGTTTATATATACTGTCATTATTCTCTCCTATCAGTTCTTGGTAAATGTTGCGTCATTTATGCATGTGTGCATGTGGCATGTGGTTTTACAAGGTGTGTAGAAAATTGTCTATGTGTGTATGTATTGTAATATTGCTACATGTTGCATGGACATAAAGTATACAAACTGAACTCAATTGATGACACCATCATCAATACCTATATAGCACGCCCTAATAACCGATATATCACTAAGATACGTGAAGCGATAATTTTTGCATGACTTTCCTGTTCACTTCCAATCTTAAAGTCCCGTTTATATCAATTTCTTCCATTTATCAATTAGCAAGCATATACTTCAACATGACTAAAAAGCTTGGATTTTCATTTCAAGGTTCGGGAAAGTTTGGTACAAGAGCAACAGCTGCCAAAGATAGTCACGTGAGGTGATGGTATCCGCACCTCGTGATCGTGACCGATACAACGTGCATCACTATTTTTGTGAAGACACGTGAAACCTTGATTTAGCACAATTTTCATTTCCAGCTGGATTGTTTGACTTTATTTCACCTATCCAAATGCTGGAAAATTATTGAGTAAAAAAAAAAAATTAAATACATGAATTTTTCGAAGGCAATCTGAAAACGTTATTGCTGAACCAGCGCTTGGACGGTTCTTTTTAGGCTTTGTTTTGTCTTATCATCTTAATAAACTTGAATTGCATGACATGCAGGTTGAAGATGAACCCCACCATGCCAATTTTGAGAAATTGTGATTTCTTATGTACACCTCGTGAGAGGCTATATACCCACCGTTAACCATTATTGCTGTACCATATGCCCCCCAAAATAAATACAAACTTGCAAAATAAGAGCTAAGATGTTATATTTGCACAAGACCCTGAAGTAGCATCTAGACAGTTTAGTCATATTACCCCCAATTGGGACTTATCAATGCGAAAATCCGATTGTAACTTTTTTGGGACATATCGATTAATCTTTCATATCTGGGTGCTTCTTTAGTGTGGTTCTCTTTTTTATTCTTTCTGTGAATTTCTCCAATCCCCCTCTCTTTCTTGTAATAAGCAAATAGCAGCCCACTCTGAACATAACACGTAGGCGAATCACTTTAGCCATAAACTCTCTCAGTTCAAATACATTTATTCCATTCAGATCAGACAGCTCAGTCTCAAAGATACGTTTACGTGGAATACGATAGCTATAAAGAGATCTGATGAGGACATGTACCGAGAAGCTATACAATAAAACAGGTAACTTGTATTGGGATGTTTATATACAATAGTGTGAATACAATGATACAAGAATTATGTAATACATACGCACACAAACACTAAAAAGAGTATGATTGAAATGAAGAGGAAGAAAAAATAAGCAAGGTACAAGTTCGTGGAATAATAGTTTATGTGTGGTTATTAATCTTATCGACCCTGGATCAACAATTCCGATAAATTTTTCTTTTTTTTACAGTACGATGAGGCAATAATAATGTGCAGTGGTAGTGAGTTCAACAGTTATGGTCCGATAAAACGAATACCACACTGGTATAACATTGTTCTATGTCTAGCAAGATGTTTACAAGGCGATAATCACTTGCTGTTACCATGTAAACTTTCGTTTAGGGGGAACGGTCTCTACTCTCTAAAAAAGAAAGAGTGAATTTTCACTCGATTTTCACTCTCCTTGGTAGTGACGTCAAGGATCACTAGAAGTGGAGTGAATTTCGAGTGAACAGAAATTTCACTCCAAAAGAGAGTGAAAAAAGACGGAAATGTTTTTGGTGGGATGTTCACTCCTTTCTCACTCTAAATTCACTCCTGACGTATTTCACTCTTTTGTCAGTCGTTTTTCACTCCTTTCTCACTCTCAATTCACTCCTATTTATTTCACTCTTCTTTAACTCCGGAGGTTTTTCACTCCTTTTTCAATCTTTTTTCAATCCTTTTTCAATCTTTTTTCAATCCCAAACGGAATTACACTCTACATGAGCACACATCTCTATCACAGCAATCAGTGCAACTAGTTATTCAACCCTGGAAGAAAAAGTGACAATGGTGATGAATTTGGGAATAATCTAGGTGGTCTGGAGCCATTTCTGGAATAATGAATATCAATCAAACTAATACAAACAAAAACGGCAAGCAACGTTCATAATATAGATATTTGTTAATATTTATGCATGTATTTTGAAGCCAACGATCCACCACTGGTAGCCCAGTGCATTGCCAACTTTGTGTTCCAGTTTTGAAAGTCATTCCTACCCGAGCTGGATCAATACATGAAACTGAATAAATTTAATATAAGCTAGTAATCCAATTGGCTGTTGTTTCATTCTTTCTTATTAATTTATTCTTTCTTTAAGTAGCATTGAGGGGGATATAAGAAGATCATGTACTAAATGCTACGCATGATATTTCTTTTTTATGAGCTGATTCTCTATATTGAATAAATGTGTGATGTCCACTGGATCACCTGAAATAAAAAAAAGGAATATACCTCTTTAAATATCTAAACTTCAACTACAGAGCAGTACACCATTACAAACAGTCTTCATGTGCTGAGTATCTGGTTTTCCATGAATTATGTGGCCAATAATAATTATACATATTTTTATCATTTAAGAACAACTGTCACCATAATCATCACAAGGTCCTTGTAAATATGCTATTCTAGCTGTCATTCCCAAAGCTTTACAAATGAAGAGTTTGTTTGCAAAAACTGATAAGTCCATATGTGCCAAATGGAGATATTTGCGATTAAAAGTCAAGAAAAATACAGAGAATAATAAGAAAATGTTTGCTTCTTTTGATCATAACTTCAAAAATGTACCTTTATATGTAGTGACTAATATATAATTCAAAAGGTATTATTTTGTACTTTATGACAGAGACCGTACTTCAAAATCTTAAAAAATGGACATATCGGTTTTTGCGAACAAACTCTTCAAATATTAGCATCACACATTTCCCCGAAAATATGCCAAATTCATAAAGTTTGTGCAAAAGTGAAAAATTTTACAAGTACCCTTCATGAACATGTTTAATTTTCGACTACACGTGAATATAAGTATTGCATGTTCAATGATAAGCTACAAAAGACTTGCAAAGTATAGTCACCATTATCTATATTATAATACTAAAACAATTACACATGTACCAGGAATTGTGATTGCTTTGAAAAATTGACACAAATACAGAAATTTTCAATACTGCATAGTTAATCAAGTTTGGATCCTCTGTCATGTAACACAGTGATGCTCTACAAGTACATTGCACAAATACCTAAACATACTCGATCAGAGAAGCATGGTCTTGACTTTAAGTAGGCTTTAGGTGGGGTATTTATGTAGATGATAGAGCCAGAGGGGGGCCTCCCTGAAACCCCCCAGACCTCGGCCATCAACCGTGCGATCATTACAAAATCCACACACAAATTGCCTGTGACATAATCTATAAAACGGTAATGTTGATTTTCAACAACAAAAAAGTCACTTGGCTAAATTATGCTAATTTGAGCATGAAATCAGACCATTTGCCATAACTAAAGTTCCAAAAAGGCACATTTGTTTTTTGTGTAAATATTCTTTCTAGTGTCCATAGCAAATGAAAGAGAAAAAACTGTGCCATCAAAAAATTCTGAAGTATCTATTTTTTTTCTATTTACTCATGTATTTCTTTGTTTCTTACTTTTTGTTTTTCATTGCCTTTTCAATGAAATTTGTCAGCGACACGTCCAGCATGAAAATATTTATGTTATTGATTACAATCAATAACCCCCCCCCAAAAAAAAAAAATCATGCCTTCATGAAATTTAGCAAGGAATGTCAAAGGGGAGGAGGGCTCGTAGGCCCCCCCCCCCCCTCAACCGGGCCTACTATTTATGGAAAAAGAATTGCAATCAATTCAGTTGACACAACATGTATCATATCATTGATCTTCTTCACCTAAATAAGGCATCATTGTACAATATTGAACACTTGTAATCCTTCCGAGTTTTGCCAGATGTAGCAACAACTAATGCATGCAAACTGAATTTCTTATAGAGTGATTTGACGTCATGTTGGCCACCATAATGGTGGCTTCCATAGCAAAGGCGATCAATATTCGTTCATGCATGCCTCTCTAACAAAGGTGTTCTTTTGCCTTAGGTTTCCCTGAAGTAAACATTGCTGCAGCTTTTGTATGCAGTCTTGATTTCTAGTCAGTTTAGGCAATTGACTTCGTTAGGCTGCGTTCACATAGAAGTATACGGTATACGGTATTCGCTATTCGGGCACCCAGTACACCATCACCCTCACCGTTAACTTGCCATCCCATGCAGTGAGGATTTCTTCCTCCTACATCCCAGCAAATATTATTAACAATTTCTAAACTGCATCAGAATGTCAGTCTACATGCTTATTTTTGCTAAAGTGCAAATCCAGACCAAAATTGTCATTATTTCATAAACGTGAGACGGTATACGCTGCAGGAAACTCGAACAAGCTCGATTCCCACTTTGCTACACTATTCTATGCTATTCGGTACATTCAAATAGTGCCCTCTTATGTGAACCGGTGTTAGGAAATCCTATCGTTCGATTCAAGCTATTTGCGTGCCCTCGAAAACGAGCCCCGAATACCCAAATAGTATACTTCTATGTGAACGCAGCCTTATGGTGGGCAATTGTGACATCACTGCTAACACTCTATAACAAAATATGATTGTCAGTTGCAGGTTATCTTAATAATTTGTTATGAGGTCAAGGGAAGAATTATCCATAAGTTTGACTTGGCACATTAGTGAACTAATCTATTTGGCTCCATCTACTCTAATGCCGTGGATTTATCAATGATGGGCTGCAGATGTTTCGTGGAAAAAGAAGTTGAACCAATTGAGCTTCTACCCACAAGTTTTTCAAAGTACAGTACATCAATTACATAAAGGTGAAAATGTACAAAAATAACTCTGGGTCCCGTAACCCTAGGGATCAATGATTCCCATCAATTTTGTTTTATTATTTTTTTTTAAGATTTTCCCCTCTACTCCAAAGAAGATGGATGCAATAAATTTGAGCACATGCATATTGTACTGCATCACTGTTAATCAAAGGGGTGACAAATGTATGTGGTATCTTAATCACAACATTGAGACATGATCTTCATCCCAAGAGCATGGATGACCATTGGAAGATTCTACTATTTAGCTGCTATTTGTAGCATTCTCCCCCCCCCCAAAAAAAAAAAAATAAATAAAAATAAAAAAATAAAAAAATAAAAAAATAAAAAAATAAAAAAATGAGGGAAAGAAAAAAAAATACATACGAGTGTCTGTCAACAGTTTTCTCTCTTGAATATTAGACCATAAAAAGGTTTTATTAAAGAATCGCCTGGAGAGAAGGGGGTGCTTCATCATGAGCGCAGCCAGATTCGTATCGTGCGGAATGCCAAGCTGTGTGTGGCCAAACATTCTTTCATATGCTTGGAACACCTTACAGATGAATGTATTGATTAACATGTGGCCATGAAGAGGAGATTTTTTTCTTGACTATATAAGTCAAAACTATTTTCAGTTACTAGTATATACAACAATCAACAATTTAAAGCATTAACAATCACACATTCTATGCAACAAACTCTTTTCATCGGCGAGCCCTGTTCTACTTTTGATGTTGAAGTGCTGCAGTACATCCTGGTAACAGCTTCATGTTAAACTACCGCTGAGCCTGATGAGGCTGACTCTTCAACAAGAATGTAAGTTCCAACGTCAGAGGAGCATATACTGTATCTCAAAGGAGGAAAATCAAGGGTATTTAGACCTATACACCGATGGTAGCTGTCTCTTCTCATTGGGCTTCTAATCTACGATGGAATGGTGCTCGGTCAGGGGCTTGGTGGGAGCTGCAACTACTCTCTCTCTCTGCCTGAGGTGATGAGTGGTGTCATAGCTCCTCAAGGTCTTCAAACGATACTCAATGAATCCATGATCCTTGCCATACAGGTATACTCCTGAAATATAAGAGTGCATTGTAAGTCAAAGCTTTTTCTTGAGTCTCAACAAATTTGACTTTGGCACAGAGTTGACTGTAACTGATGAAGATCTGATAGCAGTAGAAATACATGTAGTGGCATTCTTATGGAAGAAAACGAGAATAGGTTTATAATTAATGAACGGCGCAACTGGCATGTAGGAACTTAAGTTTTTACGTTACGTTGAAGTTAACGTTTGATATCGAACCTAAGTCATGGAATCAGGCCAATCTGCACACAACTTTATTATACATCTATGAGAAGGTACATCAAAGATTATAAAAAGTCCCCACATTGCCTGTATATTTGCACAATGAGTTAATTAAGAAATAGATGCAATTTCCCTGTAAAGGCCATTTTTTTTTTTTTGGGGGGGGGGGTGGGGGGGGGGGGGTCATGCCCATAACCTGAAAAACTTTGGGTCCTTGCCCCCTAACTAAACAAGGATGATCAACTCCTCGTTTGGTTGCATAATTCTGTCCACTAGCTCTTGAGAAAAGTTGAAAATGTTGAAGTTTTTGCAAGCTAGATGAATAAGATACCATGTTACAAGGTATGTCACTTAAGCTTTCTGCTAAAGAGGGCTAAAAAAGTTTTAGATCACATAAACTTACGAGTATAAACTTACATGTCCTTTTGCACCTTGTGTGGTGTCTCACAAAGTGGGGTACTGCATCGCAACAGCCTTGGCTACAACATCCTTTGCTCACTACTTGGTATCTGAATTTAAAAAGAAAGCAAGAAGAATGTTAATCATATTCTAGGACGCAAATATATAACATCAAAAATTTGGCCCTCATTTCAATCTTTTAAGGGGCTGAACTATGTTTGTTTTTTTTTTCTTGGCATTAATTTCTATTGCTATTTAGTACCACTGTTTCAAGTACATTTATTGCTACTTAAGCCAGATATCAGTTAATACATATGAAAATTTCATGCAGATAGGTTAAATGTGAATGTGCACAGTTAGTAGAAAAATTTATACAAGATGTGATTATCCATTGAACTTCATGGCACATCAACTCCCACTTTTTTATAATCATTGTGATGATTAAATCATAAGTATTAGGACTATTGTCAAATCAATATACATGTGGCCCGATGGGGCTACCAAGAAAATAAGTCAGCATGGAGTCTTGTACGTACACTCTGTTTACATGTCTCATACAAGTATACCAGTCTTTATTTTTAAATCTATAACCATCACTTCATTAACAATGTTATATATACTTACCGGTCCCTTCTACTTTCTTTCTTCTTTTTTTTTTTTTTTTTTTGGGGGGGGGGCAAATTTTAGTCTGCTTTTCTCTATACTTGAGAAGACCAAAAAAAAAAAAAATGAACAGGCAAATTACATGGTTATATATTGGATGGAAATGTAGTACAAGACATGACAATGGGAAACTGGTATTCCAGACCAATTTTTAATAATTATGATAATATAATATATGAATAATAATAATATTCTAAATAATTGACCTTACGCTGTACAGTTTTCTGCTTCCATTTGCAACAACAAATATGCTGCAATGACTGGGTGTGCAGGTGTCTCCTCGGAACAGTCAGAACTCCTTCCCTCAGCTTTTGAAGTATCTCTTCCCCCTTGAAGTGATGTGTGTGTTGAATTCCTGGGCAAATAAGTAAAATTTAATGGCTTTATGAATAATACAAATGGCATGAGGATAGTAGGTTCCTCCAGTTTACATTATAAACTTGAAGAGCAAAATCATTTAACATACATATTTGACATAAGCAACAGCTCTACTTACACAACTCAAGACTGACCATAACATGGTTTTCACTTCTGTCGATACGGCAAGTACACGGTACACATTTTTCTTAAATACAAGTACTAACCTGTCAAGACATTCATTTTCAGAGGGAAGGACAGCTCCAAAACTGCTCCATGAAGTATCTTGAAAATCATTTCTTCAAACAAAATAAATCCAACCTAGCATTCAGTCTCTTAATGTAGACTCTTATGTAATTACTAAGACTCTAGAATGTAAAATAAATATAAATCAATTTCAAACTAGTCTCCCTTCATTAATCATAGTGGAAAACAACAGAATAGCTTACAGCAGGGTTAATGCAATGGAAGTCCATATCTCAGAGGCTCCTTCGCTGATGTTGGCCCGGTGTTTCCAGCATTCGTCAACCCTGAATTCAATGGCTAGTCGTTGACCACATCTGGTACTTTGCAATCTGGTGATCTGCACCCTCTTCGTGTGACAGAGACTGTATAGCTATCAATGTCTGTCTTTGTTCTCCAAATGATGACCCCTACACCGAGTTCCTTTAAATCACCATCACTCCCAAAAGAGCTGTCATGTCTACGTCTTTATCTGGAGGAAAGTATGAAAACACAAGGTTCAGAAATGGATTTAGAACTCATTTCCACAAGACAATAATTATGCAGTTGTTTTGTCCACACAAATACTAAGTGAGCACCAATACAAAAGCTAGTAGGCCTAATTACTTTTTTAGCTACATCAGCATATTTAATGTTAGAATTAAAGACCCAAAGATGATCTCTGCCAAATTTCAATATCGGTACCTAAGGTCACCTGTAACTTTCATAAAAAAAACAATGTTGAAAATAGTACCAGTCATCATCTGCTACAAGGGGGATCGATCTCCATGATGTGATGAGCACGCTGATCTTCAGCTAGAAGTGTGATGTCACAGTGGACCAACACTAAACACGAACAGTACACGCATCATACTTCTTACCTAGTACAGTAGTAGATGATTACGACAAGACGTGGGAGCTAGTGTACGTGGTATTCTCCCAGCTGTTTGGATGCTCGAATGTAGCGGCAAATAAAAGTCCTTTTTACTACAGTGTATATAATGAACAATAATCATAAATCACCAAATTTCACCATTCTTTATTACCGTACTGATCGAGATCACCATCTCATCTGGCAATTACACAGACCAGTGTCAGTGATTCGGCTGTCAACTCAACAATAGCAATGTAGAGTACGTGTCTGGCGCTAGGCGCTTCTAATCTATCGCTTTAATTAGCACAGCTTAGTAACAGTTAAAGTTCGATCTCTACACTCGACCACAGTAATCTCTGTGTGATGATTAACTATACACAGCCCAGTCGCTGTACATTAAGACGTGTGGTCTACGTACAGCGACTAGGCTGTGTATAGTTATGTGATGATATTATGCTTACGAATGTCAATTCAATGGCTAACGACCATTGTTTCATTCATCACTCTTTTTTTTTTAATAGTTCAAGCCCTAGATCCCAACGTGTACAATTAAACTACAGTCTAAAGACTCAACGTATTATTAGATCCCAACACCTAGTGTGTGCCAGTTGAGTTTCGGCCTCGGATTCTAGCTGTTCATAAGGTGTTCTATGGTATGACCAGCCCCATATAGCTAACTGTGCCACGGGCGGCCCGGGGCTATTCGTATAGAACCCTAAAGGTAACTTACTTATGGTCGTTTACGGAGAGGTATAACGTTAAACTAGCCCGTAATGCTGAAAAAAACTCAACAAGTTATAATTAGATTGATCTATGGTTTGCTTACCTTCAAAAATGTGAATAGGTATCCGCCCCACTCAATTTGAAGACAGACATTTTCTCACGTCCATCACGACATCCAGGCTCAGATTCTCACGATTGCACTTACACGCACGTAAATCTGTGATCCTATGCACAATACACGCACAGCTAGCACACAGCACGCAATTGCACACAGTCCACGCACAGGCGACGCGTCGCTGCGTCAGGTAAACCTGCCCGCGCCCAAGCCAGGGGAAATTGCGGCTGGTGATTGGCTTAGAGTAAACACATGACAGGGGAATTCTCAATTTCTATTGGCCTAGCCAAATGCGTTTAATTATGTATTCACTCGGAATTCACTCGGCTTAATTTTCACTCGGAATTCACTCGGCGAATGGGTTTCACACAAATTTCACTCGTTACAAGAGTGAAATTCACTCGACAACGAGTGAAAGTCACTCTTAATTGAGTGAAATTTTATTCACTCCTTCCGAGGAGTGAATTATTCACTCGAAATTTTTTAGAGAGTAAGGTCTCTAAAGGTCTTGTGCGAAAATAGGGGGGGGGGGAAGACCATTTAATTGAAAACGAAATAACATTAGTTTTTCCAAAGGTTCGTCAGTCCGAAAATGAAAAAAAGTCATTATAAAGGTTCGTGGATTTGAATATGAAATAAGGTTCATAATTTCGTTAATTGTGGGCACCGTTTGTCCTTTCCCTATTAACGAGCCTTCGGAATAAAGTCATAAAGGTTTGGATTAAAGAACTTAACCCGAAAATGATTTTCGGATTAATTAACGAGCCTTCGAAATGACGAGCCTTCGGAATCACATGTCTTTTTGTTACGTTTTTATCGCACATTATGCCCGTCTGCCCTCTATAGTGTGAAGGCAGAGAGAGAGAGACCCGACCCATCAAATTGAGCGGTATCGTATCTACAAGCTGATCTGAATTATGACTGTATCTGCATGCTTGGTATACTATAAAAGAACGAGTGTGCCGGAAAAGTTACAGCCTGGCTAGAATATTTCCGCTCCCTACTATAGGGATAGGGTATACAAGGTACGTTAGAGTGCTGGGTGAAAACTGGTAACCATAGTGACAGGCTTCTGATGCTGTCGAATGAGAAGATGGATGTTGATTCCAGACTTTGTGAGCTGTTAGATACCCTTCTTGCTCTAAGCTGAATATGCAATAAACACAATCCTTTGAACATCACACCACACACGAGGAGGAAATGGGCAACGCAAAAATAGCACTACACTGTAGTGTTTTTTTTTTCTTCTATTTTGATGCATCGTCGGTTATGTTTGTTTTTCTGCTTTGTATAGTTAATCATGAATCTATTGCATGTACTTGAAAAGTCAAGACGTAGAGTTCTCAGGAGTGGTGTGCAGTAATGACGACTTCGGGAACAACGAACCAATGTAATTATTGGTATAATTTTTTGGTAGCGTTGATGTTGACAGGATTATATGCGTTATACTTTACAAAATGAGGACTCTCTCAGGTTTGGTGACGCGATAAATGCGAAAATTTCTGAAAAAATACCTAAATGGGTGTTTATTATCCTTCTTGTATCTTAACATTATCAATTTCTACCTTCTGTGAGGTGACATGAATATAAAGTTGGGCCTAACCATAAACATTATTTTACAGTGTATCTCTGTCAGTATGGGATCATTATTGTTTGAAAGGTGGAGGATATAATGATATCGTAAATTAATGTAATATCGAGTGAAATAGTTGACCACGCAACTTAAGCTTATAGTTGGAATACAATCTTTGCACCCAGATATCTGTTGAAACTGTTGCTGCTGTTAATGCGGCGCTGCTGTTCTTTAAAACTTTCTAAATAATATAGTCGAAAAGAACCCAGTCGAAGTAACACACTTGTAAGGAGAAGCTATACAATGAGTTAATCTTTATCAAGGCTAAACTCTAATACTTGTCAGTATCATCCCGGACGAACTGTGTGTATGCACAGGTACGAGGCTTCATCCGCGCCAAAGTAAACAAAAGTCACACTGATAGCAACACGTATGATATTATCGCCCAGTCTCGAAAATACTTAGACACACACTCATTGGTTCATACACACACACACGTCCAAACACAGCCTTTACACATGACTTGTATTATTGCCCTTACAGTATGTAGACGCACACACGCGAGCGTAAATATGCGGCTTCTGAGCTGCAATCTGGAGTACTCAGTATACCGGTATCGGAGCAATTTCCATTTGGAGTGCGACAGGCTCAACCTTGTAGTCTGGTAGTGAAGCCCATACAGTTCTTAAAGCCTGAACAAAGTCCCAACTTTGCAGGAGCAGAGACAGTTTGTCCCAGGAGGGTTTTCCTCTTTCACATTGAGTATAATAATGTTAATTGATATGCGCTGACGACTGCCCTGAGCTTTGGACTATATAAACTTCCCCGCAAAAGTCAACCGGAATGGCGCGACTCGATCTGTCGTTGGCACCAATGCTCTTGTTGGTCGCAACTTTTATCACGCCAAACTTCAGCGAGCACTCGGGTCACGACAGACCTCGCCGGTCTCACGGCTCCGGAAACGCCATATTCCAGCAGCTCCTCGAATCGGCAGGCGATCAGGTGATTCGTCAACGACCGGCAAACGCTCTCGGGGAGTTGGACGATCACGCTCTCGATCCATTACCTGATCGGGACGTTTCCAGGCGGCTGGCCAACCTCGAAGCGAACGTCGAGCAGCTTTTGAAGCAAAATGATCTCCTTCGACAGCAGCTGGCGGTCAGCGAAAGCCGCAGTCAGAGACTGGGTGCTCTCGTGGAGAAACTAGAGCAGATCTTCGGGGGTGATGTCAATGAAAATGTTGTCAAGGGCAACGTTAGGGACGAAAACGGACATGCAGACAGTGGTGGAAAATATGACGAGGAGCAGATGCGAATAAACTCCCTTTTGGAGTATCTTGGAAACAGGTAACAAAACAAGTTTATTGACGTGATGCTTTTTTTTTTACTTCATCAAACATGAAAAGTTATACATTCTTATGCGTGTATACCCTCGATAATGAATGGCATGAAATAACTGATTGAAAAAAGAGAATCATGTTTCAACCTGTCGTCACCTTTTGGAAACTAATATTCGATGATTTGAAAGCCAAATCAAAAGGGCAAGTCATGCATTATTTAAGCTTCTTTCATCACGTACGTCTTGTATTTTTAGGACAGTTGCTGAAAGGCTAAGAGCTTTAACGCAATATTTAGTTTGAGTGTATAAAATATAATAAAATTCATGCAAAAACGTATCAGGCTATGATATACAGATGAAAACTTGCAGAAGGCTTATGTATAGGAAAGACCGAAAATGTAATTTTGTTTGGCCATGCAATAGACTGCAACTGATAACTGTGCATAAGATTTAATGCTCAGTGATGTCAATAACTGTCTCTGCTTTCGTGCTGTGTAAATATTTTTTTTTTTTTGCACTTGCGTTCTGTACTGAATAGATTTGCAGCTGGACTGAGAAAAAGAACTTACTCTACTCTGACGGCTTCATTTTCTTTTCCCTGGTTTGGGTGATTGATGTCGTATCAATCTGAGTGCTTATCAGTCTCTCACATAAAGGACAGAGAATACAGAGGAACGACATTTTTCTGATTTTTATTTTAGCTATCTAATCTTTCGATACGTTCCTTTCAGAATT
This sequence comes from Diadema antillarum, assembly GCF_040938485.1. Classification (NCBI taxonomy): domain Eukaryota; kingdom Metazoa; phylum Echinodermata; class Echinoidea; order Diadematoida; family Diadematidae; genus Diadema; species Diadema antillarum. Next base: position 541,453 of record NW_027271113.1, read on the forward strand.
GACAACCTGAACCAAGCAATATTCTCACACAGTAGCTGAAGGGGAGGGGGGGGGGGGGGAGAGAAAAAGAAAAAAAAAGAAGAAGAAGATTAACCCCAAAGGGCGAGAGAGTTTAAAAGGATCATGCTATTGTAAAATATATGAATAAACATAATCGCTCTCAAAGATGAGGCGACGACGCAAACAAGTGGCAAAACCTTCTATATTGTACCGCGAGCATTCCTACACGTCGTAAAAGCAAGGGCGCGAGTATTTTAAGAGGATCTTCAATACTGTGTTTCGTCACGACGAATTTGCCATAATCCGTCTCGGGGCATATTTAATCCTTTCTTTGCCAAGGACTTTGGACAGTATGTACAACTCTATGGGGTTTTCTGTGGCAATCGGCACCCAAAGCACCCAAATGGTTAAAATGAATGCCAGGTAACAATGATGTACATGTATAAGTGAAGTAATATAAGACTGGCTTACTGTACCCGGGAGCTCATGAAATATTCTCCTCAGTTCAGGGCCCCGTTGCATAAACTGTGGATGACAACGTCACACTTCATGGTAGCTCTGCAATCAATAGTATAACAATCAGTGATTTCTTGACTTTGATTGGCTCTGGAAGAGTTGCTATGGTTTAATAGCTACCATCGATTGCAAAGTTATTGTCACATAATCGTAATTTTACTAGTGCAACGGGACCGTGATGTTGGACCAGAGTTCATTTAACTGCATGGCTTTGATCAAAGTTTACCCGTGTTCATAGGGGTGCACGTCACGAGTTCGACAACCACAAATCATTCAGCCCACGAGACATACAGCCAATGAGTTATTCAGCCCACGAATCTTATACAGCTCGCGAGTCATTATAAAGCCCATGAGTTCAACACTAACCAAACAAGGCCCACGAGACCAACACAATGTAGGCCCTCGTGTTGCAATGTCGAACTCGTAGGCTGAATAGTGTCGAACTCATTGGCTGTGTGATTCGTGAGCTGTATGACTCATGGACATTTTTTTTTTCAAATTCGAACTCATGGGCTTGTATGACTCGTGGGTGTTGGTCTCGTATGACCCCGTTCATACATGGCAGCTTTTAGGGAACAGTTTTATGTATAGCTTGTAACAATGATAAGTGAATAGTGACATACATCACTAAGTGAATAGTGACATACATCACTTTGCCCCCCCAAAACAATCAACACAGTCTCCGATTAAAACAAAAACCTATCTGAAGATTTAAATGTGCCATTAGGTCATGAGAACAATGCTGCCTACGCCAGAAAAACACGGATAAATTTCCATGTGCTATATCTCTGCAGTGCTTTGTTTTGTTCCTCATTTGTTGAGGTTTAAGTGTCATCATAACGCGAATGTTGTTATATCTTAATGTCGCCTTGTTCTAAAACTAGAACTGGATGGTCGCAGTAAAGAGAATTCTGTTGTCTTTACACCAGTTCCATACCATAGTTTCGGTCACTTTTGCCCGAAACTTACGTGGGTTTTTATCAAGCAATTACTTCTTATACGTATTACTTATAAATTCTTATTAGGTTGATTTTTATCAATTTTGTATCCATTCATTCGTTCATTTACGCTTGGTTCAGGGAAGCCGAATTGGTAGCCTACAGTCCAGGACATTATTTGACATTAAATCAGACTTCAACGGTAGACGACCTTCGGGAGGAACTTTCGAATGGCGCCAGAAAAACTCTTGATCTCCTGGGCAGGAGTCTAGTCCAGCTGAGTGAAAAAGCTGATTTGATAGAAAACGATGTCAGGAGCATACAGTCTCAGGTAAGGTTTTTAAACTTCGCCATTTTATTTGAAGAATAGTAAAAATCAGCCATAATGACGAGTGTCATAACAGGCACAACATCAATAACTAACGTAAATTGCTTGGGGGAAAAAAACGACGATAACTTCTATTAAACATGAAAATACCTATGATGATGATACGCATAATTTACTATTCTCATTGAGTTTTATCTATAGTAACAAATACGATCGTTACACTCCATTACCCCCGTTTATTGTGATGATGATTTTCATCCATCACTAATTACATAGCCAGCATTATTTACTCGGTCATTTGTAGATTTTCTACCATTTGTACTTAATCGAAATTAGGAGGTGAGATAGACCTAAGTTTTAGAATGTTTTGAAGTTTGATTTTTGAGGGTCAGATATTCACACTGCTGCCTTCTACCAGCACAAAAATAGGGAACCCGGAAGATGGGAATACGACGAAATTTTTGAAAGCAACACCCGTCAAAGAGACTTCCGTGGGATAAAAGATCTATATGAAACACATAAGGGTAATATTTATTTGTTAAAGCGCTGCATAGTTGCTCATAACTTAAAAAAAAAAAAAACTGCGATGATTATAAAAGATATTATGTGTAATTGTTATGTCCGTATAGCGCCCTTTCGGGTATGGAAAAACATAATGTATGTTTCAACAATGCCGTACGGATTAAGGATTGCGTAGAACGTGCTTAATTTAACGTGACCAAGAAACAAGAAGCAACTGACAACCACACCAATACCTTGTAAAGTTTACCATTCAAATAATAATGACGGTGTAACATTGGCACAGAGGCCCACAATTTTTGAGTGATTAATCTTGGTCGTATGTCCTTAAAATGAAACATAACCATGATGGTACAAAGTGTTTCAATCTATGGTGTAGTTGCGATTGAGGTTTTCAGTGGGTTTTTTTTTTTGATAATTTTTTGAGCTAATGAGAATCCTCATAATGTAAGAGCATATAACTTTAAGAGCAATTCAAAGTTTATTTGATGAAAATTGGTTTTGTAATGCCTGAGATATCCAAAAATCTATCCCTATAAGAGATGGGACCAACCTTTTATTAGGATTGCTTGATTTTTCTTTGTTTTTGGATATCTCAGCCAATTTAAGAAACACACCGTTTTCATCAAATAAGCTTTGAATTCCTCTTAGAATGATTTGTTCTTTAACATTTCTAAGTATCTCGCCAAATTTAAAAACTGAATCCTTATCTCAACCAATGATATACCATCCCTTTAGAGAAAGACCAAAGTGAACCATCAGCTCAGTCCATGGGAATATTAACAGGTGATACCATTGTAAAATTCTGATAAGGAATTTTGAAGTCGGCCTATTTTACTGCAGTGAATTGCTTCTGAATAAACTCAAGCATCCCTGTTTTCATGGAATTTTCTTCAGATAATGCACTGCTAGATTATAGATACCAACATATCGCATGATATCATGGAACTTAAAGAATTATCTTTATGATCTTCGGAGAGATATTATTACGAACAGAAGGTGTACTGACAAAAGTTATATAATTAAGGGAACCATAATAGCCCAGCTTTCTGTTCTATATTTTGTTATTAAATTTATCGTAAGAGGCAACTGGCACTCTGACCACGCTTATATTGCCCCATTTACTATGGAGTGAATGAGTATACATTTACTTCATTAGTGACGAAGAAGTAGTCGTCAGCATTAACAGTCTGAAAAACAAGTTTCTCATTTACGTTGTGTTCAATTCACTACAGATATGTATATTGTCACGTGTATTTCGTGTGTACATTAGAGGCAATTGTTTCTACGTGCTTTATCTCTCTAAATGCCAGCTCCAGTTTATATACCATTCTTGTTGACCTCTCACAGTTGGGGACATCTCACAAATTTACGTTCTTGAAATTCTTTCCAAAATGTCAAGTACAGATGGAGCAAAGGGGTGCTGCGAACTCAATTGCTGCCGCGGTTCCACGTCGCTCAAGCACGATAAAGACCTCAGCGGAGCAACCTTTGGCCAACATAACAGAATGTAATGACTCTCTCACTATCGTATATCGCTTTTGTTGAAATATTAATCACAACCATTATCTTCATGCATGCTTTTTACTTCTTTTGTCACCATCAGAATTGCCATGCTTTCCTTCAAACTATTCTTGTCATAACATGTATGTTTATACATTTTATATTACACTGATTTGTTGTAACCTTCACATCTGCAAGAATATGTAATCTTTTAATAGGAACGAAGATTTGATTTGAATTTGATTTAATAAAAATCATTCACTCTTGCAACATTTTTTCTTATTTTTAATGTTTTTTGAAATTTTATTTTGAAGACATCATACTATTTTCTTCATTCTTAGACTGATTTACCATTATTATCTCAATAAAATCTAGACAATTGTAATTGCTAACCAAAGTCACTCGTGTATGATGATCTGAGTGTTTTAGTGACCATTTCACAGGGGAACAAAGATATACAATTATTTATTTCAGTTTAACGCCATGCAGTAGAGTTCAAGTAATCGAGATTCCATTCTGAAAAAAAAATGCTGAATTATACTGCGAGGGCGTATTCCTGTTGTGAGGTAGTGAAACAAAGATTGAATCATGAAATTAAATGAAAGTGTCTGATCAGGATAATTACTGATAATATTGATGTAATGTCATAAGGGCTTTTTACACTTGTGTTTCTTAACCCCGGACTTTCTCTGACCCAGGACTATCGTTAGTCCCGTACCAATTTTTTTTCAGCTTTTTACACTCGCCAATTAGTCCCGTACTATCTCTTGTCCGGGGCTAAGGAGAAAACTGACCTTTTTTACACTCGTATATCTTAGCCCCGGACTTTCCAAACCACATGAATATTCATAATTACGCTGTGTACAGTACACGTACACGCACGCACCAGCAGCACTTGATTACCTCGTTTCTGATTGGTCAGTGAAGGTCGGACTTCGTCTCCGTCGCTTAGCCCAGGATTATTTTTTCGTTCTGTTTACACTCACTTGCTTGGCACCGCAATTGCGGTGCTAACCCCTGCTATTTTGCAGGGCCAGATAGTACTGTACTATCGGTGGGGCTAGCCCACTTTGGCAAAAACGAGTGTAAACAGAAAGTGGGCTAAGGATAGTCCCGTACCAACGGTGGGGCTAAGGCCCCCCCCCCCCCCCCCCTTAGCCCCACCGTTGGTCCGGGGCTAAGCAAAAACTTACAAGTGTAAAAAGCCCTATAGGTACCTTTCTACTCCAAAGAACTACTTCAAATTTGATTGCCAAAACTTTGTTTTGTTTTTTGAATGATAAATCTCTCACTACTAAATTTGATTGGCATGTATACTGTTACATGTATGTTGTATTTTGATATGTATTTCTGAAGCCTCACCACGTGGGAAACGAGATATTATTATCATTATTTATATCCTGGAGGGTTTTAATGGTTGCAATGTACCCGGAATCCACTGTAAACTTCCCGTACGAGAATAACCGCGAGCGATAGTGGAGGAAAGCGATAGCATCAAAATGATCCATATGAGAAAACTTCCAGGTGGTAGCAAGCACGGCATCCATACAGGATGCGTCTTTCCCATAATATATATCAGCCTCTTCGAAAGATTTTCGTTTTGAGGACACACGAATATCCTCAATAAATAATATTATCCTTCTTTTGTCAGGCAAAAAGCTAGCGCACAGACAGACAGACAGACAGACACACACACACACACACATGTATACAGACACACACAATCATAAGCACAAAGGCATGTTTAAATACTACATGATATTCATGAATGTTACTAGCAGATGTTTTAGTAAATATACACTATTTGCACAAAACCGTTATAGTATGTGTATTTTTCAAGTTCAAACTTCAATAAAAAAGTCATATTCAGCATTTTCTGTATTGAACGTATATTGCAAATAAGATACAGTCGTTTTCTAAAACAATCAGTATAACTAAAATCTATATGTACAATAAACTGATAACTATTAAAAAAATGTTAATTTTAGCTATTCAAAAAAAATCATGAGCTTGTGTTTCCATTAAAGGCCTGCTTTCGCAGCGCAGAGTTTTATGATAGTTTTGGATTGACGTTCTTCTTCTTGGTTTTATTGATAGAAAAATTTACTGGTAGGAAAGATGAGGATTTCATATATCCCCATACAGTTGTTTTCATGGCGCCTTGAAGACACTGTTGTAATCAGGACCCTTTTCCCTCAAATGGTCTCAAGGTCGTGTCTGCCATGTTCTTGTCTTTTTCTCTTTTAAAAGATCTTTTTTTTCCATAACAGCCTATATCTATGTATCTATGACATGCTATGGTTTTACGTTTCAGTGGATGCTTCCAGAAAAGTCGCTTTTTCGGTGGCAGCAACCCGATCGCAGTATGGAACAACTGGCGGGCCACAAGTAGTCCAGTTCCAGGATGTGATGGAAAACAAAGGCGGTTACTACCTGGCATCCAACTACACCTTCTTGTGTGCCGTGCCTGGCTGGTACTACTTCACAGTTAGGTAATTAAATCCGTTCCAAATGAATTATGGGCATGAAATATTGCTTGTTGATTGCTTGCAAAATGGCTCTGTTTCATAAAGAGTTGCGATTGATCTTACGCTCGTTTTATTGACATGATTGAGCGTTGGCCTAATTCCTGTTTCATAAGACTTATAAATACGCTTGATCTTTAATAAATCAAGCGCAACTTTTCAGTAGATTGAGCGTTACCTGCCATGCGATGCCATGCGACTTGCTTTTGAAACGCGCTTTGCGTTTGATTGCATCTTCGCTCAATCTTTATGAAACAGGCCCAAGAACAATCAGACTATGATACGTGTAATATGTTTGTTATGTATGTAATAACAATCGTGTAGCTCTATCATAAATAAACATAATGGGCATGTCACTGGTGCGCGCTACGGGTGTGTAAGTCTCCATATATGCTTGGTCTTCCTTGATCGACAGCAACTTTGGAATGTATAATGGGCGTTGTAAACACATTCCATAAAGATTCTGTAAACCATAACAGTTAAAGTATCAGGTTAATGATTAATTGCATGAAGTGCAAACTATAGCAAGCGTAATTTTGTGGGTGCCAAGCGAAACTACAACCTTATCTATGTTTTCCCTCTCTTCAAAGATGATTCAATTCAATTCAATTTAAAGTTTATTTCATTTTTCGACAAAAACATATGTTTCACTTCCTTTGATATCAGAGAATAAGGTAAACAGAACATAGTGAAATCAAAAGACTGTACAGCAATTGAGGACCTATAGTAATTACACACTGTATAGTAAAAGAGAAACAGAAGTGATCGAAGTGAAGTACATGTATAACCTTGCTTAAAGTGCGAAAAATGGAGGGACCCACTACAAAGACAGAGCTTGTAGTATGTGGGCCACTCTGGAAAAGAACATCGACGGAGAGATAAATTGAAGCATTGTAAATACAAAAAATAAAGAAGAGGAAGAGGTCTGGAAGCCCACTGAAAATTAGATTAACAGATAAATACACTTTCATAGACGCGAACAAACATGAAACAGGATTAGACAACAAAACAGCTACTGCAGAAAATGCTGTACAGGACAAACCGGGATGGACAAACAAACAGAAGACAAAATGGCAGACAAGAACGCACAACGGAGACAGCGATCTTCGGCAGAAGCATGCCAAGAGAAACAGAAGATAGTTTTGGGGAAAATGTAATATTTTAACGCCTATAAAAAGACAAGGAAATAGAGGGACGTATAAACAGGAGTAACATGCGGAAATTCAACTCCTTGACACTTTCGGGAAAATGGCGTAGATGACAACAAACATCCAGGAAAATAGCATTAATTCTTCGAAGAGGGGACAAAGTGAGCAGGTCAGTATGTAAGAAAGAAGGCCAAATGGCTAATTCAGTACTGTAGAGTCATATGATTACAATAGAAAAGACTTCAGTCTCCTCTTGAAAGAATATATGGATGGAGCGTTTCTAATGCCATGATTCAAAGAATTCCAATAATTTGGCCTACATAAAATAGTGTTAAATGAAATTCATTGGAACGCCTGGTGGGATATTCATGAAATGATCGATTTTAATCACACTAACCAAGAACCGATATCATTTCGTTTTAAATTCACATTCTTAGATACCAGTTTTTCATAATCAAAATGCTGATAGACTTTACATAAACATACATTTTATTTCAATGAATATGGCACATTATGAGTGCATGTGCTTGTGTGTGCCTGTGCATACAATTATTTGGAGATAAGGCCTTGAGGAAATAATTTTAATGAAGTGTGCGTTCTGTGTACCGCAGTTTCCTCAAGGAAATTTCTAAACGGACGAAATTCAATGAAAGGTGGATGCCTCCATTCTATAGGATTACCTGCTCTATCCCAGCAGTGCTATCTACTCTCCCATTGTACTCATGGGAGTCGGCATTCTTGAAACACCATTCCTAGTTTGCGGAGGCATGGTTTGTTATTCAGTCGATAGATAGAGAAGAATGCAATGTTTTGTCTCATTACAGGCTAAGGCTTTCTTGGGGTAGAGATATGATTCATTGAAATCAAACGGACTTGTAATGAGACTAATGCTCCAATAGAAGCACGTGAGTCATCGTATTCGCGCGCGATGCTAGTAAATTTGTACAACCAGGGGTCGTAGGGGTCAATGCACCCTTGGAAGGGCCTTGGAGTGGTTCTTACTGATAGAAAACAGTATGTTTATTTGAATAATAATACGTCTATGCGTAATTTTTCATGTGGAGTGCCCCATGGAAGCCTCCTTGGCCCATTATTGTTTTTGATATACATGTACATTAGTGATATGCAATATTCCCTGACGAAAGAGAATATCGTTGAGTGTAAAAATGCTTCCACAGTTTGGGACCCATCTTCCAAGAACCTATCCACAAAGTGGAAATTGTCCATAGAAGAGCTGCGAGATTTACTTTAAATCGCTACCTTAACACCTCAAGTGTCACTAAAATGCTGCAAGAACTTGATTGGACTACTCTGGAACAGCGCAGAGAAAATGGCAGGCTAATTATGATGTACAAAATACACGATAATCTTACTTCTATTTCAGCACAAGACTATGGTATCAAACAGGTTACTCAGTTGACGAGAGCCTCGCAACCACATTCCTATCAGGTACTAACTAGTACCATACTCGAGAACTGAATCGCATCGCCATTCGTTCTTTCCAAGAACTGTAAGGAACTGGAATTCCCTGTCGTCAGAAATTGTTTCGGCGTCATCTGTGGGATCATTCCGAAACCGATTATTGGTTGATCACAGTGGCTGGTTATTTTCTTCAAATTCTCCATGTGCTTGTAAATATCTGTAAATAAACTGTATTATAATGTAAATAGCACAGTCTGCAAGAATCTTCAGCCTATTGAGGAGGCAGACTTAATCAGAAGAAGAAGAAGAAGAAGAAGAAGAAGAAGAAGAAGAAGCTGTCACTTGTTTTGGTCACTGATGTTTCCAATATATTTAAATCTCATTTACACCCTCATCAAGAGGGCGGTGAGTTGGCTCAGTCGGCAGCGCGTCTGCCCCACGATCACGCGGCCTGGGTTCGAACCCGAGTCTGGACTGAGCAATGTTGTGTGAAAGCATACCGTCTCCTCTAGCAAGAGGCAAAACACTCTGTCACTCGGATAGGACATAACATGGAGGTCCCGTGTATGAGAGAGTAACAACTCATGCACGTAAAAGATCCCGCTTCATTCATTGATCGCAAAGAGCAGGGTGTTTAACCTGGTGCAGTGGTCCCACCTCACACCCGACTGGACCCCATGAAAGACCAGCTTAACGTAGCTGAATATGGGCTATCCAGCCCTCTTCTCAGATGGAAAATGAGCAAACAAACAAACAATAATGATAACAAATAAATTATCTTTAAACGTGCAAAAAAAAAGACCCAAATATATGTTATTTAGTAACACTATTATACTACTCGTTCAAATGACATTTGATTTGATAATTTTGTACTTAACCAAGTGAATTTTACCAAATCTTTAGGTTTGATAATTAAATACGACTCACGACAATACGACTGGCAGTCTTTGGATCCGAAATAAGCCACTAGAATAACCTAAGAATAAACACGCTTGTTTATTTCAGATCCATAGTCTGTCAGTCGAATAGTGGTGAGACGTGGGACCACCGACTGAAAGTTAAAGACTCCTATTCCCTATACCACGGTACCCCAGCTATAAATGAAAAAGCTGTAGTAGATCCGGGTTATGATATGATACGGGGGGGGGGGGGAGGGGGGTGTTCCTGTCATGTGTCATTGCTACCAATTATCCCCCCTCCCCATACACATACAGGTCTACACACTATTCAATACCCATTACACTCCCACACAACTGCCCTTTCCTGATCTTAACGTGTTTTGTTGATTGTGTGTGTGTGTTTGTTTTTGTTTTTTCACTTCTTGGCACAGCACAACTGTCTTTTCGGGGTATACTATAACTTGCCCTTTCAAAAGTAAATTCTCCAAAACGTGACCGTATTTTCCTCGTCATATCTCTTGCAGTTTGCGCACAGTAGACAACAAGTACCTTGGCGTTCTTATGATGAAAAACGACGACTATCTGGTGGGCGTGTCCACCGATGCAAGTACCCGCAACACCATGGAGTCGCAGAGCACGATTGTGGAGCTACAGGCAGGCGACGCGGTGTGGCTCCGGCTCGCACCCGGAGAGAAATACGCCATTTTCAGCGACAGCTACAGATACTCCACATTTTCGGGCTACCTCCTCTTCAAATCGTAATCAGCTGTTGATGGGATCTTTAGTCGTTTACTCTCGTTTCTTTCCAAATTAATGTCCGTCTTAATAAGAGGGTAAGGTGAGGGAGGAATGGGGAAAGGGAGCTCTGACGTTATACACTGCAGTGCGCTTTTTGCCCCTTTGTTGATTGAGTATACTATTATGTAGCTTTCTCGCATCATAGTGTGTTCATTTCTTTCTTTCTCTCTTTCTTTCTTTTTTTTTCCAATGATCAGTTTTACATTCTGAACGATCCTTTCATGGCTTGCTGTACTATACAGTATGGCTGAATTAGTCTATTATTTCATGCTTCCATATTGACAAAAATATTTATATAAGAAATCAAGAGAGACAGACGGACAGACAGTCAGTGCCAGTGAGACAGACAAATGTAAAACGCAAACGAAAACTCATATACATATAACCAACTTTGGAAATATCAACCCGGTCTTTTCAAGGAATTATGTTCATCGCATTTTTGTACTGATTTCCTGACATCTGTATAACGAACATTTATTGTATTCCTAATTATTTGTTTGTTGGAAATGAAATAAGTATACATGAACTTGAATTAACGCTAAATCTATGTTGGGAAGCGTATGCGAATTATTTTCTATTAAACGTAAGAACAAAAACAACAACAGTGAACAAGACAGTTTATGAGGCTATGATAGAGATGTAGAGGATTAACATCCGGGTCATCGAAGAAAAAAACAACGCAACAACAACAACAGCAAACATTGCTTCATTTGGACAAGGACGTCCATTCAACTCTGGGCGAGGAGTGTAACTCTTACTTCTAGGTAATGCATTATTCTTTCTTTTTCTACCTCTCTCTCTTCATAATCCTTTTCAAGTGAGGTGAAAGAACGTGACAAAAGGCGCGGTCATATGGCAAGCCGTTCGGGTCAATGCGTCAGGTAACTACACGTACCTCGAAACACCTACGCGTGCCTGACCACACGTAACGCGTGGGTACACGTCACGTTACGTGTACCCACACGTCACGTAACGTGTACTTAAGCACGCGTAACGCGACGCGTGAGTACACGTTACGCGACGTGTACCCTGGCGTAACGCGTGGTTGTACCTGGCGCCACACGTAGTCCACCACGCGTTACGCGTGGGGTAGGCACACGTAACGTCAGGTTGACTACACGTAGTCAAGTGTACACGACGCCACGCCAGGCTCCTGAAAAATTAGCCTTGTTTCAGGATATGTTTTTGTTTTTTAATCTGCTATAGTCGTACGTGTCTAAATATTTTTGATGAGCTGAGATATATCTTGTGTAGGGGAAAAATACGTGTCTAAATAATTTTGATGAGCTGAGATATCTTGTGTATATCTAAGTTATGGAATTATGATTTCATTATTTCATTTGGAATGAGAGTGTTTTGTTTTTTTACTTTGTGTCTGCTAAAATAAAATCGATACTTTTTAGTGTAGTTTGTTGACTTTTAATGAATAGGCGTATAGTATGATGCTGATTTCACAGATTATGATTTTTTGTGATTGTTTCTTATTTTTTATGTTATATATCCTATATGTGTAGACATTTGTTTCATGTTACTTTCATTTGTTTTTTACCGCTTCTTCAGTATACTGTTCTTCAGTATTACTTTGCACTGATCATTACAGTACCTGTACAGTATTTGGTCTACATAATGGCGATGAACATTGATGCCAGTTACGTTATTGTTTAATTTAGGTCGTTGGCTGAGCAATTAAATTCTTCCTTTTTAACCACAACTGGAAACTGATTGTTTGAGGAGAAAATGAAACAACCGGAGAGGGTCAGTTTAGCCACAGTGAGAGAAAAAAAAAAAACAGGAAAAAGAAAGGGAGAGGGAGATCGGAAAGGACAGGAGAGGAGCAGAGAAAGGCAGAGAAAATTTGAGCTGCTAAACACTGATGGACACGGTCACTCACACCTTACATACACACATAAACACACACACACACACACACACACACACACACACAAACGATCACATACATACAATTCAGTTTTTTATATTACTTTATTACTACTTTCACTTTAACTTGTGGATCTATGGAATATGGAATCTATCAGAAAAATGTGTCAGTTTCCAAGATTCCCCTTTATCACAATCACATGCATCAGATAACCATCATCTGTCTTTCATGCAATCATTTCGACTCACAACAACAAAACAATTGTTCTCCCATCAAATTTTACAATGTTTTTTTTTTTGAGAATCATATTTTCAATGAAATCACAATTTTAATTATGTAATGCACATATCAATAAAATACAGTAATGCAATTACTGCCATGGTCCATATACTCATGCCACTTCTAGTATGTACCAATGAACATGCTTCTGATTCTTGGTCCAATTTCAGTTATATGTATTACAATGTGTACTTTAAATGTTGGTTTTGTTGCAATAACCTAATACAAGGCTGAACATTATCCTTGGTCTAGGGACAACAGTAATAAATGAATGGGTCATTGAAAATTTGTGAGCATTTCCATTGTTCTTACATGTCTTCCGTGCCTAGAAAATGGAAGAAGATCTCAAGGCTCACTAATTGCATGTATTTGAGCTATCGTCAAGTGTTGGCAGATCACCATTACTCTTCACAGTTATTGAAGGTTATTTGTAAATTGCTTTGTTACAGTCATTGTGTGCATATCGCAGTCTGTAAACAGTGAAGGATAAACATGTCACTCAAGGAACCTGGCATACCATTGCATTGTTCCCCAAAATCATCCAAATGGGAACAATGAAAACAAATACAGATTTTGAGAATGAAAGTATTTATTAGCACCACCAAACAAAATCTGGTGAAATTTTGTCACAGCTCTTAACCTTGCGACAAATGTCCATATCTGCGACAACTTTTGCTCATTAAACAAACTGATATACTTCTACATTGAAAATCTTTTTACTAGTATTTTTGCAGTGGTTGTTTATTTTTCTTTTAAAGTTTGAACATATCCGACATAAGCTATCTACACACACACACACACACACACACACATATATATATATATATATATATATATATATATATATATACATGTATATATATGTATAATACATGTACACAAAATATAGATACATGCATATGCAGTAGCGGATCCAGGGGGCGCAACTGGCCTACACCACCCCCCCCCTTTAATTTTCGTTAAAAACAAAAGATATTAAAAAAAATTAAATGAAATCTGGAATTGGCACCAGGAATATTAGTTGTGCCCCCCCCCCCCTTTTACAGAATTCCTGGATCCACCCCTGATATGTATATTGACACATACATACTTGCACAAAACATTCTTATTCACATATGTCATTTGTTATCTGTGGCTTTCACCATGTAAAAAGCACATTCACAGTCTGCATATTTGATGCAGTCACACCATTAGTCATAAAAGCACATGATTTCATTATACTACTAGTATATGAGAAATGCATTATACCCCACTAAAATCTACTTGTTGCCAAACAATCATCTTGTCCTTTTCATACTGAATGCTTGTATACATTTTACACTGTAGACCAAGAACAAAGCTGCGTGCACAATCACCATTTTATACACCGTCCCTTTAGTTAATGCTCTCAAAGTGAAAGAAATTGTCAGTTTTGAGTTATATCAAAGAGTAAATTCCAGAATGAAAGCACATCGTAAATTTGAAAAGGCAGATAATGAAATTGCATGCCTTGCTGAGCTTTGAAGAGACAGTCATATAATGTCACTCCTCAGAGATAACATGAAAGAGTTGTTTAATGTAAAATAGCAGAGCATGTGAATAAGTGCTAAAAATGAAATTATTTGCAATACCTCTATAACAGTTGGAGTTTCAGAACTGCAGTATACGATTTCAGTTATGAGACAAACAACAACAACAAAAATCGATATTGACCTGCTATTGTGATGAGTTGCATGGTCAGATTATTCAATATAAGGAGCCATTACTGTCACTAAACTCTCAAGAAATGTTGAAACTAAGGCTCCCATTTCTGTGCATCAACATACCCTGGACATAGGGCACAGTAAAGTGATGCGATCATTTCTTGCCACAGAAATGAACAAAGCATGGCGCTGTAACATATGTTCTATGTGGATGCTCCACACCAGTCCTTGACTACTGGCTTAACCACACAAAGAATGACATTGTGCCTCATCATCTGTGTACTATACAAGGAATGAGCTCTTCCAGAAGGGAAATATCCACAAGATTCTTTGAAATCATAGTCAACCAATACTTCGATGAGTTATGATGAATTTGTGAGTGTTGCAGCCTCTGACCACCATCTGCTCATGACTTTCTTCCCTTGCTTACGGAGAGTGATGATCCCAGCCTGATGAAATGTGTTCAGAAAGATTACTGCCTTCTTTTATCTCCACTGACTGTCGACAGCGAGCTACTCATCCTTTGCGTGCTTAAATAGTACCACCTTCCAACTTCAAGCTTGCCGAGTATGATGATTGAGTCAACTGAGTTATACCTTCAAAAGAGACAAGAAATTTCAGAAAAAGAAAGTGGAAAAAGAGAATGAGATTATACTTCACACATAAAACATCTCCCAAGAATCTAACATATATGTCTTGTGTTAAGATATATGTGACCGTGCACCTCAAAACGAACATAAAGTCGCACACACTGATTTTGCGTGAGGACTGAAAATAAGTGAAATTAGTCAACCTAGCCGAACATGACTTTTCCATATTTTCTGAAAGAGCGGGTCTTCTTTTACATTATGTTAAAATTTGGTATCATAAAACGGGCAGGAAAGTGTTTTTTTAGCAGTTTATCTCGAACATTTTTGGTAGAATAGCGTGATTAGGTGTGTCTTTAGAATCCCTTTTTCAGTTCTGAAAAACCTTGTCCACACTCTTCACTTTCAACTGCCTTGAAAGTTGGCATTAATTATGGACAGAATGTGTTAATGAGGCATGCTTAATTTCAGTGTAATCTGATAATCCCTTCATTGTTGTTACTCTGGTGGTTTACTTCCTGTTTTTGTCCCATTCATCGCACAGCCAGCACGGTTTGGTAAAGATTAAGCGCTTGAATAGACACTGTACTTCAGAGCCTCTTTTCTCAGTTCACAGTTTTCCTGAGTTTGTGCTTTCTTTCCAATATTTAGATAGGTTAGGAGAGTCCATTTGATTTGAGTTATACATCATTTTAAAGCTTAAAGTCTGCTCCTTCAGAATATGGTCTCAACTAAAAATTCAGGTCTATCGACTTTTTGTTTGTTTTGAGGTGCAGGGTCACATATGCACTGAGATGTTAACCTCCCCATATTAAAGAAAACAAACAAACAAATAAACAGGAAGATTTGACATAGCAAATATGAAGACTCTTGTGAAGGCCTATTTCATGCATTACAATAGGCCAAAAGACATCTGAATTAGGTAGACTGCTGTAGTTGATCATTATCAGAAAATGAAGAACATTTTCATCTTTTAAGCAAAGTGAGACTATATATGAGATGATGTCTCACCTCTTTATACACAGAATATGCAATAAATAAAAAAAAATGTCCTTTCAATAGAGTAAATTATTATTTATAGTCAAACTGCATTGCAAAATTACTGCATATGAACTGCCATGAAGTTTTATTTTCTCATCATTATGTTTTGCGTTATTATTCTTATGTATTGTAAATATGTCTGTGCAGCTCTGCATTCATTTGTAGACACGTGTGCTTTTCTGCCACCATATATCTGAAATTAAAATTTGCTTACCGGTAATTTATACCTATTGTGAGAATACCAATTGGGAAGTAAAAATTGGTATACACATGTTCTTGTGAGTTGGTTTGTGTGTGAATTCATTAAAATTGTGTGATACATTTCCATTAAGCGTTGTACAATCATTCAATCATATTTCAACAGTTTAATGTATATGGCTTTCTCAATATCTTTAGATCAATAACAAATAATTACCAAGTGGCTAAATTCTTGTACGCAAGACAAATCCAATGCTCCAATAACATAATGTTGATATCAGTGCAAGTTCTTTTTTCTTACTTAATTGGTTAAGACACCAATAGCTGCTTTCAAAAAAAATATTAACTTCAAATGCCAAACTGACACTAGCTGGTGTTCTTGCATGACATACGCAAGAACCCAGAATATATAAAGCATTGCTTTTAACCCTCACTATAAATTGTCGAGGAGGGGGCTAGAAGGTCCCCCTCGGCATTCCTAGCAATTTCGTCTTCGCAGAAAAACTATGGCTGTGATGTTTCACAACTTCTTCATTTCAAGTGTCTGCCGCATTCTCCCTTTAGAGACCAAATTTTAGATACCCAAGAGGAAATTGCATATAAAATATGTACATGCATGTCAGACCAAGATATGCTCAAAAACGTGGTACAGTTGGACAGAAATTTGTGCTTTCAGTCAAATTTCAAAACAGCATGATTATTTTTGCTTTTCTTGATTAAAATCAACGAATAACGTCTTTTCATGCTCTGAATACTGTCAACTACAAATTGCAATCACACTGTTGAGATCTGGAGGGGGGGGGGGGGGGGCTGGGAGGAGCCTAACTAAGATTACCCCCATCCCTCCCTTCCCCCTCTTTTATCTTCCTAAACAGTTGAGGTTAACACAATGATAGTAGTTTGGATGAGTTCACGTACTCAATGAAACACTCACCACATAACTCCTTGTTTTTTCAGCTACAGAAGAGCTAATGCACGTCAAGGAGATTGGCACTGTCTTGTTGAAGCATGGCTTGGCAATGGGTGGACTGATAGTCTCCCTCTTAATGTCGATCAATTCCCCAGCTGATGCATTTCTTGAGCTAATTCATGGTAATAAACACAAGAGTCAACCTTTCATAACTTGATTACACTCAACATCAGCACAGTGGCAGGTGACAGATGCAGGCACAGTGGCAGGTGACAGATCTCTTTTCTCTCTCTCTCTCTCTCTCTCTCTCTCTTCTTTCGATCTTTAAAATAACAACAACAACAGGTGACAGATCACACCCCCCAACAACAACAACAAATAAAGTACTAAACCCAGGACAATGATATTCCCTGAAAGTATGAAATAGTCAACATCCCCAAGCATCTATGACTTGAAAGCCTGAAATTCATCAAACAAATCATATTTGTAGGGGTTTTAGTGCCCTCAAGCACTCAATAAAAGAGCCTGAAGATAGAGTAATGTCTCAACCTCATTCACACACTTTGAGTCATTACTGTCAAGAATAGTATTTTCAATGAGGTAATATTCAGTAAACATCACATGACAAAATGTCTGCATATGAAATTTCATAAAGTTCATATGCTAATTCATTAAACACTATACATGTGCATGAGTACATGAGAATGTAATGTGCATTACATTCTCATGTACTGCAACTATCCCTTAAACCCATAAACTGCACACATGAAATTTGTAAACATGTGCGCATTTCTGTCACAAGATTTGGAAATAAATATTTGCTTAATTCATGTCTACTGAAAGATTACCAACTGGAAAGTGAAAACTTAATGTAAGCATGTACTTGTGTATTTCTTATTATTTTTTATATTTCAATTTATTATCATTCATACAACATAAAGTTTTGACTGAATCTTAACACAAGTAATAAACAATACTGAGTGACTAACTCTCCCACACAAGACAAATCTCATGGTGTAACAACCTACAGTTGATATTTCCAGGGAGGTGGGACTCAGTATTGCAGGCTTGACTTTTGACCTATTTCTGTGGTAAAGGCGCCAAAAGGTGGTAAAAACAAAAGAAGAAAAACATGTTATCTCAAATATTAAACTGTTTCTTACTCTGTAGCTGTTTGTTACTGTATAAATTCATTACAAATTGTGACTCATAATACATTATATCAGTTGATGTACTTGATGACATACTCACCACTTAGCTACTTGCTTTTCCAGATTTTAATGAGCAAAACACACATCAGGAAGATTGGCACTGTCTTGGTGAAGCATGGACTGACAGTCTTCCTCTCAAGTTATGTCAATACAGTCCCAGGCACTTTTTGAGCTACATCATGGTGATAAGACACAATAGAAACTTTAAAAATTCGATTGGACACAACTTCAGGACACTGGTAAATTACAGATCACAACCCTTTGCCCAAACAAAAAAATAACAATCACTGTGGAAACTGAAATTCCATGAAAGTATGAAATAGTCAACATCCTCAGACAGCAATAACTTGACGTCCAAAAAATCATCAAGGCAAATGATTTTGAGGAGTTAAGTGATTTAGAATAAGGGTAAAAGATCTATATTAACCTTACAAAGTAGCATTCAAGGTTTATTGGCTTTGACTTGTGCCTACTGACTTAGGGATCACACACTACTCAGTCAACCTGAATGAAAAACAAAAGCTTGTTAAATTGCCCATAACCGCCTATGATCACCGGTCATACTGTCTACTTACTAGCACAACCTTTTTGAGTGAGTGGGAGAGGGTTGTAGGGAGAAGGAATGATCACATATTATTGTTTTGTTACGAGAAATAGGAATGGGAAAGTGAAATGTGATGGCCAAGAGGAGTATGATATTAGTTACTGACAAATAATAAACTTCCAATTGGGACACACATACATAATACCTCTACATTCATATCCACATTAGATATTCTGCAGACACAACATACTGTTAATAGTCTAAGAACTGATTCAGCCAGCAAAGTGAAGAAAAATAAAACATGTTACAAATATGCCACCTGACAGAAATTTGAACACCTCAAGATCCATTTTCATCATCTTGTGAGTAAATGCAGTTCACTGTATATTTTGATTTTCTGATTTTTCCTTTTTAATGGCATACATATTGGTAATACACTAACAACTGTTGTCAGCCCAAGATATCTTTACATTTATCTTATCTTTTCTGACATGACGTACTGCTGCTATGGTCCAGGCTAACATCACAATCTTTCTTTGACTTTATTACAGCAAAGTGGTTCCCAACCCTTTCTACTGTATTGATTTTAACTTCACATTTTTTTTTTTTTTTAATGTGACCATACACAGCCATGTCGCTGTAAATGAAGTTGCGATGCCAGTGCTTATCAGTGCTTATCAATAGATATTCTTTGCCTAAGAATTCAAAACATAAGTGAACTGGGGGGGGGGGGGGGGGTAAGTAACGTGCCCCATGTGCATTGTATGTCATTATGTGAAGATTAAAGCAATATGTGAAGAATTTAATAAAGAAGCAAAATATTATGCCTTTGCTAGTAATATGCTGGAGAAATACTCCAAGTCTATTAGTTGATAAGTAAAACTGCTCTGCTGTTCCACGAATCCCCAACGTACTGATCAACATACCTATATCATGTATATTTACATATATGCATGGATTCCATGATCATGGAAACTACCAAAAAAGAAACAAAAATATTACAGAATGACTATCCCAGTGACCTGTCAATTTTCCATGTCCAACCATAGATACGGCCAACATAATCTGTACCGGTGCCTCTGTTCCTTTTCATCATTGTTTGGCCTTGCATTGACTATAATTTTCAAGTCTCACCTTAAATATGCACTTTACAAATTTGATAATTTTCAGAATTATGAGGGTAAATACTAGGTATAGATTCTACTGTACTGTCTAATTACTAAATTAGTCTTTTGCATACTGTAACGTTAAACAGAATAGACTCTACCAATATTTAGGCCTATTCCTACTTGTTCACAATAAGCAGGTCTAGGTCTACTAGTCTATTCATAGGAGCCTACTACTAGTACAAAATAAGGCTCTGATGTACCAGGTAGTTTGGTTCTGTGTAATTATTCAGATTTGGTCATGGATAAGACGGTACATCATCAGCGCCTATAGTATAACCCACAAGGCCACATATCCATTATGGCAATCACGACGGGCGCGCTCCCCCAGAGCTTCGGCGGGCCACACCGTCAGGAAAAGTGAAAGTACAACTACTACAAGGCTGGAAGACGGACAAGTCGAGTAATTTTGGAGTGCATTTTCTAATCGTGTACCTACAGTTTTCGTATTAACTGAAATTCTGTATGACATGAGACACATTAGTGTAGTAGACAAATAGTTTGTATTGCTATTAATCAATATCATGGGCGAAAAAAAAAAATCAAATGAACTTACTGTCACAGAGGGGTGCAATGTCGAATAAATTCAGAGTAGGCCTAGGTCCGTTACTTCGCGTGCGGTGCGGTCGCGGTCGGTACAGGGTACGTCTACATGCCTTCAATGGGCATGCAGTCTGCCACAGCCAACGTTAGCTTACTGTACTCGAGTATATCATAATCATATGAAAGGTTATTTATTGTCAATGGTGATAAAAATGATAAAAAGGCACGATTTGTAACAATGATAGATAAAAGATAATGATAATGTACTGTTGTCTGTAGACTGACTACTAAAGTATAGACCTGTATTACAATTTTTATTTTTATTTTTTTAAAAGGATATAAAGCCTTGCGCACGGCTAACTTTCCAGTAGCCTGGCGGGGCGTTAGTGTGCACTTGACTACGTGTATTAACCAGACGTTACGTGTGCCTACACCTCGCGTAACGCGTGGTGGAGTACGTGTAGTGCCAGGTACAACCACACGTTACGCCAGGGTACGCGTCGCGTAACGTGTACCCACACGTCGCGTAACGCGTGGTTCACCACACGTAACGTGTGGTGTGGGTACGCGTAACGTCAGGTCAGGCTTCACTGTGCAAAACCCATAGGCGAGCCCGACCTGGCGTTACGCGTACCCATACCACACGTTACGTTTGGTGAGGCACGCGTTACGCGACGTGTGGGTACACGTTACGCGACGCGTACCCTGGCGTAACGTGTGGTTGTACCTGGCACTACACGTACTCCACCACGCGTTACGCGAGGTGTAGGCACACGTAACGTCAGGTTGACTACACGTAGTCAAGTGTACACGACGCCACGCCAGGCTCATGAAAAGTTAGCCTTGTTTCAGGATATGTTTTTGTTTTTAATCTGCTACAGTCTATACCTGTCTAAAT
Organism: Diadema antillarum; assembly: GCF_040938485.1. Classification (NCBI taxonomy): domain Eukaryota; kingdom Metazoa; phylum Echinodermata; class Echinoidea; order Diadematoida; family Diadematidae; genus Diadema; species Diadema antillarum. The sequence goes on from NW_027271113.1 coordinate 562,987, forward strand.
ATTTTTGATGACCTAAGATATCTTGTGTAGGGGATAAATACGTGTCTAAATAATTTTGATGAGCTGATATATCTTGTGTAGGGAATGAATGTCCAAGTTATGGAATTATGATTTCATTATTTCATTTGGAATGAGAGTGTTTTGTTTTTTTACTTTGTGTCTGCTAAAATGAAATCGATACTTTTTAGTGTATAGTCTGTTGACTTTGAATGAATAGGCGTATAGTATGATGCTGATTTCACAGATTATGATTTTTTGTGATTGTTTCTTATTTTTTTCTTATGTTATATATTCTGTATGTGAAGACTGTTCTTTCATGTTACTTTCTTTTGTTTTTTACCACTTCTTCAGTACTGTTCTTCAGTCATACTTTACACTTACCATTACAAGTACCACTTTGGTCTACGTAATAGTGATGAAAACGAATACCATTTACGTTATTACCTAATGTAGGTCGTTCGCTGAGCAATTAAATTCTTCTCTTTTTAACCAAAGTTGGAAACCGATTGTTTGAAGAGAAAATGAAACAACCGGAGAGGGTCAGTTTAGCCACAGTGAAAGAGAGAAAAAAACCAGGAAAAATAAAGGGAGAGGGAGATCGGAAAGGAGAGGAGAAAAGAGAGCTTGTGGAGCAGAGAAAGGCAGAGAAAATTTGAGCTGCTAAACACTGATGGACACTGAGTCACTCACACCTTACATACACATACACACACACGCGCACACACACACACACAAAGGATCACATACATACAATTCAGTTTATCTATAGCTTTATTACCACTTTCAGTGATAGCTTGTGGATCTACACTGCAAAAAGTCCAGTGTTAAATAGTGAACACCGAGCTGGTGTTAAATTTTCGGTGCTCATTTATGGTGTTAAATTAACACCTACGGGTGTCATTTCCAAATTTTAAACTGTTTTTTTTTAAAGAGTTTCTTAGTAACTGCACTTCTTGTTGATTTTTAATATAAACAAGACGATCAAGAATCTTACATTAAAATACTAGATTTTTGAAAAAATGTGAAAATAAATTTACACCAAAGTAACACCAGCTGGTGTGGTCCCTTATTGAAGCTGGACGGGTGTTAAACCATTGATATTAACACCAGCAAATATCAAATCAACACCATGTGGTGTCAATTTTTAATTAACACCAGTACAGTGTCAAAATAGCACCAGGTACAGTGTCAAATTAACACCACGAAGTGTCAGGTGAACACTTTTCAACACCATCACAGTGCATTTTTAACACCTGTGGGTGTGGTCCTTTATTGAAGTTTGATCGGTGTTAGATTTAACACCCGTGGTGTTAAATCTAACACCGATGTTTTTACAGTGTATGGAATATGGAATTTATCAGAAAAATTTGCCAGTTTCCAAGATTATCCTTTTTATCAAACTTGATCTTTATTACAATCACATGCATCAGATAACCATCATCTGTCTTTCATGCAAATATTTTGGCTCACAACAACAAAACAATTGTTCTCCCATCAATTTTTACATTTTTTTTGTCTTTGAGAATCATCATTCAATGAAATCACCATTTCGATTATGTAATGTATCATATCAATGAAATACAGTAATGCAATTACCAGCATGGTCGATATGCTCATGCGACTAGTAACATGTACTCATGAGCATGCTAGTGATTCTTGGTCCAATTTCAGTTATGTTTATTACAGTGTGTACTTTAAATGTTGGTTTTGTCGCAATCACGTAATACAAGGCTGAACATTATCCTTGGTCTAGGGACAACATAGATGAATGGGTTACTGACAATTTGTGAGCATTTCCTTTGTCCTTATATGTCTTCATTGCCAAGAAAATGGAAGAAGATCTCACGGCTCACTAATTGCATGTATTTGAGCTATCGTCAAGTGTTGGCAGATCACCATTACTCTTCACAGTTGTTGAAAGTTATTTGGAAATTGCTTTGTTACAGTCATTGTGTGCATATCGCAGTCTGTAAACAGTGAAGAATAAACATGTCACTCAAGGAACCTGGCATACCATTGCATTGTTCCCCAAAATCATCCAATTGGAAACAATGAAAACAAACAGATTTTGAGAATGAAAGTATTCATTTGCACCACCAAACAAAATCTGGTGAAATTTTGCCCGCTGCTAGTTGTGGCGGTCTTTCCCGATTAGCTATAACGCTCTCTGTAGCTAAATAACAGAGACAGCTTGTGGCTTAATATGCGGATAGTGAACACAAGAGGGCGACTAATGATACGACACTGATACGGACTAGAGCCTGACACACACCACAGAACTACACACACACAAACGCACACAAACACACACACACACACACACACACACACACACGCGCGCGTACTAGTATATAAAAAAATACAAACGCACCCAATACACACCCTCACTGGCGAGCTAGATTATGTACAATTGTAGATTGTATCATTGATGAAAACATACAAGAAAATCTCACCCTCTCCTCTGTCACGTCTGTATGTCCCAATACGCTCTTATCTACAACATCATTATGATGAGTCATGCATGGCGTAGAAACAACCATCAAACAAAGAGGCCGCCCAAAGGCAAAAAACAAACAAACAAACAAAAACTATGGTTCTGATTTATTCTTCCCCTTGGTAACACTTGCAACATGAGTGAGTGACCAACCCCCCCCCCCCATAAATCACTGAGACATAACCCTGTTTGAACTAAAATCCTTAAAGGACAAGTTCACCTTCATAAACATAAGGATTGAGAGAAAGTAGCAATATTAGTAGAACACATCAGTGAAAGTTTGAGGAAAATCAGACAATCCGTTCAAAAGTTATGAATTTTTCAAGTTTTTGTGCAGTAACCGCTGGATGAGAAGACTACTGCAGTGTATGAATAACTTAGATGTCACATGCGTACAACAATATAAGGAAAATATAAAGAGAATTTAACAAAATTCCATCTTTTGAAAAAAAGGTGTACATTCCCCTGACTCGTTACCGACAAATGTTATGGGTAATATCATTCCCCCTGCCTTTAGAAAGAGGCAAGTCAAGTGCTCTTTTATTATGCGAAAAAAGTGAAAATATGTTGAATTTTCTTTTACATTTTCTTTATACTGTTGTACGCATATGACTCACAAGCTGTAGTAGTCTCCTCATCCAGCGGTTCCAACACAAAAATTTTAAAAATTCATAACTTTTGCATCGATTGTCCAATTTTCCTCAAACTTCACTGATGTGTTCTACTAATATTGTTGCATTCTCTCAATCCTTATGTTTGTGAAGGTGAACTTGTCCTTTAAAGTAAGGGTGACGAAATCAGTTTCGTCCAGTATACTAACACTTATGCTAGATTGCATCCATCTTAATATCTTACGGTTCTGAAAGTGCGTTTCAAATACACACACACGCACACACACACACACACACACACACACACACACACAAGTTGATAATATGATATTACGGTGACGAAACAGTTTATTTTGCCCTGGGTATGCCTATTAAAAGCATTAAGAAGTCATTTCATAACGTTTGTCAATGTGCGATTTCTATAGAGTTTCTTTAAAGAGTCATGAAGTTTACAGGTTAGAAATTTGAATATAAATTTCCGACCAAAATAATATTCCCAAAATATGGCGAAGCAGAGGAGTACAGTGTTGATCTAGGTCTGTGGATATACGGTTTTTAAGGGATGGTACAGAATTGGTTGAGATGAGAATTGGGCTTTTAACTTTTTGCGAGATACCAGGAAACCACTTATAGTACAGAGCATTCCATTTTAAGAGAAAAGTTTATTTGATGAAAATCGGGTTTGGAATAACTGAAATATCCACAAACAAAGTAAAACAAAGCGATAGTAATAAAGTGTGCGTCCCACACTTTATTAGAGATGTATGTTTTTTTATTACACATATCTTTTTGGGATATCTCAGCCATTTCAAAACCAATTTTCATAAAATAAACGTTAAAATCCTCATAGAACTACATGCTCTTTCATATTTCATAAGAGGTTTCTCATTACCTCTCCAACAAAAAATGTTAGAAACCTGCAATTAGGTCTCAACCAAACCTGTACGATCCCTCTAAATACGGAATAACAAGGGGGAATCTCATTTTCATAAATCCTTTGATTAACATACCGAATTGCATTTCAAATGTAGTCGAAGGGCAACTGTAGACTTTCCAAAGCAGGCTGTAAGGATGAAAAAACAAAACATTTTCACGTATGAAATTGGTAAAATTCTAAGTAGATTAGATTCGAACTGTTCTAATGGGGATTATTACCCCCTCCCCCCCGAAAAAAAAACACCTCCAATTAACATGTCATTAATTTTGTGCAATGGTTCTTAACGTCACTGTTGTCACCTTTTTCGTCACCGTTTATTTACAACTGTCTTCTGTATTGATTCCGCTAACCCAAAGAACACAATAGCCACGTATCTTAATGGAAACTTCCTGATTCAGGACTGAATCAATGGTTGCCATGGGCTTCTTTTTGTTCGTCATCCCTTATTTACAACCTTTTATTTTTCACCCCTCTGATAAAACGCATAATTTATGTCTCCTGGAGGAAACCGCTCGATATTTCACATAGAGAAACGTGCAACTCTAAGCAAACTGATAAGATAAAGATTTGGCGCATTATACCTATAGCCAAAGTCGGTGCGTATAAATTTTGTCACCGTTGCCGCCCCTTTTTGTCAGCCCTTCATTTTTTTTACAACTTTCTTATATATTTGAGACCCCATAACACAAAGCACATACCTCAGGAGGAAACTACGTGACACCCCACATTTAGAAGTATGCAGTTCTTCCCAAAGTGGTATGAGTTCATGCATATTATAACCAACCATTATCATTTTGACCGGAATGATTTTGTCACCCTTGCAGTTTTGTTTTGTTTGTTTGTTTATTTGTTTGTTTGCTTGTTTGTTTCTTGACCAAAATTCTTGAATTCTCTGTATAGTAGTATCAAAGAAGCCATATATATTACTACTGTTTCCTTAAAGTCATAGAGTTAATTTACAAATTCTTATGCAATACAGTAAGTTACTCTTTGTTACTTTTGATTTGCAAAATTGTTGTTGATCCGGTTTCATTGTACTACTCTTTTTTTGTACCTCTGCGAGCCCAAGTTTCCTGAGCCTCAAGATCCCCGGCTGTGACCCACCATTTCCTTCTCCCCCCCCCCCCATTTTTGTCCACCTCGGAATCTTCGTGGCCATACCTTCCTCACTAATCTTCTTGTCTCTTCTTCCCTTACAAGAGAGCTGCCTCGTAATGGTTGATGTGCGTCTGTGTGCATGTATGTTCGTGTGTTCTATACTCTGTCTATTTTTTTGAATAACATAGACAAATTATCCTTTTTGTGTAATTTGACTCTTTCTCCCTTTTTTTAAGAGGGTACTGCACACTAAAAGCTCTCCATTTCCATCAATTTTGATTCTGAGTTCATCATAATGATATAACATTTATTTGTATCTCTGATAATAATTTACCTGTGTCCTACTGATTTCGTGACATTACTTACTGTATAAGCCAGGGCTCCACGCTAACTTTAATTTTTGGTGGCCCGATCGGGCCACCAAAGTCATTGATTTCCATTTTTTTGGTGGCCCTAAAAAACAACAACATAAAGACTAATTCTGTCCTACTAAACATAGAAAAATAAATATTAAGTATGACTGAAGTGATACAGGTACCCATGTCTAGAATATATGAATAGAAAATTTAATCATCTAACCGGTATTCTGAGTTCTAAGATTTAGCAAATAGGCTTATAGATTATTATAAAAGTTGGTTGATGCCTATTTAGGTGGTCAAAACTTACTTTGAAATGAGAAAGTGGGAGCATTTGCAGACATTTGTAAACATCCGGCATTTGTTTTAGCATTGTAAACAGCCGAAAGTTATCGCTATTCATTTTTTATTGTGAAAGCAATCATCCAACATTTTACTAGTATTTTAACACCTTACGGAGCCGAATGCTAACGTTAATCATTTGAAATGTAAAAGCAAACAACCGACATTCATTTCAGCATCTTACGGAGCTGAATGTTATCCTTATTCATTTCCGAACTTGAAAGTAAACATCCGCTGTTTATTTTAGCATCTAACTGAGCCGATTGATACCGTTAATCATTTCCAAATGTTAAAGCAGCAATCTGCTTTTATTTTAGCATCGTACGGAGCAGAATATTACCGTTATTTATTACCAAATTTAAAAGCAAACATGTATCTTATTATCGTACTGAGCCGAATGCTACTGCTGTCCACTTCCGAAAGTGAAATGAATCATCTGACAATTACTTTAGCATCGTACGGAGCCGAATGTTACTGTTTTTCATTTTTGAACGTCAAGGCAGACATCAGACATATACTTTACTATCAAACGCAGCTGAATGTTACTGTTATTCATTTCGAAATATAATAGCGAATATCCGACATTTATTTTAGTTTCATAATTATGAAGCAGAATGTTCCTTCTATTCACTTCCAAACGTAAAAGCAATCATCTGACATTTATTTTGGCATCTTCCGGAGCCGAATGTTATTGCTATTTACTTTCGGAAGTGAAACAAACATCCGACATTTATTTAATCATAGTACGGGGTTGAATATTATTGTTATTCATTTCCGAACGTCAAAGGGATCATTGGACATTTACTTTTGCATCTTCCGGAGCTGAATGTTATTGTTATTTACTTTCGAACATAAAGACAAACATCCGGCATTTATTTTATCGTCGTACGGAGTTGAATATTATTATTATTATCCATTTCGAACGTCAAAGCAAACATTCGACATATATTTCAGCATCTTCCAGAGCCGAATGTTATCCTTATTCATTTCTGACATTTATTTTAGCACCGTACGGAGCTGAATCTCTCCGTAATTAATTTCCAAAATTAAAAGCAAACATCTGACATTTATTGTAGTATCTTACGGAGCCGATTGTTACCGCTGTTCATTTCCAAAAGTAAGGGCAAACATCCGACTTTTTTTGGTGGCCCGACGTGCGTTTTTGGTGGCCCCGGGCCACCGGGCCACCGTTAGTGTTCGAGCCCTGTATAAGCGAACATCCATTGTATCCCTCATTATTTTGTTGTTGATGAAGTAAATCAACTTGAACTTGAATCGACGTTTAATCGATTTTGTCGTGACCGTTGCCGTCTTTTTGTTTTCGTCATCCTAGTACCATAATTCTCTCTTTCTCTCTGTGGCTAAACTGACCCTCTCTGGTTGTTTCATTTTCTCCTCAATCAGTTTCCAGTTGTGGTTAAGAAGGAAGAGTTTGATTGCTCAGCCAACGACCTAAATTAGATAATAACGTAACTGCTATCTGTTTTCATCACCATTACGTAGACCAAATACTGTACTTGTAATGGTAAGTGTAAAGTATGACAGAAGAGCAGTACTGAAGAAGTGGTAAAAAACAAATGAAAATAACATGAAACAACAGTCTGCACATAAAGGATATACAACATGAGAAAAAATAAGAAACAATGACAAAAATCTTACTGTAATCTGTAAAACCAACGCCATGAGCCTATTCATTAAAAGTCAACAGACTTCAATACAAAGTATTGATTTCATTTTATCAGACACAAAGTAACACAAAAAATGCTATCATTCCAAGTGAAATTATAAAATCATAATTCCATAACTTAGGCAGTCATCCCCATACACAAGGTATCTCAGCACATCAAAAATATTAATTAGACACGTATCGACTATAGCAGATTAAAAAAACAAAAACGTATCCTGAAACAAGGCTAATTTCTCAGTACCCTGGCGTGCCGGAGTGGCCACTTGACTACGTGTAGTAAACCTAACGTTACGTGTGCCTACCCCACGCGTAACGCGTGGTGGACTACGTGTAGCGTCAGGTACAACCACGCGTTACGCCAGGGTACACGTCGCGTAACGTGTACCCACACGTCGCGTAACGCGTGCTTGACCACGCGTTACGTGACGTGTGGGTACGCGTAACGTGACGCGTGGGTACACGTAACGTCAGGTTAGGCACGTGCAGTTGTTTTGGACCACACGAGGTGTTTGAGAAACCTCACGTACTTCCAAAACCTTACGCGTGCCTGACCACACGTAACGCGTGGGTACACGTCACGTTACGTGTACCCACGCGTCGCGTAACGCGTGCCCCCACCACACGTAACGTGTGGTGGGGGCACGCGTAACGCCAGGTCGGGCTCGCCTATGGAATTTGCACATTGAAGCCTGACCTGGCGTTACGCGTGCCCACACCACACGTTACGTGTGGTGTGGGCACGCGTTACGCGACGTGTGGGTACACGTAACGTGACGTGTACCCACGCGTTACGTGTGGTCAGGCACGCGTAGGTGTTTCGAAGTACGTGTAGTGACCTGACGCAATGACCCGAACGGCTTGCCATATACTAGTAGTACGTATAAATACGTGTAAAAACGGGTGAGAGTGCGAAAAACAACACAATACGAAACTAGAAATGTCGCTATGGCGACTGGTATGCCTCCGCCATAATGCATGATTCTCCTAATAGGTCTATAGTACATGTGGACAATGTGTGATTACATTTTCACAAAATTGGCAAAATATTAAAATGACATGTTTGTCACAAATGTATTGAATGTTTACCTTCCTTGACCTATGTTTAATTGGATGAATAGGAGAGCATGTATTTGGGGATTTAAGAACTTTAACTTGACATTGACCATTTCATAAGTTTATGCACTGAGTAATTTTCAAGGTATGGAGAAAAAGCGCAATTTCTGTATTGAACAGTAAATTGTTATCATTTTCATCTGGCCTTTGATTTATAAGAGAATCACTGTCAGGCAGAACATACATTAATTCAGCATGTACTAGGTTTCAAGATAACTTGAGCCACTTCCGAGATATGGAGAAAGAAGTAAGTTCAGCGCTTTCACTTGATCTTTGACCTTTTGACCTTTGACGCTCTTGGCAAAAAAAAAAATCCCAGAGAATCTCTATTGGGTTATACATGCATACATCGAGTTTAAAAAAAAAATCCTGCTGGCATTGCATAAATATAAGGAAAAAAGTAAAATTTTGAAGTATTGCCCTTGACCTTTGACCCCTGACCTTTGACCCCACAAACCCTAAATTCCCTAGATAACCACTGCCAGTCAGTAGATGCATATAACTATGTTCCATGAAGATACCTTGAACAATTTCCAAGATACAGAGAAAAATGTGAAATTTTAACATTTTGCTTGACCTTTTGACCTTTGACCTTTTGACCTCATGACCCCAAACTTTCACCAGAGAATCTTAATTGGGTAGTACATGTATACACTAAGTTTCAAGAAAATATCTTCAGGCATTGCATAGATATGGGGGAAATAGTAAAATTTTAAGCATTTGACCTTGACCTTTTGACCTTTGACCTTGAGCATGTGCACCCAAAAGTTGATAGGCACAACTTCACCCCCTAATACACATACATGCCAAGTTTCATTAGGATACCTCAAAAGGTTTTGGTAGTTACCCTGTCCACAAAATTCATTACGGACGGACGGAAGGACGGACGGACGGACGGACGGACGGAAGGACGGACGGACGGACGGAAAGACGGACGGACGGACGGACGGACGGACGGACAACCCGAAAACATAATGCCTCCGGCACCACTTCGTGGCGGAGGCATAAAAAAAAAATCTGACAAGAAGGAGGGGGGGGGGAGAGAATCATAAGGAAAGAGATAAAAAAAGCAATGAATATTCTGTGATATCTCATCAATCATCATTCATGCACAACAGTGATCAATATTATTGCGGGTTCCATGGAAGACCACAACTTTATTGGTGTATGATGGGGATGAGTATAGGCTGGCTCTTCATGGGCTACAGTGCACCAAAGATTATACAGTGTATAGTCTATAAGTCCAAACATGTTGCGAATTCACGTATTGGCTACAATATATGTGGGGGGTGGGGGGACTGAAGGTGAAGCCAATCCTGCCCGACCCCTCCCCCCCCCCCCCCCCCCCCCACCGATATTGAAACACATATCGACCAATAGGCCTACACATGACGAGTAATGTATAATGTAATAATGTAACAATTTTCGATCTCCGTTGATTGGTGATTGAAATATTGACAGGAAAGATTGAAGGGAAAAGGAGTGGAGAAGATGCGCATGGATGGAAAGCTTGAAGGGAGAGTAGTTGAAAGTTATGGAATAGGCTATACAATGGTATATGTACATGTATCAGAAAGTTGTGAAATAACATGATCGCTTAAATCTATATACATTGTATGTACGTGTATTTATTTCTCAGCCTCCAACCCCTCTGTTATATCTGTTGCTATTAAAGGCCCCTAAATTCATCTTCATACTGATGGTATATTATTCTGCTTCTCAAACCTGCTCCTCTTTTCTTCATACTACTTTCAAAGACTCACCCTGCATATTAATTTTCCGACCTCTCTCGACTTCCTCCTTTTTCAAATGCATAAATGACTCGTGTATATTTTCCCTTCCTCGATCACTGCTTGAATTATCATACAATTTATTTGTTTCTCATACTCTCTCTGTCTCTCCCCTTCTCTCTTTCTCATTTTAAAACTTTACAATGTTTGTTTACAAGACCACTTTCTACTCTCTACATTGATCAGTTTGTCTAGAAACATGTTAAGTCAGTGCAAATATGCATGAAGGAAAATTACACCACTATTGCAGGAATTCATTATGCATTTTATTCACTTCTTTATGTTCAAGCACTTTTTTTTTTCATGAAGGTATACTGAGTATACAGATGGAATCTGATCCTCCAATATCCAAGAAGTATTGTAATATATACAAACTAGAACTATCACTCAATGTTGTACTAACACAGTTACTGACATTTGCCACATCTCAAGTAAAGTGCTCAAAACCTGAGTGAGTAAGTAAATAAATCAACAATTTCTATGATTTTCATTAAAAATACTGTTACCATGGCAACACAATGTTTGACATTAAGAAAAAAATGAAGTTTGCCCAACTCTTTCATAGCTGTCACATGTGCCAAATTTCAAGTCAAATGCTCAAAAACTGACGGAGTTAAGTTAATTCACATATTATTGTATGATTTTTATTCAAAATAAAATTATGCTGTCACCATATTGTGTCGAGCCCATGCACTAATGTCAATAATATTAGACCACTAATGGCTGTCGTATCTTTAAGCTATATGCTTATTTGACGACAGTCTTCTGCATTTACACTCCCGATCTTGTGCCATAATTCAGTGAGATCATATTCCGAATGGTTCCCAATCGACGTGTTCTCTTACTCTTTTCGTTAATCTGTACACGTACATGTATAATTATCTCAGTTTTATATTCGAATGTACACACTGTACGTTCCATTCTCTTGTAAACAACAAGAAATGACTATTTCATTTTTGTAATATATGATCGATGCAGAAAATTCCTAATAAATCAATGTAAATTTGGATCGTGTAATGTCATAACAACCACTATATGTCATAAGACGTCGACGACAAATGTCATAACGACCACTAATGTCACGACAAGTCGACGACAAATGTCATAATGACCACTATAATGTCTTAACATGTCGACGATGAATGTCAAAATCGGATTGACCACAACATAATGTCATAACACGTCGACGACAAAAATGTCAAAATATCAATTTTTACTGCAAATGTTATAACATGTCGACGACAAATGTCATAACGACCACTAATGTCTTAACACGTCGACGACAAACGTCATAATGACCACAAATGTCATATTATAACATCGGACAAATATCAAAGTCGGATTAGCCACAAATGTCATAACACGTCGACGAGAAATGTCATAATGACCACGTAATGTCATAACATTGGACAAAATATCAAAGTCGGACTAACCACAAATATCATAACACGTCGACGACAAATGTCAAAATTTCTGTTTTTACTGCAAATGTCATAACACGTCGACGACAAATGTCAAAATCGAATTAACCACAAATGCCATAACGCGTCGACCACAAATGTCAGAATTTCCAAATTTACTGCAAATGTCATAATGCGTCACAGGGGAGGATCCAGGAATTCCGTAAAGGGGAGGCACCTTTACAAAATCAAAGGTTGGCGCAACCTCCTCCCTTTTTTGATTTTATCAAAAATAGAGACGGGGAGGGGCGCCTCGCCCCCTTTAGATCAGGGACTGCGTCAGCCACAGGTTAATGGCAAAACCCAATGCTTGCATTACAGGGAGGCGACTTTTCAAAACTATACAAGCTGGCGCAACCCCCTATTTTTTTCTTTTTATTTCTGTTGTTTTAACAAAAACAGAAAGGTTCATCAAAGGGGGTGCGCCCCCTCTCAACCGGCGATTGCGTCATCCACAAAATAATTATGTCAAACTCATTGCTTGCATTTCATGGGCGGATCCAGGAATTCCGTAAAGGGGAGACACCTTTTCAAAATGAAAGGCTGGCGCAACCCCCTCCCCTTATTATTTTCCTCTTATTTCTTTTGTTTACACGAAAAAAGAAAGAGAAGAAAGGAGTGGGTGCGGCAGTCTTTACTTTTGCAAAGGCGCTTCGCCTTTATGGAATTCCGTGATCCGCCCCTGTAATGCAGCATTGGTTTTGCCATTAACATTTGTGGTCGTGTAACACATCGTGTTATGACATTTGCAATAAAAATGGACATTTTTGACATTTGTCTTCGACATGGTATGACATTAGTGGTCATTATGACATTTGTCGTCGACGTGTAATGACATTAGCGGTCGTTATGAACTTTGTCGTCGAAGTGTTATGACATTAGCGGTCGTTATGAAATTTGTCGTCTACGTCTTATGACATAAGTGATTGTTATGACATTACACGATATAAATTTGAATTAATTAGGAATTTTCTGCATCGATCATATTTTACAAAAATGAAATAGTCATTTCTTGTTGTTTACAAGAGAATGGAACATACAGTGTGTACATTCGAATATGAAACTGAGATATACATTGTACGTGTACAGATTAAAGAAAAGAGTAAGAGAACACGTCGATTGGGAACCATTTGGAATAAATGATCTCACTGAATTATGGCACAAGATTGGGAGTGTAAATGCAGAAGACTGCCGTCAAATAAGCATATATAGCTTAAAGATACGACAGCCACATTAGTGGTCGAATATTGTTGACATTGATGGGCTCGACACAATATGGTGACAGCATAGTTTTATTTTAAATGAAAATCATACAATGATATTGTGAATTAACTTAACCCCCTCAGTTTTTGAGCATTTGACTTGAAATTTGGCACATGTGACAGCTATGATATAGAGCTGTGCAAACCTCATTTTTTCTTAATGTCAAACATTGTGTTGCCATGGTAACAGTATCTTTAATGAAAATCATAGAAATTGTTGATTTATTTACTTACTCAGGTTTTGAGCATTTTACTTGAGATGTTAGTGTTAAAGTACAACATTGAGTGATAGTTCTAGTTTGTATTACAATACTTCTTGGATATTGGAGGATCAGATTACATTTGTATACTCAGTATATCTTCATGAAATAAAAAAGTGCTTGAACATAAAGAAGTGAATAAAATGCATAATGAATTCCTGCAATAGTTGTGTAATTTTCCTTCGTACATATTTGCACGTGACTGTACATGTTTCTAGACAAACTGATCAATGTAGAGAGTTATAGAAATTGGTCTTGTAAACAAACATTGTAAAGTTTTAAAATGAGAAAGAGAGAAGGGGGAGAGACAGAGAGAGTATGAGAAACAAATAAATTGTGTGATAATTCAAGCAGTGATCGAGGAAGGGAAAAAATACACGAGTCATTTATGCATTTGAAAAAGGAGGAAGTCGAGAGAGGTCGGAAAATTAACATGCAGGGTGAGTCTTTGAAAGTAGTATATGAAGAAAAGAGGGGCAGGTTTGAGAAGCAGAATAATATACCATCAGTCTGAAGATAAACTTAGGGGCCTTTAATAGCAACAGATATAACAGAGGGGGTTGGGGGCTGAGAAATAAATACATGTACTTATGGATAGATTCAAGCGATCATGTTATTTCACAACTCTTATGCATGTACATGTACCATTTTTTATAGCCTATTCCATAACTTTCAACTACTCTCCCTTCAAGCTTTCCATCCATGCGCTTCTTCTCCACTCCTTTTCCCTTCAATCTTTCCTGTTAATATTTCAATCACCAATCAACGGAGATCGAAAATTGTTACATTATACATTACTCGTCATGTGTAGGCCTATTGGTCGATATGCGTTTCAATATGGGGGGGGGGGGTGGCGGTAGGCAGGATTGGCTTCATCGATCTTCAGTCCACCCCCCCCCCTCCTCACACAGCCAATACGTGAATTCGCAACATGTTTAGACCTAGACTATATATATCTTTTATATATATATATATATATATATATATATAAGAAAGCTTCTTTTTGATTCGCGGGATAGGCTACAATCCTTTCTCAGGCAGAGGTTCTGAATTATCGGGTCGTGCTCAGTCTGCACATAGTGAGCTGAACACCATATCAAGTATACGTGTATAATGATTGTGTGTAATGATATGGGAAAAATGCATGGGAAAATCAAAATACATGTTTATGTATTTTACGTGGAATCAGTTCCCGTCTGTTGTCTTGGCAGAAATGCACCAATCTTGCAATGTTGTTGTTTATTATTTTCCCTCTCCATCACGGGTACATATGGAACGTGTTGATCAAAGTTTTTGTGATGTCGGAAAATGCGAGGATGTATTGCAGGTGGCCTATTGCAGGTGGCCTTCAATTTCTTTTTCACATTATATTGGCATGTGTAACAGACTGTAACTCACCAAGATGCCTCTTGAAATGTTTTGAAAAAAGTTCTGCTTGATTTCACATGAGCGGATGATTATCAGTTGTCTTTCTGCTATCATCTTGTGTGAAACAAAGTATTGTTTCTATTCAAAAGATAGCGTGCCAATTAATCTGCACTTACTGTTGGTGCTCTATAGGCCCTATAAGACAATCAAACCCACCTTCAGCCTAGACATTCGTAGGCGTTGTGGTGTAGAGGGGGATCTGCACATCTCTCATGAAGCGAGACTTCTCTTTTCTTTTCTTTTCCCCACTAACAATGTGAAACAAAGATATCCGTAGACGTTGTGGTATGTAGACGTGGTAGAGCGAGACTTCTCTCTTCTTTTCTTTTCTTTTCCCCACGAACAAATAAGTTTAGCAGGAAACATAGAAGCATTCGCACATACTGTTTACATTTCCCATCACATGCTTTTAAAGCGGAATTTTCATGTAATTTATACATTTTGCCTGGAAAAGAATTACCAAGAACTTTTCAACACAACACATGTTCAAAAGAAACCATTTGGTTCATATATGATTTACTCTACAGAGTGATTCATAGGGGCCCTACTTATCACCGTCCACGTACTCGAACAGTTTTCGCTAAAGATACAAGTATGTTTACAATACAGCAAACATTAGAATGATTTGCCCCTTAACAAATCAGACTACATCTCTTGAAATGTCTTCAAACGTAAATTAAAGTAATTCCTCTTAAATGATTACTCTCTTATCTACATATATATATATATATATATATATATATACACGTACTGTCCTACTTTAGTGGGGGGGGGGGGGAGGGTTCGACAAATTGCTCAAATCCGATTTAGTGATATTTTCCTGGAAAAAAAAAATATGGCTTGGAAATCAATCCTGTGAGATATGTCATTGGAATCGCCAGCGCAATATTATTTTGTTCATTTATAAGAAATAAATCGCATTTGTCACTTGCTGCCTTTTGCCAGGGTGGGGCGGTACAGGTTTGACAGATCTGCGAGAGCATTATACAGTGCAATTAATATTTCTTCACCGGGGACATGGTGATGTGCACTTTACAATTTCATGTTCAATTTTCCTAAAGAGTACACCTTAAGTGGGGCGGCGGAATTGTGTGTGTGTGTGGGGGGGGGGGGTGGGGTAGGGCTCCGGGGCAGCGTTTTTGGCAAGGGTCAATGGTCGATTTTTTAATTATGCTTTTTCCATTTTCAGTATGCACCAGACCAGATTGATAAATAGGACCATCCAATGCTCTCTATAGAACATCATCATGTTTACCATTAATCATGATGTCAAACATCAATATTCTGATAATTTGAGGTCATTAAACTGTCGAGGTCATCAGAGGTCAAAGGTAGAAACCTGTCTGTGCTCTTTGGAATATATGAAGACAATGTCATTATTGTGTAAGTTCCCTAAAACTCCTTACTACTTTCTCCAAGCCGGCGACCAATTATTGCACAGAGGCGGATAGATATTTGATTGGTCTGTCACCTTCTCTCTGTACTGGTCGGGGGTTAAATACTCACATAGACACCAATCATCACCAAAATTCCAAAAGTAGAAGAAACTTAATACTGTTCCACAACACCAAATGCAAAATGCGTTAGAATGATAAAATTTACATGGATAACACCAATGCTACTAACGGCATATTTATTCCAACGACCTGCCTTCCTGTAGGTCTGAAACAAAAAACTTCTTCACAAACAAGTTTCTTTCCTCACAACTTAGTTTAGCATTCCACTCATCACTTAGGAACGTCTTTACGGCTTTTGAGACCATTTCATATACCGTCTTATTCTATGGGAAATGGAGGGATTTAGTTAGTAGGGAGAAATGATGCTAGTGGGTGTGGTCACTTATCTGGACATCGGTACGGTCGACGAATGAGGTCCTCGTCTGTATGTCATTGTCGATCTCGTCAGTGCGGCTGGGCCGTCCGTTGAGTGGTATGCTGTCGCGCTCTCATTAGGCTCTTCGTCACCATCACTGTCCACTTTGTATCAGTCTAACAGGGCGCTTCAACATCTCCGATGACACCAGTTGACTCTTCAAATTGGCGTAAAACAAAGTTTTGTCTTATCGTGACGCACAGTTTCTCCTCATGTGCTGCTGCTCGCCGATTCAGTTACGACAGTCAGATCCTCATCACATTCACAGCGTCGATAAAGATTAGTTGATTGACTTGGAGGGGGCATGATGTACCAAGGAAGGGGAACTCCTGTCTTTATCTCTGTGGTCTCCAACTATTCTCAAAGTTCCTCAAAGTTCCAAAATGCTCTGCAGCCTTTGCTTCACTATATAGTGTGAAGCCGCTCCCATTGTGCTTGCCACTCTAACTGATTTCTCGGCTCAGACATGTTTTTTATAACTAATTTACTAACAAACTTCCTTTCTCTAAAGAATTTCATTGGCTCAATCTTATATTGGGGTGTGGTGTTCACTAGAAATTAATTCCTTATTGGTCAAAAAGTTCAATTTGCTCCTCCTATTCGTTTCTGTGAGAATTCAATTTTCTAATGATTCATCTCAATTTCTGATTAATTCGCCCACTGTCTTTTAGTTTCTTCATTCACTTCTTCTCTGTAACCACTGGTAAAGACTTTATTGTTTCTTGTATATTAAAATGACAAACCAAATGGATATTAGTGTCCTTATGACAACCAACGTCATCGTTGTTCTGGGTCGTTGTCCCTGAATTTGTCTTTGGAGTTCCTGTTTGACCCACTCCACTCAACAATAAATGCTAGAATAGAGGGATACATTCTGGCAGGAGGGCCACCTTCCAGCTCAGAGGGTCATTTATGTTTGGGGATCAGAGGGCAAAAACACGTCATCACGTTATTCCCCGTAATTTGGCGCGGGGCTTTGGGGATGGAGAGTGCTGACCACTAGCGGGGAAAGTAGCCAATGTCAAACTCATGAATTCCTTTCACCATAGAATTTTCTTGGAAGAGGGGGGTTTGAAAAAAAGGGAACAGCTGGAAGGAAGATACTAGTAAACGGTTTTAAAAACTCCAAGAAGAGGAAAATACTTAGCATATTGGTGTCACAGGGTGTCTAGGAAAACGACTGTAGTGATCTGTTTTCTTTTACTCTCTATCCTATTCTATTCTATTCTATTTTATCCTTTATTATAAACATGTGCTAGTAGCCATCTGGGCTACAATTGTGTTTGTTTTGTACATCCTCTAAAGATCACCAGAGGTCAAAGGTAGAGCCCTGTCTGTGCTCTTTGGAATATGAAGACAATTTCTTGTAAAACAGATATGCTTGTTTTGTACATCTTAACCATGTTTATCATTAACTAATGCCACCACAGATCAATATTATGATATTTTGAGGTCATTGACCTCTAAAGGTCTCCAGAGGTCAGAGGTAGAAACCTGTCTTTGCTCTTTGGAATATGAAGACAGTTTCATTGTAAAACAGATAGCTTGTTTTGCACATCTTAATCATGTTTATCATTAACTAATGCCACCACAGATCACTATTATGGTATTTTGAGGTCATTGACCTCTAAAGGTCATCAGAGGTCAAAGGTAGAAACCTGTCAATGCCCTGTGGAATCAGAAGAATTGTAGTACAAATGCATATTTAGTGCAGCGTAACCAACGTCTAGGCCTATCTTTCACAAATGCCTTCAAACATCAATATTCTGATATTTGAAGTTCATTGACCTCTGGAGGTCATCAGAGGTCAAAGCAGACTTATCTCCCGATCTTCAAATGAATCTCATGGTATGTACTAACACTGGTGAAAGTTTCATGCTTTAGTCAAATTTTGCACAATTCTCATGATTTTGAGGGCTTAAGCGCTCTACTATATCATCTCGTGCATCCTGTACTCTATGTGCAATGCACTCATCATAGAGACAAGGTTGCCTTCACCCAAACTGTTTAGATATTGCCACTGGAAGACTCTGATGACTGATCGCATACAGTGGCTGTGCACCTATAAGAACGCTGGGCTGACCTCAGGATGTCTATCCAGTTAAGTCATGGAGGAGATCCTGTGTGCCGATCGCGTGCTTCACTGAAGACGCAGATGCTGCCCTGTCTTGAAAGAGATCAAGGGTATAGATCTAGACCAATTTCAGCAGGTTACACTGAATCATCACTTGCTGGCAGAGAGTCTTAACCGGATCATGCAGGTGATATTACCCGCTGTCAGGGTACCCTGATTCACACATTGGATGCAAACCGGATGGCGGCATATTGGAAACAAGCAATATTTGGGCATGGGGACACAACTCTTGGCCAGGCCCAAGTGTTAAGGAGTATCGAGCATAAAGAAGACACTTAGAGTAAATAGTAGTTCCACTCCTATTTTGAATTGAAGGTACCTACAGAGGTCATTAAAAAAATGCCCAAAATTGCCTGACGTAATGACCCAAACTTAATTGGATGACAATAGCAAGTTGCAAGACACAGGGTTGCTTCATGTGGAATGCATGTTATGCCTCACAGTATGTCACTTTCCAAATGGTCCATGACGTCACTTATATGCTCCCGGACCATGAGTTATTCATCGGAACCATACAGCCCACGAGCTTGACACTGACCTACACAGACCCGCCAGCTCGAAACTAGGTAGCATTGCCCATGAGCTTGACACTTATAGCAGGGCTCCACACTAACTTTTATTTTTGGTGGCCCAAAGGCAAACATCCGACATTTTTTGGTGGCGCGATCAGGCCACCAAAGTCTTCATTTCTGAAATTTTGGTGGCCCGATGTGCGTTTTTGGTGGCCCCGGGCCACCGGGCCACCGTTAGTGTCGAGCCCTGCTTATAGTATAGGCAAACCAGGCCCATAAGGGTCCGACACATGGGGGGAGGGGGAGGTCCACAAGACCTACACTGAATAGATTAAGCTTTCTGATGTAATACATATATTAACCTCGTGGGCCTTGTTTTCGTCGAGTGTCGAGTTCGCGGACCGCACAGCTTGTGGGCCTACTATATTTGATGTCGAGCTCATTGACCTTGTTCATCTAGTGTTTAGGTCACGGGATGTATGACTCGTGGGCTGCGTAACTCATGTGCTGTACGACTCGGGTTGTTTGGCTTGTGACGTACACCTGATGAGGTGGGCCTGTTGTTTTCTAGTTAGCATCTGTCACCCCGTTCATCCAGTTCAAGGGACTTAGTTTGCCATAATGCCTGTTCACAAACTATTAAGCATCAACCCAAAATATGGTACTCCTCTCCCCACCTTCCATGTTTAAGCGTACAAATTTTGTCCAGTGCAAATTGGATAATGTAAATATGTTGCACATAATTTCATGCAAGCTAGTCTGCATAACTAACCCAAACATAAATATTATATTTGAGGTCACTGCCATCACTGATGAAGGCACGTAAGCTTCATTTCTGAAGTAATTGACCGCTCACATTCCTGAAACCTGTTACTATGAACCAATGCTTTGTGGAATATGCATACATATACTTTGATTATAACGTCAAGGCGTGATTTGTACATGATTAAACATTCAGGATTAAACCAATGAAGCCAAACATCAATAATTGCAATCCTACACAAATTTTGATATTCTAAAAGTCTGACCTCACATTGTCCTTGGAGGTCAAAGTTGGATATACATAGGGTACCGTAATGGCCAATGTTCTGTGGGATGAGAAGACACTTCTTGTAGCATAAATGCTAATAGCATAATGCATAATTGCACACCAGGTATACAGTTAACCATTGAATATACATCAAATATCAATACCGTTTGTATTTTGATATTTTGAGGTCATTGACCTGTCACAATCCTCAGCGGTCAAAGGCAGAGACGTGTAAATAATTTCCCTTGATCTGAGGAATAAGAAACGATTCAGTTGTAACACAAATGAATGTTTAGGACATCGTTATCATGTTTATCATCAACCAATTGCACCAAATATCAAAATTCTGATAATTTGAGGTCATTGACCTCTGGAGGTCATTAGAGGTCAAAGCTAAAAACCTGTCAAGGATCTGCGGAACATTGAGGCAATTCCACTGTTTAAAAAAAAGGTTTTAGTACATCATTGCCGTGTTTATCATTAATCAATGACAAAATATCAATATTCTGATATTTTGAGGTCATTGACCTCTGCAGGTCATCAGAGGTCAAAGGTAAACCTGTCAGGGTTCTATGGAACATGAAGACACTACACTGTAAGAAAAATGAGTCTTTAGTACATCATTACCATATTTAACATTAATTAATGACGCAAAATATCAATTTTTATCAAATTTTGAGGTCATTGACCTTTGGAGGTCATCAGAGGTCAATTCAGACTTACCTCCCGATCTTAAAATGAATCTTATAACATGTACTAACACTGGTGAAAGTTTCATGCTTTAGTCAAATTTTGCACAATTTTTCGGCTTATCTGCTCTACTATATATATATATTATATATATATGTTGATAAGGTAGTCCACGTGTTGGCAAGATAAAAAGATAAGTAACAAAGCTGCAACAAAGTTCATGCTGTATTCACCAACGGTTTATTTCTTCACACAAATTTTCGGGCGTCTCGCCGCCCTTTCTCAAGTGTTGATACTGAGAGAACAATAACAATAACAATATTTATGTTTGTTCTCTCAGTATCAACACTTGAGAAAGGGCGGCGAGACGCCCGAAAATTTGTGTGAAGAAATAAACCGTTGGTGAATACAGCATGAACTTTGTTGCAGCTTTGTTACTTATCTTATTATATATATATATATATATATATATAAGCGTTAACTATATAATCTTTGGTCACTGCAGGTAGCCCATTAGGGGCCTACACATCCCCATCATACACCAATAAAGTTGTGGTCTTCCATGGAACCCGCAATAATATTGATTCCTGTTGTGCATGATTGATGAGATATCACAGAATATTCATTGCTTTTTTATCTCTTTCCTTATGATTCTCTCCCCCCCCCCCTCCTCCTTCTTGTCAGATTTTTTGTTTTGTTTTGTATTGTCTTGTTTTTCGCACTCTCACCCGTTTTTATACGTGTTTATACGTACTACTAGTAATTATTGGATGAGGGTCTACCACGGCGAGCAAAACTTTCACAGCGCGTGCACACACTCACTGATGAACGTGTACGAATCGAATCGTCGCGAGACCACAGAAATACTCACAGAACTCTTCGCAACACACAACCACAGAATATCTGTGCACACAACCCGAGCGGAGTAAGCATAGACGTTTTACGAGCGGTTTTATTGAATTTGATTGCCAAAAGCCACAGGCTTGCGTGTAAATAAAAAATACGCCCCCCGGCCCCGTCCTGCTCATCATTTCTTTGCTGCTCATCAACAAATCTAATCTAAACTACACCTGAATACAACGCAAACCCGCGTATAGTGGGTGTTACCAAACAAAGTAGGAAGCAGATATGAGACATGTTGTTGGGTGATGCTGATCTTAGATCTAGATTCTATTCTAGATCTAAATCAAATGAAATTATCTCTGTATCTCATCACCGAAGCTCACAGTACACAGATCTTCGTGTGTGGGACCAAATATTTGAACTTTAAATTTGCCTGATGATGTACTAAATACTCACGCGTAATTTCTACCAATGCAGACGATCTTCTTTCCAAAATCGGCAAATTTACTCAGTTGATCGGAGGTGATACTATTAGAAGACATTTTCCTTGGTGGCACAACAGCAATCCTCATGTTACGGAGGAACATACTGCAAGAAACTGATGAGTTGTTCTTTGACTATTTATGACTGACGCGGCCCACACTCGTACTCTAGCGCACCCGCACTCCGCCAGCCACCCAACAAGGGCACTTACAGCGTGTTTCTACAGAGAATCCGATAGACCTAGCATTTGCAAGCGCGTAATCAAACAGTGCGCTAACGCAGAACCGGGTTGTTTCTACAGAAAGCACATAATCGGATTGAATCCGATTCTCCACCTGAATGCAGGTGTGACCGGATGTCTGGAAAGTTGGCTGGTGCATTGTGGGCCTGGGTCAAGGTCAAGCATCTACTGATAATGCGGATGCGATCACCGATTGAACGAAACTGAGCACAGGGCCTGCCTAGCTAGCCTAGCCCTGGGCCGGCCGGCCCGGCCTAGTGTGGGTACAAGTTTAACCACGACCGGCTGCTGGACGAATTTGTGTTCATCTAACTTAACGTTAGGGCTCCTACTCTAACGTTAGTTCCAACGTTTATATGGATTAAAAACTAGTTTTGTTTTCTACCAATTCTTTGGTTCGTCAATTTTTCACGGATCTTAAGGTTGGATTTTTATAACTGGATTATCACATGTGAAGAGACAACAGCAGTTCACAGAGACACAGCTTCTGTCGCGTCTGACTGAGTTCTGTAAGTTCTATCATCAATTCTAACTAGTTTCTAACAAAGTAGAACCTCCTACTCAACTGTTGGGCTAGGCCCAACGTTAGGCATATTTCTAGTCTAACATTTAACGCTAACAACTTAAGATAAAAAATGATTAGATTAGGGCCTAGCAGTTAGGCCTACACATTTTTATAGGCGTATAAAAGAGTCGTTGGGCCTACTGCGACTGGATACTATCTTACTAGGGTCTACTACTACAAGTTAGCTCTAATGTTAGACTATTCATGTTAGTGATTTCCACATTTCTACTTGTCATTAGGCCTAACGTTAGATTCTAACGTTGCTAACGTTAGGCCTAACAGTTACTTTAACTAACGTTTCTAAATCTAAAGGGGCCCTGAAATCCAATTTTATTTTGATAACATCACTTTTGGGAATATAAAAGGGTGGTTCTAAGAAACGTTCCATATTATAGGCTCTATTTTGATTATATTGATTAGAAATGGCTTAAAGTCAATCTAGAACTAGGTCTAGTTTGGAAGGTGGTTTTTTTTTTTTTGTTAATTCAGTAGACGTACTTTGTACTGCATTACATACTGTCTTTACCAATGACTGACAGATGAGGAATAATATTGATTAGAAATGTCTTAAAGTAGATCTAACGTTAGAATTTGTAGTTGTAACGTGTTAGTTTGGAAGGTGTTTTTTTTTTTTGTGGGCGTTCCCAAGTAGAGTCTAACGTGAATCTGGAGAATAAAAAGAAAAAGTCGTTAAAAATAAATAGAATGTTTCTAACGTTAGAATAGATATATCCGTTTCACCACAAAAGTGGTATTGAGAACTTGAGGGTAGGGCCTAGATCTATTTTAAAGCAACACAAATCAACATGCATTTGAATTTCAGGGCCCCTTTAAATTAGGCCCTAGACCTAGAGAACCACTCTAACTTAACAAGTTACAACGTTCAGTATAGTCTATTAACTGTTAGAATCTTAAACACAAACGGCCTAACGTTACAACTAAAAGGATCGACTGTGTGTCATTGGATTTATAAGTAACGTTACAACAAAGGCCTGTTAAATGTGAGGGCTAACGTTGACTGCTTGTGTTAACTGTGCTAGACCTCTTTCTTCGGGCAGGTAGGATTTAATTCGGGTAGAAACTCGGGTTTATGGAACATTAAAGAACTATTAGTTATATTCCAAGTCAACGTTAGATTTTAGAACAGAAGTAGCTGTTGTTTAGGATGCCTAACAAAACAGTTAACGGCTAACGTTAGATAGCGTTGATTCTAACGTACGGTAAAGTTTGTTAGGTAGGCACCTTGCCTCTAAATCTAACGTTAACTAGGTCTAGACATATTCTAACGTTACACCCCAAGTGGACTCACTTTTTCCACTTTTGGATTGACAAAATGTGCTTCAATTATGTTTTGATACTCAGTAAATGAATGTTTGAATTTCCTTTCATTTTCGGACTAACGAAACGTATTTTTATAGGCCCTACCAAGATCCATATTTCTATTTGATTCTTTGTCGGATTAACAAACTAGACCCTAGTAACGAACCTTTAGAATAACGACAAAAAGTTCGTGAAACAAACCCTTTTAGTTTGCTAATGCTAGACTTTAGAGTTTGTCTTTTCCGAACTAAAAGTATTAGGCCTAGATCTAGAGAATATCTATTTTTCCCTATTAATAGACCCCTACTAGATTTTATGTGCATCTCACACGCATTGTTAGCGCTAGTTAGTATAGTATTGTCAATTAGAATGTAACAAGTTAGTCGTACTCGTAGATCTATGTAGCTCGAATCTAACGTTAAAAAGTATTAGGCCTAACCAGTTAGAACCATCTAATTGAATGAGAACGGTGACATGATCTAGTGTTAAGTTGCCTTGGTTTTAAAATTAATACAGCGCAACTGTGTAAAAATAACACCCCTGCCCCTGTTCGTGTGTCTTTTCTTTATGTTAAAATTCAGAGTATTTTCTTTACAAGTTTGTCAAATCTGAGGCAAATTGTGACTAGTAACGTTAGAACCTGATACTCGGACTTTTTGGAGACACCCAACTATTCAACGTTAGATAAAATAGCTGCAACATGCGCATGCACATAAAAGTCATGGCCACATTACCGTACACGTGTATGTCAAACTGGTGATTGTCTTCCGGGTCAGTATCGGATTATTGAACCTGGCGTGTTTCTACAGCGCTGACACTGGAAACTGCCCCGGAAAGAACTACCTCATTAGACGGTTAAGTTAAGCGGAATCGGTATCGGAATCTGCATCGGAAAGAAACCGTTACTGGTGTGTTTCTACAGCCCCCTCTATCGGATACAATCCGATAGACCCGGAATTTGGGGTTCTGTAGAAACACGCTGATTGTTATTAGGGAGCTTTAGATTTTGACGCGCGGACGTTTGAGCCGACGCTTGCGCTGGACGTTCTCCTCTTCCTGCGTCGTGTGGAAAAGTAGCTTTAGATTACGCTGGGACCGAACGTATAAAAAATAAAATCGCGCCCCCATAATGATCAGTGCATGAAGAAGCTCTCTGCGTCGCAAACTGTGCGGACGTGAAAATAGCCCAGTACGCGTAGTAAACAACTCAGGCGACGCAAGCTAAAAATAGATTGACTTTACGCGCGCTACTGCGCACGCTCAGAACATGTTTTTTTCCTTTGAACGTCCGCGCGTCTAAAATCTAAAGCTCCCTAATAAGCGATAGCGCTAAGTGGTCCCCGCCCCCTTGGCCTTGTGGGTTAGTGCTGAGGTGAGATGCTGAGCTGCTGAGTTGACCCGAGTAGCAGGGCGGCTTGCGAGTTTACGACGATACGATACTTTGGCAAAAACTTTTTCGGCTAAGTTTCACGGCATTCCCAGCTGCTGCTGTAGAAACAATTAATTTAGTAATTAAATAACCGTACATTACTCATCATGAAATTGGGCGCTGTGTCCTCTGAGAAAGCTAACGGAGGTCTCGCTCGCACTATAAATAAACTCCACCGACACTTCTTCCACCTGCACGACGTACACCACACCAGCGCTATCCGTGCCGGTCCGCCGCTCGCGGGCGGAGCGGTGCAGCTAGCTTGCCTGGTATATAGCCAGTATGTCGTGGTACCGTCCTGTTGCTGTGCACCCGCACCTGCAGTGCTAATTGCACTCCACGTGTGTCTACATCTCTGCTCATGATCGATTACGTGATATACCTTCCTTGCCTCAAAAAGTCTCTCGAACTTTTAAAGACTTTTAAAAATGGAGCACTAAATTAGTGCTCCATTGAACATTTTAATTGATAGCCAAGGGTTGGTCATTTAGGCTACTGGTGATCTTGATTGAGTACAATAGAATGTGATTTTATTACATTTTAGGGATAGGGCTTACTTTGCGACAAGCGGCCGAAGGCAAAAGTGGAGGGCCCGGGACAAATCAAATCTCATTGGATCAGCATGCATGTGGAAATTTCACACTGGAAAAAGAATGCCGAGACATTTACGGAAAACTAACGTTGATTACTTAATTAAGTCCTGTCACCTTTTCCATAAAAATAAAGAAAATTATAGACCTATAGATGCAATTAAAATAATCGCCAGAACCAATATCTCAATATTTTGTTAGAGATGCAGTCCCCTGCAGTCACTTTCGTTATGCCTCATCTCAATTTTCATCTCATCTGATGAGCGTTGATGCAGTTCAGCAGTTGATGGGAAAGTACATTTCCTGCACCTATTTATATAGAGCATTCGCCTTGATATTAATGGGCTCTCAAAACCATTCATCCTAATGGGGTTGATAAAATCATGAAGCTACACTTTATAGACCACTTCTTGTCTGACTCACATCCTCCATTATACCTGTAGCAGCTCAACTTTTCTCCTCCACAATCTCATTCTCTCCGCTCCGACCTCTTCGTCTTCCACACATGCACTATCTCCCCCCCCCTCCCTCTCTCTCTCCACAGAACGAATTCTGTGCCTCTCTCTCTCTCTCTCTCTCTGTGGGTCACTGACCCTCTCCGCTATTTCGTTTTCTCCTCGACCAATTTCCTTATCATGTAATTATCTAGACAAACTCTCTCATTATCATTCGCGAGCCTCTGCTCGCCAGTGTGTTTATCCTCAATGTTATTGACGGATACAGTTATTCCTAGTACTGAAAGCCACTCGGCGTAATAATCATATTTCTCTCTCGTGGCCCATCCACGGACACCGCCCGATAAGCACACGACTTCTGAGGCAGCCGCCGTAAGAAAGATAAGGCCGCCGATTGATAATATCCGAACATCGTGGATTGCTGTCAGAAGTGACGATTGATTTGTAAATTTCTTTAACTACGTTGTTTCACCGCCTACCAGAGAGGTGAGTTATTTCCCTGCTGAGATTGTAAAATGATTGCTGAATATTGTAAAACGTTACTGGCTCAACGACTCGTCCACGTGAAACTTCCTCCAATAAAAGCTGCAGTATTTCAAGGAGGTATG
The DNA here is from genome assembly GCF_040938485.1 of Diadema antillarum. Taxonomy (NCBI): domain Eukaryota; kingdom Metazoa; phylum Echinodermata; class Echinoidea; order Diadematoida; family Diadematidae; genus Diadema; species Diadema antillarum. Next base: position 590,597 of record NW_027271113.1, read on the forward strand.
AGAGAACCTCCTTGAGTACTCTGTATCTCATGTACTTCTGGCGTACCCCCGAGTCTCATTTCTCCAACTTCGATTAGTGAGAAGGTGTTGCTGTGGAAGTGTATACCTGCACCGCAATACGAATAAAACACATTATAGTACATCTATTCTATCCCATTTTTCTTTTGCAAAATAATGCAAATTATTGAAATTCATAATGCTAATCTTAAAGCGTGCCAAGTGCCTGTTAAAACTGTGCAATGAATTCAGAAATCAGTTCACACTGAATGCAAAAACTACAAAAAGTGTCATAAAAAAGAATTCAAAATTAAACTTTCCAGGAGAGCTGTGTTGCAGAGCTTTCACGATGTGCTTGTATTATAAATTTGTTGCCAAAGCTAAATGCCTATAAATAGGGGATATACGACTTGAAAGCTGATATATTCAAAACTTTTTGAGATATATGAGAAGTGTGTCCCACTTCACCCGCGCCCCCAGGTCACCCCACTCTCCCCTATTTGCGATACCAAGGACTCTTCCACCAAAGCGGGGAGAGTCCCCCCCCCCCCCCCAATTACGAAAGAAGAGAAGATGAATCGGCGTCACGAGCATGCGTTACATCACCTCCCTGGTCACAATGTCATGAAAGGTGTCTCCTTCTACGTGCGGATGCTGTTCTTTTTGTGACGTGCAAACCAATCGCCTTACACTATAGCACCTTCTGCATGCTACTTCAGGAAAACCCTAAATCTGTCATCGCGCAATGGGGAGCACTGCACCTGTATGGATCGAGGCTTTTGCCCGGGCGTTTGGTTGCATCACAGGTTACGGCATTATGAGACGAGGGTGAGGCCACGTGCGCACAGAGATCACAGCACCTCCGTGGAACATCACAGCCTGTTGATGGCATGGACAGGGAAAACATACATTTACACTGCGAAGTGGGCCTATCAATACTCCTGATCATGCCCGCATACATCGAGGAGTAATCAGAAGTCATTGTATCGGGCCTTACACCATGGAGCGCCATGAGCTCTCAGGCCTATGATACCCACTTTGAATCCGTCTTCGCACCATCTCTTCATAACCACATTCACGTGAGTTCATTGATATCCGTTATAACCTCATGTCATGTTGAAGGTATATGAATCCTATTTATGTGAGGTAATAGGGCCTATCCCGTGCATTTGTACCACATCACTCGGCATGTCATTATATAATTGCAATAATTAGGCCTGTTTCAATGACAGTGCTTTTCATTCAAGATGGGGATAACATGAAGTATAAATTAGATTTGTTAAACCATAATGGATGGCCCTCAAGCATAATGGTTACTAGTACACTAAACAAATGCAATATATCGCTATTTTCATAGGGCATTAGTCGGGAGCATCAGAGGGGCATCAGAATGCTTTTTGGTTATACTCGTAATCTACAACTGTATGTTATTGCCTCTTATTTTCACTCCCTGAAGGCGGACTCCCAGACTTCGCAAGTTTACTACGATTCCTTTCTTTGCAGGTTATCAATGTAGTTGTGAAATAATAAATCACTGATCAGTTGTTTTTGGCTTCAATTCACCAATGATATTTAAATTGCGAAGTGCAGATTCGAATTCAGCGGTATTATTATAATGCGTCAGTCATAATGAATCGATTACAAGTTTCTTCCATAATATACATCGATACATGACCAAGAGAAGAGGGGGAAAAACACGGATATGCGCCGTGCGTAGTGAATGTAGACCACACATACACACACACACACACACACACAAAACGGACCCACCGATGGGTACATGTAGGATCTACACAATGTACTATAGTAACGAGTCATTATGAAAAACGAATTTCACGGTCTTGTTTAAATGGAGTCGACCTAATGATTTCAAAGCCTTTCACAACTTTTAAACTAACAGACCTCACGAAATATAGGTTGGGTACAATGGACACAAAGTTTAGTAGACAACGGCAAACGAATGACCACACGAAACGCTGTGTACACATTCTACTGGAATATTTAGTGCTCGTTGGTCGAGCGCTATATTTCTTCTACTTTCCTGTGCTTCACACCCGACAGTGCGAGGAACCAAGTTACTCAATGAAGACTGCATCGCAAAGTGTGTGGTTGATATAGAACATACCATTTAATATATTGCTTACATGTAATATACTATATCTTATAGCTTCAACGCACGTAAAGCCACATTGTGTATACTAGTACATTCCATTTATACAAAATGAAATTCACCGTATTAAGACTATAGAAGAAAATCTGCCCGAAGATTGGGCCGTTAGAAGGAAAGAAAATGCCCGGCATTTTCAGCATGCTGAGTGTACCGTTCCATTACACATCATTTGAATTTTACTAATTTTACTCGTCTCTGTCAAGCGAGGGATCACTGACATGGTAAAAGGAGCACAATAATTATTTTTGCAAGAAGCAGAGCCATGAATGAATAGCGTAAGCACTATTACATGGGACGCGTGTGGTTGACTATCGATAGTAGTCAGTGGTACGGTATGGTGCGCACTGCGAGCACGTACGCGTTCGTTCAGGCAGATCGTGAGGTCAATACTAGTATTCAGAGGGTCTTATTATCATGCACATATACAACGTGTATGGGCGATCACGTATACGCGCAAAGTGTGCTTTTTCCAAGATTTCCAATCATTTATTGGACTTTATGGCAGAATCTTGCGACGAAAATGCGTACAAATGGATAATATTTTGAAATATTACAGATACCTACATAGCTTTCTCTCTGGTCGGCTATGATCATACTAATTTTGAAAACATACGGTGAAATCCACTGAGTAACTGCGACTACATATTTGCAATCGGAGTTCAATTTCGTCCATGTACTAATCCTCGTTATCGCTTCTCGGCCTTTTGGCTAAGATCATGTGTAGTATTGTCTACAGTTGGGACTGACCACCAACCCCCCCCCCCCCCCCCCCCCCCTTGTTCATGTTGTAAATCTTGCCTAAAGTACCGTATGCCGCGCCGAGAGAGAGAGAGAGCGCGCGAGAGAGAGGGAGAGAGAGACAGACGGAGAGAGAGGAAGAGTGGGAGAGAGGGACGAAGAGGATCACAGCCGTTGCTAAGGGTTACTCGTAGAGAACAGGGGGCTCGCTTCGTACTATGTACATCCTAGTAGCGCTCGTCGTGATCGGACGTGCTTTACCGAGCGCTGCGTTAGAGTTACTTTTATTCACTTAGCCTGGCGGCTATTCTTCGCTAAGTCTTTTGACTTAGACCTTTTGGTGTTGCTCTCTCTAGCCTTTTGGCTGGAAATTGTTGTTTTATAATGCAGCGCTCACTTCTGCGAGACTGCTCTGTACAAGTACTGCTGAAGGATGGTGAAAGTATTTTTGATTGTCTAAAGAAATGCGGTATAAACCCGTCCGAACACCTGACGGCTGTACAAACCTTGCCAGGAAGTAAATATGATGTTACGTTTCAAAACCAGAGGATCAAGGAGGATTTTGTGACAAAGTTGCAAGGAGAGGACGTTGGAGTCAACTGTTATTCCAAACCCATGAAAATTGTGACGGTTTTGCATGTGCCCCACGAAGTCGACGACAACGCCGTTCGATTCGTATTGAAAAAGTATGGTAAGGTGCTGGCGGGCCGCTTCCTCACCCACAAGGAATATCCTGGCCTTTTTAATGGCATTAGACAATATAAGATGGACATGACGAGCAACATACCCTCATCGATCAGTTTCGGAGGGAGGGAGTGTTGGGTGAGGTACGAGGGACAACCTCGGACCTGCTTGAAATGTGGACAGAACGGGCACGAAGCAAAAGAGTGCAGAGTCGTGCGATGTTTTCGATGCAGGAAGGAGGGCCACGTCGCCAGCAGGTGCACCGAGGAGCTGGCCTGCACCACATGTGGGAAGACGGGGCACTCCTACAGGTCCTGCCCCATCAGCTTCGCGAGTAGGTTGAAGCAGTCAGCCTCGTGGGTGTCCGGAGGAGGGGAGGCGGTCGAGACCGGCGTGGGACCTTCGACGTCGGAGGACAAGGAAAGAGGGGAGGCAGTCGAGACCGGCGCAGGGCCGTCGACGTCGGGGAGCAGGAAGGAAGGAGCTTCCCAAAGCCTGTTCGACGAGTCTGACAACGACGAGGAGTCTGACATCGCCATGGACACCCAGCGATCGTGGGCCGAGCAGGTCGATCCGGAGTCAGAAGACGTGAAGCCGCCGGTCCCCAATGCGGAGAATGAAGGCTTCACGGAGGTGAGACGCGGAAGGAAACGTGCTCCGTCACCGAGCACGGAGCGAGCCAGGTCCCAGCCCCGGAATAGGGTGACGGCAGCGAGAGAAGTAATCGCGGCGACCAATATCATCACGGAAAAAGAAGAGTGGGTCGCCTGCACGGCACTTAGATGTAAGAAGACCTTCAAAGTTTTTAATGACTTCGTGGACCATGTTAAAAGCAGTCACGCAGATGTCCCACTCGAGCGTTTCCCATGTCCCCTAAAAGTGTGCAATGACACTTGTAACAACCCCCGAGAATGGGTAAATCATCTGAGTAGCAAACACCCCGACTATGTGCGCCAGCACGGCACGCATTTCTTCGATAATTATTTCCTAAGAAAGTAGTGTCCTCCAAATTTAAAGCATATCATTCAACATCAAGATATGCTCACTAAACGTACATGGGTTACGGGACACTAAAAAATGTAGAAATGTTGTTTCATGGTTGAATATTTTAAGATTCAACATTGTTATGTTACAAGAAACATATTTAAGTGAAGATGATGTGATGAATTTCAAAAAGTTTTGGAGAGGTCCTGTTTTCCACTCTCCGTCACCTTCCAAACATACGTCGGGCGTGCTTATAGCCTTCTGTGATAATTTACCCTGTACATTTACACAAATTCGGAAAGATAGCGAGGGCCGCCTTGTTTCTATATTATGTACCTTCTCAACTCATACATTTCGTGTTTGCAACATTTATGCACCCAATGACCCAAGAAAACGAGTGGAATTTTTTAGTAATATCTATTCTTATATACGTGGCAATACACCACTGGTTTTTGGTGGGGACTTCAATTGTGTAATTGACCAAAAAGATCGTTCATGCACTTCATCAAATTCATCTTGTTTTGTAGGAAGGAAGGAGCTGATTAATGTCGTAAAATCATATGATTTAATAGATGTGTGGACAAAAAGTAATCAGCTAGATGCTGGCCACACCTGGGCTCACCCCGGCAAAGGCCAGAGCTCAAGGATTGATAGATTATATATCAGTGACAAATTCGATACTATTAATGTCTCAAAAATTAACTTTCCCTTGTCGGATCACGATGCTGTGAGTACAATTATACGCTGTCCACAAGAGAAAACAGCTCAATTCCAGTCGTATTGGAAGTTTAACGCTTCAATGTGTACAGATGATCTATTTGTAGAAGATTTTAATCTTTATTATCGTTTGTGGCAAACTTTAAAACCCGGTTATGCATCTATCATAGACTGGTGGGAAAATATAAAGAGTCGCATAAAAGAGTTATCTATCATTCATGGAGTGCGGCGGGCTCGAGAGAGACGTCAACGCTTGGAATCATTACAAAATATGTGTATTTATGGACACGAAGAAGAGGTTAAACATTTACTCAGGGAGGAAAATAGAGGGGCTTTTGTTCGGTCAAGAGAGAAATTTTTAGAAGAAAGGGAAAGGCCAGGAGGATTTTTCCATAAAGTAGAACGGGCTAACGCAGAGTCTAAATTGATAAGAAAAGTAAGAAATTCTCAAGGAAACATTATGTCAGGAGATGATATATTTCCAGTATTTCATGAATTTTACACCAAATTGTACACACCCGATACCACTGTTGATAAAAACTTACAGGATGTATTCATTAATTCACTCTCGGAAAGAATTAGCGAAGATAAGTCAAACTCAATGGACAAACCAATTGAGTTAATCGAAATTAAAAACGCACTCGCATTAATGCCAAAGAATAAATCACCAGGTATAGATGGATTGTCAGTAGAGTTTTATGTTCGCTTTTTTGATGTCATAGGTAAGGATTTACACAGTGTATATAACGAGGTATTTTGTAATAAGTTGATGTCACATACACAGCGAACGGCAGTTATCACTTTGCTGCCGAAGAAAGGGGACCCTTTGGATCCTGGTAATAGACGTCCAATAAGTTTGTTGACAGTAGATTACAAAATAATAGCAAAGATTTTACAATTAAGACTGTCAAATGTAATGGGGGATGTTGTTAACATTCATCAAACATGTTCTGTCCCCGGCAGGTCAATTCACCAGAATCTATGTTTACTACGCGATATAGTAGACTGCTCATCTCTACGAGGGAATTCGTGTGCTCTAATTTCAATTGATCAGCACAAAGCATTTGATAAGGTAAATTGGGATTTTATGTTTAAAGTTTTGACAAAGCTGAATTTTGGAGAACGGTTTATCACTTGGGTAAAGATTTTATATACAAGCATTATAAGCCGTATATTTGTCAACGGCCAGTTTAGTGAAGAGGTAATGATTGGGCGAGGCGTCCGACAAGGGTGCCCATTATCGCCGGCGCTTTATGTTTTGTTTATAGAGCCATTGGCGCGATATATCATGTCGCACAGGGACATAAAGGGTTTCCACATTCCCGGTGGGGGTGGGGTATCAATTAAATTACTACAGTACGCTGACGATGCCACCTGCGTGGCCACGTCACAGTCCGACATTGTCAATTACTTTAAGTCTTTTACCCTTTTTGAGAAAGCAACGGGCGCTTCTTTAAATCTTAGAAAGACAAAGGGACTGAAGTTGGGAACCTTTTTGGGGAGAAAATTAAAAGGGGAAATTAATTGGGTGGAAGATGAAATTATGATAAATGGTGTATGTTTCGGGAAAGCCCATTGCATACGCTCTTTCTGGAAGTCTCTCTGTGCGAAAGCTATAGCAAAACTCAAAGCTTGGGAAAACAGAGGGCTTACAATGTTGGGAAAAGTTGGAATTGTAAATACATGTATATATTCTTTGTTTTATTATGCATCACGGGTATACCTCCCAGAAGATGACTTTTATAAAGAAATACTCAAAAGTGTGTTTAGGTTTATTTGGCAGAAAAAGACAGAACTTGTTTCTCGTGAAACTTGTTTCTTGAGCTCAGACAAGGGCGGTCTTGGTCTTCAAAATTTGAGACACACGATGCATGCTTTGTTCATACGTGATATTTTTCCACATTTATCTGGTACCGATACCGTTACGTATAATTTTCTGTTTACAAGATATTTCATGGGAAGCAAGCTAAGAAGAATTTTTCCACGTATGTGGTCGAATCTTGTGCCGCACAGCGATGTTCTGTCTATGAGTTATAGCCAGGCGTGGACAATTATATCAGCCCTGTTTCAGCGAAATCCAAACTTCGCTAGTGTGTGCGGAAGGTTAGACCACATCGTGAATTTGTTAGCGAAGGATTCTACTCCGCTTGTAGAGGTCGTCGACCCCTCGTGGGACTGGTCCTCAGTATGGCACATGAGTCATCATTCGATATTATGTAATGCTTTGAAGTCGTTTAGCTGGCGCTCTACACACGGAGCCCTGTATACTCGCGAGAAGTTATCTCGCTGGGGGATAAGTGACGGGGTATGCCCCTATTGTACGAAGATTGAAAACATTGACCATGTGTTTTGGGACTGTCGGTCAACTAATCATATAATTTGTTGGGTTTCAGAATTAACTAGGCGGTTACTAGGGCCTGGAATATCCCTAAATCGGAAGTTGTTTTTGTACGGAACCCCTTTTCCGGTTAAAAACCAAATGGTATGGGGAAGGGTATGGTTTATGTACGTTGTCACTCGAAAGAATATCTGGAACCGCCGATGCTCGTTTATTTTTGAGAAAAACCACATGTCGGACGATGCGTTGATCGCAAAGATTAAAGAGGAAATCCGAATTCGTATTTTAGCTGATTTGAAAAGAATGTCCAGTGCCAAATTTCAAGAAACATGGATGGATGGAGCGACGTTCTGTTCTGTTCAAGAACAAGAAATCAAAATTAATTTGCCATAATGTGTCATATGAATCAATTTACAACTCTTAATAACTCAGTCTAGTACTTAAAGTGACGATCTTTAAAAAGACAATCACTCGGCCTTTACGACCTCATAACATGCTTGCCTTAACTTGTAATTATTGTATATAGAGTGTATAGTGTCTATACCTGCCTTGATGTAAATAATGTACATACATTTCAACTGTTTATGTAACTCAATAGAATTTTGTAAGAATAAGTCACGGTATAGTCCTAACTCCGCATTCCTGAACTTTAACTCAAGAAGAATAATTATATCAGGCAGTAGGGAGTAAAGTCACCCAATTTCGGGCAACAAGGTTTTTAAAACAGGCTGAAAGTGTGCTCACAATGAAAGTCATATCAACAAGGCTGTTTAATTTAAGTAATGTGTTATGATTTTTAGTTAAGAACTCATTTTATATCCATGCAATTGCCATTTGTAAATAATGTACATGTGTTCAGAGTTTTGATGAATAAAATTGAAAGAAAAGTATCTGTTCTTTTCAGCTTAATATCTGAAACGCGACTCACCGAGTCGCTTGTATATTAAACTGATTTTTGTACCTAGGCCATGGAATAGGGGCTTGCTCCATCCTGGCCACGGGTTGGCCCGGTATTGCAGTACCTCCGGGATCGGCCCACCCCTACGGGGGTAAAAGTAAACCAAAGAAAGAATCACCTAAAAAAATATTCTTTGCACATTCTCCTCATCCGATCCCATCATCCGTACCTCTCTCTCTATTTTTCTGCAGCACCATTCTTTCCCATGTTTTTCTTTTACTAAATTGTTTAAGTTTACAAATTATTTTCACAGCTACAGGGACCCAGAGACGATGTGGGCACAATCCACCGTGCAAGGCTGAACTGTTTTCCAACCAACGCAGCCAGCCACCAAGCGTCGAAAACCCTGTGCCAAGAGATGTTAATTCAATTACGACCATTATTAGGTGTAACCATTGTCAGCCCAACATGGTACCAATCAGACGTCGCCACGATGCTATTCAACACTTCGTTGGGCCCATCAAACACGGCGACATCTATGTCAACCAAAATGTCCCAGGTCGCATGGCAGATCGCATCACGAGGTGGGCCTGTGACAACGATCTCTTCAGTGCTGAGCAGAAGAGCGCCCGTCCATGTCAGGGGTGCTATGAACACACCTTTCTCCTTTCGTCAGCTCTGAAGGGCTGTATGTAGGAGAAATCAGAAACAGGCATCCATCGCATGGCTGGATTTGAGAAACGCTTTCGGTAGCATCCCACACCAGGCAATGTACATCGTCCTTGAAACTCTCTGTTGCGGCAGAGTTATATTCCTCCCATAATTTTCAATACACCCAGTGTAGAAGGCATACATGTAACATCAAGTGTTCTTTCACTTTAGATTATGCACACCACTAAAACCACAGCCTAGCTGTTTAAGATAACAGAGTTTGGTTACCGGAGTTTGGTACACTGGAGGAGAGTTCTCCGAGATTGTTTACATTAGAGTAGGGGAGAGAGAACACTAATGAGGGGAGAACAAAGGAACCTCTCTTCACTGCAAGGGGTAAGGAGAGTGCTCTGTTGTATAAAGCTGATAATGTGCCACTGTTCAACTGAAGACCGTGCAGAGCAGTCACTTCTGAAGTTTGTGCAGAAGTTTCCATAATAGGAAAACGGGGTTTAAAACAGTTGGTAAGTTCAACCAATTCATTATTTCATATGTTTAAACCTTTTCTCAATATTGTATATTGTCAAAGTAGCAACTGCAGCTGTATTACAAGGTTAAAGTCATAATTCTCTGAGAATACTCCATCATTTGATTGTGGATTGTATGAATTCATGGCAAGAGATATAGCAAAATATACAAAACAGCCTTTTCAGAATACCAAAGAGTGAAATTACTTTGTGACTTTGTTTTTAATTGGATAGAGGATGCATCCATGTAGCAGATCAAGCCTTGTAGGAATGATTTAGACCATGCAGTTTAATGAATAGTTAATTGAGGTTTGCTACATGCTCTGATGTTGTAAAGAACACATAAGTGACACATTGTCTATGTTGTATATAGCAGTATCATACATTGTACTATATTCATGATCCCTATTGGAGCTCAAAATCGATATACTTGCATGTTGTTTAAGAAGGCTCATATTAAGTTTGTATAATATGTTTGGTAGGATAGTCTTTATCATTGATGTGTGATATACACAAGCATTGAGTTATGTATGCACTTGTTGAGATACAAATTCAGTGGAATCATTTCTTACAATTAGAAATACATTTACACTCATAATATTGATTTAATTGTTTTGGTTAATAAGTAAAGAAAGGTTATGTATTGAATAATATGCACCAATTACGTTTTGGCTTATGGCGATATACAAAATTCGCAGTAATAATGACAAACCATTTGAGCTGGGTAACTGTAAGACAACAAACTAGTTGCATGTATATATTAAAATGGGATATATCTTCCGGGATATATTACCAATTGGTCTCACAACTACACATAATGTATATGTTTTCAATGTAAATATGTTATATAAGTTTCATAGGATTAGAGATCGTTGAACATTAGCTATGAGTTAAAATTGTATAGTAACCTGTACAATTCCTTATTTGATTATTTCAGTAAACCGTCAATCGTCACATGTCGTGTCGTCACATCGTCACGACGAATTGCGTCGTCGTTAATGTATCGCATAACGTCACGTCACATCATGATGTAACTGTCAATCAAAGTCTATACTGCAGCAGAATCGTTGTTATTTGTGTATGAAGTCGATCATCGGATCATCATTTGACGCTGAATAACAAGAATACAAGTTCAACGAAATTATGTGCGCTGATTTATTGTTGTTGACGCGTTTGCACAGTGATTAACCCCGGAGTTAGCAGCTTATGTAACAGAGGTTACACTCTCGGTGTCCCCAACGATGTTGTTCTCCTCCTGAAGGATGTCTATACGGACGCTACGACAACGTTCTCAACGCCAAGTGGGGAAACTGAAGCTGTACAGATCCAGGCAGGTGTAAATCAGGGCTGTCCCATGTCGGCGGTGCCCTTCAACCTCACCATACAACTCATCATCAGAGCCATTAAGAGGCGAGCTGCAGATGAACATCTTGGCTTGACAGTCCACGATCAACAGCTGTCCATCCTTGCCTATACTGACGACCTCGTGCTCCTTAGCAAGTCACCTGAGGGTCTTGAAGGGCTACTGGCCACGGCTTCCGTTCAAGCTGACATCTTTAATCTCTCCTTCAAGCCAACCAAAATGTGCCTCACTCTGCCTAAACTGTCGACATGGAAGAACTGTCCTCCCACGGACGTTTAGGTCCTACCATCCAGGGTCAGGAGATGCCGGCACTCAACGAAGAATTACAGTACCGCTACCTGGGAGTACCAACAGGCTTGCCTCGCTTCACCAATATCACAAACCTCATTGAAAAGCTGAAACAGAATCTTGACACAATCACGGCATCGCTCCTAGCTCCATGGCAGAAGATATAATATATAGTTGAGACCTGCCAGGTCTCAACTTTGTGATGAGGGCTGCCGACTATCTGAAGTCAGTTGCAAACTACGCTCCTGCATCACGAAGAACGTAAAGAAGGTCTGCAAGCTTCCGACACGTGAAGTGGCTCAGTCAACCAAAATGTCCTAGGTGACCCTCCGTAGAGAACGCCCAGACGAAACGGGTCATATATACAAGGATATCCAAAATCACAATCATTGACGTTGTGCTATTCGACAGCGGTCCAGAGGATTGCACAATCAGCGCAAATGCCAAGGTGGAAAAGTACTCCACCCTCCGCAACGCACTCCGAGATGCTGGTAACGGCGTGGAAGCACATTGCTTCATCATTGGCGCCTTCGAGACCTGGCATGCTGCCAATAAACGTAAAATGGGCGGACTTGGAGTCAGCCGTAGATACAGGACTCTGACGCGGAAGTTCAGTGCTGCATTTTATGTCCTTTTTGATGGACTTTAGCACTTTTTAAGGGGCCATTTATTACTATTATTGTGATCATTTTTATTATTATTAAGTCTTCCCGAGACATCTACTCGGAGCACCTCATCCACGGGACGCAGACAGGACTAGGAGTAACACCACCCTGCGTCAAATTCAACTCTAATCGTCCAGATAAATCTTATAAATCTTGGCGTACAAATTCATCAACATCTTGAGTGGTCAAATCAAATTGATTCATTTTATAGAAAACTACAAACCGTTTTATTCTTGTTAAAGAGCAAACGACATTATTCTTATAAAACAATAACGATCAGTGTAAGATTGGTTATTGTAGTATAATTTCTGGGGAAAGCGGGGAAAACAGGCATTAACAAAATTCAGAAACAGATACAGTACACGTATACTCAATAGAGCACTTAGAATTGCTTTGAGTGTGAAGCGGAGATTTCCAAGTGAACCATTTTTAGATGTGATTTAAATTCAAAATCGAAGATAATGCTAAAAGAAGAAAGATACTCACTGGTCTTGCTGTATGTTTTTTATTAAGGTGCATGCCACGCACCGACTCCCGAGTATTCACGTTTACGTGAATATACTCACTTTCCGAGCTTTCCCAGAATTTTGTTCTCGCTGCTGAGCTTGCTGAATGATCTGGTGTTGACCTGGCTTACGATTCCCGGTGATCTGGTGCAGATCTGGCTGAGTCTTCACAGCGCAGGGGCGGATCCAGGAATTCCGTAAAGAGGGGGAGCGTTTACAAAATTAAAGGGGGGGGGGGGGGGCGCACGCACCCCTACCCCCATTTTTTTCCTTTTTATTTCTTTTGTTTCAACAAAAAATAAAGGGGGGCGTGCGCCGGTTGCGTTCCTCCCTGGATCTGCCCCTGCAGCGGTCTGGCCCCGCCGAGCAGCGAGCTGGTGCAGTCTCTAAGCTCCCGGCGATCTGGTGCAGTCTCCCAAGGCGATGTGGGGCAGTCTCTCCTGGATGTCTGCCACAAGTCGTGTCGATCTCCCATGAAGCCTTCCCAGCGGTCTGGCCGTGAGCTGGCCGAGTCTCCCGGCGATCTGGCGCTGAACTGGCTCACTCTCAGCCGTTATGATAGATACCTCCCAGCGATCGGATGCTGAACTGCCCGAGTCCTCTGGACTTGACGAGCCTCTGCCTGCCCAGTCCAGATACTTATGACTGCCACAAGGTACTCTGATGGCGACTGCTGTTGGACTGCGTCGACATCTGACCAGGATGCATCGTATAAATCCAACAGCTACATCGGCAGACAGCTCCACAGATTCATCTGTCAGGGAAACCTTCCCCTATTCACTCCCAGACGGATGGAAATTTTCTCCCTGTGGCGAGCTGTAAATCAGCACACATTTAAACGACATCAGCTGCGGCAGCACAGTAGTTTGAGGTTTATACATGTATACGCCTTTAGCTGAAGACAGTGCCCATCTGAATTTGACACAGCTAGAAAATGCTGCGAATCCTTACCAGACCAACGGTAAGGCTTCGTACAAACTTATCCCGGATCCGTCGGGAGAAGGAAATACATATGTAATGGGGCTATACACTCCAGCACATCGCTTGTACAGCTTACAACTCATCAGCTGAAGCCCGCCTCAAGTCTCCCTCACCACTCCCGACGTTGCACCAGACACCCCCTGTGCCCCGTCGCCCACACCGTATGAAGCGTCATCTGCATTACGGCGGCCAGCCCAAGTAGTACCAGACTTGCCTCCATCAGCTAGCTGTCATCATCACGACTCCTTAGTCCTACGACTGAGGCCGTGACCCCAAGTCACCAGTTAGCCCCCTGCGAATTGACAATGCTGCTCAAGTCATGCAGCCTGCAACACCAAGCCTTGATGTGTCCCCTATGCACGTCAGCCCAACTCAGCTGGATAATACAGCTTCCCCACTGAATGCCTCAAGAGACCAATTACTAGTACAAGATGCTGAAATGCCCCTGTCAACTTCATCTCCAGTTGAGCAACGGCTCCCTCCATCTCAATTGCCTGCTTCACCTCGTCAACCAAACGAAACACGACAATGGACTCCCTACACTGGGTGGACATCACTGCTGCCAATGCCACTGAGTGGAATGACTTCGAGAAGGTCTGTGAGGATTTTACCCACTATGCTGTCCAAAATTTCCAGCTATACCATGAACCTTCTGCACGGCGACCGCAGAGGCGACCACCGCGCCGAGCTAAAAGGCAGCATCAGCCCAACTTCGATGCGAGAGAAGCAAGACAGTCCATAATAGCCATTCAATACTCTAGCCTATGCTAATGACCTCGTACTTTTTACAGCAGAAAGGGTCTTGATAAACTTTTACGACCTGATATTCTCACAAGATTAAAATTCAGCAGGGCCTACTGATATTCGTTTCGATTTATAAGCAATTTCGTTATGTAATTTTAGATTATTCTCTTATATTATGTGCATATCTTATCTATTATTGATGACATATCTCTTCATAATGTAGTTATCTGATTTTTTAAAGTAAATATCATACCTCTGAAATACATGTATAATTGTAATACACTTGTATATCTAAGTTTTGATTGTCTTTTATGATTCTTAATAATTTGCAGCTCGTTCAAGCAATGAATTTTTTTTCGTATGAGTATGATTTTGTTTTTCCATGTCAAGCTATCGTACTGTAAATGCTTATGATTGTTAATACTGTATGTTATTTTATATTATGAAATTGTTATTTTACACTATGAAATGATTTTAAAAGTATTGATGTAGAAATTAATTCAATCCACTTTCTGTTGTAACACTTTTTAAAATTTTATTCCAATTTTATTTTTAGTGTACACATTTCAATTTATATTTTGTAGGGTTTCTTTTTAATTTGTACGTTTCTATACAATGTAGTTGTAGAGTTGTTTAAAGTTATTAGGTTATTAATCAAATTAGAAACTTTAATTTGATAGTGTCAATATAATGATGAGATAGATATGACGATGTATAAATCAAATTCATGGCTTCTAATGGTATCAGTTATGATATTGTATGTATGTTAGTTTTTCTCCAATTAACCTCTACTTGTAATAAGTTTTTTATTTCACTTGTGTGTCATTTTCTAGACGGTTATTTTGGTATTATAGTTCTCTACAGACGATTAGACACATCAGCATCACACCTATTATTATCATGATTGACATATTTGTCTTCCTTCTATTAAGATGCACATAATTCTTTATCGTGCTATCTTTTTGTGCTAAATAACTACATGTATATTTCGTTATATATTTATTCTCAATACAATTTGTTTGGGTGAAGTGCTTTCGAGCAACAATCCATACCACTTTTGTCAACCAAGACCAGCATGCAGTGCATGTAGTTTCCTTTCTTTCCTTTCTGCATTTATTTCCTGTGCCATTAAATGTGTAATGTATTTGCATTAGTACAGTTGTATTTTGTATTGTTTGTATACTTGTGTCAGGAAGGTGGTGATACCTCCCTGTCTGTCTCTTTGTCAAATAAATGAAAAATAATAACACGTAAAAGCAACTGCCTATAAGGGAAGTTTGATCCTCAGAAGCTGTGCTGTAATATCACAGTAATCATGACAAAAATAAGTGTTCCACTAAGGTACACTTTGTGCATACATCTCTTACATTTGTACAACTGTATACATGTAGTACAATGTAGTGCTATGAAAAGTGCTGGATCAGATCGGAGTTGATGCAGCTATCCTTCAACAAATTAGGACATTGGATAGGAGTCACACATTTCACATCTACTAGTATTTGTCATTGAAGGGTGCACAAACAAAAAACTTCGAGGGGATATATGAAGGCTGTTAGATTATGCCAGACTACATTTACTGCAGACATGCCGAGAATGTATAGTTCTCTGTTCTCAAATATTAAAGACTGTAAATAACAGAGACTGAAAATGCTAAAAGAACCCAACAGAGAATCAGCAACGTGTTTCCCGACGTCTAAAATGCATCAAGAACCATCCCTTTGAAACAATTGATCACGAATACTGTATTATGTCGGCTATCGCAAACTTATAGACGCACGTTATGGTAACTATTGAACGCAAAACTACTGCAGTATATCATACAGGAGTGGCCCTGAGGGGTTGCTAAACCTTTACACCGTGTAGCTTGTGAAAATTGTCATCCTTGGCATCACGACTACTCTGGGAATAATTGACTCAACAAGATACCATCCTACTGAGCTACTGAATTATTTTGTATGGAGTTGGAAGACGCAGAATCTCCACTACAGTGGATACAAAACAGTAACGAAAACCTTCTAGTGTTCTCTAAGAAACGGGAAAGAACAGTCTATTAATATGCAAGTTGAGAATGCATTTTTTTTTAAATATTACAGTTTATTTGCCTTAAAATTACAACATACATGAAAATGGGATGTGCCCACATTGTCCAAAAATTTTTGAAACGACTATTCACATTTCGTGTGAACATCATGACATGTGAACATTTTGTGAGTCTGTTTTGCATGCATAACCAATCTTAGCGAAGCAGAGATGTACATGCACCCACATACACATACACATACACAATATACGTAAAAAGTACAAAGAAAAACAAAATCTGCTGGATTTTTTTTTTTCAAAAGCAACAGTGGTTTTGTTTAAAAGAGGGATGGTGGTGTGTTAATTAATACACTGACTCAATGAGTGGCTTTACTCAGTAAATATTTTTGGGGCATTGTGTGTGGTACTTTGTAGTGTATACTGTACAAGTATTTGGTAGTTACGCTTTATATTTCTACCTTCCACGATGCCTCCTGATATGTACTCGGACAAAAACCAAACCCAAAACCAAAACAAGTAAACAAATTTGCCGTTTTGAGGATGCATGAGATTTTCTCCCAAGACAATCTAATACACTGTACATGTATATCCACTGTAAACTCTCCCTTTACAAATGATAGATACAATATAATATAGGTCTATTCGCCTCCATGGATTTCTTTTTCTTTGTATTACAAATACAATTTAATGATATATGAGATTTTGTACCAGGACAATCCTATACCTAGCTTCACTGTAAACTCCCCCTTTCAAAAAGGAATACACAATTTGATACATACTTTGTAAATGTAGTAGGAATACTTTTTTTTAATACAATGCAACAAAATAATATACAGGCTATACAAAATTCACAGTATACATTTCCTTTTGCCCATATCATAAAAACCAGGCTAACAAGAAGTCACTATACACACTGTATGAATAAAAATGAGTAACAGAAGTCTGAAAATGCAAAACACATATCTATTCAAGATTGTCAGTTCACTGGCAAGAATTTTCACAGAGAGTCATTGTCACAGCTTGTCATGGGTATACCTTGGCTAAACTATACACAACCCATGTCCAAAGGGATGACTGGGGAGGAGACTGGTGAAATGTCATCTGCATCCTCTTCGTCTTGATCAACCGGTGTTGCCTGGGAGATGACACCTGCTGTGGTACCGGCAGAGATGCCTCCGCTGGGCTGGGAGATGGGAGGAGGAGGAGGTTGGTGCAGGAGAGCATCAGGGGCCTGGGATTGAGAGCAGCTGCTCCTAGGCTGAGAGCCGCAACGCCGAGTGGCTGGAGTGAATGTGGCAGCAGGGGGGAGGTCTGGCTGCTGGATGCCCTGGCTACCACCAGATGCCGCAGAGGATGGCTCAGTGGTATTGGAGACTTCTGATGAGCTGGTGGACTGCAGGTATTTCATGGATATTCCAAACACCTCTGTCTGGAAGGACCTGAAATGCTTGCTGGGGACCTGATGGACAACAGAACGTAGCCACGCAGCAAAGATTTCCCTCTCCGATGACTGCTCCGCAGACTCACTGATCTAATAAAGATAAGATTACATATCGCATTTCAACCAATAAAGGTCTGGGGAAATAGAAATTGTCATTATGTAAAGAAATTGACACTTGATCACTGTATATCTTTCATTGACCAAAATTTCCATGGAATATACTGTAGATCAAATTCCTTAGATCTCTGCAAAATCTGAAGAAATTTAGAAACATTTCCCAATTTGAGAGAAAATTTTAAAAGATGTTTTATCACATGCAATTAAAGATATGACATTTTTTTTATTCTCAAGAAATAGAAAATTAGTGGTTCGGCTCTTTCTGGGAGACCTGGGTTATACACACACACACACACACACACACATATACATATAAATACATGTATACATGTGTATCTGTATACCCATATTATCAAATGACAAAGAATGCATCAACTGTAAATTATATCTATTTAATTATAATCATCCTCATTTATGAATTTGAAAAAAATACATTACTGTATAATGAAGAAAGCTACTAGGCATCATTATATTTTTCATGCATCTCATAATTCTTTATAACTGAAAGTACAAAGAAAACATTACTGAAACCAAGGCTTTTTAATGCCAGATCTCAGAGAAACAATATTAACCCATTGAGGACGAGTCCCAAGTATACTCGGGCAGTTGTCTATGGGAAATGCGTGTTGTAGCAAAATCAAACCGTCCTCAACGGGTTAATGCAAGGCAGTATGTTGATGCCGACACAGTCGAGTACAGTGAGAATACAGTGACTAGTCTGTCTGTGAGGAGGATGACTGATTTGGTGTGAATGAACAATGTTTGTGTACTCTGTAGAGAATATTACAGGCAAATTGTGTGGGTTCTGAGTTTAAAATCAGTGTTTATTCATCATAACCATTGGATGAAAAAAAAAATCTTCACTGCATGCACACGTCCAGATGATATGTAGACAGTTCTAGATAAGAGAAGACAGGATAATGGAGGTTGGACTATACGTACTACACATCTAGCTTTCACGCATCTGAATGCTCACCTGAACTTTAGAAATCCTAATCACAAATTCTGTTTACATGTACACTTTCTTTCATATTCATTATTTTGCATAAATACAGCTGTATAGAGCTTGACATTTTCATCATTTCTAATTCAATTCAATACAATTTTGCAATTTACACCTACAATTCTTAGAGGCCTAGGGCAGCAATGTGTTTGTGTTATATTGGTCACCACTCTTAAAATGAAAAAAGAAAAATCAACTCTTCATACTGTCTTACACATATTTCTACTCTAAAATTAAGTTGGACTAATATGAAATTCAGGAAGTATATTATCTTTCTTCTAATTTTTTCTTTTTATCAATCACCAACAATATCACACTCTTAGTGATATGAAAACAAAAGAACTGTTTAACTAGAAATGTCGCTATGGCGACTGGTATGCCTCCGCCATAATGCATGATTCTCCTAATAGGTCTATAGTATATGTCAACAATGTCTGATTACATTTTCACAAAACTGGCAAAATATTAAAATGACATGTTTGTCACAAATGTGTTGAATGTTCATCTTCCTTGACCTATGTTTAATTGGATGAATAGGAGAGCATGTATTAGGGGATTAAAGAACTTTAACTTGACTTTGACCCTTTCATAAGTTTATGCATTGAGTAATTTTCAAGGTATGAAGAAAAAATGCAATTTCTGTATTGAACAGTAAATTGTTCATTTCATCAGGCCTTTGACCCTAGGATTTATAAGAGAATCACTGTCAGGCAGAACATACATAAATATGTACTAAGTTTCAAGATAACTTGAGCGACTTCTGAGATATAGAGAAAGAAGTAAGTTCAGCACTTTCACTTGATCTTTGACCGTTTGACCTTCTTCGCAAAAAAAAAAAAATCAAAGAGAATCTCAATTGGATTATACACGCATATATCAAGTTTAAAAAAAAAAAAATAATCCTGCTGGCATTGCATAAATATAAGGGAAATAGTAAAATTTTGAAGTATTTCCCTTGACCTTTGACCCCATGAACCCCAAATTCCCTAGATAACCACTGCCAGTCTGTACATGCACTTTGTTCCATGAAAATACCTTTAACAATTTCCAAGATACAGAGAAAAAGAGTGACATTATAACATTTTACTTGACCTTTTGATCTTTGACCTCATGACCCCAAACTTTCACCAGAGAATCTTAATTGGGTAATATGTATACACTAAGTTTCAAGAAAATATCTTCAGGCATTGCATAGATATGGGGGAAATAGTGAAATTTTAAGTATTTGACCTTGAATTTTTGACTCTTGACCTTGAGCATGCGCACCCAAAAGTTGATAGGCACAACTTTACCCCCTAATACACATACATGCCAAGCTTAATTACAATACCTCAAAAGGTTTTTTAGTTTCGCTGTCCACAAAATTTATTACAGACGGACGACCCGAAAACATAATGCCTCCGGCACCACTTCGTGGCGGAGGCATAAAAAAAAATGTCTGAAAGGCACTGGCCACATAAGAGGAGAAAAAGATGACAGAAGATAAGCTGAGAGGAGACAATACCAAACATGGCAAAACAAGGACAAGGACGGATTACTCAGAAAGAAGGGCTAAATCACGGACATACCCACTCCTGGGTCCTGGTTCGGGTAAGTGTTGGAGATGTGCCCAGATTCCCCGCAGCGGTAGCACAGATCTAGACAGAAGACATCAAGAACAATATTTTTTTATAACTGACAAGAGCGATTACAGTGGAACTACGTTCCACCAAGAACCCAAAAACCACAATAATTGTACCTTGTTATATCAGCTTTCTCACTACAGCAGAGTACAAAAACAAACAATTTCAAGAGTTGGGATCTGCAAAACCACCTTGTTATAAGAGGGTTTACCTTTTTTTTTTTTTTCATACAACCTCTATATAACAAATTTCCACTGTACTTCACATAAGTTACAAGGTGCTTTAACACCCACGTGCCTAACCATACTTGCCTTCAGTAGTATGTATGACTCGCTTGTAACAATATATCATTTATGAGTCCTAGATCTCAGCAAGAAGGAGATATGTGCTATGAAAGATTTTTATCAGTTGTCTCCCCCTCTGTACAGATGTATTTGCAAGATTACAATTTGCTGATCTATATTTTGAACAACCAACATATTGCAAAATTCTTAAATAATCTCTTGCTTTAATTCACGGATCTAGGTC
Organism: Diadema antillarum; assembly: GCF_040938485.1. NCBI lineage: Eukaryota > Metazoa > Echinodermata > Echinoidea > Diadematoida > Diadematidae > Diadema > Diadema antillarum. The sequence goes on from NW_027271113.1 coordinate 611,599, forward strand.
TTTTGCAATGCCTCATGAGGTAAAAATGAAATGGCCTTCTGTTACCATCTGTAAGACCTCGTTTACAGTGCGGGGCTGGGCCGAGCCACGGTCAAGCCCCGGCTGAGCCCAGCAATTTTATCCGTTTACACTGCCGGGCTCGGCCGCGCTTTTAATTCAAACCTTTGAATATTTTGTCGTAGTGGCACTCTGTTTGTAAACAAACGCAATTTGGTGTAGTCTGGTTTTCAGACCCTTTGCCAACTGGATTCAGTGGCGACTTCGTTCGGGCAAAGGCCTTTGCCGAAGGAAAAATCCTTTGCAGGACAAAACCACCTTAAACTATACTAGTTAGACGTTGAAGGGGTTTATATCCTGAATAGCGAAATAGTCCCGGCAGAGGGTCTGGAAGCCAGACTAAAATTGGCCGCGCATTTGGCCCAGTTTGCATTTACACTGAGAAAAGGCCGGGCTGTGGGGCTCGGCCGCGGCCCAGCCCCGCACTGTAAACGGGGTCTAAGGCTTCTAGGATATAATTCTTATCAACCATTTACACTAGTTGTTAACAGAAGAATGCCAAACATGCTGCCTCCCATTTATTTGTCATTGTAATGTTCTGTTATCAACGTGAAGTCCAAGCCAAAACACAATGAGTTATACAACATATACTTGGGCTTTTCATTCTATTCTTCTTCTTTTTTTTTAGGGCATATAGCATACATTTGTATCCTGGTGTAAATACTCTGAAGACAAAACAAACATGACACTGTTTTGGCTGACCATTTAGTTTTTGGAGAGAAAATAGGCGAATGAAACTGAAAACATTCACAATACAAGTTCTACTTACAACTGGATGATCAAATCATGATGTCCTTGGGATATGCAATCCAGACACTCATGAAGAAGGATATTATCCTGCACTTGTCACCCCCCCCCCCCCCCCCCTTCTGATTAGCAAGGCGTTTACTCACTTTCGTTTCCAGCTGCCTGGCAATCCTTGGCAAAGTACCCATACTTGTTGCATCTGTAGCAGTGGACTAGAAAACAAAGAAAATACACAGGGATGGTACATGATTAAAGTAAAGATTCATCTCCATCAAATATAGGCTGCTAGTTGAAACTGCCACATCATGACAAGATACAACATGTAACTTGCAAAATCTTACACATTACAATGATGCTGACAATGCTGAAATAGTAACACTCTGACTTGATATGTTATAGAGCTGCTTTTCAATGTGAGGAAGGCGACCACAGATTTGACTAGAAATGTTGCTATGGCGACTGGTATGGCGACTGGTATGCCTCCGCCATAATGCATGATTCTCCTAATAGGTCCAGATAGTACATGTGGACAATGTGTGATTATATTTTCACAAAATTGGCAAAATACTGAAATGACAAGTTTGTCACAAATGTGTTGAATGTTCACCTTCCTTGACCTAGGTTTAATTGGATGAATAGGAGAGCATGTATTTGGGGATTTAAGGACTTTAACTTGACCAATTCATACATTTATGCATTGAGTAATTTTCAAGGTATGGAGAAAAAGTGCAATTTCTGTATTGAATAGTAAATTGTCACCATTTTCATCTGGCCTTTGACCCTAAAATTCATAAGATAATCACTTTCAGGTAGAATATGCATCTAGATATTATGTAGTAAGTTTCAAGATAACTTGAGCCACTTCCGAGATATGGAGGAAAAAGTTAGTTCAGCACTTTCACTTGATCTTTGACCTTTTGACCTTTGAGGCAAAAAAAAAAACCAAACAAACTTTCCAGAGAATTTCTATTCGGTTACACATGCATACACCAAGTGTAAAAAAAAAATAATCCTGCTGGCATTGCATAAACATGAGGGAAATAGTAAAATTTTGAAGTGTTGCACTTGACCTTTGACCCCTAACCTTTGACCCCATGAACCCTACATTCTCTAGATAATCACTGCCAGTCAGTACATGTATATACTATGTTCCATGAAGATACCTTGAACAATTTTCCAAGGTACGCAGAAAAAAAAAAAGTTTGAATAGTTTTACTTGACCTTTTGGCCTTTTGACCTTTGACCTCATGACCCAAACTTTCACCAGAGAATCTTAATTGGGTAATACAAGTATACACTAAGTTTCAAGAAAATATCTTCAGGCACTGCATAGATATGGTGGAAATAGTGAAATTTTTATGTATTTGACCTTGACCTTTTGACCTTTGACCTTGAGCATGTGCACCCAAAAGTTAATAGGCACAACTTCACCCCCTAATACACATACATGCCAAGTTTCATTAGAATACCTCAACAGGTTTTGATAGTTACCTTGTCAACAAAATTCATTACGGACGGACGGACAACCCGAAAACATAATGCCTCCGGCACCACTTCGTGGCGGAGGCATAAAAATGGAAAGTGTAAGGGTTAAAAAAAAAAAATACACTCACATTCTCAGTGATGCACCCTGCTTTGGCCCCAATGCCCTTGAAACCTCTATTACAAGCAGACGGGATTGCTTGCAGAACCATCTCGTGTCGCTGGGAATATTTTGGTCTTGGACCACCGCCTAAAATAAAAATAAATAAATAAATAGATAAATAACAAATAAGTAACATAGAAACATAAAAATCTATTTTACATTAAATTCAAGAAATATGATTTTTCAATACTAATGTGTCTTCAAGAGAGCTTGATAGTGCAAGATGCATTGAAGAACTCTGAATTCATTGGAATGCCGATCTTTGAGGTCATTTATTTTGTATTGTATTGCATCTCATTCCTAGGTGATCAATTTCCTCTATATTTTGAACATGTTATAGTTGGAAAAAAGGAACCTACAAAAAAATAAGATTTAATATAAATGTATTTGTTGATGTTACATAGATTAAAAAAGACTGGCAATTACTCTCAGATTACATATTACATCTATGAGACATGAATCTTTCTCACACACTGATTGTGCAATGCAATGTTCAATTGTTTTTCGCTCCTGAAACATGATTTTAAAGACAGTCCTTCCCTTTTGCAAGCATCTTTTTTGAAAGAAAAACTGGTGAGAACACTTATGTATTGAAGAAAACACAATTTGGAAACCTCTTGTAAGTTTTGAAGTCAAGAGGGTCTTTATATGATGAGATGAATTGACTGTTTTGATTTAAATATTTTTTTCGTACTACTAAAAAGTACACATTCAAACTACATTTGGACTAGTCTAGGTTTACAGACTTGTGTCATGCACTCATGTAAGTTCTGTAAGTAGTGTGTCGATATTTGCCATCTAGATAAAGTGAAAGAAGCTAGGAAGTCTTTCTTTCTGATAGCTCTGATATTCATATCTTTCGTTAGAACTATAAGTTTTACAGTGCACTCCCGTTATAACGAAATGCTCGGGACCGGCAGTTTTCTTTCAATATAAAGAAATTTCGTTATAACCGAACAAATACAATATATAATGAAAACAAGGAAACCCATATTCTGTTTGCTTAATACTCATCATACACTGGAAAGCTATGTGAAATGTGATGGGAAAACTGTATTACAATAATAAACGCAAGTTCCCCTCAGAAACTGTGCGTGACACAAGGAGCGAACACACAGTGGTGTGAAGTGTTCACCCATGCAGAGACACTATAAATGGTTGTTCCGCTACGTATTTTCGAAAGCAATTTGCATTTCGTTATAACGGAAATTTCGCTATAACCGTGTTCGTTATGAGCGAATTTTGTACCATAGACTTTAATGGTGATAATTTTGGGACCACAAGATTTACTTCGTTATAACGAAATTTCGTTATAACCGTGTTCGTTGTAACGGGAGTGCACTGTATATTGAAATCACAGGAGGATAAATGGACACAGCTGTGCCTTGTACACAGAATATGTTACGATAATAATTTAGTGCATTATTTGAATTTTAACGGCCAAGAGCCTTCAAATAATACATAAATGTTGTAGCTTCCTAATTAGTCTTGCCATTCTATTGGAAGTAATCATGTTCTGTGCCATTTGGCAGGGAAGGGATGCAAAAGGGATGACCCATCTTTACGCGTCAATATTGCTAATTGGAAATCATTAAATCATTATACCGGCATGTGATTTTTTTAACTCTGGAATGAAAATTGCAATTGTTAGTAATTCATTTTTTTTTTTCAATTGGCTTCATATCTATGACCATACTAGTCATGTCCTTATCTCCATTAGTTCAAATCATCTCAGACTTGTATACCATTAAGAATTATATAGAGTTCTCACCTGTCATAGCTCGCTCATCCCTGTATTTTTTAGCTCTGGAAAGCATTTTTTGCCAGAGATCCCGGAGGTGGTCCCCAGGAGATTTCTTTCCTCTTGAGAGGGGAAAGCCTTGGCTTCCCATCACCACGGCTGCCTTGTTCCAAGCTTCACGGAGTCGTCTTTTTGGCTGAATCAAGCATACAAATTCAAAATACAGATATCACAAAGTGCATTATACAATTTTTAAGATGAAGACCTACTCATCACTATACAGTGTGCATGAAAGCTAGAGTAGACACTCATGAGAAGTCCTATCCTATATTATGAGGTGTGATTCATCTTCATGAGTTCTAGCTTGGCTTCTTGTCAATTACATTAGGTCCTATAGTAATAATAAAGGGAATATTTCTCTGCTGAATGAGCACTTGCCCTTTCAGTAAAACACACTAAATTTGCTTTACCTACAGAAAGCATATGGTCCTTCACCTCTTTTAGAACTTTTTAAACAATATTTCAAGACCTTACATATGAAATCAAATTATATTTATCATTTCTCAAACAGCATCCCATCTTTAAAACCTTAGTAATAGGATGGACAATTCAAGCTCTAACACTTCTCTTCAGTAAGACTTTAAAGAATACTTACATTGGGTTTGTCACTCTTAGGATGAAGCTCTTCATAATGCTCCTTCACATAGGAGCAGAGGAGCTGAACTTTAGCACCCGACAACTTAGCTCTTCCAGTTTCCTATACAAGAAAAAAAAAAAAAGAAGAAGCAAAGATGAAAATGTGTTCTTTCCCTTCCCTCCCCTTGGCACTCCAAGGGGGCTATCCTAGGAATTCCCATAGAGAAATTATATCTTTTTTTTTGCCTACAAAGATATCCAGATACAATAAAGCTTGACTGTAAATGCACAAATCTTGATTGAAAAGCACAAATTTCTCCATATTTCCCCTTGGTGGCCCTCCCCCTGGGGGCCCTCCCCTGGGGGCCACATGCACAACATTAATTTCATGAAGCACCTTAGGACCCTACCCCTAAGGATGATCCCCACCAAGTTTGATTAAAATCTGCCCACTAGTACTGAAGAAGAAGATGAAAATGTGTTTTTACCCCCTTGGTTCCCACCTCTCAAATTTTCACCCCCTTTTCGGGACCAAATGGCATCATCATCTATAATCTTCATAAATAAAGGTACATGTATATCAACATATCTAGACTGTACTGCTATTGGGTCTGGAGAAGAAGATTTTCAAAGTTTACCCCATTTTTTCACCTTGGGAGCACCCCCCTCGGCCCCCTCTAGTGGCCACACGCTCCACATGAATAATTTTGGGTCCCTACCCCCTAAGGATGATCCCAACCAAGTTTGGTTGAAATCTGCCAACCCGGTTCAGAGAAGAAGAAGAAAATGTAAAAAGTTGACGCACGATGCACAACAGACAGCAGACGAAAAACAAGGTACATTGTAAAATGATATCTGAAAGGGGATGAAAGTTCTTACCTGGCCTTTGAGTGTTACCAGGTTGTTTTCAAAGGTTTCATGTTTCCTGACCAGAAACAAGACTGAGTTGACCTTCTTTCCCAAGTCCTCGGGGATGATAGCATACTTCTCCTACGAGCAAACAAATGATGTGGAACATCTCGCTCAGTCACAAATATAGACTTAAGGATCAAAAGTTGTGGTGACCATCAACTCCCCAAGGCACATCTACCACCCAAGTTTCGTCACAAACGGACTTATGTATCAAAAGTTATGACCCATAATCGAAATGTGCCCTTAAAAACTTAACAGTGGGCTCGAAAAGTTCATTGACCCCAGTCTGTCACCTTTGACCTTGTAGTGACTGTGAACTCCCTAAGGTACATCTACCATCCACATTTAGTCACAAATAGACTTACGGATCAGAAGTTATGGTCCATAATCGAAACGCGCCCTAAAAACTTAACATTCTGCCCTAAAAGTTCATTAACCCCTGCCTGTGACCTTTGACCATGGTGATTATCAACTCCCCAAGGAACATCTACCATACAAGTTTCATCACAAATAGACTTTGGGAGCAATAATCAAAACGTGCCCATAAAACTTAACATTGGGCCCTTAAAGTTCATTGACCCCTGTCTGTGACCTTTGACCTTGTGGTGACCATCAACTCCCAAAGGTTCATATACCTTCCAAGTTTGGTTTCAAATAGACTTAGGGATCAGAAGTTATGGTCCATCAATCGAAACACGCCCTAAAAACTTAACATTGGGCCCTTAAAGTTCATTGACCCCTGTCTGTGACCTTTGACCCTGTGGTGACCATCAACTCCCCAAGGCACATCTACCATCCAAGTTTCATCACAAACGGACTTATGGATCAAAAGTTATTACCCATAATCGAAATGTTCCCGTTAAAACTTAACAGTGGGCCCGAAAAGTTCATTACCCCAGTCTGTCACCTTTGACCTTGTGGTGACTGTGAACTCCCCAAGGTACATCTACCATCCAAGTTTGGTCACAAATAGACTTGTGGATCAAAAGTTATGGTCCATAATCGAAATGCGCCCTAAAAACTTAGCATTGGGCCCTAAAAGTTCATTGATGACCCCTGCCTGTGACCTTTGACCTTGGTGATCATCAACTCCCCAAGGAACATCTACCATCCAAGTTTCATGACAAATAGACTTAAGGAGGGACGGACGACAGACGGACGGAGGACGGACGGACAGACGCCGCAGGCGATCCCTTAGTCTCCTCTCACTTCCGGTGGGCTCGACAAAAATCACCCATACCTACAGTGCTAGATCTATACCTATGTTGTGATATTCTAATCTAAATCTATAAGTGTAGATCTACACCTACAATGTATGTTACCAAGGAGCAAATTTGCTCACTTTTTATTTTTCAAATTCACATTTTTGTTTACAAGTTCACAAAAGTATTCTGACCTCTAGAACTAGGTCTGGATCTATGCACGTAGTTCTTGAAACATTCAAATATTGATTTTTTTATTACAAAAATAGTTTATCAAAATTAGAAATTTATATGCACATTTCAGCTGTTAGTGTCAAGATGCAATTTTGGTTCATCTTTTCTATAAGTTGTATGTAGATGTGGTCAGTATAGCTTGCCTTCACTGAACACATGGTAGGTAATACAGTGTAGGTGTGGTATTACTATTAACCACACTTACCAGTAGTATTACTAGCACTACATACCGTCTTCAGTTATAGTATGGCTATACAGTATACTGACCACCTAAATACACATATTTATTTTAATCCCATCTTGCCCTGCATGGGTCATTACTAGGATCCTGTCATGGGCCTTTTATTCTTTCTGTTTTTTTTTTTTTATTGGATATATTGTTACCTCTGTCTCATTTCTCTTCTGTTCCTTTATCATTTACAAGGCAATCGCCAAATTGTGTCTCGCCCATTCGCGTACAAGGAATTAATATTTTTTATAACTCCCAGAAGTTAATTGACCTGCTTATGACCTTTGACCTTGTGGTGACCTTCAATACCCTAAGGGACATTTACCATCCAAGTTTGGTCACAAACGGACAAAGGGATCAAAAGTAATGAGCCATAATCGAAACGCGCCATAAAAACTTAACATTGGGTCCTAAAAATTTGTTGACCCCTTTCTGTGACCTTTGACCTTGTGATGACCTTTAACTCCCCAGGGGACATCTACCGTCCAAGTTTGGTCACAAACGGACATAGGGATCAAAAGTTATGAGCCACAATCAAAACGCGCCCTAAAAACATAGCATTGGGCCCTAAAAGTTTGTTGACCCCTGTCTGTGACCTTTGACCTGTGACGACCTTCACCTCCCCAAGGGACATGTTCCATCCAAGTTTGGGCACAAACGGACAAAGGGATCAAAAGTTATGAGCCATAAACAAAATGCACCCTAAAAACTTAACATTGGGCCCTAAAAGTTTGTTGACCCCTGTCTGTAACCTTTGACCTTGTGGTTACCTTCAACTTCCCAAGAGACATCTACCATCACCCAAGTTTGATTGCCATTGTAGCAACATGTGCTGAGTTATGTGTGATAAGAGAGTCTTGCAAGTAAACTTTAACGTATGACCTCAAATGACCTTTGACCTTATCATGTGACCTCTTACGGCACCATAACATGAAGGTACCCCCAGTGCATCTATGACCCAAGTTAGGTTGTAATCCAAGCAACTTATGTGAAGTTATTTGTCAAAAGAGAGTCTTGCAGGTAAACTTTAACATAGAAAAGAGGGTCTCGCACATACCCTTTAATATATGACCTCAAATGACCTTTGACCTCATCACATGACCTCTGACAACACCATAACATGAAGATACCCCTAGTGCTTCTATCACCCAAGTGTGGCTGCCATTGCTGTAACAGTTGCCAAGTTATGCATCATAAGAGAGTCTTGCAGGTAAACTTTAACATTTGTGACGGACGACTTACGACGGACGGACGACGGACGACGGACGGACGACGGACGGACGACGGACGGACGACGGACGGACGACGGACGACGGACGGACGACGGACGGACGACGGACGACGGACGGACGACAGAGGGACGACGGACGGACGCCATTTGGATCCCTTAGTCTCGCCTTCACCTCCGGTGGGCGAGACAATAATGAGATCAATGAAGTGATGATTAAAAAACACAGAAAAACTGCATGACCAGAGACAGAGTTGCATTTTGACAGCTGAATAGTGCACATGTGCATACATTTCACATTCTGCTAAACTATTTTGTGGTAAAAATCAATAGACCCTAGGGTATTTGAATGATACAAGTACTTTAACATAGTAATAATTTTGTGAACTTGTAAATTAACCACATAAAAAAATAATAAAAATAATAAAGACAAGGAAAAGTAGAAATTACGCGGTGCGTAATATATGTCCCAGCCGGAAGTTTAAATCTTTGGATTTAATTTATCATTATATTTCTAATACATCACTTTTTTTCACACTTATCACAAACAAAATAATTTTAAGAATAAATGTGAAATAAACATAATAAACTGTCCTTTGCACTGGTTCACTCAACCAGCTAACCGCGCGCTGTCTTGTAATCGTATAATCACGATAATCTTGCCAACCCAGCTATGTACACTACGTTTTGCAGGCTTCTCAGTTATCAGTACAAAGGCCTAGGCCACTCATATACACGGAGGGCAGGTGGGACCATTTTGGTGGGGCCACATTCATGAGTACAGTGTATTTGACAATTTATACTGTGGAAGAAAGCCCAACCCGGGGAAGTCTTCCCGGCAGGACTTCCATATGTACCCCCCGCTATGTGTCATGTACATTTAAGTAATGTAAATAAGTTTAGGTGACTTTGGGATTAGGGTTAGAGTTTACTCAGTTTAGGACTAGGGTTAGGGTTAGGGTTAGGGTTAGGGTTAGGGTTAGGGTTAGGGTTAGGGTTAGGGTTAGGGTTAGGGTTAGGGTTAGGGTTAGGGTTAGGGTTAGAGTTAGGGTAACATTGATCTCGGTGTCCTAGGGAAATGCGGACTTCAGAGGAAGCTCATAGCTCATACAACAATGTACAATGTAGAGTGTTGTCTAGGTGTATAATAGCTAGTGGGGGGTACATACCCTAACAAAAAAGTCCTGTGGTACTCCCTGTGGTACTTGTCGGTACCACACAATGTACCACACACTTGTAATGTTACCACAGGAACTGTGTGGTACTGTACCACAGGCTTGTAGGGTACTCCCTGTAGTACTTGTCAGTACCACACAATGTACCACATAAATAAATGTTACCACAGGACCTGTGTGGTACTGTTTTACAAGCTCATGTGGTACTCCCTGTGGTACTGGTTGGTACCACACAATGTACCACACAAATATATATTAACACAGGAACTGTGTGGTACTGTGTCACAGGCTCGTGTGGTACTCTGGGATGTACCACAGGGCAGTACCACAGAACATTACCACAGGAAAGTACCACAGGACAGTACCACAAGACAGTATACTCACAAATTGTCCTGTGGTATTTTGGGACGTATACCACACGACAGTACCACAGGACAGTACCACATGAATTGTCCTGTGGTATTTTGGGACGTACCACAGGAGAGTACAACAGGAAAGTACCACAGGATAGTACCACAGGACAGTACCACACGACTTGTTCTGTGGTATTTCAGGACGTACCACAGGACAGTACCACAGGGCAGTTCCACAGGACAGTACCACAGGAAATTATCACAGGATAGTACCACAGGACAGTACCACAGGAATTGTCCTGTGGTATTTTGGGACGTACCACAGGACAGTACCACAGGACAGTACCTCACGACTTGTCCTGTGGTATTTTGGGATGTACCACAGGACAGTACCACAGGACAGTACCACAGAGTAGTACCACAGGAAAGTACCACAGGATAGTACCACAGGACAGTACCACACGACTTGTCCTGTGGTATTTTGGGACGTACCACAGGGCAGTACCACAGGACAGTACCACAGGAAAGTACCACAGGATAGTACCACAGGACAGTATCACAGGAATTGTCCTGTGGTATTTTGGGACGTACCACAGGACAGTACCACAGGATATTACCACAGGACAGTACCACAGGATATTACCACAGGACAGTACCTCACGACTTGTCCTGTGGTATTTTGGGATGTACCACAGGACAGTACCACAGGGCAGTACCAAAGGACAATACCACAGGGCAGTACCACAGGACAGTACCACAGGAAAGTACCACAGGATAGTACCACAGGACAGTACCACAGGAATTGTCCTGTGGTATTTTGGGACGTACCACAGGACAGTACCACAGGACAGTACCACAGGATATTACCACAGGACAGTACCTCACGACTTGTCCTGTGGTATTTTGGGACGTACGACAGGACAGTACCACAGGACAATACCACCGGGCAGTACCACAGGACAGTACCACACGACTTGTCCTGTGGTATTTTGAGATGTACCACAGGGCAGTACCACAGGACAGTACCACAGGATAGTACCACAGGACAGTACCACATGACTTGTCCTGTGGTATTTTGGGACATACCACAGGACAGTACCACAGGAATTGTCCTGTGGTATTTTGGGACGTACCACAGGACAGTACCACAGGGCAGTACCACAGGACAGTACCACAGGATAGTACCACAGGACAGTACCACACGACTTGTCCTGTGGTATTTTGGGACGTATCACAGGACAGTACCACAGGAAAGTACCACACGATAGTACCACAGGACAGTACCACATGACCTGTCCTGTGGTATTTTGGGACGTACCACAGGACAGTACCACACGAATTGTCCTGTGGAATTTTGGGACGTACCACAGGACAGTAAAATACCACAGGACAGTACGACAGGAATTCCTGTGGTAATTGTCGATGTATACCACAGGAGAGTACCACAGGAACTGTCCAAAATCCCACAGGAAAATCATAATATGGTGCTATTCCACACAGAAGTACCACACAGCAAATTAAATCCGTAAGTACCACAGAAAAATGCCACAGGATATTCTTTTCTTTTTTTTTTCTTACATTTTATACCAGAGGACTATCACATCAGGAGAATATCAAACAGCAGTACCACACAGGAGTACCACACAGGAAAATTGTAAGGCAGAATCAACTGAAATTTATAACAAAAATACAAACAAAAAAAGCACATATTAATATTCCTCAATTAATTGATAGATGAGTAATGCTGTGAATTATAGCAATTGATTGGCCATTACTTATCCTGTCCTATACTCCTACAGTATTATCTATTTAGTGAAAGTGCTGATGTAAAGCATGAGAAATTTCATAAGGACTTCTGTGGTACTCCTGTGGTACTCCTGTGGTACTCCTGTGGTACAAATTTTTACATAGCTCATGAATATTCATAAAAAGCACTCTAGATTTGAGAAAATACATATATGACTTAAAAAGTCAAAGTATTAATGATGGAACTTACTTTGAACTTTATGAAAGATTGTCTAATTATGTTATGTTATTCCCAATATCATAGATATTGTTATGAAAGTGTAATTTCATATCTTGATAATAAAGCATAATCGAGTTAGTAACCATGCCTTAATGCTTTACGGATAGACGGCCATATATATATGTACTGATACAGTCGATGGCTACCTAGGAATAGAATATGACTACTGTATATAGATCTATTATAGGACTAGATTAACGGTGTGGAGCCTATTTCACTAGTAAATTATGGCAATAGAATATTACGTTATAGATATAGCACTGGATGTAGGGGTGCTGAACACATGTTGGTGACTGGAGGTAGCTGTAGGTATGTAGCCCGTGTTGGGGCTACTCACTGTTAATACATGTAGGGGCAAGCATGGTATTACCGGACGCATGGTATTACCGGATACGCACATTTTTGCGTACTAATAACATTCTGTACGCGCGAGACTTCGTAGATTAGCCTCACAGAACTTTGTGTGGACCGAAATCGCAAAACACGCCACATAAAAATGTAAAAACACGAAAAAATTCACATTTTACCTCAAATTCATAGTTGAGTGACCCGCACCTCGTTTATAGTTAATATTTATGCATGTTTGAATCACATTTCGCGACTGAAATTCTATGAAATCCCACTCACATACAGGAAAAATGCTGAAGATTCTATTAGAACCAAAAGTTCACTTATCAATATCGGAAATTTGTAGCTATCGTCCTCAAACGCGAACGATGCGGAATAGTTGTGCACGCAACTCATCACCCGCGCGTGCAGCTCCCATAGACAAAGCACGTATACTCTAACCAGTTGTCGATTTCTCGCAAGGTTTTATTTGCGTGAACTGTTCGAAATGGTCAAGACAGACATTTTACTGTAAAATACGAAATTTGAGCCTCATTTGCTGATTTTTTGTGTGTCATCCGCTCGGTGAGAATGTGTACGGTGATTTGTGGGATGAATTGTGATTCTGGTGCAAGGATTAGGTGCGAAAGACCTCGATTATTCGATTACGAAAATCGCGTCCGGTAATACAATGCGATTTTGCACCGCACAAAACACCACTATTTTTAGAGGGGTATGTTTGAAGCATATTTTCTAAAAACTGGAACGAAGAATTGACGTAAGTTGGCTGAATTCGTAATTTCCATGAGTCTGTGAATAAGTGGTGTTATTTTTAGCCGAAATTTCAGTCTATGAGTACGGAATTCAAAGCCACAAAGAAAAGCGTCCGGTAATAGGATGTGCCACCCTACCATTTTGTTAACCAGCTTCCGAATTTAGGCACGACTAATACTACCGAACGCCTTTATGAATGAGTGGGACTCATCTGACGTCGTCATCCAAAGTCTTATAGATCTCATTCTAACACTGGATTTAATTTCTTGAGAAGTAGGCCTACGTCAAATCAAGCTACTACATCTAAATGATAATTATTGAGTTTTAGAAGATTGACTTACAGATAACTCATTCTGCTTGCTCATTTTGGACTAGGATCCGATGGTAGGTGCAATGACGATTATCGCAGCTAAGAGCGTTTATCATCAGCTAAGAGCAAAGAGCGTACAAATACATGTACCGGTACACAGTATTTTGTAGTACTCTAGTACGCTCGCTCACAACATCACAGGCAGGTGCGAGCACCATTTTAGGAAGCAAAGCGATCGATAGCAGCGGGCGGATTTTTACGTGATCCTCTATGGAGAGGTATCTGCCTCCCTTTCAATTTTTCTTTTTCTTTTTAGAGAGGCATACAGGGTAAAAGAAGAACTTCGGACCTCATTACGGCATTTATAAGTACCATTTTTGCCTAAGAAAGAAATATAAATGAAGAAATATTCTTTGATATCCAGTATGTAGTCCCTCAAAATTTGAGCTAACTCCTATTAATGATAATCAAATAAGGAGTATACCCAAACCATGTGATATGCATGAGGGTGCTCAAAACTTCAGAGCCCTCTCCCCCACCCCCTCTCTCTCTCCCTCTCCCTCTCAACTCTTCTCTTGGTCAATGATGTAGACTAATACACCATGATTTTCCCTAGAACAACCAAATCAATGTAGGCGGTCAATACAATTTTCCTTTCTCAGTACAGTCGCTTCCAGAATCGAAGCTGCAGAACACTGTTTTATTTCTTCTTTTGGGGTTATCTTTCTTTCTTTCTTTTTAGTTGATGGGGGAGGGGGGGACATAGGCGCCGGAAGTGGGGGGGGGGGGGGGGGGGGGGCAGGGGGGGGGGGGGGCGGCCGCCCCCCCCCCCCAATCCAAAAAGTGGGGGAGCAAAACGCATTTTTGCCCCCCCCCCCAAAAAAAAAAAGCCCCCCCCCCCAAAAAAAAAAAATAATAATAATAATAAAAATAAATGAATAAACAAAGAAAATAAAATAAATATATATGAATAAAAGGGAAAAAATATGGCTACAAACGGCAGCTTTTGGACTGTAAAATGTCAAAATTTTCAAGCTCGCTCGCATCCAGCAGTTGAGCCCGGTGCGCCTACCCCTTAATTTCTAAAGCGAAAAATATAGCTACGACGGCAGTTGTTGGACTCTAGAATGTCAAAATTTTCAAGCTCACTCGCTTCGCTCGCTCGCATTGAATCGTTATGCCATTCTCCTAATGTTGCTGAAAGTAATTGCTAGTAGTTGCGCCCGATGCCCCCACCCCTTAATTTCCAAAGCGAAAGATAAATATAGCTACAAACGGGAGTTTTGGGACTGTAAAATGTCAAAATTTTCAAGCTCGCTCGCTTCGCTCGCTCGCATTGAATCGTTATGCCACTCTCCTAATGTTGCTGCCAGTTATTGCCAGCAGTTGCGCCCGATGCACCCCCCCCCTTAATTTCCAAAGCGAAAGGTATAGTTACAAACGGGAGTTTTGGGACTGTAACATGTCAACATTTTCAAGCTCGCTCGCTTCGCTCGCTCGCATTGAATCGTTATGCTACTCTCCTAACGTTGCTGCCAGTAATTGCCAGCAGTTGCGCCCGATGCCCCCCCCCTTAATTTCCAAAGCGAAAGATATAGCTACAAACGGGAGTTTTTGGACTGTAAAATGTCAAAATTCTCAAGCTCGCTCGCTTTGCTCACTCGCATTGAATCGTTATGCCATTCTCCTAATGTTGCTGCCAGTAATTGCCAGCAGTTGCGCCCGATGCGCCGCCCCATTAATTTCCAAAGTGAAAGATATAGCTACAAACCGCAGTTTTGGGACTGTAGAATGTCAAACTTTTCAAGCTTGCTCGCTTCGCTCGCTCGCATTGAATCGTTATGCCATTCTCCTAATGTTGCTGCCAATGATTGCCAGCAGTTGCGTCCGATGCACCCCCATTTATTTCCAAAGCGAAATATATTATAGCTACAATTAAAACTCCAGTTTTGGAAGTGTAGAATATCAAATTTTTCAAGCTCGCTCACTTCGCTCGCTCGCATTTTATTGTTATGCCATTCACCTTATGTTACTGACAGTATATAATTTGTCGATCGTTTCACACCGTCATTCCATAATCCATGTGAGGAAAACTTACAATGTTCCTCAATGACTGCATTGTTGAATGTATCACATTCCGTAATGTATTGTAGTCCCATTATTGCTTACGCACACACGCACAAGCATATACAGGCCGTCAAAATTACTTTATGGTTCCCCACGTTTCGACCCACCGTACGCCACTTTACATATATACGTATATATATATATATATATATATATATATATAAATAGATGTGTGTGCGCGCGCGCGCGCGCGCGTGTGTGTGTGTGTGTGTGTGTGTGTGTGTGTATGTGTATATTGTGTAACATATGCATGGTCTAATCTTGAGCCCCCTCCAATGTTTGCCCCCCCCCCCCCAATCCAAAACTGCTTCCGGCGCGCCTGAGGGGGGATACCGTGGATGGGGTAGTGCAGACATCTTGATCTTTTTCGCTGTGTTGCACTTTAAAATTTGTATATCTCTTGTGTTTTTTTTTTTTTGTATACTGATCATAATCATAGCCACACCGGGAACGTATAATCATCACTGCATAATTATTATGACCAGGTCGCTGTGTTTTTCAGCGACACGCATGTCAAATTTCACATACAGTATTTCTTCGTACATTTTGTTGAAAAGTGAAAATAAAATCTGAATTTAAATTTGAATTGGAATTAAAATTAACATGGACCAAACGAATGCGGTGCATGGTATTATTGTTATTTTCTATTATTGTTATGATGCACGGACATGAGGAACAGCCCTTTTGGCTGAATCATGTCATGGAGTAAATAAAACTATTAAAACAAATACAAATTCATTCTTATCAACCATGGCACTCTTCTTCTTGGTATAAATTATCTAATTTATCATAATATTTTGTGATCTTTGTGCGCCATCACCTTACATTTTCACATTACTGATCCCTGAAAACAACGTCTCTTGTTATTCTAACAAAATATCGATTATGTTTGCCCTATAATAGAAAAATATGGGTAAAGTGGACATTGTATTTAAGTATAGTGACGTGTGTGTGTGTGTGGGGGGGGGGGGGGGCGTTGAACGGATATTAATCGGCTTTCTTGGCCGTAATACATTGAGATCGTCTCTCTTGGCCGCAAATCATACCAGGTCTGATCCGAGGACAATGTCATGTCTACGTCACTGCCCCCTCTATACCGTCGGAGCTTTTGGATTTCTCAAGAAGAATTCAACCATCTTTGGTGGGATAATATTTAAAATGTTTTTAATCAAAGAGACTCTGGGACAGCTATAGTGATTGGCTGAATCATGGTATCTGTCACCTCTTGATCTATACATTGTGGGTCTTCACGGTGCACTCTGTCAGCATGTGTGTTGGAAGTCGACGGGGGGCTTAGAGGATGTCTCCCTCCAACACAAGGGAGCTCTTGTATTCTCAGAATTGTTGGTGCACATTTTGGAGGAATATTTCAATTTTTGATAAAAAAAGGAGAGGCAATGTAGGAAAAATGTGGCTAAATTCCTTATTATTCGTGACCTCTCTATTCAAGATTGTCATAATATGAGCGTCAAGAGGTGGACCAAAGGGGCTGGGGAGGGAGCCTGTGCATTTTCAGGATCAAAATTCAACCATGTGATGCACACCTTTGGTGGAGTATCATATGAGAATTTTCAATGTAATATTTGTAATCTTCAACAGCCGCATTGCAGATCATCGTGACAAAATACAGGGGGGGGGGGGAATGATCCTCAAGAAAAAAAAAATCCAGGGGACACGTTCCCCCCTCCCAAAGATGTTTTATAAGACCAAAAGGGCAGGGCGAAAGAGAGAGAGAGAGGGGGGGGGGAGAGAAAGACGTTTCAGTATACTTTTAGCTCGAACTTTGAGGGACTACAGATTCGAAAATAATGGACATTTCTCCATTTTTTCCCATTCTTATAGGCATAAATGATGCTTCTGAATGGGAATTCGAGGTCTTAAACAAAGCTATACCGCTGTTTGCCCCCTTCCATTTAAAAGGAAGAAAATGAAGGGGAGGGAGACGCTCGCGATAACCCAGCGGTTTGCTTCCTAATATGGCCGCCGTTGGGCTCCATGGCGTACTACACCTTGCGTACTACACCTTTTTACGTGTAGAATCGCGCGAGTAGACCCTCCTAGGGTTGTACGCTCTTTGGCTTAGAGTGTGAATGAAATTTGTTGACACTAATTTCTGGCGTCTCGAGTGGTGGGCGTGGCCTAATTTGTCAGAAGGTTCGTCCAACTCGATCGATTGAAAAATAAATATCCACTGACTACTTGTCAGAGAGCTTCGTGAAACGGATCACCTGACAATTTTGGTCAGCGCTGACTATATTGATGAAACATCCTCAGATAGTGCAGCTGAATATGGACAATCCAGCCGTTTTCTCAGATGGAAAATGAAACACACAGCTAACAAACAAACAAACAAACCGGGTGTTTTTGTAACAATTCTGATGCAAAATAATATTGAACAGAAGTCCTGTTTGACCTCGTCTTTATCCATCTGTTTACCTGTCTCTTGTAGTTGTGCATATATAATGTTTTCTATGGTCTAACTACGTACAGTTTCAGTACAAACAAGAAAAAAAAAACTTAATGTGTAATATTGTGTTATTATTATTTATTCACCTGTATAATGCGCAGCTTTCCGCAACGCAGTCATCGATTTCGAAGATGCCGACCTGTTAATCGATACGGGTGAGTGGTCGAGCATTCACCTTGTAACCGAACCCACCGAGCAGTCTTACTTCGACGTTTTGCCGCCTCTGCTGGAAGAAACTGCTCAGAAATTTTACCTCATGTTTCGGGTCACGTCGGAGAGCGCCGCCCACGTCATCTTGGCTCAAGGCTCAAATCGTATCGACTCGTACCATATTGGTCAAAGCGGGGTTTCCACTATCACGATTGGCGCCACGATTGAAATCGTGGTATTGATCGTGTAACAATCGTGATGATCTTATCAGGTCGTATCAGATTGTTAGCTCTTGAGGTCAATCGTAGCAATCGCGTTAATCGTAGAGAAATTTTGGACGGTCCAAAATTTTCTACGATTAACACGATTAATTTTTATCGTGATCATCGCATCAGATCGTCTGGAATCGTATCAAAACGCAGCAAACCTCAATTAATCGTGCTTCTTAATTGTGTTGATCGGGATCGACTCTTTTCACTTCCCTTCCACTTATTTTTTTTTTCACATTTGCCCGTATTTTAATCTCAGATTATATATATTTTGTATTCCGCGAGGTGGTATCATGCATCTGTAGATTATTATTTCCAAACCGTAAATTGTATGACTGTGTGGGCGTTTCATTAGCATCGTAAGCTACATATAATTATGATTAATTTGTTTAAAATTTCATGAAATGACAGTTGTATCGTAGATAATTAGATATTTTCATTGTTATGTTAGTCATGTTATCTTTAATATCTTACAAATACCATTATACAGGCACACAAAACAGGAGAAATTCCCCATAATCAAAACGGGGTAACTTCTTTGACGAAAAAAAAAAAACATGAGCAAAAAATAAAATGGCAATTGTATGTCTGCAGGTATTGACCAAGCTTCAGTATGAAAATGAGAATGATTTCTTGAATCGTGCATTAGTGAGTACACATCAAAGGCAAAATTGTAACTGTTAAAAGGTATAGTGGAGTGTTTTTTTTTGAGGGGGGAGGAGGTGTGAAGTATTCTGTTTCTTGTGTGTTGTACATAATGACTAAGAGCTGTTATTGTTTCATCATTCATCGTTTGACCCCTTCACATCTATTGTGACACTTTTCACGTTTTATTTTGTCGGTAGTTCAGAAAAATTTTAGAACAAAAGGGGCTATGGTCAACTTTCATGCAAAATTCGTTTAGGATTGTTATAAGATAATGCAACCAACTAACAGCTCATGTCGAGTGAGCATAGGAAGAAGTAGCTGTGTCTTTGTCGAGTAAGCATGCACACTATAAAGATGGAGCAAGAAATGCAAAACGTCGCTGGGGCGATAAGACCTCATATCTACAAAATGTCCAATGTTCAGGAGAGTCAAAAAACATGGCGACCAAAGCACGCTGTGGCGAATGGGATAGCCTTTCATTTGGCATGCCGTGGTGGCTTCATTTTTGGAGTAAGACAGTTGGGATTTGGACAGGACATCACTTAACCCATTATTTGACCAATAATCCAAAAAAGTCATTTTCACCAAAATTGCAGATACAAGGTCATATCACCCCAGCGACGAAAAGTCCCTTAAGCCCTTTTTACACTTGTGTTTCTTAACCCCGTACTTTCTCTGACCCAGGACTATCGTGCTGAAAATGAGTGAAAATGAACATTTTCACTCAAAATTCACACTGATTTCACTCTAAATTCACTCTTTTTTGTATTCACTCCTTTAAGAGTGAATATTTTCACTCGATTTTTTTTAGAGAGTATAGTGTTGTTCATCTTCTGCAGTATCATCTTCCAGGTGTTCTCATATACACTTAGCAAAAAAGAAAGTAGGGGCCTGAACACTTTCAAGTTCATATTTTTCATAGAAAATTTGACTAAATGTTAATGTTTCACACACCATGAAAGAGGTCATCTAATTGGCTATCAACCTGGTAGGTCAATAAAAAGGCAAACGTTACCCAGAGTGAACACATTTGTTTTTCTCTTCCAAAGAACAAAAGTTAAAATCGCAAAAATGGACAAGTTGTCATTCATGCGTGTGTGCTCTTCCATGTAACGACTACAAAAGACAATTCAAAACAATAAAGAATACAAATTAAGTTTAAAAGACAATTCTAATATGATCTCTATAGCATAATTATAATGACTTTGTAGCCCGCAATGATAAAGAAAGGCGAAAAATGATAGAGAAAATTAAGAATCTTCTGTCAAATCAATATTTAAATGGCAAGAAAGAAGTAATATTAATAAAAATTGTAGAAATTTCAAATCAAGAACTTTACATAATGACATAATGTGGTTCTTGAATTTGTCTCATGAATTCTAAAATTCATAAATCAATAGAATGAAATAAAGATAGTCTGTCCATTTTATCACCTTTGCGGCTTACCTCCTGTGTCACCTGAAGAAAGATTCGACAGAAAAACTAATATTTTTCCCTTTTAGTTTCCCAATTTGAGGATATAAAGAGTTACAAGGGGACGAAAACTTATTTTTGCTATTGCATTCATGTCTCTCATCGTGTTAAATTGATCTTTCGTTGTCATTGCTATCTTAAAGGATGTTTGCAAAAACGACAAAATGTCAATTTCTGCAATTTTTATTTTTGTGTCTTTTAGGACAAACATCAATGTGTTCTCTCTGCATGAAATGTCCCTTTGTGTTATTCCTACCAGGTTGATAGCCAATCAAATAAATTTTAATATTGTGTATATGACACAATGATTTGACTAAAATGTTTTATGAAAAATAATATTATGTTAGCTGAGTAAAGACGTTATATTTGATTTGATTTGATTTTTGATTTTTTGATTTTTTGTGGATTTCTTTATTTTATATCTTTTGACGTTTTATTTAACATAATATTTGATTTTCAGTTTTCGGAATAACTATGTGTCAATCAGGAAGTGCGTTAGCGACAGTTGCACTGAGATGGCCAGGACTCTCGTGCCGGACGCCGTCATTCTCGACAATCATGCAATCATGCAGAGTGTGTCACAATTTCATCACGAGTTAGTTACTAAGTAACTTGCTCCGACGACTCGCCTCGGTGCAGAGCCTTTAATAAAACATCCAATCTACAATGTTCGCATGGAGTGTCTGATGTCACGTTTCTCTCTCTACAACTTTAATTAGTGAGTAGGTGTGACTGTGGATCCGTGTATAATGCAGCTGTGCAATACGAACAATACACACACACACACACACACACACACACACACACACATCTATCCTCACTAAATACCTATAGGTAGGGGAGAGTGGGGTGAAGTTGGACAAACATTGTGAAGTGATGAATTTTTTCGTATACCTTTTCTGATCATGTCTTGGACTCAAAGATTATTGATGCTATATAGGCCACTTGGTAAGTTTCGTATTCCTACAAGTCTCATGTTTGTGTTTTCATTGATTAAAAAAAAAAACTAGAAATGTCGCTATGGCGACTGATGCCTCCGCCATAATGCATGATTCTCCCAACAGGTGTATAGTATAATGTCTTCACAATGTGAGATAACAGTTTCACATAAATGGCAAAATATTGAAATGACAGGTTTGTCAGAAATATCTTGAATGTTCACTTTCCTTGAACTACGTTTGCTATAATTGTCTATTAAAGAGTGCAGGTACACGTATTTGGGGAATTGAGGATTTTTACTTGACTTCTGACTAACCCTTTTATAAGTTTATGCATTGAGTAATTTTCAAGGTATAAAGAAAGAGTGTAATTACAGTATAAAATAGATTTTTTTTTTCGCATTTAAACCTGGCCTTGACCCTTAACCTTTGATCTTTAATCTTCTGGCAGGAAATTTCCAAGAGAATCTCCATTAGGTAATACATGTATATTAAGTTTTAAAAATAATAATGCACGCATTGCATGTACTAGTATATGAGGGAAATAGTAAAATTTTGATGAGTTGACCTTGACCTTTGACCCCCTGACTATTGACCAATGACCCCTAAATTCCCTAAATAATCCCTGCCAGTCAGTACATTTGTATGTACCAAGTCCCATGAAGATACATTGAACCATTTGTGAGAAAAGTGAAATTGTAACATTTTCACCTAATCTTTGACCTTTTGACCTTTGACCTTATGACATGAAACTCTCTCTTGGGAATCTCTATGCAGTAGTATATATCTACACTAAGTTTCAAGAAAATACCCCTGGGCATTGCATGGATATGGGGAAATAGCAACATTTTTAGCATTTGACCTTGACTTTTGACCTTTGACCTCTTGCCAGTGTCATTAAAATCTGCTCAACTAACTGCCGTATCATACATCATCCTTGGACCAAGTTTGGTGAAAGCTGCTTCATCCAGTTTTGAGTTATCACGTAAAAAGATAAATTTTAGGATTTGACCTTGATCTTTGACCTTTGACCTCTGTCCGATTTCACTCAAAAATTAATCAAGTGCTTCATCCAGTTTTGAGTTATCACGTAAAAAGATAAATTTTAGGATTTGACCTTGATCTTTGACCTTTGACCTCTGTCCGATTTCACTCAAAAATTAATCAAGTATTTGTCCCACCATACATCATCCTTGGACAAAGTTTGGTGAAATTTGCTTGATCAAGTCTTGAGTTATCGCGTAAACAGACACAATTTCATGATTTGACCTTGACCTTTGACCTTCGGCCGATTTCACCCAAAATATAATGAAGTAATTGCCCCATCATACTTTATACTTGGACCAAGTTTGGTAAAATTCCAGTCAATATTACTCACGTTATCGCGTAAACGAATGCGGACGGATGTACGGACGTACGGACGGACGGACAACCCGAAAACATAATGCCTCCGGCACCACTTCGTGGCGGAGGCATAAAAAAAGCTTCTGTACGGGGTGAGTTGAGCGAAAATATTCATTCTTGAAGGAGTGAATACAAAAAAAAAAGTGAATTTAGAGTGAGATTTGAGTGAATTTTGAGTGAAAATGTTCATTTTCGCTCGTTTTAGGTGTTAGAGTGAACTCGTCCTCAGGGATCACTCCAAAATCTTCGAGTGATCCCTGATTACACTCCAAAATGAGTGAAAATGAACGTTTTCACTAAAAATTCACTCCAGCTGCTGGCAATTACTGCAGCAACATTAGGAGAGTGGCATAACGATTAAATGCGAGCGAGCAAAGCGCGCGAGCTTGAAAATTTTTACATTTTACAGTCCCCAAACTGCCGTTTGTAGCTATATTTTCTTTTTTCGCTTTGGAAATTAAAGGGGGGGGGGGCGGCCCAGGCGCAACTGTTGGCAATTACTGGCAGCAACATTCCCTTTTACAATGGCATAACGATTAAATGCGAGCGAGCTTGAAAATTTTGACATTTTACAGTCCTCAAACTGCCGTTTGTAGCTATACTTTTTTTCGCTTTGGAAATTAAGGGGAGAGGGGGACGCACCGGGCGCAACTGCTGGCAATACTGGCAGCAACATCAGGAGAATGGCATAGCGATTGAATGCGAGCGAGCGGAGCGAACGAGCTTGAAAATTGTGACATTTTACAGTCCATAAACTGTCGTTTGTAGCTATATTTTTTCGCTTTGGAAATTAAGAAGGGGGGGGGGCGGTGCGGACGGAAGATTTTCTTTTTCTCAAGGGGGGGGGGGGGCACACGTATGAAATTACAACACAAAGAAGAATTTTTTAAAAAGTTGCTTCAAATGGAAGGTTGGCATGGGCCAGTTGAGCCCGCCTCTAAATCCGCCAGTGCTTAAAGCTAACATTTTGATATTTAAACGATTTTCCATAGCCAAAGGCCTCTAAAAACTGCAACGGTTACCGTTGAATGCGGTTGAGATAATCTGCTCACGCGCAACGAAAAATGAATGTCTAAACATTTATGAGAGTTAGAATTACCAGTCTTAGCTAATAAATTTCCCTATTTCTTTTTTATTTATATAAATATATATATATATATTTATTTTATTTCATTTATTTTTATCTATCTATTTATTTTCTATTTTTTCGGGGGGGGGGGGGGGCTTTTTGGATTGGGAGGCGGCCCCCCCCCCCCCCACTTCCGGCGCCTATGCGTTACTGCAAAGTGGGCCAACCACTACTGATCATACTCGCATACGCTGAGTGAGGAGCCATCATGTCTCGGGAGTCGTGCAAGGACCTACACTATGGAGCTATTTGATCCGTCTTCGCACCTTCTCTTCATGACCATCATTCACGTGAGTTCATTGATCGAAATCCGTAACCCATTTCATAAAGAGTTTATTTGATGACAACTCTTTGCTAGAATGACTATTGTCATGGTAACGACAAGAATACAGCTTCCTGATTGGCTGTTTGCTGTGGAAAGTTGTCACAGTGAGAGTTGTCATCCTAACATCTTTTATGAGATTGGGCCCTGCTCTCAAGTTTTAATAGTAGGCTGGATCCTGATATGTGAGGTAGTAGGGAATATATCCCGTCCCTTTAGCACCTCATCGGATGTAGCACTGTAGGCATGTCCATTTTCAATCGCAATAATTGTGTCTGTTTTAATGAAAGTGCCTTTCATTCACAGGGATATACATGTACCAAGAAGTCAAAATTAACTTTATTAAACCATAATTATCATTAGTAAACTGACCTCATGCATCATGGTTAATTGAAAAAAAAAATGCAGTGTCTATTTTCATATAGGGCATCAGTCGGGGGCATCAGTAAATGCTTTTTGGTTTTTAATCTGTATTATATAGCTCCTTAAAGGTGAAATCCAGTCCAAATATGAGTTAGTCTGATAAGAAAGAGTAAAGTATTATGAGCTCAATGGTATAAATTAAATCAAAATTGGATGAAAAATAAGGAAGTTATGACATTTTGAAGTTTCGCTACTTTTTGGAGAAACAGTTCTTGAACAGTCAATATGAATATGCAGATAGCAAAGTGAGCATGTCATTCCCTCACAACTTAACATATAGTTTTGTACATAAAATTTTAAAATTTCCAGTTTTTCATTCAAATGCAATTTTGTACCGAGGCTCAAATCCTCACATATCTAACTGATCACTATTCTGAAGTTATTCAACCAGGAATAACGTCGTTTCAGACTTCAATGACAGAAACATTGATTTATAATCATCTTTTTTTTTTGTACACGATCAATGGAGAAATTATGAGGGGATGACATAGTTAGCTCACACTCATTTTGCATATTCATACCCACTGAACAAGAACTGTTTTTGAAAAATTATCAAAACTTCAACGTATCATAACTTTCTTATTTTTCATCCGATTTCAGTCAAATTTTTACCGTTGAACTCGTAAAATTTTACTCTTTTTTATCAGACTAACTTACTGGACTAGATTTCCTCTTTAATTTCTCGCAGTAGGCTACAGGCAGACTCCCATACTTTGCAGGTTTACAACGATTCTTTTCTTTGCAAGTTATCAATGTATAGGCCTAGTTGTGCGGCGATACAATTGTTCTTGGCTACAATTCACCGGCGATTTAAATTGCAATTGACAGATAAGTGTAGATTCGAATTCAGCGGCAAATTATTTTGATGCGTCAGCCATTATGAATCGATTACAAATTTCTTCCAAAATATTCATCGATACTTGACCAAATTGAAGAAAGAGGAAAACAGCACGGATATGTGCGTGCGTGCACAATGTAGATCACACACACACACACACACACACACAATGGATCCACCGACATGATTGAAGGCCTAAAACGAATTTGACGGTCTTGCTCACACAAGTGGAGTCGACCTAATGATTTCAAAGCCTTTCACTTTGAAACTACAACAGACCTCACGAAATATAGGTTGGGTATAATAGATACAAAGTTTAGTAGACAACAACAAACAAATGACCACACGAAACGAACATTATTGTGTACACATTATACTGCAATATTTAGTACTCGTAGGTCGTAGCACTATTGCTTTATTAATTACAAATGTATTTCCTGTTCCTCACACCCATCTCAACGAAGACTGCATCGCAAAGTGTGTGCTTAAAGAACATGTCATTTAATATATTGCTTACAATGTAAAGCATTATATCTTACCATGCTTACAGCTTCAGCGTATTAATTACGTGAAACTACATCATGCTGTATACATTCCAGAAATTAACCGTAAAGAAGAAATTAACTGCCCGAAGATTGGGTCGTTAGAAGGAAAGAAAATGCTCGACATTTTCAGCATGCTGATCGAGTGTATCTTTTCATTACACTCTTTAATTTTACTAATTTTACTCGTCTCTGTCAAGCAATTGATCACTTACATGGTGAAAGGAGCACATTATAGGCCTATTGTGCAAGAACCACTAGTGCCATGAATGAATTAGCGCAAGAACTATACATGGGACACGTCTGGTTGACTATCGATAATAGTCAGTGGTTAATCAATCTAGGAATTATGTGAGAAAATGATAGAGGATGTTGATTTTACAAATTGTACTTGGGAAGAAATTCTGTTCGGGAGGAAGGAGGGCAATAGGGGAAAACACCAATTGCTAAATCATATTTTAATCTTGATTAAATATATGATTTGTAAAAAGAGAGAATATGGAAAGCCGCCTACATAATGAAATGAATAATAATATTTTAGAGGATAGATTTGAGGAACAGAAATTAGCATCAATGAGGGGAACTTTAAGCATTCATTTCAGTAAATGGGAAAATTTGAAAGTAAGTATATGGAAGGACCCGGAGCCAGATGTCCACGGGGAAGGGGGAAGGGAGGGGAAGGGTAGTTGTGAGGGGAGGAGGGGTGATAAAGGGAATATTGATTCCATTTGGGTGTGTGGAAAGATTGATGACGTGTGATAAGTATTCTTTTCTTTTTTATATATAATTGTACTGTCATGCTGAAAGTACAGCTCGATCTGATTTTAACGAAAGTAAGTAAGCAGTGTATGTTGTTTTCTTTCTCTGGTGCATTGTATATTCTTTACTAATGTACTGTTTCTGCTGAAAGTACACTAAATCGTGGATTTTGTAATACATGTGATTTGATTTGTTATGAAATTGTTTTGAATATGGAATCAATAAAAGATTACCGGTATGGGGAAAAAGGTACGATATCGTGCGCACTGCGAGCAGACAGATCGTGACGTCAATATTCAGAGTCTTAGTATCATGCAATAATGTACGTGTATGGGCGATCATGTATACGAGCATACTGTGCTTTTTCCAAGATTTCCAATCATTTAAAGGACTTTACTGGAGAATCTTGTAACAACAATGCATACAAATGAATAGTATTTTGAAATATTACAGACATCTACATGATTTTCTTTCTGGTTGGCTATAAACATACTAATATTGAAAATATCGGTGAAATTTTTTGAGTAACTACGACCATGAATTATATTTGCAATCGGAGTTCAATTTTGTCCATGTAACATATAGGGTCACCCAGCGGTCACTTTAAATCAACGACCGCGCTCTCGAGGAAATCCCGGGAGACCACTGGCGTCGGGATTTTAGAGTCTGCGACCCATGTTTTTTGAAACCCACATTTTCAAGATACAAGTGTACTTTGGATAATTCTTGGGAAAATCTTTGGGAACTCCCACAATACCTGATCATCGTTGCTCCAGCCAAATTTTTCTGCGTAAAGCCAGAGAAAACAAGGAACATCACCAAATAGAAGGTAAGCGCACACTGCGGTACAGCCATTATGGCTGAAGGAGGAGTAGG
The DNA here is from genome assembly GCF_040938485.1 of Diadema antillarum. Lineage (NCBI taxonomy): Eukaryota > Metazoa > Echinodermata > Echinoidea > Diadematoida > Diadematidae > Diadema > Diadema antillarum. The sequence continues at coordinate 639,560 of NW_027271113.1, forward strand.
CCTAGATGTTATGGACCTAGGACATGAAACTGACCAGGAAAATGAATCATCCCAGCCTTTCATAGAAGTTATAAGGCATTCGAAAAGACCCCGACCTAATAGCACAGAAACAGATACAGAAAACAAAAGTCAATCCACTACCCAAAGTCCTACCAAACGATTAACTTTTGAGAGCAGTGAGGATGAACGACTAACGATTAAGATAAAGATCATTGACCCAAAGCATAATGTAACCAGACCGAACCCTATCCAAATCACGAATGAAATAACCAAGGCTACGGGAGGAACGATGGTGAAGTACATGTATATCAAAAGAATGAGAAATGAATTTCATGTACGTTGTAATACATATTGCCAAGCACGATCTCTGCAGGACATCACCGAGCTCGGCTGGATACCGGTCAAAGTCACGGTTGGAATAAACAACGTCAAAGGTGTGATAGGTAATATACCACTAGATATCACCGAAGACAAATTACTAACTGAACTAAAGAAACAGAACGCAATATCGGCGAGGCGACTACGCCGCCGAGAAAATGGGCAACTTTTACAGTTAAAATCAGTCCTGATCACTTTCTCGGGTTCTCACCTCCCTAGCAAAGTGAAAATGGGATCTGAAACAAGTACAGCAATTTGTGGCTCCAGTTATAGATGCCACAAATGCCAGCATTTCGGCCATGTTGCAGAAAAGTGTCACGGCAAGTTACAATGTGTAAGATGTGGACAAGGGCACGAATTCAAAGATTGCAAAGAAAAAGAAAATCCAAAATGTGCACGATGCGGAGGACCACACTCTGCAGCATACGAAGGTTGTAAAGAGTACAAAATGCAGAAGGAAATAATCAAGGTTAAAACCTTTAACAAAATATCCTATGCTGACGCAACAAAGCAGGAAGTACGACGTCACCTTTAAAGGGGTTGTCGCGAAGGAGCGCTTCCTGGCCGGGCTGGATAAAGAGGACGATGTCGACATGACGTCATACTCTAAAAAGATAAAGATCGTGACCATCCTCCACGTACCCCACGAAGTCGACGACAGCGCAGTGAGATATGTTCTGAGCACATTTGGGAAGGTGATAGTGGGCCGCCATCTTACCTACAAGGAATACCCTGATGTTTTCAACGGTATCAGGCAGTACAAGATGGAGGTGACGAAGGATATTCCATCCTCAATGAGTTTTGGAGGCCGCGAATTCTGGATCCGTTACGACGGCCAACCCCGCACCTGCCTCAAATGTGGTCTACCAGGGCATGATGCCAAAGATTGCCAGGTGGTGTGGTGCTTCAGGTGCAACAAGGAGGACGATGTCGACGTGACGTCATACTCTAAAAAGATAAAGATCGTGACCATCCTCCACGTACCCCACGAAGTCGACAACAGCGCAGTGAGATATGTTCTGAGCACATTTGGGAAGGTGATAGTGGGCCGCCATCTTACCTACAAGGAATACCCTGATGTTTTCAACGGTATCAGGCAATACAAGATGGAGGTGACGAAGGATATTCCATCCTCAATGAGTTTTGGAGGCCGCGAATTCTGGATCCGTTACGACGGCCAACCCCGCACCTGCCTCAAATGTGGTCTACCAGGGCATGATGCCAAAGATTGCCAGGTGGTGTGGTGCTTCAGGTGCAGCAAGGAGGACGATGTCGACGTGACGTCATACTCTAAAAAGATAAAGATCGTGACCATCCTCCACGTACCCCACGAAGTCGACGACAGCGCAGTGAGATATGTTCTGAGCACATTTGGGAAGGTGATAGTGGGCCGCCATCTTACCTACAAGGAATACCCTGATGTTTTCAACGGTATCAGGCAGTACAAGATGGAGGTGACGAAGGATATTCCATCCTCAATGAGTTTTGAAGGCCGCGAATTCTGGATCCGTTACGACGGCCAACCCCGCACCTGCCTCAAATGTGGTCTACCAGGGCATGATGCCAAAGATTGCCAGGTGGTGTGGTGCTTCAGGTGCCACAAGGAGGGCCACGCCGCCTGGGGGTGCAAGGAAGACCCCAAGTGTACCCTGTGCGGCGAAACTGGGCACACTTTCAGATCCTGCCCAGTGTCCTTCGCCAACAAGTTAAAGCAGACGAAGAAGTGGGTGAGCGATGGAGGCGTCACAACCGAGCCGGCGAAGAAGGAGGAGGTTGAAGTTGTGGTTGAAGAGGTGATCGATGAGGCGGTCGACGAGGCCTCAGCAGGCGAAGGAGAGAGGACCCCCACTGAGGGAGCCGTGGGCGGAGACGTGACGACTGCTGATGTCGACAGCGACGCGACCCCCAGCATGGTCGACGACGTCGAGATAGCGTCGCAGCGGTCGTGGGCTGAGTTGGAGTTCGCTGAGGATGCACAGGTGCTGCCAACACCAGGAAGCCATCCCCTGCCTGCCCCGGAGGAGGAGCCCGCTGACAGTCGACGAGGGGTGAAGAGGCCGCCGTCACCATCCAGCAGGAGGGCGCGGTTGCTCACCCGGTCGAGTTCGCCACGCCTGACGAAGGCCAAGGAAATTGTGACCAGGTGCAACATTTCAACGGGGAAAGAGTCGTGGATGTCCTACACGGTGGAGCGGTGCTCGGCCCGCTTCTTGGAGTTCCGCGAGTTCGTTGCGCACAGCAAAGAATGTCATCCTGGCAAGCCCCTCGGGAGGTACATGTGTCCCATGAACCTGTGTCACAACTCATGCAACAACCCCCAGGAGTGGCAAAATCATATGTCGTCGAAGCACCCAGACTATGTTATTCAACATGGCGCTGAGTTCTTCGGCAAGTATCATCTCCGAGAATGATTTGTTTAAGTATTATCATTATTTTCGTAATGATTAATATCTCAGTGTGTACCCTCAATGTCCACGGTCTCAGGGATTCAGTAAAATGTAAAAAAGTAATTATGTGGTTGAAAATTCTTGCTTTTGATATTGTTTTATTGCAGGAAACGTATTTAGGTACTTTAGATTTTGATAATTTTAAACGTGGAATGGGCCAGTCTTTTTCTCCCCTTTTTTCTCCCCTCCAGAATTAAACAAGAAGTCTCAGGAAACGCAAGTAGCTACACTTCGAGCAATAATGGGGCAAGAATGTAAAGAAAGGCTGATGTCTCTAGCCCTGACTGAAGAACAGGCAAAAAATCCAGACTCAATCCTGACAAAGCTTACCGAACATTTTGCACCAGCAAGGAATGTTCTCTATGATCGCTACGTCTTTCACAGCGCCAACCAACAGCAAAATGAAACAATAGATCAATTTGTAGTACGCTGGAGGAAATTAAGCGAACCATGCAAATGTGGTAACCTATACAAGAAAAAATGATCAGGGACAGATTAGTCCTGGGCTGCAAGGATAAACAGGCGCAAGCAAGACTCTTTAGGGAGCAGGCCCCGGTATGTGACCTTAGGAAGGCCATTGCTACATTAGCGGTCAGTGAAGCTGCACAGCAACAGCTCAAAATAGTTAAAGAAGAGGAGAATGTGCATTTTGCGCACAAATCTAAAGGAAAAGAAAGGCACAACACTGGAGGGCGCTACAACCAAAAGCAGTCTCATACACAGAGCAAGCACTGGAAAGAGAAAGGAAAAGGCCATAAGAAAGGCACACACAATCAGAAAGGAAACTGCAGATACTGTGGAGGCAGTCATGAGAAACAAAGAAAAATGCCCAGCTTATGGGAAAACCTGCAACAAGTGTGGCAAGCCAAAACATTTCCAGAATCTGCGCATGGCCAGAGGCAAAAAAGCATCCCTACATTAGGTAGATGATAACAACTCCTCCGAAAGCAGTGACGATGAGACCTTTGCCATGGAGGAAGTACGGATATTGAACATTAAAAATGGTGGAAGGAAATTGACAGTCCCCATCACGGTGAAGCTCCAGAACCATGAGCATACTATGGAATGCCAAATTGACACAGGAGCTACATGCAGTGTGCTTTCATTTGAGAAACTCTGTGAAACTGAAAACTCTGGTCGACCACAGCTTGAAACAACTAAGTCTATGATAAGACTCTGTGATGGCCGAACCATATACCAGTCAGAGGAGAATGTACGCTCACATGCCAACATGAGGACAGGGAGCAGGAAGTGGCTTCAAGGTCGTAGAATCAAATCAAATGCCACTCTTATCAAGCAAGACATCGCTGGAAATGGGCCTGATATATGTCAAAGCAGGCAATGCTCTGAATGAGGTCAACCAGCTGAAAGAAAACCCCCTCAAGCAATCATCGAAGAATACAGTGATGTCTTTGAAGGACTCGGTAAAAATCGCAAAGAAAATCCTAAAAAAAAAACAGCATATGAGAAGCAGGATGTGTATCTAGCAGTACTTGACTGGAGGAATACACCAAATGAGACTGGCAGTAGTCCAGCCCAACGACTGATGTCTCCGCGTACCGGCACTCTCTTGTCCACACCGGAAGGGATGCTTAAACCTGAGGTAGCCGACGGGGTGCAGGAGAGCATCAATCAAAGGAGAAAAATAGCCAAAAAGAACTATGACAAAACGGAACAACCCCTTCCTGAACTCCAGATAGGGGAGAAAGTAAGAATCCAACCAAAACAACAAGGCCTGGAGTGGAGACTAGGATTCTGCAAGGAGAAGGTCGGGCCAAGGTCCTACTTGGTCGAGACTGACACTGGGCAGCACTTGAGGAGGAACCGGAAATTCCTGAGGTCCTCTTGTGAGCCTCCCTCAAAGCCGGCTCATACTGCACCGCTAAAACGGGAAGAAATGTAAGACAAAATATTGAGATTTTTTCCTTTTGAGAAAGGGAGATGTTATGGGAATATGTGATTCCGATCACACAACTATCGATATCACTATCGATGTCACATGTAACATGTATACAGACGTATGCAAAGCGTTGATACGAAAGCCTGAGAACATGAGTAAACAGTGAACTGTAACTACGGTCTGAATAGTCTTTATTTTGCCTGATATTGAACCAACAGTACATATACCCACGTGCTTAGCAGCCACATTCCTGAGATCATTTTACGAGGGGGGAAATGGGCCCCTTGAGGGGTTGCCATGCCCACCAGTCTGGTTATCTCTAGACGTAACACGGTTTCCGATTCGGACAGAAGGCCGATTGTTTTAAAGAATTAGGTTGCATCGTTGGAATATAGGCCAACACCGTTGGTGCACTTCCCACGTATACGAAAATTTCATTGACGGGTAGATTTAAAGGGCGGAATCAAGCAATTACATGAGTTATCATATTCAATTATGTCCTACAGTGGCGTTAACTGAAGGTTTGATGGCATTGTGTTCTCGATTTTGTTTGGTTTTCATTTCAGAATCAGTATTCATGTTGTGCTTTATATATCATTTATATACATGTATTCATGTATATACAAATGTAAATATTTTATATTGTGAGTTTTATTGAATAAAATTGAAAGAAAAGTATTTGTTCTTTTCTCGTCGTGAACGGACGTGCTGAGCCGAGCGCTCCGCTAAAGCTACTCACGTTCATTCATATAGCCTTGCGGCCATCTCTCTTCGCTAAGTCTTTTGACTTAGCCTCTTTGGTGTTTCTCTTGCTAGCCTTTTGGCTGGAAAGTGTCATAATGCAGCGCTCACTTCTGCGAGACTGTTCTGTACAAGTACTACTCAAGGATGATGAGAGTATCTTTGATTGTTTAAAGAAATGCGGAAATAACCCGTCTGAACACCTGACGGCAGTGTAAACCTTGCCAGGAGGTAAATTTGATGTTACTTTTCAAAACCAGAAGATCAAGGAGGAGTTCGTGACAATGTTGCAAGGAGAGGACGTTGGAGTTAACTGTTACTCCAAACCCGTGAAGGTTGTGACGGTGTTGCATGTGCCCCATGAAGTCGACGACAACGCCATTCGATTCGTACTAAAAAAGTATGTCAAGGTGCTGGCGGGACGCTTCCTCACCCACAAGGAGTATCCTGACCTTTTCAATGGTATTAGACAGTATAAGATGGATCTAACGAGCAACATACCCTCGTCGATCAGTTTCGGAGGGAGGGAGTGTTGGGTGAGGTACGAGGGACAACCTCGGACCTGCTTGAAGTGTGGACAGAACGGCCACGAAGCAAAGGAGTGCAGAGTAGTGCGATGTTTTCGCTGCGGAAAGGAGGGGCACGTCGCCAGCGGGTGCACCGAGGAGCTGGCCTGTACCACATGTGGGAAGTCGAGGCACTCTTACAAGCCCTATCCCATCAGCTTCACTAATAAGTTGAAGCAGTCAACCTCGTGGGTGTCCTCCGGAGGGGAGTCAGTCGAGACCGGCGCAGGGCCGTCGACGTCGGAGAACAACGAAGAAAGAGCTTCCCAAAGCCAGTTTGAAGACCCGTCGAGAACGGACGTTTTTACCGAGTGCTCCGCTAAAGCTACTTAGGTCATTCGTATAGCCTTGGGGCTATCTCTCTTCGATAAGTCTTTGACTTAGCCTATTTGGTTTCTTGCTAGTCTTTTGGCTGGATATTTTTGTGTCATTATAATGCAGCGCTCACTTCTGCGAGACTGTTCTGTACAAGTATTACTCAAGGATGGTAAAAATATTTTTGATTGTTTGAAGAAATGCGGAATTAACCCGTCTGAACACCTGACGGCAGTGTAAACCTTGCCAGGTAGTAACTTTGATGTTGCTTTTCAAAACCAGAAGGTCAATGAGGAGTCCGTGACAAAGTTGCAAGGAGAGGACGTTGGAGTTAACTGTTGCTCCAAACCCGTGAAGGTTGTGACGGTGTTGCATGTGCCCCATGAAGTCGACGACAACGCCGTTCGATTCGTGCTAAAAAAGTATATCAAGGTGCTGGCGAGACACTTCCTCACCCACAAGTATTATCCTGGCCTTTTTTAACGGTATTCGACAGTACAAGATGGATCTGACGAGCAACATACCCTCGTCGATCAGTTTCGGAGGGAGGGAGTGTTGGGTGAGGTACGAGGGACAACCTCGGACCTGCTTAAAGTGTGGACAGAACGGCCACGAAGCAAAGGAGTGCAGATTCGTGCGATGTTTTCGCTGCAGAAAGTACCTGTACCACATGTGGGAAGTTGGGGCACTCTTACAAGTCCTGTCCCATCAGCCTGCTTCGCTAATAAGTTGAAGCAGTCAACCTCGTGGGTGTACGGAGGAGGGGAGGCAGTCGAGCCTGGCGTAGGGCCGTCGACGTCGGAGAACAAAGAAGGAGGGGAGGCAGTCGAGACCGGCGCAGGGCCGTCGACGTCGGAAAACAAGGAAGGAGGGGAGGCAGTCGAAACCGGCGCAGGGCCGTCGACGTCGGAGAACAAGGAAGGAGGGGAGGCAGTCGGGACCGGCGCAGTGCCGTCGACGTCGGAGAGCAAGAAAGAACGAGCTTCCCAAAGCCTGTTTGAAGCCTGTTTGAAGACTCTGACACCGCCATGGACACCCAGCGATCGTTGGCTGAGCGGGTTAATCCGGAATCGGAAGACGTAAAGCCACCGGTCCCCGAGGCAGAGGTAGAAGACTTCACTGAAGTGAGACGCGGGAGGAAACGTGCTCCGTCACCGAGCACGGAGCGAACCAGGTCCTAGCCCCGGAATAGGGTAACGGCGAGGGAAGTAATCGCGGCGACCAATATTATCACGGAGAGAAAAGAGTGGGTCGCCTGCACGGCACCCAAATGTAAGAAGACTTTCAAAGTTTTTTAATGACTTTGTGCACACGTTAAAAGCAGTCACGCAGATGTCCTACTCGAGCGTTTTCTATGTCCCCTAAAAGTATGCAATGACACTTGTAACAACTCCCGAGAATGGGTAAATCATTTGAGTAGCAAGCACCCCGACTATGTGCGCCAGCACGGCACGCATTTTTTCGATAATTATTTTTTCAGAAATGAGTGTCCTCCAAATATAAAGCATATCATTCAACATCAAGATAATGGTATTATGCTCACTAAATGTACATGGGTTACGGGACACTCAAAAACGTAGAAATGTTATTTCATGGTTGAATATTTTAAGATTTAATATTGTTATGTTACAAGAAACATATTAAAGTGAAGAGGATTTGATGAATTTGAAAAAAAAAGTTTTGGAGAGGTCATGTTTTCCACTCTCCATATTTTTATAAGTTTATGGCAAATCACGCGATAAATAGTTTGTCCTATTTGGAGCTTTACATAGTAATTAATTTGGGGGTATTGTGATTGTGTGGTACATGTATTTGGTATCCATTTTTTACTCTCCACAATGCCTCCTGATATGTATTCATCCAGTAAAAAAATAATTGACCAATGAGAGGATGCATGACATTTTGTACCAAGACAATCTTATACATGTACCAAGTACTGTAAACTCTCCCTTTGCAAATACAGCGTGTACTATACAATTTAAAATAGGCTTAAACATGGAATCCCCTTTTTATAGTAATAACAAATGAACGAGTGTTTTACAAGATTCACAGTACAATGAAATGTATGAGATTTCGTACCAGTACAATCCCATACCTCCACTGTACCCTCTCCCCATTCAAAAATATACAATTTAATAACATTTGTACATGGATTTTTTTTTTGGGGGGGGGGGGGGTGGTACAGTGTAATGTACAAGAGAGACAAAATTCACAGTATACAAAGCATTTCGTTTTACTCATATCATCAAAACCAGGTTAACAAGTAGTCACGATATACACTGTATGAATAAAAATGAGTAACAGATGTCTGAAAATACAAACATATGAATATCCATCGTCAGTTCACTGACAGGAATGTCCACAGAGAGTTATAGTCACAACTTATCACGGGTACAATACCTTGGCTAGACTATACGCAATCCATGTCCGAAGGGATGACTGGGGAGGAGACTGGTGAAATGTCATCTGCATCCTCATCGTCTTGATCGACCGGTGTTGCCTGGGAGATGACACCTGCTGTGGTACCGGCAGAGATGCCTCCGCTGGGCTGGGAGATGGGAGGAGGAGGAGGTTGGTGCAGGAGAGCATCAAGGGCCCGCGATTGAGAGCTGTTCCTGGGCTGAGAGACGCTACGCCGACTGGGGTCTGGTTGCTGGATGTCCTGGCTACCACCAGATGCCGCAGAGGATGGCTCAGTGGTATTTGAGACTTCTGATGAGCTGACGGACTGCAGGTACTTCATGGATATTCCAAACACCTCTGTCTGGAAGGACCTGAAATGCTGGCTGGGGACCTGATGGACAACCGAACGTAGCCACGCAGCAAAGATTTCCCTCTCCGATGACTGCTCTGCAGACTCATTGATCTAATAAAGGAAAGAGTGCATATCGCATTTCACCCAATCAAGGTCTGGGGAAACAAAAATTGTCAATTTGTCAGGAAATTGACATTTCGATCACTGTATATTTTATTGAAGAAAGATTCCATGGAATAGGTCAAATTATTTAGATCTCTGCAAAATGTGAAGAAATTTAGAAACATTTCCCAATTTCAGAGAAAATTTAAACAAGAATTTAATGTTCTAAAACGTGTTGACAATTCAAAGAAAAGAACGTTAGTCAACAATTAAGATTTTTTTAAAGATTCTGCAAAAAGGAAAGATACACGTGCATAAGTATCTATTGTCACAAATCACAGAGAATCGTTTAATCTCTACCATATGAAACACTAGATATTACATCTTCAGATTCAGATTCACATTTATTGTCATACACAAAATGAAATATAGTGACACAAAATAAAACATAGTGACACAAAATTTTCATTTTAGCAGTTTCGGTTACAAAAAAAAAAAACCCTAAAAATTTGAATCATAACAATCTCTACATAAAAATATAATTGCACAAATTTTAGATTTTTTTTTTCATGGACTTGAAGGGTTACCATGCCGCATTAATCACGTTGGTAAATACTGTACAAAACAAGTGTGATTTCAACGAAAAGAAGTATCTATTTAGGCCGTTTCTGATACAAGAACCAAAGGGTCTGGTACTGCAGAAGTACTATCTGTACCATGACAATGTGCAATAGTTGTTGTACCTTCACTGGTAGTACTACGTCCTTGCGCTGCTCCTTTAACAGCTGCGACAGGATGGAGTTGACTTCTCCAAGGGATTCCCCAATGGACTTCCTCTGTGTAGTTTGCCTACCCATACTTGTAGCAGTCTTCCGCATTGTGGTGGTAGAAGTGTTGGACCCTCTGTATGACGGGGCCTCTTCTCGCTCTGTGGGGATGGTAGGGTATGGTGCTTTGCGTGGTGTTCTATCTCGCAGCTGCCTGTCTGTCTTGACATCAGCTGCGATACCCTAAAACATCCGTCAACAACATCATCATGAATGTTAAAAACGTGAAAGAAATAATATTGTGAAAGGGTGGAAGAGTGAAGGGAGCACACAATGTAGGAGAACCTCGTCATAAGATCACACACACACACACACACATACGATAATGACCTTATCAGAATAAGGATTCTCCCTATTACATATCAAGATACGAAACAAAAACAAATATATAAAGAGTTCTGACCTTCACAATCACATTGTTACACCGGCGGTTACATGTTGACCTCTTTGTAATGAGGTTCAACGTTTATCAGGATTCTGTAGGGCCTGTATGCTTACCTTGTTTCCTACCTTGATCCCCTGATCAGCCCTGTGGACGATGAACGGGGCAAGGAAGGCTAAACGCTGGAGCTTCCACCTCTGTAGCCAGGTCATCTTGACTACCTTCCGTCTAGACCCGCTCTCAGAGCGCCTGAGTTTGCCATAATCAGTCCGCCAATTCTTCCACCTGCGAAGAACCATGGTAGCTGCACACACAACCAGGAACAAAAAGTTCAAAATCATTTTCTATGCAGTGCAAATTTATTTTGACTTGTATTGATTAGATATAGCATGATAATCGCTAATGTGGCTAAAAGAATATCTAAATGTGTGCGATATTATCTTATAATATTTCGACTATTTTTCTTCAGATTACCTATATAGATACGCCCACCAAAAAACAAAAACGGGTTCGGTGCCGCCGTATTTCTGAGCAATCTGAAGATTCATTTTAAACGCTAATTACATAATACTCCTATCGGCTATATTTTGCTCGTGTGTAAATTATAATTATCATAAATGAAATTTAATTTCATCTGATGATAAAGCATATATGCCACAAAAATAAACCGCGTCCAGAAATAGGTGCGAAGGTGTTCGATGAGCTGTACATTGTGAAAGAATTAAACTGAACTCTCTCTTGAAAGCAGATTTTATCAGTTTGCCGATTAGGGCCTACTTCAAAATTTAACTGATATCATGGCATAAGTGGTTCTTTATTCATTGTGTTAGAATAGTGTAAAAACATGCAGGCTTGATTTTAATTTGTATTTCATCAATTTGCGCATTTTTTTTTCGCGCATCCCCCGGGCCTTATCCTAATACATAGCCTATAATCGCTCATCTTTGGATACAATAGATAAGGGACGGCGAAAAGTACTTTACCGGTATGATAAAGACATGATCTTTCTTATAGAGAGAAGCTGGCGCATGATTATGCAATGACACTGAATCATACTATTGTCATTCTAAGCATATAAACTCGTGTGAGGCAGCTCCAGTTTGGCGCGTAGGCCTACAGTGACTGTTGTATAAACGTGTTAACAAAAATTCTTTAGTGGCGGCCGCAGTCGAACATGATGGAATCAAATAATAATATGAAATATTTCATGAATATCATCATGAAATACATGACTGTTTCGCGTGACTCGATCCATCTCTTGAATTACCCTCCTTGGCTTTACACAGGCTGACAACCATAAGTGTATACAAGAACAAGCAAAGACAGAGAGAAAGTGTACTAGAACATGTTAGGCCTGAACAGAAAGACTACTATATACAGGTGTAATTGCCTTCAAAGCTACAATGTATGGGCCCTCGCTGCAAAGTTTATAAACGTTCAAGGTATGAAGAACAGGACAGTGTGTATAATTAGTCACAATTGAGCAATTAACGTTTAGTATATCTGTATTTTTTTCTCAAAATAACTTTAGGCCTACTTACTTTTTTGTTTTTCCTTGATATTTATTGATTTCATCAAATCATTCATGAATCAACCCATTCTGGGTGTAACTTGAACAAAAACAGTACAAATGCAATTCAAAACACATACAAATCCATTCTTTATTCTATACTTCAAATAATCTCTCTTCAACATATATAACTCGACTATGAATCAATCCCACTGATAATTCCTTCACGAAAAAAATATTGACATATACCAAACTGCATATACAATTGTTGTAGCTATATGCTTTGAATCCTTACGTTTTCATGAAATGCACACAAACATGCACGCACACACACAGAGACACACATATGGGATATATATACAGTATATAATATATATATATATATATACTTGTATATATATACTTGATATACAGGGGCGTCACCAGCTTTTTTTCGAGGGGGTTGCGTTTTGACCCTAATGTAACGAGATTTTTTTTGGGACAGACGTTTGGAATATAGGAAGCTCTCAATCCCTAGACTTTTACTGTTGTTGAGGGAAACCAAGCGGGGAAAGGGCACCGTCGTCGCTAGGATTTCATCTTTTACAATAAAAAAAAAAAAAACTACCATTTGGAGCTATATTTTTTCGCTTTGGAAATAAGGGGGGAGGGCGCACCGGGCGCAGCTGCCGGCAATTACTGGCAGCAACATCAGGAGAAAGGCATAACAATTAAATGCGAGCGAGCGGAGCGAGCGAGCTTGAATATTTTGACATTTTACAGTGAAAAAAAAAAACCCTGCCGTTTGTTGCTATATTTTTTCGCTTTGGAAATAAAGGGGGGGGGGGGGGCACCGGGCGGAACTGCTGGCAATTACTGGCAGTAATATCAGGTGAATTGCATAACGATTCAATGCGAGCGAGCTTGAAAATTTTACATTTTACAGTCCAAAAGCTACCGTTCTTAGCCATGTTTTTTTCGCTTTGGAAATCAAGGGAGGGGGCGCACCGGGCGGAATTGCCGGCAATTACTGGTAGTAACATCAGGTGAATTGCATAACGATTAAATGCGAGCGAGCGAAGAGAGCGAGCTTGAAAATTTTACATTTTGCAGTCCAAAAACTGCCGTTCTTAGCCATATTTTTTTCGCTTTGGAAATTGGGGGGGGGGGGGGGGGGCGCACCGGGCGGAAATGCTGGCAATTACTGGCAGCAACATCAGGTGAATTGCATATCGATTAAATGCGAGCGAGCTTGAAAATCTTACATTTTACAGTCCAAAAACTGCCGTTCTCAGCCCTATTTTTTCGCTTTGGAAATTTAAGGGGGGGGGGGGGGGTGGAGCGCATGCCACCGGGCGCGACTGCTGGCAATTACTGGCAGCAACATCAGGTGAATTGCATGACGATTCAATGCGAGCGAGCGAAGAGAGCGAGCTTGAAAATTTTGACATTTTACAGTAGAAAAACTGCCGTTTGTAGCTATATTTATTTTCGCTTTGGAAATTAAGGGGGGTGGCGCACCGGGCGCAACTGCAGACAATTACTGGCAGTAACATCAGGGGAATTGCATAAAGATTAAATGCGAGCGAGCGAAGAGAGCGAGCTTGAAAATTTTATATTTTACAGTCCAAAAAATGCCGTTCTTAGCCATATTTTTTCGCCTTGGAAATTAAGGGAGGGGGCGCACCGGGCGGAAATGCTGGCAATTACTGGCAGCAACATCAGGGGAATTGCATAACGATTAAATGCGAGCGAGCTTGAAAATTTTACATTTTACAGTCCAAAAACTGCCGTTCTTAGCCATATTTTTTCGCTTTGGAAATTTAGGGGGGGGGGGTGGAGCGCATGCCACCGGGCGCGACTGCTGGCAATTACTGGCAGCAAAATCAGGTGAATTGCATATCAATTCAATGCGAGTGAGCGAGAAGAGAGCGAGCTTGAAAATTTTGATATTTTACAGTAGAAAAACTGCCGTTTGTAGCTATATTTCTCGCTTTGGAAATTAAGGGAGGGGGCGCACCGGGCGGAACTGCTGGCAATTACTGGCAGCAACATCAGGTGAATTGCATAACGATTAAATGCGAGCGAGCTTGAAAATTTTACATTTTACAGTCCAAAAACTGCCGTTCTTATCAGCCATGTTTTTCCGCTTTGGAAATTAAGGGGGGGGGGGGGGGAGCGCATGCCACCGGGCGCAACTGCTGGCAATTACTGGCAGCAACATCAGGTGAATTGCATAACGATTCAATGCGAGCGAGCGAAGAGAGCGAGCTTAAAAATTTTGACATTTTACAGTAGAAAAACTGCCGTTTGTAGCTATATTTTTTCGCTTCGGAAATTAAGGGGGGGGGGGCCGCACCGGGCGCAACTGCAGACATTTACTGGCAGTAACATCAGGGGAATTGCATAAAGATTAAAATAAAATGCGAGCGAGCGAAGAGAGCGAGCTTGAAAATTTTACATTTTACAGTCCAAAAACTGCCGTTCTCCGCAGCCATATTTTTTCGCTTTGGAAATTAAGGGGGGGGGGCGCACCGGGCGCAACTGGACGATTACTGGCAGTAACATCAGGGGAATTGCATAAAGATTAAATGCGAGCGAGCTTGAAAATTTTGACATTTTACAGTCCCAAAACTGCCGTTTGATGCTATATCTTTTTTGCTTTCGAAATTGAGGGGGCGCACCGGAGGCAACTGCTGGCAATTACTGGCAGCAATATTAGGAGAATTATTTAAATGCGAGCGAGCGGAGCGAGTGAGCTTGAAAATTGTGACATTTTACAGTCCCAAAACTGCCGTTTGTAGCTATATTTTTTGCAGTAAGGGGGGGGGGGGGCGCACCGGGTGGAACTGCCGGCAATTACTGGCAGCAACTTCAGGAGAATGGCATTACGACTAAATGCCAGCGAGCGAGCTTGAAAATTGTGACATTTTACAGTCCAAAAACTGCCGTTTGTAGCTATACTTTTTCGCTTTGGAAATTAAGAGGGGGCGGGGGACGCCCGGTGCGCCCCTCCCCCTGGATCCGCCACTGGTAGTCAAAGGTGTCGGTTCATGTTCATGACTGGGGGAGGTATGACCAGCGAGGTGGCGTCGAAGTGACCAAGTATGGGAAGGATGTCCAAAATTTATGTATATAGTCAACACTGTATAGAATACACTTGCACTATTAGATAATTATATATAAAATCAGTGCTGCCAGAACCAGGGTGCGAATTGCTTTTGCCCACGATTTTTTGTTTTTGTTTTTGTTTTTGTCCCCGATGCAAAATATCCAAAAAAAAAATAAATGAATAAATAAAAAATAATAATCATTTAGTGTCCGGCGTTGAGGTTGTTCGCAGACTGAAGGAGGTTTTTTTTTTTTTTTTTTTTTTTTTTTTTTTTTTTAAAGGGTCTGAAGGGGGGTGCGTTCGCACCCAACGCACCCCCCCCCCCCCCCCTGGTGACGCCCATGATATATCATACATACATACATAGTGTGTTTTAACTCTTTTTCAGATGTGCAATTTTCATATAGATTATTCTGAAATAAATGTGCAGAAAAATTACTTACGGGACCAGCCAATGGTCTCTGCAAATGCCTGCAACTCCGCATTCCTCAACTTCTTATTGGTCCAACTTTCGTGGGCGGTGTTGTAGAAGTAGGGTCTGTCCTCAAAAAACTGCACGAGCCGTTCATTGATGTCAGCGTCTTCTTCATCAGGTTCGTAGTCTTCGTGGTCGTTACCAGGCCTCTCAGCTTCTGCTCCAGGAGGCTGTGACTCCCCAGATTGCTTGTCCTTTCCGCTTGCTTTAGATGCCATGTTGTATTTTAGTAATTCAATGCTGTAAATATGCTTAGTTGTATGTCAATGCGAGGCCAACAAACGAGAGAGACAGGTTATACACAGAGCGCCTGTATTATACTGCACGCTAGATATTGCACGGTCGCCTTCCCCGCGCAGCTTCTGTACGAAACACGCACGGGCCCCGTGCTGCGTAGAACGCACGGCAACCACATGCAGTGAGATATCTCTATCCGGAAAATCGCTGTCTCTCTGTACGGACTGACCCTGCCCTGACCCCGAAGGACCCGTACGCCAAGAATAGTGACGTAAAAAACGCTAATGACGCAGTGAACGAACTGCCGCAGCTCGAAGCTCGGTCGAGCAACCGCATGAAAGACCGTGGACAATAGGCCCGAAGTCATTATCGCAAGGCGCCCGGGCAAAAATGTAAATGGCATTTTTTGCGCAGAATCAGGATGTACACAAGGAAAACAAAAATGGAGGTAAACCAGTACGACATTGAACAATGCACCTTCGCCATTTTGTAAACGATTCTACATCATATTCAATGCGATTAGATCGTTTTACCCACATTCGACTGCTCGCGAAAATTACCGGCATAGGCCTACAGAGCCCTCAAAATAGAGCGAGTATAGACTCTACGACTGACGAACCGCTTTAGTGATAGAAATGAAAATCCTCACACCTTCCAGAAAAGCTTTTAATACGATATGGTATAGAATATGACCAGGATAGTCTTAATAATTTGGCTCACCCACCTGTTACTGAAAGAGATTTATTTGTGCATTATTTTGATTGTTTTCAGCATACAGAATATGGCAAGTATAGGGCCTTATAACCGATGGCAAGTATAGGGCCTTATAACCGATGCCCAAAAGAGATTATTGCAGGAATTACGTTCTCTTCAGAGACGTCTTTCAATTCAGACAAGTTAAAAGTGCGAGATAGTTTAGTATCCGAAGACATGACAATGGCCCATGCATGTTCACGAGGAATCAGGATTCTGCCATTCGAGGCGATAGATCAAATGGGAATATTTATGGAGTTTGATGAGATAACATTATGGTAAACTTTATTACGTTTTCATTCATTGGAAAGATAAACTTTTTGTTTTGTGAATCTTCACATTTTTTTAATTCAAGATTGTTGAATGAACCACTTCTGTCGTTTCTTCATAATTGCGTAGGCATGCACCTATGACTTTGTAATGTTTAAAGATATTTCATTTTGATACTGCAATATGCATGACTGGCATATTGAAATACTTTGAAATGCATTGAAATGCTTTGAATTTTTATTTAAACTTTTATATAAAGCCATATACCTTCTTGGCTGTTTATCTGATTTTGTACGTACACCGTAATGATGAAATGCCTACAAACATTAAAATGTTATGCTTCTATATATATATTTTACTTTATGCGAGTGACCCTTGGATATTCTATGACGCAAAAACTGTTGAAAGTTCTTTTATGAATGAAATAATATGAAAACCGAAATCTCACTTGTCACGCTGTGGACTAGGGGCTATATATACGGGTGCTGTTCGTTATTCCGAAGGTTCGCTATTCCGAAGGTTCGTTATTCCGAACGGTCGTTAATCCGAAACACGCAATACCTATAGAGGTTCGTTAATCCGAAAATGAAAAAGGGTTCGTTAGTCCGAAAATTTGTGGCGTTATTCCGAAGGTTCATTACTCCGAAGATTGGCATGTAATCCGAAAATGAAATTCGGAACAATGAACCTTCGGAATAACGAATCTTAGGAATAAAGAGCCTTCGGAATAACGAACCTTCGGAATAACGAGCTGTAACCCTATGTACTTTGCTTACATTTTGTTGCAATTTGACGTCCACTTAATTTAGTTAGATTATGATGACCCTGCATCACAAAACCAACAAAAACTCACCAGACACGGATTTTTAGTTATGGGCAGATTCTGAAAGAGCATGATGCTATAAGCTGTAAAATTATGTATAACTCAATTCAAATGGACTCTCCTACAACCTATCTAAAAAGCAACGAGTCTGGAAAAGTGTGAACTGAGAAAAGAAGCTCTAATGTATACCAGGGTCTATATTCAAACGCTTTCTCTTTACCAAGCCGCGCTAGCTGTGCGATGAATGGGACAAAAAGCAGGATGTAAGCCACCGCAGCAACAACAATGAAGGGATTATTAGATTACGCTGAAATTGAGCATGCTCTATCAACACATTCTGTCCATGATTAATGCCAACTTTCAAGGCAGTAGGATTGTCTTTTCAAAAGTTGTTGGAGCTGAAAGTGAAGAGTGTGCATTTTCAAGAAATGAAAAGGGGCCTCTGAGACGTACCTGATCACACTATACTCTACAAAAAAAAGGGTTGTAGAAAATCTGCTGAAAGCACTCTTTCCCATTCATTTTATGATCCCAAACTTAAGAATAATGACGAGAAGAATAGCTCTTTCAGAAAATATGAAAAACTCAAGATTGACATGGTTGACCCGTTTCATCTTTTTGAGCCCTCGCGTAAAATCAAGGGCTGCGACTTTTTGTTGCTTTTGTGATTCACGGTCACATGTAAATTCACTCGATGAATAATTATACCTGAACTTTGATGTATAAGAGGATAGACTGTTGAACGTTTCCCATTTTATCAATATTTTTTTATGTATGAAGCCTATACAGATATTCTATTCAATTCATCGCAATTCAATTGAATTCAATAGTTTGTTTGGCATCAGCAGGAGTGAGCAACCACCCCGCAGCAATATAGTGGGCATAAGACGGTGTCAGACCGTCATCAACGAGTGCACGTCACGAGACCGACACCCACGAGTCATACAACCCATGAGTTATACAGCCCACGAGTCATACAGCCCATGCATGAGTTCGACACTAAGCAAACCCCGTGTTGTATCCGTCGAACTCGTGGGCTGTAGGACTCGTGGACTGTATGACTCAGGATGTCGGTTTTTGGGGATGACCCCTCATCAACACTTTAAATGGAGACAACTAACAGACTCACAAAGACACTGAAATGTATGTATTTTTCCTCGTTTTCATCATTAGATTTTGTTATTCGAGCATGATGATCATACATGCTAAATGTGAATTCATTCAAGCAAAATAATGGGGAAGTTTTGAGACACCACTGAAATTAAAGTTTTCTGGTTATTATCCTGGTTAGTTAAAACGATTCATTTGGTATTATAAGCCTTCAATATAATTTGTTTGTTTGTTTTTATTTTTGATTGTGTATTTTCTCAGGCGTGTCAATTTTGCTTTAAAGAAAGCTCACACACATTCAGCAAGGGAATTGACGTTCAGTTTTCATTCACTTGAATGTCATCATTTACATAACATACTTTTTTTTTTCAAACATGACGAAATTTGTAAAGTCTGACAATATGCGGTCTATTAGGTCATTATTTATATTCATTTTTGTACTCGAATCATTTTAGTCGCGGTCAAGATAAACATATCCGTTATCCGTAATAATATCACGCCTATACGATTTTTGGGACTTACAATTTTACAAACGTTATGGCTTTTATTAATATAGGCCCCATCAGTTTTTTTTTTTAAAATTTCCTTGTGACACCTTTAAATCGCGATATGGCCACATTATTTTGTGTTCAGTATGTTCTGGGTTTTTTTTTCTCTTTTATCAGAGGACATGGTTGTATAGATTTTGTATTCTTATTTGTTGTATTTTTGTAATTTCATTGAGAAAGTGGAAATATGAAATAAAATTGAACTGAACATGCATTTGATTAAATTCATTTTGCTTTTAAAATAGTGTTCAGTGGTAGCCATGCAGTATCGAGATTGTCAAAATATGTTTGAGAAAGTTGATATCAGACGGAATGTAGGAACCACAGTGGTATAATCAACAACAAAGCATTAGTAATCAAATATTAACAGTACACACCCTATAAAAATGAAATGGTAAATCATCATTTTAAACGACTTCGAGCATATTGTATGAGATATATTAAGATAACCTGTGTCAACATCTTCAACATAAACATTATTTTCAAGATCACACATACACTCATGCCACCTGCATTGCAATGAGCGATCTGATACAGTCAATAGACATACGATGTTCATACCTTCTTTGGACCCTCTCCCATGCAGATACACGAGCACTTCACCTTCGGTCATTCCGTTCTCCCAATTTACTGCAGTCGTCACATTCATGAACACGCAGGGGCGAATCCAGGAATTTTGTAAAGGCGGGGGGGGGGGGGGCGTGACTAATATTTCTGGTGCCACTTCCGGGTTTCATTTCATTTTTTTTTCTTTTTATTTCTTTTGTTTTTTACGAAAAATAAGGGGGGGGGGGCGTGCGCCGATTGCGCCCCCCTCTGGATCCGCCACTGACACGTGAGCAAACGACGCACTTAGATACTAGTAAGAGAACGTGGTGGCCGCCTGTACCATCATACTAGGTGTTTCAAAAAACATTTCCCACTTTTGATCATTAATAGCTCAAAAACTATTCATCCGATAATACTGTCATTGATATAAATAATAGCTGAATAGTGTACAATTTGGTTGAAGGTAATTTGAACGTGAAAGCATAAATCAGTTTCATTAAATCTAAGATTGATTTTGAAGTAAGGTTTCAGATTTTGGTCAAATTTTAACCCTCTGTACAAAAATGAACTTTGCACAGGAACCAATGATGTGTATGTGAGTGTGTGCTGACAATGGCCCTGAACAATGGACATGCCTGAACCACCTGTTGACTAGGCGTCAGTCTCGCGCTCCCAGGCACATGAATGCTTAATCAATAATTCATGTGGATTGCCCTGGGCACTGCTAGTCTGGATTCATGCACGGTAAAGGGTAAACTGCATGCACATGGAAAAAGGAAGCACATGTTTCCATGTGCTTGCAAACACCACATTCCATTCCAGCTGGCAATCATTTTCAATTTTTGCTTAACATATCACTAAATTTGGGATATAAATAAGCATAAATGATCTAAAGTTCCTCATTTTAATACAACTGTCTACTAATTAAATAGTCTGACAAATTTTTCGCTTTTTGATAAAAAGAAATCATTTTTGGTAAAGAGTTCAGCAGCATTTATCATTGGGCCGATATGTTTCACAGTAGATTTATTTAAGGCTCCATTTAAACAAGTGTATACTCTAATTGATTTTCTTTGCTTCCTGTCACCATGTTTACGATAGAACAGAAGGTATTCATTGTAATTTCGTTTTTCAGAAGTAGGGAGAGCACTGTCGAGACCCAACGACAGTATCGGCAGGCGTTTGACTTTACACAGATACTGCCAGAGGCTGAATAAAGACTAGTTGTGATAGTGGAATTTCTCATGAATAAATAATGAAGCATTCAAACCCTAACTATTGTTTAGGACCATTGTCAGGGTGTTAACCACACACTCCTATACACACCCATTAACCCCTGTGCAAAGTGAAATTTTGTACAGAGGGTTGAAAATAGAGCAAAATCTGGAACCTAACTGTGAAATTAATCATGGATTTCATGAAACTTATTTATGTTTTCATATTCAAACCACCTTCAACCAAATTGTACACTATTCAGGTATTACTCATATCAATGACAGTGTTATCTGATATATAGTTTATGAATTATTAAGAATCAAAAGTGGGAAATGTTTTTTGAAACACCTAGTAGATACCATAGATGTTTAGAACTGACTACTCATCTTTCCACGAAAATACCGCAATACCGCATTCGAAGGCTCTTCACAAAAATAACCATTAACTCCATGGATATATGAAGCAATTTGCATTCAGCACAATAGACCAGTTCGTATAACAAAATTCCATTTAGCGTATGAGCAGAAAAATGTCGTTTGTACCAACAGACATTTTGGGTTGTTAATAATTCACTGAATAAAGCATCTGTAATATGAATATTCATGTGATTCTTATCTAACTTGTGCTATAGCTAGCACATCCACCCGACAGCAAGCTTTAATTGGTATGGCAACATCAAAAGAAAATTGTTCATATTGCAATCAATACAAAACAATGAAATGGACGCCCGCTAAAAATGTCAACTGACGGATTCATTCGGGTCACGTGGTCTACACGCAAGTTCATTCTTTGTTTGAGCAGGAATTCCATAAATTGTCACGTCGGGTAAACTGATATGCATTATGCCGCTTTGAAAACGAGTGAAGTGCCTAACCAACTAAGAAAAAAAAATCATTTAAAGTACCAATGTGTACATGAACATCGAGGCTGGTACATTGCAAAGGTGCGCGATGTAAACAATGTCTTTAGCAAATTTGTCCATCACAAACGACTATTTCTTGTCATAAGAATGTGATGTGATTGTACATTATGAAGTCGTACAAGGGACGTGTTATGTAAAAGGAAGTTCTCCACATGCTCCATCAAACACAGCGGGCTCCATTTCAGCCGCTGTGATCTTTCAAAATAAAGTACTTCGTAAAAGCGTATTCCAGTGTGTGTTTTTTTTCTTTTTTACTCTTTACTGTGAAAAGCGCAGTTTTACTCTGCATTCTGATTCGCTGCTCCTATTTAGGATAAAGCACATACATTCATAGATTGTTGCCAGCACGCTGAAATAGAAAGCGAACGGCAACAGGGGACGTCTTTTCCGATGCTCTAAGAGCGCTCATTTAGTTCTGATTACTGATGCTCTCGTTTGTCAGAGCACCTGGACAGCACTTGACTTACATAACTTCTCGGCGGTGTCAAGCAGAACTACAGATTAGAGCAATACGTCATTTTCCATTTAAAACACCTCTCTGATTTTGCGGTTTGCACTTTAGGAGTAAGGTCCTACACTGCTGTTAGGTTTATCCCCCCCCCCCCCACACACACACACGATATGAAAAAGACATAACTTTTTAATGTATACGATCGAGCAGACATAATTTATGCAGTGTATGATGGCAACCATTATTGTCAATATCCCAGATTAAAATAATCCATGAGTGACAGAGTATATTGTATCGTTTATAAAAAAATAACTAATGTGAAGCTGCATTGTAATATAGTGTATGATTATTGTGGAATTATCGCTCAAGCAATTTCATAGGCGAACGCGCGTCCTTTCCGAGAGAAATCAGATATCAGCATAATAGCTGAATCCTGAATGTGATCTGTAATCTATTTTTTTTTCTCTCATTTTCGCACATTGTTTCAGAGTAAACAAGGACAGTAACGGCAGACGACATGTATGTCTTACATGTACAAAGCAAAATCACATGCGTTTCCAAAATGATTGTGTCCAGTAATTACTAATCTTGTGACACAAAATTTGCCTTGTTTTGAGGTTTGCAGCTGCCCCCCCCCCCCCCCATCACTGGTGTTTATTCAAACATATCAGTTGAGTCTGTAAAGGATCATCAGCCAAGTAAGACCGACGTGAGGACCGGAAACGGTTCTTTAGTCACTGCGATGCACGATTACACAATCCGTCTTTGATCGTCCAAACATCTCAATATACTCATTTAAGATGCACATAATTGGGTATCAAGTGGCGCGGTGATGATGAATCAAAGAAAGACAGTTTCATGTGAAAAGATGATGCCGTCTTCAATTAAGACGCTGTGTTCTATGCCCATTCGATGTGCACCTATCACACCGAGCTGTATGGCAGTGGAAAGTAAAATACATCACTCTTTCCTTCAACGACGAGAACAATGCAGCTGTGTTGGTCTTTCGCTTTTCTTTCAAACCCTTCAATGAAAGGCCTAAACTTAAGAAAGACTGTAATGAAAGAATGAAATGAGAGATTAAAATGACTAGAATAGACGAAAATTAATAGCAAATATTTCACACTCGGTACATGTTCAATGGCAGTGGATTTGATGTTTGCCAATACAGTGCATTACATTTCATTTATTCATTTCATTTTCTTTCTTATTCATGCATACATTGTGGTCAGCAGAGTGAAAATATGGACTTGCAGAGACCACTGCTACATTATACGATTATCAGTCGCTTTTGTAGTATTCATGATTCCTTTCATGTTTTTTTTTTTTTCAGATTGGTACATGGAGTAACAACGCACATAAGTCATTATTTTATACCAAACCAAAGACGCCAGTTATAATGATAGAGAGGGCCTGAAAATAGTGCACGTAACGAGACCGCCACCCACGAGTCATACAGCCCACGAGTAATACAGCTCACGAGTCATACAGCCCATGAGTTATACAGCTCATGAGTAATACAGCCCACTTATAGTTCGACACTAAGCTAACATGGCCCACGAGACCGACACATTCAGCCCCGTGGTGTAGTATATCTGTCGAACTCGTGGGCTGTTTTTTACCTAGTGTCGAACTCATGGGCTGTACGACTCGTGGGTGTCGGTCAAGGGGATCAATGACCCCCTGAAATACGACTATACATGAAGCTACTTTGAGCATGAAAGGGCCTAACTTTGATACTATCACGGCCTGAATTCAGGCTTTTGTCTGAAGACTGGCATTTCTGCATAACATGTCTCTTTCTGGTGTCATAATAATCGTCTTCAGCATCATTCTCATCTTGTTTAACTCTCTCTTTCCTCTCGAAGTGTTGATAAGCCAGTTCGCAGTTCCATTTTGCACATAAGCAGAAAAAAGGCCTTTCATACCAACAGCCATGTTGGATTTTAAATTCACTGGGATAAGCATCTGTGATGTAATGATTATTCATGTAATCCTTATAAATGCTGCTTGCCAGCACATCAACCCTACAGCAAAAGCAGTATTTGGCAATATCAATAAAAAGAGACTGTTAATACATTCAATGCAAAATAATGAAATGGATACTTTCCTGAGTGTTAATTGACATATCACTCTGGTCATAGTCTACGCAAGCTCATTCTTTGTTCGAATAGGATTGATGAATCCCATAAATTCTTTAAAGCCTATGCATTATGCTGCTCTAAAAACGAGTGAAGTGCCCCTAACTGACTGGCTTAAAAAGAAAGGTCATTTGTGACCAATGTGCCCATGAGCTAACTCCGAACTGGCTTAATTAAACTCAAGAACTCACTCCAACAGTACAGAAGTACAGTTTTGTACTAGAAAAAACACTTGCAAGAAAGCTTGACACCGTAGTACGTTTTGAGTCTGTATACATTCTTGCCTTTTATTTATACATTTTACATGAGTTAACCATAAATTTTGTCATCAATATC
This sequence comes from Diadema antillarum, assembly GCF_040938485.1. Lineage (NCBI taxonomy): Eukaryota > Metazoa > Echinodermata > Echinoidea > Diadematoida > Diadematidae > Diadema > Diadema antillarum. The sequence goes on from NW_027271113.1 coordinate 664,404, forward strand.
ATGTACAACCGAACAAATATTATATCCAGTAGCAATACATCGTCTTCAATGGCTCATCAAACATGCTTTAAGTGACCCATTCCAGTTGGCAAGGAGAGGGGAAAAAAGTGGGGAAAAAAAACACCCTAGACATGTCAGCCCTGCATTCCTATCCAGAACTGTGTTTCATATTCACAAAGGGCTACATAAAAATGTAGTATGCTGCCTCAAAATGGGTCACACAGTGTGCTATTCTTTATCATATTCCCAGAATTCCATTTAGACGAGAAGTATACAAAAATCGCAGGCATTACACATGTAAGTACAAAATATTAGATGATATGTATTGTATGAAGCATACAAGCCAATACATTGAAAGTCTACATAAAAGTATAATGCATACAAGCAAATAAAAAGCACTATTTCGAGTGCACTCCACCTTGGATAGGAACCCCTCCAACAAAATCTTCATCAGACAACGATGATGTCACAATCTGTTTCCATGGTGATTCCTCACAAGAAGAAAGCATACTGAACTCTTAAGAAAAAGTGCTAATTCACAGAGCATTCACTTGTCTGTGTATTACATATCATCATTGACCATAGCTGATATTTGTCTATGTAATTAATATTAATTACATAGATGAGATATATTTATATTAATTACATTCTAATCAATTAATATTAATAACTTGCTTGAGTTTTCAAATAACATTATTCGAAACTTTAAGATAATATTGAATGGAAGAGACGGATGGTACAATGGAAGGAACATGGAAAAAAAATGACTGACAAATGAACAAATCATAAGTATACTTTTCACTCAATACTTGAATATGACAACGACAAATGAAGCTAAAATTTCCCACAGATAAAACAAAGCATTTCAGAACAGAAGAAAGAGTATACAGAAACACAGCGAAAACAATACAAATGCTATGAACTTCCATTTCAGTGGGGGACTGTATATGGTTTTGATATTGACCATGAAGAAAGAAATTTGAATTGGCAAAAACCGATTATTAGCAAGCATCAAATTTGTTGTGCAACCATGTCCTCTGTAATGCAGTACAGACTGTATACCAGCTCCATGACATGACTCAATATTTTCATGTACCTGCCTATTAGAAGAGTACTACAAATAATTGAGTTTTCATCTTCAGTTTCATGGAATAATTCCACTGATCTCATCAATGGACAATTTTCAATTGATAAAAACAAGTATTGTTCCTGTCATTTGCATCTCGTTTTTTTTATTTTGATGCACTATTGAAACTAGAATATGTATTCTGTCGACGCAAAAGTGTAAGATATCAATGATTATAATTATAAAAATTATACAGTTTTAGGATTTTACCTCCGAAAGTCCAAAATTAAGAGTCACAGGTCACTATGGAGGAATCATAGACATATCAAATACAAGGTAAAATCTGCTTGTAGCAACTAGCAGAGAGTAAAAAGAAAAAAAAAATGCCATGGGACATACAGAGATTTTCTCCTTTCCATGCCTTTTCTGCTCCATTATTCATGACACAAATTTAACAAAAATACAGAGACAGAAAGAGAGAGAGAGAGAATGATAGAGAAAAAGAAAGAGAGGGAAAGAGAATGAGATAGAAACAGAGGGAGAGGGTTGTAAAGAGAGCTCCTTTTAATAAGTGGTATATTAGCGGCTATGTCACATTCGTAATACACCAATACAGAACATTTTGGCACATCAGCTGAATGCATTGACTTGGGAGTATCGGTGACATGGCTATTGTTATTCTTCCCACATGACAAAGAGAAATGCTTAAGTAATTGTCTGCATTGGACAAATATACGTTTTCCAATAAGACTGAATGATGTAATATTGTTTTCACTCAAAAAACAAACAAACAAAACAAAAAAACAATACATCTGTAAAAGTGGTGGAAGGCTGTCCAAAAAAAAAAAAAACACATTGATTTATCACGTCTCGTTCAACGTTTCAATCATAGCTTTATGAACATAACAGTCATGATAACTCTGTCCATTGTGAAAAGTAATATGCAAAATATCTTCAACTAAACCACTGGTTGAGAATCACTTTATTATACAAAAGGTGCCAGGAATAGGACATAGCAGTACTATTCCTCTTTACTGCCCATTGATAAAGCTGCATTTACATCATGTTCCTGGCAGCCATTATTTGCCCGAAACATAGTGCGCCGTGGGTAGATGAGACATTCTCCCGTTTTCCCCCTTTCGCATTCTAGTCTTGTTCTCTCCAGTCCTCGCTCCGGTGAGCATACAGCTATCAAATGCTGATCTCAAGATGTCTGGTCAGGCAAGACTATCAATGTTTTCAGTTGCGTCCGGCTACGGACAGCCTACACGTTTGTTACAGCCTATTACGTGCCGCCTCGTTTCGTTGCGTTCATCCCGTTTTATCACCGCATACAAGATTCCTCATTAGCACCGGGACTGCCGTGGCAAATTTTTTGACAGTCTAAAAATCTGACACGGCATCCACAGCAGTCACGGCCTGTCATGTTTGCCTATCCCTTCTCATCGCATTGTTTCAATTCCATCCCGTTTTGTCTACGGTGGCCTGAAACGGGGCTGCCGTGGTTGCCGGGAACATGGTGTACACGCAGCTTAACTCTCTCCCGTTTAATGAGAATGTTACAGCACAGTTTGCATGCAAACGCTCTCAAGAAAATTGCACAAAAATGAATTCAAGCTCTGTCACTTGCATATATACATCAAGAGCTTTTCAGGGACTTATTGCTCTGGTCTTGAAATTAAGCAAAAGCATCACAAATAAAACATAAAAAGGAGGAAAAATAACAAATTTATGACATGGACATGTAAACATGATAAAGACTTGAGAAATCAATTGTTGAATGGTTAATGCCTGGCACAGGTTGATATACAGTCAGCTCTGCATAAGTCGATCTTGGCAGGCCTCACGAAAACACATTGACTTAGGCACTACAATGTATTTGACTTCTGTGTGTAGAGAGGAATAAAACATGTAAGGCTATAAATGTAAATTGGGACTTGTTTTCATCATCTTACACCGAATATTGGACACATGCGCCATCGACTAATGCGGAGTTGCCTGTAAGTTGAAATTGTCTGCTACTTGACACAAACACCGCTTCATAAAAATTAACACACTACATCCCAAAACCTGGTTGGTCCTGTACAAACCCTATGGGGGTCAGAATCTTGTAGGTTAAAGGGGTTAACACAGCAGTAGGTATGCCGGTGCTCAGAATTATGCTACTTTGTGCAGCTATACATCCTAAGCTTTTGCTGAATACACCTTCATGTCTGTAGTTTCCAATACTGGCAAGTTTTCCTCTATTGAAAATACCAATGACTAAATACTATCCTAGCAGTAAAATTCATCTGCCTTGGATATATAACAATGATACTGTCCTGCTAAAGTGGGATTCCTGAACATCTGTGTCCCGATTAAATGGTGCTGACTGTAGTCTTGGAAAGTCACTCACTGTGTGTAGAGTTCAGACCCCTGTGTGTCAGTGGGTCTCCTTAACGACATGCTGTGTACACAAGGGATATTTGAGGCGGGGTCGCACTCCAGCAAGCTACAAACTTAGGTTTCGTACTGCACTCTTATGATACCTGAATAGATTGGCGTCCCTCTGTAGTCCTTGTGTACAAATTGTAGGCCAGCCCCCCAAAAGCGTTGATGCTGCTTCTTCACCAGAGTGTCTGTCAAAGTCCAACTTATCATTCTCGTTTCAAATGAGACATTCATGATAAAGCTCCTTTCATCGCTTTCTCCTTTATCAGTCAATGTTATACATCAATCAGACACATGTATACAGTTGTAGGTCATTTATGCTCCCTGTGGGCGTTATTGTGAGTTTGTGTATGTATCGCTGCGTTCTCCTTCAAAAGTTACATTGTTTGAATCATAATATACAATGTACATGACAGTGTGTTTATGGACATGTACCATGTACATGTTCGTGTACATGTATGATAAATAATACAGTAGGGTTGTTTTTGTTTTTGTTTTTTTCCTTCATTTACAGCATCAATTCCAATATACTCCAATCCTTCTGTGTCTGGTGCATACGCTCATTAAAGTACAGTGTATGTATAGGCCTATCTAGTGCATAGTGTTGAATTGTACACCATACAAATGAATCTGAATTGATCAACATGACATCTGCACTACAAGTACATTTGCAGCATTTGATATCATTATCTCTATGTCTTTCCACTTTATATATATTTGTCTGTATTTTTAGGCATTGTTCGGTCCTCTCTCTCTCTCTCTCTTTTTCTTTCTTTATGTCACCCCTTTTTATCTCTTTACAATGTATCTCTGTATTATGTTACGATTGCTTGATAAACAACAAGTCTTCATGTCGAAAATGACCTCCCAAGCGCTGGAGAGGTATTTTGTTTTGTCTTGTGTGCGGCATTGGGCTTCGAGATATTGTGAAAAGTTGCAGGTACGAAGAGTGCAGCGTTTCATCGTTTAGTACAGGAAGAGGCAAGAGGAAGGATCACGTGTCCCGCACAAGCCCGTCGGTCAGTAGGATCAAAGGAATTAGTTGCCGAAAATGTTGAGTCTTTTTTTTCCCCCCCCAAGGAGCGTACACAGAATCATGGGCAAGCAGATATTCTCTTCAGTCTTATGCATTCAAGCTTGTATTATAAACACTGTACTGTTAACTGAATCTATCTCTTGATTCAAAGTGGACCGTTATTTTTGCTTTTATTTCGGGACACCAGACAAAAAAGTTAGTGTCAAGCCCAGATTAACTACATGTACAATATATATACCCAGTATACATGTACATTTATCAAGAGTATATAATATCATTTACGCTCACACATATTAGATCAATATGTTCAAGAGTTCGTGTGCAGTTTTGTGTACCTCTATTTGTTTTTGTGTGTGTATGAAAGAATTTATACTGTCAAAGCAGTGCAGCTGACACCTGTCCAAAGTGGTCAGTGACCACCCAGTTTTCTTTGATGCATTTAAATACCGAACGCAGATTCAGGCTTCTCTGTTGGCATGATGCTCATTACCAGTAGTCATTATTGAAGGGGTAAAAAGAACAAACAAACAAACAAACAAGCAAGCAAACAAACAAACAAAACCCTCTCATTGGTGAATTGTTAAGACCTGTGTGTTAACTTTTACTGGCCACAGCTTGATATCAATGATTATGATCATTGACGACAATCGCTGTTACAACACATTTGTAGTAAAAGTTCTCGCACTTGCAGGCATGATATTCTGTAGATTTAAATCTGATTTCAGATTTTTTTTTTCTCAAGTCTAAACACATTTTGCTTCTTCCATGTATCAAAATCACCTAAAAATTTTGATTTCTGCTTTTTTCAACAAACCTCAATATCATCCATGCACTTGGTAAGAGGTGGATGGCTATGCATTTATGTGTTTATTGACTGGATTCAAGTCTATAAAACAACCATGAACTGAGTAAATTTGCCAGCCGGTAATAACCGGATGTACTATAATTTATGAAAAATTTACTGTTGGCAAAGGAAAATTTTGTCTGTTCTATTAGCAGATGATCCATGTATGTCTTTTTGATCATCAGTAGGAATAGTGCGCATGCAGTTACTATGGAAACGGGACTAAGCCCACTTGGCTGCGCCTCATATAATGGGTTTAAATAAATAGTTCTATAGTAGCCTATTAATGCACATGATTCCTACTGACACACTTGAATCTGTGCATCATTTGTATGCTGTACTTTCTGTCCAATGCTTCTGTACCACATATCCCACCCATTGTATCTTCAGGTCAACCTCGTACTTACATAAAATGGACTGTATACAGCGCTCATTTATTTCCCAGACAAAGACAGCTAGCGTGCCATTACCATCCCGTGATCTTCTGCATTTGTTATTTATGAATGAGTGGCATAGTTGTGAATGTCCATTACGAGTTCAGCCAGTTGTCTGCAAACCTGCCCATAAAGGTCACCTTTTACTTGAAATATATTTATGAAACTAAGGCTACAGTGTGGGTTAATATCAACTTTCCACGTGGTAGCTAGGAAGGTTCAGTTGTGTCTAACAAGTGGGCGTGATGGCACCATTTATCTTTTATAGTGAGTCTCGTCCATTGAAGCATTTGACCATTTATAATTGATTGTGTGACGTGCTTTGCTGCATCCACTTGTAACGACTTTTGTCCCCTTCTAGCTCTCAAGGAAATTGAGATGGGGAAGAGAACTAACAGGATGCCTGCGAGCGGACCAAAGTCCAAGGAGGTATCACGGCTGGACGCCGTCTCGTGTACCTACCTTATTTGGTCTTCACACAAGACGGGTCAGTTTCTATTCATGATTTGGCATGTGCACATCAATATCAATAGGCTTTTACAGTTATAGCTTCTCCTTTCATTTGATGTGTGACTCAAAGGTTGAGTAGCCCCTTGCAGACAAAGTATTTTTAAATTTGTTGAGTGGAAGTTAAAGGGTTGTAGCCTTTAAAGTGAATAATTTTGTCTGGAGTTTGTCTGGAAGACAGACAGACATGTACACTATGTATCGTGCTAAGGAGTAGTATAGTGTGCTTGTAACACGTTCAACTTAAAATTTCGGCAAGTGAACCATCTTGATTCCTCTCGATATGGGCGAAAACTTAGGACATCTTCCTTCTGCTCCTAAAATGAGGACTTATGACACTATTCCACAAAATCACACCACCTCAATCCTGTCCTTCCCTCCTGATGCCATGCTTCTGCACGTCGTCCATGGAATTTAGAGATTGAGGTATTAAAGGGGCATTCCAGACAATTTTCATAATTTCACATCACGTAGCACATAAAACAACAGCTTTATGTTACGATTAGCATTGTGGCCCTTGAGTGGAGAAACTTATAATCTGAAAATCTTAAACAAATTTACACTGAACAGTATTGATAACGTAGGAACCTCTCATACAATTGTATTTCAAAAATGTAGCAGTGTAATTTCAGTACAATACAGCTTGCTTAACAAGTTCACCTACGTAGAATCTATTCATGCCTTCTTCTTTTGTTCTGCTCCCTTGAGCCCCAACTCTTGCATTCTTATGGTGAGGCTGCCATGTCATCATTCTTGTTCATTGCAATTTGTTGTAAATTTTGAAAACATTATTATTCCTCACCCCAGTCACTATAAATTCTGAAACTCTGTACTCAGTATAACTTATTCATATTTGATCAAAATGTAAAAGTCTGAAAATCTTCTGGAGGTCCCCTTTTAGAGGATTAATGAGAGTCATGTTGAGACCAGGCAGCACGTACCCTGTATAAACACAAATGTGCATGGGAATGAGGCTTCATACCAGGTAAGGATAATGTGTTAACATGTTCTCTTCTAAGGTACATTGTACATGTAACTAGCCTACCCTGCTCTATCTATGTTAGGGCCATATCAGGGTTCACCTTGGATGCATCATAAATGATCAGGAGAGCTTACACAACTGTTTTCAAGTCATTTTAATACAGAACTAGTAACATACACAGACATGCTTTCTTGGAACCAGTTACCTTAATCTGCAGTGGTTTTTGTTTTGTTTTTGTTTTTGTTTTTGTGCAGTTTTGTGTGTGTGCAGGCAACAATTTTCCGACTCAAATTTGATTAGCAATTTCAGCTGATGAATAATATTTAGAATGGTATCATGTACACTTCTATGGAAGAAAACTGCTGCACAAAAGTTAGCTTGTGTAGCAGTGATGTAAAAATACATAGCAAATTGTGATGTGATACCACCAGGAAAATGATTCCCTCATGTGTGCGTGTGTGTTTTGAAAAAGTCACATTTGAAATTGGGAAAAAACAGATTGAGAGGCATAGGTAAAGATACATTTATCAATGCATTTTCTGCAGTCTTTCAGCCTGTGGATATTGAAAAAAAAAAGACTTTAAATAAGTTATTTCTTTTTTTTTTGTTCATCCTTCCCTCACACTGCTCCCTTCCCTCCCCCTTTGATTTGATTTTGTGTTTTGAAGAAAACAAAGACTTGTTTGACATATGGGTGGTTTGAAAGTTCAGTTGGGAAAAAGTCTTCTTCCTGTGTTTCTCCATAAGAAAGCACACCTATGCTCACTGTCCTCGCTA